>NC_133449.1:197714518-198392018 GCF_048565385.1 Saimiri boliviensis | reverse complement strand
GATATATATTCTACATATGGGTCATAGATTATATATAATTCACCTATATAGATTAAGTAGATTATATACAAATATCTATATAAGACACATAGATATAATGTATATGATTATATAACTATATATAATCTATATGACCCATATAATCTATAAAAAACACATATATAGCAATAGATATATATGTGTATCTATCTGATGTATACACAAATGAGCTATAAAGGACATATTGGAGACAATTGGAAACTTTTGAACAGGGATTTAATTAGACAGTTAAGAAAGTATTGTCAGTGTTGGTAAGTGGGATAATATAAATGTTTCAATCAGAGAAAATGTCCAAAATTTAAAAAAAAAATACCTACTGAAGTATTGCAGAATGGGATATCATGATGTTTCTAGATTGTACTCTGCTGACAAAAATATACATGAAATCATAATCCTGTAGTACAATGAACAAAACATACTTAGACTTCATCTTCATTGTTACAAACTATGTCTCTAGCATAGCAAATCGTAGTTATCAAAGTTTTAGCCTGGTATTTAGTAAAATTTTACAGCAGGATAAATTGGTTTTAAAATTAAACAAGAACCTAGACTGTGATGTGGCTGTCTCTCACCAACTGGGGTACACAAGGCATTCTGTTTCCAAAGCACGAAGGGCAATGACCAGAGTCATAAGTGGTGATGTGTACGATTCACTATGTAAGTTTTTCCCATTCAGGCCCTGTCTCTACATCACATCCAAGGACAGCATGCCATAGAATGCTGACTCTTTGAAATCAGCTATAAAATGGATATTTTGGCTTTCTGTATTGTTTGCTTAAGAGTGCAGATGTCCTGGTCAAGTTACAGTATGTTCTTACCAAAATTCTTCCATACAACTAAAATGACGAGATATTTTTCTTTCCCTTCCTGTTATTAAATTGTAATGAAGTGTTGGTGACCTTTCTGTTATGGTTACCGTTACTGCTATGGGGACAGTACTATACATTTCGAAAGAAGAAAAACCACGTTAGTTCAATTTATAATATTATTTAAGGCCTTTTGTCACAAGCAAAAGTTATTTTATTAATATAAAGTCTTAATAAATATTTATGTACCTATAATGATTTTAGCAATGGATAAAATATTATGTGCACAATGTACTTATGAATTTGCATGGTATTATTTTACAAAGCACTTTCACAGGTATTTATCCTGAAACTCATTAGACTTTGTAGAACTGATAGGTCAGTTACTATTAACTCCATTTACAGAGTAGCAATGTGGCAGTTGCTTGGAAGGCACCTGACATCCATTCATCCCATCAACACGTCCACGTTGCTAACAAAATCCTGATCATGTTTGAGAGAGAAATGTGTTTTTCCTCAATTTAGTATTTGTTTTCACAAACACTAAATCATTATTTAGTGATTTAGTAGTAATGACCTAAGTATATATCATTACTATTTATATATTTATGTCTTGTATAATTTACACACACACACACACACACACACACACACACACACATACACATCATCGCCCTACTGTTAGGGGTATATAACACAGTTCAGGTTCATGACTGAAATAAAAAAGAGATCTGCTAGTATTTTTGGGAAGTCTTTGCATGCTTGGGTTTTGTTGTTGTTGTTACTTGTTTGCTTTCTTAGTTAAAAGGAACGACATAGCTATCTCTCTTCTTCATTATTTTTCTTGCCTTGTATGTAAATATAAGGACTTCAGCTACCACAGCCATTATGCGACCAGGAAGGAAAAGACCGCAATAATAAGAAATATTAGCTCAGCACTTTGCTTCTGGACTTTGTTACATGAGAGTATAAACTCTCATTAGAAACTGTAGTTTTCTGTTACCTGCAGTCCAATGCATTGACAATTTAGTCCGAGACTGAATGTTTAAGTGACATCCCCAAGGTCGTGCAAACTATAAGAGGGACAAGTAAGATTGGCTTAAGTCAACTGCGCTTTACTCCTTATAAAGCTGTCTCATATCCACTTAATGGTCAACAATATTTTATTAAATACTTATAAATTGCTACTCTATAGAAATACTAAGATGAATAGGACATAATCTTTTCCCCTAACTCCACAAGTTAAGCCAAGGAGATAAACATGTGAACAAATACAAATAGTAAAGATGTTGATGGAAAAACCATGAACCAAACAAAATAGTTCTAGAGGCAAATCCACTTCATGACCTCTGGGGCAGAAGATATTTGAGCAAGTGTTTGAAAGAAAAAGAGATTTGCCTGATGGAAAAGGAGAAGGGCATTTCAGCCTCAAGGAAAAGCAGCAGGAAAGGCATACAGGTGGAACTACAGTTGTTTTGTGTAGATCTGTGTGCTGAAGTCCATGTCTTCTGAAGGTATAGTCTTAGAAAAGAGATTGCATGCATGCCATTTATTAACATGATCCCAAAGAATAAGTACAGGAGTTTTGGAAGAATGAAACAAGAATAGAGAAGAAGCAATACAAGGGTGCATTATCAAGTAGGGCTCTACTGTGGGTATCTGGAGGGCAATTCTACTCAGAATCTCTGAAGAACTATGTAAAACACAACTCAGAATTATGCCCCCGAAGGCTAGAACACGGGAATATTTATCCATCAGCTCCTTTCCTCCACTGTTCAAGAGTTGCCGCATGAATTGTTAACTACTTTGTACTTTCAGGTTTGTGTATATCAAGAAAGTTCTTAACAGCATTCTTCCCATCCTTTCAGGAATGTCCCAGGACAGAATACAAGAGATAAAATGTACAGCTGACGTACAGTGTTGTCAAGTTGCACCTTCAGGAAGCTGGTCTCTGTAGCAGTAGCTGGACTAAAAGGTAGACCAATAGGACATAAGGGCAGGCACAAAAGATGGTCTGATACACTGTGATATGATTGTAGTGGAAGATGTAGTATCTACAGATGAGACTAGAAGGATAGACAGGGGCCTTTTTTTTTTTTTTTTTTTTTTTTTTTTTAAAGCCTTAAATTCTGGTGGCAAGGGAGTTCTTAAACATGGGTTCCCTCCTCCTTAGGGCACACCCTTAAATTATATACAGGGATTTTTTTTTTTAATATTAAGTATGGGCCTGTATTTTTTCTGAGTGGGAGGCCTTCAAGTTTCAGAGGACTCAGTGAGTTAGAAGAGGTTAGACACCCCTCTTGTCAATAAGCAGAATAGAGGCAAATGTCCATAATATTTATGTTGTTGTTATTCTTTCTGCTAAGCTACTGGAATTTATATGAATTACATGGAAGTATGAGCAACTCTGTAGATTGTACAAGTATTAACAGCTGACACTTAAGCAACCAAAGCACACTACATGTTTTAATTAATTTGAGCCACATAAACATTCTAAGAGGGAGTTGCTATGTTTACCTTTGTTCTACAAATAGGGAAGCTGAGGCACAGAAAGGCACAGTAACCTGTTTGTGGTCACACGCCTAGCAAGTGGAGAAAGGGTACTATGTCAGGCAGACTAGCTGTGTAATTTCTGTTCTTAACTACACTCAGAGACAGAGGGGAGGGTCCAAATAAGTACTGTCTTTTGTGAACCTTTGTATTTCCATGGTATCAGTTGTAATGTCTCTTTTATTCATTTGCAGTTTTATTTATTTGAGTCTTTTCTCTTTTTCTTATTTAGTCTAGCTAAAGGTTTGTCAATTTTATCTTTTTTAAAAAACCAACCTGTTGATTTCATTCATTCCTTCTCCTATTTTTCTAATCTCTATTTCACTTATTTCTACTCTGATCTTTATTGTTTCTTTTCTTCTGCTAACTTTGGGCTTTGTTTTTCTTCCTCTAGCTCTTGGAGGTGCAAATCTAGGTTGTTTGAAGTTTTTCAATGCATGTGTTCATTGCTATAAGGTTTTCTCTTAGAACTGCTTTTAAATAATTCCATTAGTTTCGGTATGTTGTATTTCTATTTTTTATTGTCTCCAGATTTTTAAAATACATGTATTTTTGAGATAGGGTCTTGCTCTCTTGTCCAGGCTGGGCTCAAGCAATTGACCTGTATGAGCCTCCTGAGTAGCTGGGACTACAGGCATGTGCCACCATGCTAATTTAAAAAATTATTTGATAGAGACGTGGCCTCACCACCTTGCTCAGGTTGGTCTCGAGCCTGGGCTCAAGCAATCTTCCTGCCTTGGCTTCCCAAAGCACTGGGAATACAGGTGTGAGCCATGGCACCTGGCCCTCAAAATATTTTTTTATTTGATTTCTTCTTTGACCTATTGGTTGTTCGGGGGCATTTTGCTTAATTTCCACATATTTGTGAATTTTTAAATTTTCCTTCTTTTATCAATTTATGGTCTCATACCATTATGATTATAAAAATATTTGATGTGATTTCAACTTTCCTTAATTTTGCAGTCTTACATATGATCCATCTTGAATAATGTCGCAAGTCTGTTGAAAAGAATGTGTATTCTGATGCTTTTAGAAGGAACGCTCTGCATGTGTCTATTAGGTCTATTTAATACATTGTTCTGTTCAAGTTCCGTTTCTTTACTGATTTCCTGTCTGGATGATATATCCATTGTTGAAAGTGGTTTACTGAAGCTCTTACTATTTTTGTGTTGCTTTCTATTTTTTTCTTCAGTTCTTCTAATTTTGCTTTATATATTTGGGTGCCCTGATATTGGGTACATACATATTTACAATTGCTATGTCCTCTTGATGAATTAACCCTTTCATCATTATATAATGACCTTTGTTTCTTGTGACAATTTTTGACTTAAAGTTTGTTTTTTTTCTGATATAAGTGTAAACACCTTTGCTCTTCTTTGTTACCACTTGCATGGGATATATTCATTTATTCTTTCATTTTCATCCTGTATATGTTCTTAAAGGTAAAGTGAGTACTTTTTCAGTAGCATAGTTGGATCATGATTTCTTATCCATTCAGTCACTCTGTCTTTTGATTGGAGAATTGGTTCACATTTAAGGGAATTATTCATAGATAAGGGCTTATTACTGACATTTTATTAAATGTCTTCTGTCTTTGTTTCTTCTTTTGCTCTCTTCCTTTGCGGTTTAAATACTTTTTTTGTAGAAGCATACTTTAATTCCTTACTCTCTTCTGTATCTACTACAGGTTTTTTTTTTTTCTACTACAGGTTATCATGGGACTTATATAAATATTTTAATCATAACATTTTATTTTAAATTGATAAAGACTTAACATCTACCACATCCAAAAACTCTACACTTTAATCTTTTCTGCTGTTGTATTTTGTTATTGCTGTCACAATTTACATATTTGATAATGTACATACATTAACAAATTACTTATTTTTAGCATTTTTGCCTTTTAATTTTTATGCTATAGGTTTAGGTAATGTGTATACCACCATTACAGTATTAGAGTGCTTTAAATTTGACTATATTTTTACCTTTCCATTATATATTTGCATACATTTTGACCATTGTGAACAGTGTCCTTTCATTTCAACTTGAAGAATTCCCTTCAGCATTTCTTGTTAGGCAAGTTCTATGGTAATGAACTCCCACAACTTTTGCTTATCTGAGAAAATCTTTCTCTCTCTCTCTTTCATTGCTGAAAAACAAGTTTGCTGGGTGCAATTTTCCTGATAGTTTTCCTCTTTTAATACTTAGAATATATTATTCCACTCTTCCTAGCTAAGAAATCCACTGATAGTTTTATAGAGGTTCCATTTTACATGATAAGTTGCTTTCCTTTTGCTATTTTCAAAATTCTCCTTGTCTTTGGGGAAAAAAATTGATTATAATGTGTCTTGGTGAAGATCCTCTTTATGCTTAATCTATTTTTGATTATTTGGGATCCATGAACCTGGATGTTCATTTCCCACTCCAGATTTGGAAAGTGTCCGTTATTTCTTTAAGATGACTTTCTTCCCTTTTATCTCTCTGCTCCTTTTGGGACTTTCATAATACATATATTGATTCAGTAGATGGTGTCCTAAAAGTCCTGTAAGTTTTCTTCACTTTTTAAAATTCTTTGTTCTTTTTGTTCCTCTGACTGGGTAATTTTAAATGTCCTTTCTTCAAGCTTGTTCATTGTTTCTTCTGTTTGATTGAGTTTGTTGTGGAAGTATTTAGGCTCTATATGGAAGTTTTCACTTGGGTCATTGTATTCTTTAATTCCTGAATTTCTTTCAGGTTCTTATTAATGGTTTGGATTTATTTGTTCATATATTGTTTTTCCTGATTTTGTGTAGTTGTCTATAAGTGTTCTCTTGTAGCTCACTGAGCTTCATTAACGTAATTATTTTGAATTCTTTTTCAGGCAATTTGTAGATCTCTGTTTCTTTATGACCAGCTACTTGTGCTTTATTTTGTTTCTTTGTTAATGTCATTGTGATTCTTGAACCTGATTATTAGTGATCATTGAGGATTTGTGCTGATGTTTGAGCATATGTAAAGGTAGGTACCTTTTCCAGATTGGGTTTATCTGGGAAAGCCCTTTACCAGTCAGCCAATTCAGAGATTCTAAAAGTGTTGGATGGTGGAGTGTAAAGGCAATCATGTTGCTGAAGTCCTCAGGCTGATTGCCCTCGTTTTTGGCTCCATTGAGGTGTATCTGGAATCTGGGTATGTAGAGACAGGCTTAGAGCCTGGGTTCACAAAGGCTAGTCTAAAGCCTGAGCTACTAAACAAAATAAATTTGAACAGCCTAAGTTATTTAGTTAACAGACAAAGACTCTCAGATTTGATTTCTTAAATGTCAGCCATATGCTCTTTAACAGAGGAACAAAGGATAACGGAAGGTTGAAAGTAAAGGGACAAGTATCGGTATAATAGAAAGGTGTATCAGGCAAATATGAATATAAATCTGATGCAGCAATGTTAATAGTATACATATATACATATAAATGTATGTTTAAAAAGATGATAGAATAAAAGAGTTATAAAATGAAAATAGAATGCTGCTGTGGCAATCCAAAATAAGTATAAAATATGTAAAATTAATTTCCACTTTTTTATCCTATATTTAATTAACATTACTACTATCCTCCTAAACCTTATTCAGCAGTTAGATCACCTGACTTTTATCTCCTTTCTCATCTTGTGTTAAATTGTTCAAAATTTTAGTTCCAATTTCCTCTTTTAAACTTCAAATTAATATTTTTACAGTTAATGAATATTTATATTTATGCACAATTTAAAGTATTCTTTTGCTCATCATTGCTTTTTTAAATCTCATTTGTTCCATCTGGATACATTTCTTACATGTGGAAAGGCAATATTTAATAGGAAATATGGAGCCAAGGAGTTGTTGGTGATCCCTCCCAGTCTTTGTTTCAAGATGTCCTTATTTTGCCATCATTCTTGAATAACATATTTAGTTGATATAGAATACCATATTAATAGCTATTTTCTTTTAGCCACTGGAAAATATATTCCATTGTTTCCTGACTTATTGCTACTTATGAAATTTCTGCTCTCAAATTAACTGTGTTTTTGAAGATAAAATACCCCCGTAATTCCTAACAAGTGCTATGTGCCAAGTGTTCTTATATGCAAATTATGTGTACTAAATCCTTGAATCTTCACAGCAACTTAGTAATTGATATATTTATTTTTCTACTATAATTATATAGCTTTAGATCATGGTCAGTAGGTCAGGCCTTGTGCTAGGGTCTAAGGTAAATTTGCATGCTCACTTCACTCTCCTTCCCCTACTTGGAGGATATCTCCCTCCATACTGCACTGTGTGGACTTGGGGTGGAGTGACAAATGTAATGTGAAACTGTCCTTTCCACCTCACTCAATGCCTATTTTTTTAAAAAAAATTTCTGCCGGGCGCAGTGGCTCACACCTGTAATCCCAGCACTTTGGGAGGCCGAGGCGGGTGGATCACGAGGTCGAGAGATCGAGACCATCCTGGTCAGCATGGTGAAACCCCGTCTCTACTAAAAATACAAAAAATTAGCTGGGCATGGTTGCACGTGCCTGTAATTCCAGCTACTCAGGAGGCTGAGGCAGGAGAATTGCCTGAACCCAGGAGGCGGTGGTTGCGGTGAGCCGAGATCGCGCCAATGCACTCCAGCCTGGGTAACAAGAGCGAAACTCCGTCTCAAAAAAAAAAAAAAAAAAAAAAAAAAAAAAAAAAAAATTCTGTGCCCTACACAGGTGCTATAATCTCTCACCTGGATTCCATAGCTTTTGTGAATGTATGTTAATGCATGAATGGTTGATGTCTGTGAGGGGATGAGCCCTGGCAACTCCTATCCTGCCATCCTGCTGATACCACTCCCTGAAGGCATATTTTTTTCTTTCATAATTGAGATTTAAAGGGTTATGTTGAGAAATAGTACACAGACATTTCAATTTGTACACAATTATTAACAGACATACCCAAAATGTAAAAAGTTATGTGTAATAAATCTTTTATAAACAGTTTTTCCAGTGACTTTTCAGCTTAAAATCTGGAAGCAAATTTTCCTTAAGAAGATATCAAGTACTAATATCTTTAAATGTTGATAAGCTGTTACATAAGTTCCAAAATTGTAGAGTTTAATATCATATATACTATACACTAAAATTTTTAATCTTTCACAAAATAGTTAGGAAAACAGGACTAATATGACCAAAGATGTTACAGAGCACATGTAATTCTGACAGGGAAAGCTATGATAAAGGAGAGCTTTTCTTGAGGAAACAATTCTACCAAAAAAAAAGAAAAAAAGACCCATAGGAATAGAAGTAATTTTAAATATTCAAGACACATGAAATACACAACTATGACTCCATATTGCCATTTAGTATGCTTTGTATCATAGGATAAAAAGTACCCCCTACTAGAATGTTAAGCTGACACCCAAGACAGCCAATGTCTCCCATAATTCAATATCCCATGGTTCTCTGATTATACCAAAGAAATAAATAACAAGGAAATGATTTTATCTCTTAAAAAATGACACTTACACTTAAAAAATGGGAATAAGTGGGATTTCCCCTTTCTTAAGAATGCTTCTAGAACTACTGAAGAAACTTGCATTTACAAATTGGATGATAAAAATAATCTCTGGTTTTACAAGAAGGGAGACGAGAATCACTGATAAGCCATGATATGTATTATTAATCAGACTTGGATTCTTTCATTTCACTTCCTCAGAGGCTAGACTCTCCTCATGTTTAGTTTCTCTGTTTTCTGCAGGTAAATATTTTTGGTTTCTTGGTTAGTCACTTCCCTTTGCTCCCTTTATTTTTTTGTTTGCACTTTTTTGTCAGAAGATTTATCCTTTCCTGTGGCCTTTCTTGGCTTCATTTCTACTTTTGCAGGAGCAGGCTTAGCTCACTGACCTCCTCTTGGACTCTTTATTGCTTTTTCAGCAGAGATGACCTTCTCTTGATCATCTTGGTAGCAAGAAGGGCTACCTGGATACTGCTGGTCCTCCTGAAACGTTATTTCTTTAAAAAATATTTTATAGCTCACATTTCAGTAATTCAAATTTACCTTCTTCTTTGAATTTTCCTAATTAGTGATATTCTACTACTTTCTGCATCTGTCAGGCTTCACAGTTCCATGAGATTATACCAAAATCTCAATTTTTCCTGGATTTGTTCCTTGCTTATAAGCTTTCTTTCACTAGCTTAACCATGCCTAAGGCACATTTAATAGCTCTTTGTATATAATTTAAGAGAACTTGATTAGAAACTGAACTTGGTTTATTTCATTCATATCTATTGTTCATGCATTAATTAAATGAATGTTTCATTAAGTATCTGCCAAATGTCATAAAGTCAATCAAAAAAGCTTAGGGGACCAAACACTAATAAAGGTGATAACTGATGCCAGAGACTTCTCAACTTTGAGAAAGACCTAAGCTGCTTCAGTTCCATGAGGCTGCTGATACGTATTTTAAAATGAAGACATGACACTTTTTTTTTTTTTTTTAACACGTGCTGTCTTGGTTTGGATTGCTATAACAAAATACCATTGACTGGATGATTTAAACTGCAAACATTTATTTCTGACAGTTCTAGAGACTGGAAGTCCAAGATCAAGCTGCCAGCATGGTTGGGTTCTCTGTGAGGGTCCTCTTTTTGTTATAGCCTAGCATGGCCTTTCCTTAGTGCATGCACAGAGAGAGAATCATCTTGAGTCTCTTTCTCTTTTTATAAGGGTATTTATCCTACTATGTGGGCTCTACTCTCATGGTCCAATCTAACCCTAAGTACTTCCCCAAGGTCTCGCTTCCAAATACCATCACATTAATAGTTAGCGTTTCATCATATGAATTTTGGAAAGACATAAACATTCAGTCCATAGCACATAATATTACATTTAACAAACTAATGATTTTTTACACACCCAAATCAATGTGAAACAAGTATTATCTCCAATCAATCATAGTGGGATTTATAAACTATACTAACTCATTGTGTCCTGCAAAGCAGTGTGGTCCAATAATAGACCCATTTAAAGTTATCTGATAAATGCCATCTGGTTCCAGTCCTGTCAGCCTGTCTCTATTTGTATATCTTTGTTCAGAGACAAGGTCAAATCTTTCAGTTTGATGGCTTCTGTGAATGTGAGGCCAGGCCAAATGACTCCGGCTGTTTACCAGTAAATTAGAATAAATTATATATACAGATACCAGACACACAGTTAACTATATATAAATATGATTCAAAGTTTTTATTCATATCCATAAGCTAGTCAAAACCACTGGTTGTATCAAGTCTGAAGGAAAATGTATATGTATTATTTCTAGCTCTTCTGTTCTAAAATATTCCTGGAGGATCTTTCCTGTCATTCTTCCAACAGTGCCACAGATTCAAGACCAAGCAAGACCTAGGAAAAGCTGTTGCCTCAGGTATGCATGACCCTGGGTTTCAGTAAAACTCAACTGATGGGTCCTGAAGGTTTGGTCCTATCCAAATTCCTCCATTGAAGAGAACACTACAAATACTCTAAGCTAATACATGCCTGATTTATGGTCTTCGGTATCAATTTGCTATTGTGTCCAAATACTGGTGACAAGAAGAATACAATTTAAAAACATTTTTGATTCTTAGTTTGATATAAATTTAAAAGTTAGTAAGTTCTTTCTTTCACATCAACTATTTTTAGACACAGTTGGCAGGCCATATGGATATATTTCTAGTTCTTTATTTCTAGTAAGGTTTTATTTAAAAAGAAAAACACAGACTAATGCTAATGCTTTCAAATTAGTGCAGATTTCAGTGCTAGTCATTTAGATGCTCACAGGATGCTTTCAACACTCTCATTTGCCTACATGGAGAAAATTTTTTTCTCTCCCATTAACACCTTGGATACACACCTGCCTGTTTAAAAATCAGGCATACAAAAGAGAAAGTGTTGATGAATTTGGCGCTGTCTAGACAAGTATACTACAGTGCAGTGTTGGGGCAGTGGTTGCTATGGTAATGCACAAATAAGCTTTTACAGCTCTGCAAAATAGCAGGTTGTGGATGCTTCCTTTACAATAGATAATCTCCCACCCCACCCCCTCGCCTTGAAATGGGAATTGCCAAAAGCAATCTGACAAACTCTAAGACATGGAACCATGGCATCCAACAATGTTTTAGGATGTAAGATGAATGCCATGCTTTAAAGTTCCTTGTCAAAGTAATTTATTTTCTTTGCCATTTGTCAGCAGAGTTACAAGTTCCTCATTATGTAGCAAAGGAGCCTGAGCCTAAGAAATAACACAGACTGAGCAGGAAATTTAGTGTTCTCACTTGCTTCAATAAATGATAGCTTTGGGGTCTTTTTCTCATTAGAGTTATGCCTTCCTTCTTTCAACCAACAGTTTTGGATCTCATACTCTTCCCTAGCCCTGGGATAACTCTGGTGTACAAATTTGGATTTGAGATTACCTCCCTCCTCAACAAGCTGATAGTTTTGTAGGTAACATAGAAAAACTGAGCACTTCAGGGTAGACTTGGATAAGTGGTACATATGATAAGCAGAGTGCTTCTGGAACACATAGATATGAACAAAACTCAGTCCCAGAAGGATGGTGAAAGCACCCTGATAGGCACAGTATCTAACCTGAAGGACATTAGGAGGAATCCAAGCTAAGTGGTGAAAAGCATACCAAGAAGAGGGAACAGCAGATGCAAATCCTCAGAGGCACTAGGGAAAAAACATGGTGTTCCAGTCAGTTGAAGAAATTGAGGGAGGAATGTAGCATGTAATAGGCTGTGTGATGGAGAAGAGTCAAGAGAGTTGAGTCTTCTAAGGTAAGTAGGGTTCTACTTATGAGAGCTTAGCTATGTTTAAAGTTTGGAACTTCATCTTAAAAGCACTAAGGAGCCAATGAAAGCTTTAAGCAGATGAGTAACACTTTGTAGAAACTTATTTTTAATTTCAGTATGGACAATGAATTGGAAGACAGCAAGATTGGAGGCAGGAAGAAGAGTTAACACAGGCTTTTTTAGTCATCAACAGCTTGTCAAATTCAAGGGTCGTTTTTGAATTATTGTCTTTTCCATCTGTAGTGAAGACTGCTAGTGGTCCTTTAGTATTATGCTTTCCTTTTCACATATAGTAAGAAGTTGAAATCTGGGCACATAGCTGCCCTGCTGAAATATACATTTTCTATATTCCCTTGTAGCAAGGTGTGGCCATGGGATCTAAACTGAAATGATATATTCAACTCTTAAGGTAAGCCCTTTCCATTTTCCTTTTCTTCTTTCCTGCAGTCTTGAATAAAAATGTATGCAAAAAGAGAAGGAATTACCATAGACTATGAGACGGAACCCCAGTGCCAAGGAAGCAGAGCAATAAGACTAAAGGGCCTGAGACTCTGATCTGTGGAATCACCACATTAGCCTGGAGCCATACAACACTGCCATTTTGATTTCTCAGTTAAAGAAGCTAAACTAGTATCCTAATACACTGTCTTTATGTCTTTATGTCACTTTCCCCATAAACTTTACTACCTCTTCTTCATGACAAGTTCCCTGTCTACCTGTCTCTACCTATCTACAGCTTATGATCTACCTCCCCATCTATCCATCCATTCATCCATCCATTCATCCATCCATCCATCCATCCATGTCTTCATCCTTTAGCTACTCCCTATTTTGTAGCTTTCTTGAATTCTCTTTGTCTTTCTCCCATTGTGGGTGTGATTCAAGGCTCTGTTCTTTATGAGACTCATGACTTTATTCAGTACAGCCAGCTTCCAATTTTATATTTCAGCCTGATCTTTATCTAGACTCATTTTCAAATGCCTGCAGCTTATTTCCATTTATGTCTCTAACTATCATTTCCAAATCATCTTATCCCAAACAAAGCTTGTCATTTTCTTCCCCTCACCCACAAGATTCCATTTTTTGGGACTGTCTTTTCTTTCCAAGGCAGTATTATTTTTTTCCTACCTTGTCAGCCCCAAAATCTTACGGTTAACCTTTACTGCTTCCCTGCCCTCTTCATCTCTTGTGTCTAACCCTTTCCTGTGTCATATTGCTTTGGTTTGTTTCAACTAACATTTATTTGTTCTTCCTATTACTGTTGCCAGTATTCAATTCAGCCTGTTAGCTGGGTCCCCTTCTTCCATTCTCTTCCTTTGCTACTCTTTTTGAAATATGTAAAGCTGTGACTGATTTCATAAATCACCACTTTTCTTTTTTCCTTCTTCAAGAACTATGAAGAGTGTCTAGGTTTTATCACACCAGTTCCCTACGAAAGACTGTAATGCAGAGAAAGAATGAAGGTTTTAAAGTTTGACAAAACAGGGTTTGAATTACTAATTCATTAATCACTAGGTGTGTGAGCTTTAGCAAATGTTTTACCACTTGAAGCTTAAATCGTCACATGTAAGAAATAGAGATAGTAAGAATCACATCTAGAGGTTATTGTTAGGCTCAAATAAGACACCTTGTGGTGTCTGGCAAGCCAGTGTCATTTCCTCTCTGGATCACGACAGTCTAGTACTACCATACTCACCATGTCTAAGACCTAGTTTCTTCTGACTCAGGCTGACTGTGCTCAGTTCTGCCTCTGTGCCTCTGCTATACTGAGGCACAGACACTTATATGATGTACGTATTTCTCATAAGATATGTATTTCTTTTCCTTTTTCATTCAACAAATGTTTATTAACAGGCTTCTATGTGCCAGGCACTGTTCCAGCCACTTACTTAAATCCTGCTCATCTTTACAATGTAGTCAAGTTCCAGGAAGCCTCCTGCAGATACTCTGGTGTCTACAATAGTAAAATACATATGTCCCCCCCCGCACCCCCAAAAAAAGGGAAGTGGCTTTCCTAAGGTTACCAAGGTCCTTGATAGACATAGGGGTGTAGGTGTGTGTGTGTGTGTGTGTGTGTGTGTGTGTGTGTGTACATACAAATATAGAGAAAGAGAAAGAGACAGCAGGAGGGAAGGAGGAAGAGAGGAAGAAAGAGAGACACCGAGTTTTCTTTATCCATTCATCTGTTGATGGACACTTAGGTTGATTCCGTATCTTGGCTTTTGTGACTATTACTGTAATTAACATGAAAATGCAGAGAGTAGCCTGTGGTTATCAGAGGCTGGATGGTGGGGAAGTTGGAGATGTTGGTCAAGGGATACAAAATTTCACTTAGGAAGAATCTGGTAGAGACACCTACTGTGCAACATGGTGACTATAGTTATTAACAATATATTGTATTCTTAAAAAATGCTAAGAGTAAATGTTAAGTGTTCCAATGACAAAAAGTTGTAACTATGTGAGGTAATGTATACATTAGCTCATGTTTGCCATTCCATAATGAGCACGTATTTAAAAACATCATGTTGTACATAATAAATATAAACACTTTTGTCAGCTTAAAATAAAATGTTTTAAAAAGAGACAATATCCTGCAAGACATGAACACTGCTATGGTTTGAATGTGTGTCCCTTCCAAAATTCATGTTGAAACGTAATGCCCATTGTGATGGTAGTAAGCAGTGGTGCCTTTGGGGAAGTGATTAAGTCATGAGGCTCCATCCTCATGAGTGGATTAGTGCCTTATAAAACTGCTGGAAGGAATGAGCTTTGGTCCTTTTTGACTTTCCACATTCTACCATGTAAGGAGTTCTAGAGATCACCTTAGGGATTCAGCTGTCAGCAATAAGAGTTTTTCTCCAAGTGGCGGTAGAAGACAAGGAAGGAGGAGAAGTGAGAGAGTGTTATGTGATCTTTCTAGCTTCACGTGTATAGTTTATTTTTTTGTATCTCTTGCTGCTGCATCAAAGCCTCTAAGAGGGCCCAGAGTTTATCAGTGTTATGTTGCTGCCCTACATTTTCTAGTGTATGTGAGGCTCCCTTCACACTCTGACAAGGGGAGCAGTCTCAAATACTGGCACAGCCTCAAAGCTGAACATAGAGCTTCTCAGATTTATGGTCACCCTGCTTATGATCATTACTCTTGATAATTTAAATATTTTTCATGTCAAATGAAGAGATATTTGTAAAGTACCTATTATGAACAAAGCATGCTATTGAGGTTGTATTTAAAGCTGGGAGTCCTGGGTTTTAGTTCCATCCCATCAATGACCTTGGGACCCAGGAAAGCCATTTCCATTGTTGCGGGGTGGGGCAAATGTATTTTACTAGCAAATTGGGAGATAAGTCTTCCTTAGAGTAATACGTTCTATGACTCAATACAGTGTCATTGTTTTTGGAGTGTATAAGCAGGACATTAAAACATTGCAAGTGGACACTGGAACGTGGACTCTAGAACCAGATCACTGAGGTCCAAATCTTGGCTCTACCACTTTAGTCACTGTGTGACCTTGAGCAAATCCCTAAACCTCTCTGTGCCTAGATCACTTAAAGTAGATTTGGTGAGAGTACCTTCCTTATAGGTTTGTTGGAGGATTGAAAGAGCATATTGAAGAACTTCATACAAAGGGGCATGCATGAGAGAACTGCTTGGGGTGGTAGAAGATTCTCTATCTTGGTTGTGGCGGTGGTGGTGGTAGTCATTCAGTTGTATACTCTTATTAGAACTCATAGAACTATACCTAAAAAGTTAATTTACCATAATAAACCTGATTTTTTAAATGAAAGTATGATTCCAACTATATAACATCCTGGTAAAGGCAAAACTATCCAGATAGTAGAAAGATCAATGATTGCCAGGGTTTAGGAGGTAGGGAAACAGGGGTGAATAGGTGGAGCATAGGGAAACTTTAGGGCCGTGAAACTACTCTTTATGATGTGGCAGTGGTAGACACATGGTCATTATACATTTGTCAAAATCCATGGAATGTAAAATGCTGAGTGAACTCTAATGTAAACTATAAACTTTAATAATAATGTATAAATATTGGCTCACCAGTTGTAATAAATGTACCACAGCAATGCAAGATATTAATAGTAAGGGGAACTTTGGGAGGGGAGAGGGTTGTATATGAGAGCGCTTTATGCTTTTCATAAATCTAAAACTGTTCCAAAATATCAGCTCAATGACAAAAAAATTACAACTACCAAATAAAAGTTTCAAATAGAAAAAAACACCCAGTAAGTTAGTTAATATTATTACCATTCCTTGCTATAAAAACAACTGAAGTGTTTCTTTTTTCTTTTTTTTTTCTTTTTTTTTTTTAAAAAAAACATGCTGAGATACCCAGGTTTGGGCTGGATCTCAGGGAGATCAGTGAAAGAAAAGGAAACAGAGGGTGGTTCCTCCCCATACAAACTTCCTAAATTTGATTTATTTTTAAGGTTAATATAAGATTATAAGTGTCTCCCTCTCTGAGCATCTGAGGTCTGAACTGCATGTGGAAGCTGCTCTTTTCTCCTGAGTTGCTCTTGCTCACCATGATTCAGCCACAGATGCTCTTTCTCATTTCATGATGTGTCTGCTGTTTTACCAAGGAACTGAAGGCATGGAACAGCCAATTAAATATCACATTTTCAGTGCCCTTGGGAAAGCCATACAGGAAACAGACTGTGTTTATATCTCACACCTCTGGGGAGGCTGCACAAGCTGAAAGCAATGTAGGATTTTTCCTTCTCTTTATTCTCAAAGAAGAATAAAAAACAAAAATCCAAGCCACCCAGCCACCCAAAACAAACAAGAAAAATGTAGTTTCAAATATAGAAACACTCGTCTTCATGATGAATATGCATGTGGGAGAACTGTCATAAAATCTGTGAAAAATCTGGCCACAAGGTTTTTAATTTGAGGGGTTCAGGAGCTTTTCATGCTGAAGGTTATTAGAGCACATATCCCAAGTCCACCCAGCCTGGGGCCAACCTCTCCTTGGCTCCATCAGGGAGCACCCTGTAGGGATTCACGTGCTGATGGAGCCCAAGGTGACAAGCTCATAGTGAGGGTGTGAGCACTCCCACGGTGCCAGAAGTTCTGCAGCCCAGGCTCACTGAGATGAGTACTCTTTGTGAGGCTGTAGACATGCTACATAATCTCCCCGAGCCACTGTGAAACATGCAGGTTAGACTAAAATATCTTCAGGGTCCCTTCCAGCCCCACCATCCTGTGATTCTAAATTCCTATTCAGGGGTATTCCAGAGCTGAAATCCTATGTGAAAAATAGTTCTAATCAATTAACTAATGTGTGTGTGTGTGTGTGTGTGTGTGTGTGTGTGTATTTCTCAATTTCTATTTCTTTTTATTGCATAAGTGAAACATGAAAATGAATAATAACACATGAAAACAAAAACTTGACAGGTAAGGTCAGAGACCCTCTGATTCCCAGCTCTATTATCTTCCCTTCTGTCCTTTCCCAGGAATAACCACTGCTATTATTCTGCATGTATTCATCCAGATTAGTACACACCCATATAGATCTAGAGAAAACAGGTAACATTGTTTTTGGTTTTTACATAAATGACATCATATTAGCAGTTTTACGATTTTTAAATCGCTATGTACTATTTCATAGTATTAATAAATTATGGTTTATTCATCTGCCTCCCTACCAATGGCTATTCTGATCACTGAATTTTTATTAATATAATAATACAATCAGTGCTTCATGGTGAATGATTGGGCACATTTTTCTAAAGTAGACACCAGTAAGTGGAACTGCTGAATTAATTATTTCATTTTAATAGGTATTAAATTGTTCCACAAAGTATCTATGCCAAATTTTATACCTATAGAGAATATATTTTCAAAGGGTCACGTGGCATAATGATTAAAAGCGTAAGATATGGAAACAGAGTGCCTACCAACACTTACGGGTCTGGGACTTTGATCAAGATATTTTCTCTGTGCCTGAATTTCCACATATATGAAATAGAAATGAAACGTTCATACATAAGTTATTGCGGGGGTTATTAGCACAGTCGTTGGCCCGTGGTAACTAATAAATGTTAGCTTTAATCACTATTTTTACTGGTTTGGTTTGAGGAGCTTCAAACTTTTTAACCAAATGGGTCTGTAATCCCACCTCCCAAACCACTCAGTGAGTCAACATTTTTCCAGACCCGGAGGTTAAATGCCTGCTGGGCTCATTTAACTTGCACTTCTGTATCTTTCTGTGAAGTGAAGCCAGCAGGGCGCTGACGGACAGCCCGCTGCAGCCTGTTTGTACAACAATCTTTGCTAATGTAAATAGCTAAATGCAAACTGCAACATCTAAGAACCTTCAGGGGATGTGAGGACGTTCTTGGAAGAGGCTGATTTCATTAATATTTAAAAAGCAAAAGACTTCCAACACCGACCATCCTGATCCCACAAGACCACCCCGAGGGGTTGCAGGAGCAGGACAAATCACACAGGGCCAACCTCCCCAGTAATATTTTCATGTAGGTGAAATCAGGTGAAAACACACACCAAAGACAGCTTGGAGAAGGAAAAAAAGATGAAAGAAAATTCTTTGCAGCTGAAAGGATGTTTGTAAAGAATGAAGGTCCTGTTTTGTCTACTTTTCTTTGGTGTTACTAGAGAAGACCTGAGCATGGACAGACCCTGGGTGGGCCAGCTTTGGTTAACTTGCTGGGCACCAGCTGCAGAGGCCTCTTTCCATTTTGCTCCTCCCTCTTTTGCTAGTTGTGTACTAGTACACCTGTTACCAAGGCCGGGGGAAGCATGGTGCAGGATCTGGGAGGTTTCTACTGAGGATGCTCTCTGCCCACATAGACGCTCATCTCAAAAGGCTACCAAATCTAGCTGCTTTCAAAGAGATTGTAAAATCATGAACTAGATTTTAAGTAAATCTAAAAAAACTACTGATGCCTAGAAAGGTTAATGGACTTGCTTAAGATCATAGAGACAGTGTCAGAGCCTCTAAAGGACCCATGGCTTGTTTCATAGCCTAATGCCCTTTCCATACGACATTCACTTTTTAAAATACACAATAAGCCAACTAAGTAAAAAACCCATATTCTTATATTGATGCTCCTAAGACATAAATTCATTCTTAGACATATGCCTTGGACTTTGGTGTTCTGTATAAAGTGCTGGGTTGGAAGTAGTATGGTGAGAGATTAAGAGAAAAGGTTGAGAGTGTCACCAAATCTCCGTGTGAATTCCAGAGCCCATGTTATTAACCAGTCTGCACACTGCCTTTATTGGAAGGAATGCATTCTACCCTTAGCTCAACCTGACCACCTGGGACACTGCCTACTGGTACCCTAAATAATCAGCATGTTGACTACATCAGGGCATTTAAATTTGCCTATTTTATGATGTCAAGACTTTTTTCAACTTGAAAAAAAATAATAAACTGGTTTGATGACTTGTTTCAAAGTCATTGGAAGAACATTTACACGTAAATCTTTGTCCTCTTTTCAGATTTCCTTTGACAAAAAGTAAAGCTATATTGATTGGTTGGTGGCTGGTTGAGTAGTCATACTTTCAACATGCAGTTGTCTACTGTGTGCTAGAATGCTTTCATGAGTTTGACGCCAGCCCCAGTATGTCTTGATTTTTAGTTGCTTTTGTTTCTGTATGTTTCAGTTTAGCCTTTTTGTAATTTTACCTCAGATTTTTAAGTTTATAGAAACAAGCTAGTTAAATATTGCTGCATAATGACAAAACACAGCTGTAAGAGGAAATTTCCCCAGAATCCAAAGTGCTTGTGGTTGATTTACAAATGGAAGCTAGCCTTGCAGGTTTCCCTGGAAAGGAGGGCCAGGAGTGCCCAGGGGAAGCGTGGAAGTCTTGGCCTAGTGTCTGTCACCCCACAATGTGGGCCATAGCAGCACTACATCCAGAAGTTTATCTGAGCAGGAAGTAGGTCAGGCCTTGGGGCCATGTGCTGCTGTGTAGTCCGGGCTTTACTGTGAGCACAAGTTGTGTTCGTTACAGACAAGAGAGCAGAATGTAAAAGCCAAATGGTAGCTCTTCAGCCCACGTGATTGTTGTCCTGCCTCTGAACTACTGGCCTTAAAATAACTTAAGTGTGACATAACTTCAGTATCACATAACTTAGCACTTAGTGAAAACAATGGAGCATTCTCCATAAATACTCCTGAAATAAAACTAGCAGTCTTAAGCCTCCTGAGGATATGGATCATATGCTAGTCTCCATCCTACTGTCAGCTATGTATCGGGGTGATGGGTGTAGAGTAGGCAATCAATGAAAATATTCAGCTGATCACTGTCTTCTTTGGGACACAGAAATAGCTTGAACCGAATTCTTTTCACCATACTCTGGAATAGAAGCTCCATGAGTAGATGGATTTTGTTGGTCTTGTTCACTGTTAGATTCCTAGCTTTTAGAAAAGTGATTACAACACAGTAAGAACATAATAAATATTTGTTAAATGAGAACATAATTGGATGCATATGCTGTTTTCTATTGTCCTCAGGATGGCAGCAGAGAGAAAATGAGTAGCTGTCTACCTTCCTATAGCACATAAAGGCAATAGGAAGTGACAACAGCCACTTCCCAAGTGGCTGTCCCTTTCAATATGCCAAGCCTGGAATCAACTCCAAAGGAGAGATTAAAGAAAAAAAAATGACCCATTCAGTCCTCTACTATTTGAGTCTACTTTATAACGAACATGCTCACTTTCAGACTGATACCCAAAATGAGAAAAAGACAGGGAACAATGGTTCTCTAAGTGACGTTCCTACAAACAGCATCATCAATATTGTTGGGAACTTGATAGAAATGTGCATTTTCATGCATTACACCAGACCTACCGAGTCCGAAACTCTGCAGGTAGAGCCAGTGGTTGGTGTTTTAACTGGCCTCCCAGGTGATTCTGATGCACACTCAAGTTTGAGAACCACTACCTAGAGGTCCATGGCACATGTTTCTATACTCCCCTCCCTCCCCTGCAGTACGGTTTCTTTCTATTTTCTTTCCTTTTACTTTTCTCTCCCTACATGATCTGGTTTTTCCACATCCGGGTCTCGCTTGCCAAGTCCAGAGCACCCATATTAACTGGTCTAGTCTTATCCTATATGTCTTGGAAGAAATTGTGTCCAGCTTTTGATGGAAAGGAGTAGGGTAACTCTAATGAAGAAATCCAGACCAAAAGCTTTAGCAAATATAAGAATTTTGCCTGTAATCCCAGCACTTTGGGAGTCTGAGGCAGGAGCATCACTTCAGCCCAGGAATTCAAAGTTGCTGTGAGCCATGAGAGCACCACTGCACTCCAGCCTAGGTGACAGATTGAGACCCTGACTCAAAAGAATTTGGGAGCTAGTAGGAGCTTTCTTGATCATAAGGTCTGACTTATTCACTTTAATATATAAGGAAAATGAGTCTTAAGACTAAATATCTTGCTGCAAATCAAAGACTGTTAAAAGGCTAAAATTTGATCTGGCCACTTTTAAACAAGATTCTCCTACCATTATTTAAAATGCTCCAAACAGCCTTACGAGTATCAACCACCAACAAGGCTACATGAAACATTTCTATGGTATAGTAATTCTCACAAAAACTTTCAAATTCATTCCCATTTCCCACCAAGAAAGCAAAGTGAAAGGTAATATATGAATAACCAGCCAAAGAACCAGTGATGAAAAATAAGTAAGCCAAGAAGGTTCTTTTCCCTTCTATTCCATAGCACTACGCAGTGATAGATCCTGCTGCCCCTGTGCCTCTGGTATCCTCTACTACCAGCTGACTTACATAACGTGAACTGTTGAGACTGAAGAAAATGGTTAGAGGTCATTCCCAGTGCTTCAAATTAGAGCTTACACAGCTTGTTCCTTGTCTCTCACCTGCTGAAAAGCCTGTATCTAGGAAGGAGTCATTCTGAACAAAGATTGTTGTCTTTGGCTGCTAGACACTCAGAAAGGGCCTTTGCAGTGTGAAGTAGATATTAGATATCAGTTGTAACTAGCCAAAAAAATCTCAGGCACAATTTAAATGGGACAACAAAATATTGATCCGCACAAAGGGAAATGATAAAATGTTTAGAAAGGCAAATTACTTTAACAATGAAACAATTTTGCCAAGGAAAGAAGTCAATATTTGAATATGAGATGAGAGTATACAAGGGCAGCTGTGTCCCATAGCAGCTCCTCTGGCTATTTAGTGTAAATTAGGAAACAAAGGCTGGAAGCTTCTTAGAGCCCAGGAGAGATGAAGGTTGAGAGACAGACCTTAAAAGGGCAATGCTAATGGGATCTGGAGTCAGGCACAACCTTGTACCCCTCGGGCTCACCCTTTTCTACCCTACCATACCTGTAGGTATTTATTTTTCCAAAAACTGAAGGAGGTCAAGCCTGGCCATGCTGAAAACAGAATGGTTCCAGGAATCTTGCTGAGAAGTCCAAAAATATCTACCACCCCACAGGCAACTTTATCTGCCCAGTCTTTTTAAATCAGGTCATCCTCCTAACAGTGCCATGGTAATTTTGTTTCTTGGGGGGCAGTAAACATAAATCTAAATTAATTCAGGATCAAATCACAGGCCATGCTGTACATTTTATTAGCATTCTTACTCTCCATCAATTTGATTTTATAGGCTCACCCAAATTTCTTTCAGATTTCAGGTCTTTGGGCTAATTTTCAGGGCAGACAAATACTCTGGAGCCTTACTTATGATTCTCTTATTACATGCAAGTTGCATAATCATGTTGTGAGTGAAAAATGATGTTGTAATAAAATCTTTCTAGGACTTCCAGGAATAAACTTTCTTGGATGAGGTCCAAGATGAAATCACCTTATACTGAACTCAGGGTTTATAGCAACTGTTGCAAGGACCAGCGTGATTGTGTGTACTTGGGGAGTAGGAGACACTACTTTTGAGTTCTGTCTCCACAAATGACACCACTGTCTCCTTGAGACTACACTGAAAACCTTGGTGCCCTCTTTGATTGCCTCTTCCCATTACTTATAGGTAACAACATGTGTTTCTTTGAAATATTTCTTCCATTTGTGCCTTCTTCTTCATTGTATTGCACTTTAATCCTAGATCTTATCAGTTAGTGATGAGACCCAGGATCTAGTGATGAGACCCAGGATCTCATTCTTTCTCACTACTCATTCCATTTGCACTTTATCCATTCTAGGAATTTATACTTTAATCCTGAGTGCTGTCAGTCAGTGCTTAGATTACTGCAGAAGTTGCCTAGCTGGCCTCCCAGAGTCCAGTCTCTGTCTCCTTCAATCTGCCATAAACTCAGCTTCCAGTTGGTATCCAAAGGAAATTTCTTTGCATTTTTTCAGAGCAATCCCTAACAATATTCCGTATTTCTAACTTTATTTCCTGTTTGTCGTCTGATATACAATAGACACCATTTAAAAATGGCAACGTGAAAACTAGTTGTGTTAGGAAGGGATGGATAATTCATATGAAAATGCTTTATGTATTCAGAAGCCATTATACCAAAGTAAAGAACCAAAGAAATCAATCTTTCAAAAACACTTAGGAAAGACTTGTAACATGTCTTTTACCTAAAATTGTAGTTCATAGCTCATAAAAGATTTCAACAATGAATGCTGGAGGTGGGATAAAGATAGTGTTCTGAGAGCACAAGACTGTCTGCTTCTGCCACAAAGCTTTAGAAATGACCAGGAAAAGAACCTTAAAATTCTAAAAACAAAGAAAAACCAAAAAAGTATAAGGAATCCCTGGAAGAAATAGATGGGAAAGGAATAATGGAGAAAACCACAAGCTAGCATGCTTTTAGAAGTGAACTGTTCTGAAAGTAGGAAGTACCGAAGGCACCAGGAACTCAGAGACTTCAGGTAGGGAGATCAGGAAGTGTTTCCTAGAGTACCTGCCATGGGGCGGTTTGAGTTCTGTTTTGGAAACAGCCAGGTATGCAGTGACCCCTCCCCTAATTTCTGCCTGGGGCAAGCAGTGGCTGCCCAGGTCTTTGCCCCCAAATTAATGCATGAAATGCTTGGGCCAGAGAGGCAAGGTAGTGCCTCTAGTGGCTACTGATATGCCAGGGGAAAGAAGGTGCTAAATGCAAAAAGAAACCGATGACACGCACCCAGAAGACTCAACAGCATCTTCTCAGGGAAGTCTTCCTCAATCTCCTGAGGGCTAGACAGGCTCCATTTTTTTTTCTCTACTCATTTTACCTTCTACATATCTCCTTTATATCAATTATCACTTTGTATTATAATTGATAGCAGAAGGAGCCATAACAAACATTACTGTGTCATTTTATGATTAGATTTCAGAACTATGAGAATAGAGCAGCTGCCATATTGCTATAGAGAATAACTTGAAATGCTTTTCATTAGGATGTCTTAGACTCTAGTCTGAGAAACATTTTGCTTCAGATGTAGGAATATGACTAATAACAATAGCTTGGCTACGGTAGGTATGAAATAAATAATCCTAATCATGTTCTCCAGTAAAATTCTAAATATCCCACAGAAAGCTTTTATTAACAATGGAAAGTATCACCCAGATAGTCACTATAGTCCTGACTATGCAATTTATGATATAAAGGATATTATGTCATTCAAATATCAAGTAAAAATAAAATGAATGAAATGGTGCATCTACGTATAATGATTTTATTATTTACCTTTTCAACATAATGACTATTTTATGTTCTTCTAAATACTTATAAAAACTGCTTATTTTAAAGAAATTATGAGTATAATTTAGGGAATATATTTATTTTTATCAATACAATGTATTAAGTCACATCATACAAGCAAATAATCGATCAAGTGCAATTCTTTGTATGAAACCTCCATCAGGAGTAGATCACTTGGAAATCGTGTTTGTCAAGATGTCTACAATTTAGAGAAGAATTAAAACTCCCTGAGTATGGTTACAATGGATTTTGATTCCAGCATTTATTCATGCAGAAAGCATATACATTTCTTCAGTGGTAGGTAGATGGATGGTGCACGCTGGTGCAGAAAACAGACTGTCATTGAAATATTTCCAAAGACGTATGTCAGATATTGGGAAGCCAGCAAAGTATGTGCGCCCACTCTTTCTTCCAGAAAAGGGAGCTGTAACTCTTTCCAAAGAATGACAGAGTACAGCAAGGCTTGCAGGGGCAGCTTCCGTCCTACTGAAGTAGTCCTTCAGGACACAGAGCTCTGTCTCTCAAGGCGGCAATATTGGGAGACTGAGGGACATATGACTGTTGCAAAACAGTTGGCAACATTCTCAAAGAAATGTCTGCCTGGGCCATGCTGTATCTTTTTACACATTTATAAATCTTGTATAAATCATAGTCCAGGAGAAGATCAACTTTATCTATTTTTCAACTTTTATTATGTAACTGCTGTACAATGCCCTGTGCTATGTTCTGGGAGCACAGCAGTGAATATGACAGGACTTACCATATAGAGTTTCCAATGTACTAAAGAAGACAGGCAAAACTACTCATGGCATTATTATTTGCTTATAATTGTGGTAAGTAAAATAGAAGAGTCAGGTGGAAGCATTTCATATTTACAAAACATGAGATAGCCAGTGTAGCTCATCTTATCCAAGAAAGAGGAGGGTGACACAAGAGGAGGTTTGCCGAGGTGAGCGAGATGCTAGATCAGCTAAGGCATTAACAGAAATATGTTGATACAGCTTCTAAGAGCAATGGCCATTAAAAGCACTTAGTTAGGGAGTGGTATGATCTGATTTGCAATGTTAAGAGATCACTTTGACTTCAGGGTAAAAACAGATTCAAGAGGAGCCAGAATTAACCCTAGAGATCAGTCAGAAGTCTGCCGCAGTGTCCAGGTAGAAATGGTGGTGATAGGCACAGAACAGTGGTAGTAGAGATAGATAAACATGAAAAACATAAGAAAGAATAGAGTTAACATCAAGATGATTTGGTGATAGTTTAGACATGGAGAGTGAGAGAAAAAAATGATTTCCTGGTCTCCTTTGGGTGGTCTTCCACTCACTGAAGTACATTACACTGGGGAGAAAAAAGATTTGAGTTCCAATTTGTATGTGCTTTATGAGAGATACCCATAAATATCCAAATAGAGAAGTTGAGGTGAATAGTTGGATACACAGGTTTGGAAATCAGAAAAGAGATCTGCGCTGAAAATGCACATTGGGGAGTTATCTCCATAAATGGCTAAAGATTTAGGCATACATGAGTTGGCTTCAAGATAACATAAGTAAGAGAAAAGGAGGTCCAGGACCAAGCCTTAAGGAACTCTAAACATTTAAAGTTTGAGGGCAGGATAATAAAACAATAACGAGTCTGGAAAACGGTGGCCAGAGAAATAAGAGAAAAGCTATGAGAGTGTAGTATCACTGAATCAAGGGAAAGTGAGTACTTTAATAATCAATCATAATTGATGTCAAGTAGTGATGAGCAGCTGAATAACATAAAGATTTTATTCCAGCTATCACCTGGGATCTCAGGTCTTGTCTATGTGGGACTGTTTGAACTTCCTCATACCTTGGCAATTAGATCAAATGCAAGTGTTCCGAGGTATATGGAGTCTTTTAATGTTGGGGCCAGAGACTAGCACAGCATCACTACTATATTCTCTGTGTCAAGCACTTATGGAGCTCACAAAGATTCTAGAGAATGAGTCATAGACCACACTTCTTGAAGGAGAACTGTCAAAGAAATAACAGCATCTCTAATCTACCAAAGACCTCAATACGTGACATGTGCAATTGTATTCATTGCAACATGTTTTATAAGCACAAAAGACTGGATTTAAACTAAACATCCATACTGGGGTCCTGGATAAGTAAATTAATTAAAATTTATAAGATGAAATACTATGTACTCACTACAAAGATGGAAATACTTTTAATGCTGTGGAAATATTACCATGAGATTCTATTAAGAAGGCACACACTCCACTGCTCTTTGCTTTTTCAAGTGAATAGCATCTCATGGCGATATATGAATATGAATAAAACATCTCTAAAACACGTGTTTCCAATAGGGAGATATCACCCTCTAGAGGGGCAAAAATTAGTTCTTGGGCAAAGGGAGAGTCTTAATATTTTTTTATATAAAAGACAGATATACATATATTGCAAAAGCAGATAGACGGTATATCTGTGTACTAAAACCGGAGTTGGGGGAAGTAATCTGAAAATAATGTCTTTTTAAAAAGTCTCCTTAGGGTAGTGATAATTTAAAAAAAGTTTGAGAAACACTGCTCTGAAAGGAACAAAGAATTGAGTCCAAATGGTTGCCTGAGAGTGGAAATGGATTATCAGGAAAAAAGAGGAGGGGAAGGAGAATATTCAAAGTGTACTTCTATATTTTTTGATATTAGATCCATGGAAATATAATATCTATCCAAATTTAAATTAAGAAATAAAATTTATAAAGGTTACTGATTTTATTTAAAGACATGCTATTATTGAGTAGAAACAGCATATATTACAGTATATAAATCTTACGCTTTTAAAAGCCTAGTGTAGGCGTGGAAATAATAATTTTGTTCAGTTATCTTAACTATTCAAAAGAGAAGCTGATAAAGTGATGTTTTTGTGAAATTCTGATTATTATTATTGTGTATTCAAAGAAAGCTTTTTTAAAAGACAAGTTAGTGTAGGTACCTGCCTCATTCTGAAGGGACAGGCAGCATATTCCTCTCCCAGAGGTGTTAAGGACCACTACAGTTCTCCCACTGCTAAAGTGTTCCCCGTGTCACACCCCAGCATAGGAGCAGCAAGTATAACATCCAGAGAGGTGGAAACAATGTGAACAACAAAAGTCCTTAGTAACATCTGGATTTGTGAAATTTTTTTCTCAAGTGCATCAATGGTATAGCTTACACTACAAGAGAACACGGCCATCGTAAATGCTTAGCAGTCCTCTTGCAGTGGGAAGCAACTACACAAAAAGCAAACTAAATATGTCCTTGTCGTAATCTTTCCGCTCCTTAATATTGAAAATCCACAGGAGGGGTGCAGCTCTTCAGCTGCTCAAGTCACCAGAAATGAGCACCATTAGACTTAACTCCAGTATGTAAATGGCAACATGTCACACACTGAGAACTAGACCATGTTCTACTGAATCACCTTGCCCAGTGTTGCAAGTAACAACCCATGGCATAGGCCACATGATGTTATGATGGCACTATGATTGACAGAGTTCCCTGAAAAGATAAAGAAGAGATGTGGAAGTAATAAATGGCTTAGCCTAATACTGGCCTTGCAACATGGTAGCTGCTTTATTCACAGAGTTCTTATCTTTCTTCAGTAATCCCACCTGATATGGATAAAGCTGAATTCTAATTGCATGGAAACTCCAGAGAGCACTATGAGGTAACATATGGATACGAAACACTGAAAGTAATTTTAGAAGTTCATTAGACCATTTATCCTTCCCCAGACTTACTTCCAGGTCACATCATGAGCAGTTCTGATCAAAACAACATTTTGGAAAAGATTGTAAATGTGACTCAGGTCTAGACCATAAACTCTGTTCAACAATGCATAAAAACTAATGCTAAAATACACCATGGGGATGCAGAGCCATTCTCTGTCAACCTTAGATGCATTCCATTGCCTTAAAATACAAAGCTCTCTTGAGGCGTTCTCTATGGATACTTAGGTAGGACTTGTTAGAAAGATGATGGTTAACATTCAGCAAACCTGGTGCCTTAGCTTGGGCTGTCATAACAAAATGCCACAGACTGGGTGGCTTAAACAACAGACACTGATTTTCTCATGGATCTGAAGACTGGAAGTCTGAGATCAGAGTGCCAGGAAGGTCAGGTCTGGCAAAGGCTCTCTTCCTGGCTTTGCAGACTTAATCTTCCTGCTGTGTGGTCACATGGCTTTTTCTTCATGCGTGCATGGGGAGGACGTGCTCTTGCGCTTTCTCTCTCTCATGGTCTCTCTCTCTCTCTCTCTCACTCTCTTTCTCTCGCTCTCTTTTCCTTTAAGGCCACCAAGCCTATCGGATTAGGACCCCACCCTTATGGTCTCATTTAGCCTTACTTACCTAAAAGTCTTATCTTCAAATATTGTGTGTGATATTGGGAGTTACTGTTTCATTATGAATTGGGGATGGGGAGCACAATTCAGTTCATAGCACCTATAAATATAGAACAAGAAATGTTTAAATGTCAGCAAGGAAATTTTTGCTTGAATATTAAGGAGATTAAGAATCACATAAGATTTTGAGAAACAGAGGCACTGAATAAGAAAACAAAACAATATAAAATACGACACCCTTATCTGTTATGTCTGCCCCCTCAAATGGTAAGTACACATCCTAGCCCTATAAAAACAGTATGGATTTTTGGTTTTGCTTTTGTTTTTTGAGAAAATTGATGTAAAATTTACAAAACAAGGCCGGGCGCGGTGGCTCACGCCTGTAATCCCAGCACTTTGGGAGGCCGAGGCGGGTGGATCACGAGGTTGAGAGATCGAGACCATTCTGGTCAACATGGTGAAACCCTGTCTCTACTAAAAATACAAAAAATTAGCTGGGCATGGTGGCACGTGCCTGTAATCCCAGCTACTCAGGAGGCTGAGGCAGGAGAATTGCCTGAACCCAGGAGGCGGAGGTTGCCGTGAGCTGAGATCACGCCATTGCACTCCAGCCTGGGTAACAAGAGCAAAACTCCGTCTCAAAAAAAAAAAAAAAAAAAAAAAAAAAAATTACAAAAAAAAATTCACCATTTTAACCAGTTCAAATTGTATAATTTCATGACATCTAGTTTATTCAAAATGATGTGCAATCATCACTGCTATTTAATTCTAGAACATTTTTATCATTCCAAAAAGAATTCCTATATCTCTTAAGTAGTCACTACCCATTTCCCTTACTAGGCCTCAGTCCCTGGTGTTGGTCTTATAAAGTACAAGAAACAAAGTTATAAAGGTGCTCTCATCATTCTTCTTTTCACTGAGAAAAAAAATTGATGGCATTTACAAAGCTACTGGAAACACTAACTCAAAGACAAACATTGCGTCTTTATCTCATTTCATCATGGAAATGACAACTTCATGGAAACAAGAAATCAGAGATTACACAGAGTATGTCAGTTTTCAGTGGCTCTCCAAATGTCTTTTACCAAACAACTAAAAAAAGTTACAGCTAGCATGTCCTCATACACCCTTTGCAACAAGGAAACAAATAAATTTAATGTTGAAAGAAGTTAGGAAATCCTAAGTTAAACTGTTAACAGATTTCTTTGCAGAGCAAAGAAAATGGAGAACACCAGTAGGGAGCTTTTTGTTCTTTGTTTTTGTTATCACTGTAGAATACCAGTTGTAAACTAGTGATTTTTCATAGCAGATGGACCAAACTCCCAGACTGATTTTATTTTTCAAAGAAATTGAGCCATAAATGTAATATCTGTAAATATCACACAAAATTAGAGATTTCTAGCTTCAGTTAAAAATATTGGGTTAAGTGGCAACATATAGCCATTGATAACAATTAGGTGAAGATGAGAGACAATTGCTGTTTTTAGAAGAGTCATGCATGTCTGAGTTTACTACAGCACTTAGCTGGTCCATTTTCCTCATCTGTCAGCTGCCTGACCCCTGATGGAACTTGAATTTGCCTCTTCTATTATAGAACTGCCTCTACCAGCAGGTTGTCGAGATATATTCTTTCAATGACACTTCAAACACAAATTCATCTAAATAGAAGACAAATTTGAAGCATCACCCAATTTTTCTTTTAATGACAATTTGTGAATTTTCCATACTCAGAATGAAAGATGAATGGCATTCCTAAGAGTCTAGCAACATGAATGGGAAGTATAGGTTTTTGAATAGTGGCAGGACATAGGCATAGGCAAGGACTTCATAACTAAAACACCAAAAGCAACGGCAATAAAAGCCAAGATAGACAAATGGGATCTAATTAAACTCCAGAGCTTCTGTACAGCAAAAGAAACCATCATTAGGGCGAATCAGCAACCAAGAGAATGGGAAAAAATTTTTGCAATCAACCCATCTGACAAAGGGCTAATATCCAGAATCTACAAGGAACTAAAACAGATATACAGGAAAAAACAAATAACCCCATTCAAAAGTGAGTGAAAGATATGAACAGACACTTTTCAAAAGAAGACATATATGAGGCCAACAAACATATGAAAAAATGCTCATCATCACTGGTCATTAGAAAAATGCAAATCAAAACCACATTGAGATACCATCTCAACGCCAGTTAGAATGGCGATCATTAAAAAAACTGGAGACAATGGATGCTGGAGAGGATGTGGAGAAATAGGAACACTTTTACACTGTTGGTGGGAGTGTCAATTAGTTCAATCATTGTGGAAGACAGTGTGGAGATTTCTCAAGGATCTAGAAATAGAAATACCATTTGACCCAGCAATCCCATTACTGGGTATATACTCAAAGAATTATAAATTGTTCTAGTAAAAAGACACATGCACACATATGTTCATTGCAGCCCTGTGTACAATAGCAAAGACCTAGAACCAACCCAAATGCTCATCAATGATAGACTGGACAAAGAAAATGTGGTACATATACATCATGAAATACTATGCAGCCATAAAAACCATGAGTTCATGTCCTTTGTAGGGACTTAGATGAATCTGGAAACCATCATTCTCAGCAAACTGACAGAAGAACAGAAAGCCAAACACCACGTTCTCACACATAGGTGGATGTTGAACAACAACATGGACTCAGGGAGAGGAGTGTCACACCCTGGGGCCAGTTGGGGGAGTAGGAGAGAGACAGTGGGGGGTGGGGAGGGGGGGAAGGGTGGGGAGGGATAACACGGGGAGAAATGCCAGATATAGTACGCACCTAAAGTAAAATAAATAAATTAAAAATAATAATAATGATCTAATGAGAAATATGTGGGAGCCAAATTTGGAGAATATTTGTCAGTATGCAACTATGAGTCTGTATGCAAGTGTTTATCTTTCTTATACACATATAGAAGTAGATATAGAATCTCCATACTCACACTAGTTGAGGAGCGATGTATTTCCAACATCAGAGGAAGGAAGTGAAGACTAGAGCTTCATTCAAAATGACTCATCTGCTCAGTGGAAAGGTAATACTTAAAATGTCCTTAAGTTCCATTTTTTGAAGTTCCATTCTAAACAAATACAAGAATTTGTGACCAATCCATTAAAATAAAAAAGGACTTTCCAAAATTATTTATTTTTCATCTTCCCTCTAAAACCCACTAGTTTACAGTTGCTTTTGAATTGATAGTGGTTAATAAAGTTTTAGCTACATACCCCTGATCTTATCAGCAGTTGCATGTTTTGCTGGACTGGTTTATAGTTGGGCTGTTCTTGGTGTTAGTGCAATACAGGTGATGCGGTATGATGTCATGGCTAACTCAGGCTCTACAGTCAGACAGAACTGGGTTCAAATGCTCACGTGGAGAGAAAGAAAACTGAATCACAAGGATTCTCCTGAGGAGGAGCAATGGATTTGTTTGGATGGGATATATTTTGAGAAGCATCAGGGAATAAAGAATGACACCCCAAGAACATGCTCAAAAACAGCAGAAGCAGGGAGCAAGGAGAGGAATTTATTTCTTAACTGATGAAAGAGTAGGTCAAAAGAGGAAGGACCAGCCTTAAGTTGAGCAAATGCAAGAAATGCCTTGTATGAATGAATTTCTTGATGAAGAAGTATGTATCTGCAGCTGAGTCAATGAAGAGCAGAAGAGACATGGTACACGTTCCAATGTCTGTGAGTTACTTTAAAGGACTTCAGCATAGATAGTGTAATACTGTGTATATGCTTCCTGGTTTAAACTTCAATTCTACATGTAGAGTATTGCAGGGGTGGTCAGTCAGCTTGTACCTACAGTTCTCAATATCTCCATGAACAACTAAGGCTTTTTGGCATGACATTAATAATTAGCACATCAGGCTGGGTGCAGTGGCTCATGCCTGTAATCCCAGCACTTTGAGAGGCCGAGGCAAATGGATCATTTGAGGTCAGGAGTTTGAGACAAGCCTGTCCAACATGGCAAAACTCCATCTATCCTGAAAATATAAAATTAGCCAGGCATGGTGGCACACACCTGCAGTCCCAGCTACTCAGGGGCTGAGGCAGGATAATTGCTTGAGCCCTGGAAGGCAGAGGTTGCAGTGAGCCAAGATTGTGCCACTGCACTCCAGCCTGGGTGAAAGAGCAAGACTGACTCAAAACAAACAAACAAACAAACAAAAAAGTATATCAAATGAATTTTCTTGGGTGAAACCAATGGCCTAATTAGCATGATAACTTTTTTAAAAACTGGTTTCACTGGTAAAATAAAAAGTCTTCAATGTTTCTGGATTGGTTGAAACATTACATAAATACAAATTATGGATTCTATACCAACACACCAAAAGATATGTTGATGTTGTAACCCCCAGCACATTATTTGAACGTGATTTCAAAGAGATGTAATCTGTTAAGGAAAGGTGGGCCAGTTCCAGTATGACTGACATCCTAAAAAGAAAAGCGAGACACACACAGGAAAAATGCCACACGAGGATAGAGGCAGAGACTGGAGAGATGCAGCTGCAAGCCAAGGGCTGTCAAGAATTGAAAGCCACTATCAGAAGCTAGGAAGAGACACAGAAGAATTCTGCCCAGAGTTTTAGAGGAAGCATAGCCCTGCTGGCACTTCAATTTCAGACTTCTAGTCTCCAGAACTAGTACACAGTAAATCTTTAAAAGTACTTTGAAACTAACATAAAGTCTAAAATTCTGGAAAGGTCTATAGCCCAAACTCTTAGGGATGACATTTGTATTAGCAAGGGTTCTCCAGAAAAAGAGAACCAATGGTGTGTGTTTTGTGTGTGTGTGTGTGTGTGTGTGTGTGTGTGTGCGCGTGTGTGTGTGTGTAGTAACGCATTGCTTAGCAACACGAATATGCTCTGAGAAAGGCGTGTTTGGCAACTTAATCATTGTGCAAAAACCACAGAGTGTACATACACATAGTATATAGCCTACTACCCATGGAGGTTGCATGGTAGAGCCCATTGCTCCTAGGCTACAAACCTGTACAGCATGTTACTGCACTGAATTCTGTGGGCAATCATAGCACAATGATAAGTATTTGTATGTCTAAACATAGAAGAGGTATGGTAAAGATAAAAGATTAAAAAATTGTATACCTGTATAGGCACTTACCATGAATAGAGCTTGCAGAACCAGAAGTTACTCTGGGTGAATCAGTGAGTGAGCGGTGAGTCAATGTGAAGGTCTAGTACATTATACTACCATAGACTATACACTTAGGCTGCACTAAACTTATTTTTGAAAATGGTTTTCTTTTTTTAATAATACGTTAATTGTAGCTTGTTGTAACTTACTTTGTAAACTTAATTTTTTAAAAACTTTTTGATACTTGTAAGCTTTAAACACATTTTACAGTTATATCCTTATTCTATAAGCATTTTTTCTATTTAAAAAAATCTTTTTAAAAAATTTTAAAACTTTTTTGTTTAAAACTAAGACACAAATCACACATTAGCCTAGACCTACACAGGGTTAGGATCATAAAGACGTCACGAGGTGATACGAATTTTTCAGCTCCATTATAATCTTATGGCATCATCGTCATAGATATAGTTTGTCATTGACCAAAATGTGGTACAGACTATATATAGATATGTAGATATAAATAAAAAATGGAAATCTCTTTATATATAGCATAACACTGCAAAATGACATTTCAGTGTATGTATATATATCCTATTGGCTCAATTTATATCTATGTGTGTGTACCATATATATATATATATATATATATATATGATACACACACACACACATATATGGTATATATATACACACACATATATGTAATTCAATATGTATATATATACTATTGGTTCCATATATATATGTGTGTGTAGAATCTATATATGAAGATTATATACATGTGTGTGTGTGCATATACCATATATATATATACGTGTCACACCCACATATATGTGGTACACACACTCATACATATAATCTTTCTACTGTTGGTTCTGTTTCATGTATATAATCTATATATAGTATATATAAATAAATATATATACACACACATATATCTGAGAGAGATTTATTATAAAGAATTGGCTCAGGTAATTATGTAGGCTGGCAAATCTCAAGATCTGCAGGCTGAGCCAGCAATCTGGAGACCCAGAGAGCTGATGGTGTAGTTCCAGTCCAAAGGCCAGCAGACCAGATATCCAACAAGAGATAATGTTTCAGTTCCTGCTCAAAGGCCATCACACTGGAAGAATTCTCTCTTATTTCAGGGAGGGTCAGCCTTTATTCTTTTTTAAGCCTTCAACTGATTGGTTGAGGCCTCTCCACGTTATGGAGAGCAGTCTACTCAGTGTACTAATTTAAATGTACATCTCATCCAAAAACACCCTCACAGAAACACCCATAAAGACATTTGACCAAAGATCTGGATATCCTCATGGTCCAGTCAAGTTGATACATAAAATTAATCATCACTATATCTAAGTCTGATCTTTAGGAAGTATTGTGTCCAGCCACTATTTTAGGAGGATTGATGGTTGTCTGTGCCATCTCTAAGGCTAACAGAGTATGGTCTCTGGAATATGGTTCTATCTGCTTGAGTGAACCTTTTGTACAAGGTATGGTTAGAATACCTTAAAGGACAAAATACTGAATTTTTTTAATTTATAGGTTTATAAATTGTGTTGGCCCTGCATATTGATAATTGCTTGTTTAAGAAATACTTGTATTTGAGACAGAATTTGAAGTGAGACTTGCTTTCACTTATTTTGACAGTAAGTTTTGAGAGGAAGTAGTTAGTCCTAACCCTTCTCAGAAGTTTTCCTGATTATATTAGCTACCGAAAGAACCTCAGAGCAGTACATGACAAAATTCCTGGAAATGGCTTTGGATTTTCACAGCCTGGAAAACTATCAGCGTTTCAGCCATTTTTACCTGGGTCTCAGGGATAAGGCATTCCCATTGATACCTAGGTCACACCACTTATTTAACTGCAAGGTAACGTTGAGCTACTAAATCTTCATTTGGACAAGTGTAAACTGGGGAAATAAAAATATCTACCTTAACTGCTGTTGTGAAAATTAAATATAACAGTACAAATAACATACTTATCATAATGCCTCAGACATTTTAAATATCCATTAAGGGATTCTGTATTATTTTTCATCTTAAATGATGTTTGACAAACCAAAAGAATTAGGAGAAGTAAGTGGCAGTGGTCATCAGAAAGGACACAGAGAAGAAGAGTGATAGCAGTTTTCCATCACTACTGTAATAAATTACCACAAATTGAGGAACTGAAAACCACAAAAACTCATTATCTTACTGTTATATAGGCCAGAAGTCCAGTGTGAGTCTCTTTGAGCTAAAATCAGGGTGACCACAAGGTGTATTCCTCTCTAGAGGATACTCCATTGTCTGCTCATTCAAACTGTTGGAATAATTTGGTTAATTTCAGTTGTAGGACTGAAGTCTCCAGTTTCTTGCTGGCTGTAAACTGAAGGCTGTTCGTAGTTTCTAGAAGATACCTGCATTTCTTGGCTCCTGTTCCCTTCCTCCATCTTTAAAGCAAGCAGTGACTGGTCAAGTCTTTCTTACATCTCTTCTCTCTGACACACTCTTCTGAGCTCCTCTTCTATTATTAAGGACTCATGATCAAAATGGGCCTACCCAAATAATCCAGGATAATCTCCCCATGTTCAGGTTCTTAACCTTAATCACATCTGCAAATCCTTCTTGTCATGAAGAGTAATGTATTTACAGGTTGAAGGTATTCCAATGTGGACATCTTTGGTGCAGGTTGGGGTGGGCATAATTCTGCCTACTACAAGGGCTGTAGTAGACTACAGGCAGAACACTAGTTACCCCATGAAAGCTTGCATATCCTTCTGGTCTAGACATCTTCCCACTCTCTTCCCATTCCCTCTGAATTTCTTTCTACAAACAAAGGAAGTCATAGAGTCTCAGGTGGAGATAGAAACAATAGCTTAAAGATGAGGCCTCACTGTTGGGATGGGTGATAGTTATTCCGAGTGTTCCCAGGGATGGGAGATGGGGAAGAGAAAGATATTGACAAGGAGAGTTGGGTGCATAATTATAAATTTTCCCCAGAGCTAGTTCTCTGCAGAATTCCCTGGGGAACCCAGTGAACAGGCCCAAGATAGGACATGTTCATTTCGATATATGTGTTAAAATATAAGCCATGTGTTTTAAAACTCTCCATATATTATTCTCTTTATCAGCCCAGATGTTAAAATAAATCACTTGTATTAACACTCTATGTTTGGTCTATGGTAAAATTAAGAACTGAATCTGGAAAAAACTAAAAACAATTAATTCATGAGTTCAAATGAAAAAGTATAAACTCTTTCAATTATCAAGATGAATATGCTTTGATTCCTAAATGACTTTTTCTCTATTCAATAAGCTGCTCCTAAGAAGATAGTTTTCCATTAGGGTTGTTCCTTGCTTTGTGGATATCATAATAGGCCCACTATTATGAAAGCCTGTCGATGAAAAAATTGGGGGAATTTAACAGGCTTTTTCTAGATTGGCTTGTTGGGACTGGCATCAAGAGAATTAGGCTAAGGTGCCTAATTCTTTGACTAAAGTGAGGAATTGCCCTTGGTGGCATAAACCTTTGGAGTAAACTTTTGAAGGATTGCTTAGGGCTGGGGTAGAGGGAAGAAAGATACTTCTCCTTCCAAATCATCAGTTCTGAGAGTGAAACATGACTAGTTGGTCTCTTATAACCCATTTTTAGGCTTTCTCGGTGTTATCTTGCTTCAGGCCACCTATCACAGAGCAAGTGCTTCAAAGACTCTGCTCTCTTCTATACTCACCATTGCAAAGGGAACTAAATAGGATGATTCCGATAGTTGTGGAACACCAGATCTTACACAATTATGTCCCTCTACTCTCAAGCTGACTAGAACAGCAGAAATCACATTACAAAGAATTGTATTTTGGACTCCAAACTTAAAATGCAAATATCACAGATTAAGAAAAACAGTTAACCTTTCCCAGTCAGTCATCTCTTGAATAAGATAATTATTTTATCAGAACTTTTCCAAAGAGTATATTTTTATAAAAAGGATCTTGGAGAAAGAGTAAAAATGGAGGTGAGCAGTGAAATCAGAAATAACAAGGAAAAGGTATACTTACCAAAATTTTGCCAAGAGAGAATTTTTTCCCTTATTTTATGACTTTCTTTACTATAAAGCTTCTTTGTATTTATCTTTCTAAACATCCCCTTAGCTATTAAGTTTTAAAATAATAAATACCCTAAAAAGATATTTATTATTTTAATAATAGGTTTATTTTAATAATAGGCTTCTAAGACAAATAGAAAAAGAGAAAGATAGAAAATGCAGAAACTGGACCCTTCCTGACACCTTACACTAAAATTATCTCCAGATGGGTTAAAGACTTAAACATAAGACCTAACATCATAAAAACCCTAGAAGAAAATCTAGGCAAAACCATTCAGGACATAGGTGTAGGCAAGGACTTCATGACCAAAACGCCAAAAGCATTGGCAACAAAAGCCAAAATAGATAAATGATACCTAATCAAACTCCACAGATTCTGCACAGCAAAAGAAACAGTCATTAGAATGAATCAGCAACCAACAGAATGGGAAAAAAGTTTTGCAATCTACCAATCTGTCAAAGGGCTAATACGCAGAATCTACAAATAACTAAAACAGATTTACAAGAAAAAGCAAACAAGCTCGTTCAAAAGTAGGCGAAGGATATGAACAGACACTTTACAAAAGAAGATATATATGAGGCCAAAAAATTTATGAAACAATGCTCATCATCACTGGTCATTAGAGAAATGTAAATCAAAACTACACGGAGATATCATCTCATGCCAGGTAGAATGGTGATCATTAAAAAATCTGGAGACAACAGATGCTGGAGAGGATGCGGAGAAATAGGAACACTTTTACACTGTTGGTGGGAGTGTAAATTAGTTCAACCATTGTGGAAGACAGTGTGGCGATTCCTCAAGGACCTAGAAATAGAAATTCCATTTGACCCAGCAATCCCATTACTGGGTATATGTCCAAAGGATTATAAATTGTTCTATTATAAGGACACATGCACATGAATGTTCATTGTGGCACTGCTTACAAAAACAAAGACTTGGAACCAACCCAAATGCCCATTGATGATAGACTGGACAGGGAAAATGTGGCACATATACACCATGGAATACTATGCAGCCATCAAAAACGATGAGTTCATGTCCTTTGTAGGGACATGGATGAACCTGGAAACCATCATTCTCAGCAAACTGACACAAGAACAGAAAATCAAACACTGCATGTTCTCACTCATAGGAAGGTGTTGAACAATGAGAACACATGGACACAGGGAGGGGAGCATCACATACTGGGGTCTGTCGGAGGGAAATAGGGGAGGTACAGCAGGGGGTGGGGAGTTGGGGAGGGATAACCTGGGGAGAAATGCCAGATATAGGTAATGGGGAGGAAGGCAATAAATCACATTGCCATGTATATACCTATGCAACAATCTTACATGTTCTTCACATGTACCCCAAAACCTAAAACACAATAAAAAAATAAATAAAATAAATAAATATACAAAAGTTAACTTAAAAAAAAAAAAAGAAAATGCTTTCCACCAGATTTGGATCTGTCATTTAATTAAAAAACAAAAACAAAAAAACCTATCATTACATTTTTGCTGAGATATCACTTTCCGGATCTGTATCAGGAAACAGTATTGATATGTTCTAGTGACAGGTTAACTTTAAGGACTTAAGATGAAAATATTTGGCTTAGGTAACTACCAGTAACCAGAATCAATAACATCACAGTAAAAGCAGGTTTTGAAAAAGAAGGTGATTTCAGTACTGAAATGTTAAGTCATACAAAGTATGTTATTATTTTATTATTAGAGAATGAGAAGCAACTTAGTCTAGTGATCAAGAGCACAGACTGCCTGGTTTACATTCTGGTTCTATCGCTTACCAAATTTGTGACTTTAGATAAGTCATTTTACTTTTCTGTGCCTCAATTTCTTCATTTATAGAATATATTTAGTAATAATTACTTCTTCACAGGATTCTTACGAAGATTAACTAAGTTGATATTTATAAAACAGACTAGTGCCTGACAGAAAGGAAGTACTACATTATAAATAAATAAACAATGAATAAAATATGATTAATGTTATGGATATGAATAGTCAAACGGAAAGGTCTGTATTTTGTTGTGTGCCTCATCCTCAGAACTTTTAAATAAGAGAATGATGATGGTCTTTCCCCACCTTGGCAGATTGCATTTTCTTTTGTTTTGTTTTGTGAAGTTGAAGAATGCAGTGCACACAGTTCAAGAATTCCAAATCCCATTCCTGTGACTGTGAGAATTCTGTTTCACTGGAGACCAGTGGCTTGCCCTCTGAAGTGCTTTGGGATTACAATTCAAAATGAAATTTGGGTGGGGAACAATGCCTAACCATATGACTAGATAGGAAGTTTGTTTCATGGCACAACTTTAGATTGTGATGAATTTGTTTGCCACTGTCTTAAAAGCCTTACTAAAAACACTGTTCAAAAGACAGCAAATGGCTACAGTAAAACTGTTAAGAGGTTGACAGTCAGTTAGGCCTGTCCCCCACCCCCTGCCACTTGAGCACTTCTCCCATCCATGGGCTTGGTAACCATGTGAGGGCTCTGACCCTCTCCAAGCTTCAGATACTCACATGCTTTTCTTGATCATGGCACTCCATTCATGTATTTCATGTTATTTAGCCTAAGTTTTAATTATTCATTCAGCAAATACTCCTTTAGCCCCCGCTATGTACCAGACACTGTTTGAAATAGTTTTGATGTTTAGTCCCCTCCAAGCCTCATGCTGAAATGTGATCACCAATGTTGGAAGTAAAGCTTAGTGGGAGATTTTGAATTATGGGGGTGAATTCTCTGATGAATGGCTTGCTTCCCTCCCCATGGTAATGCGTTCATTTGAAACCTGGTTGTTTAAAGAGCCTAGCAACTACCCTTGCTCCCACTCTACCTCTTGCTCCCCTCTCTTGCCATGTGACATACTGGGTCCCCGTTTTGCTAACTGCCATGAGTGTAAGCTTCCTGTGGCCTCACCAGGAACCAAGCAGATGCTAGTGCCATGCTTCTACAGCATGCAGAACCATGAGCCAAATACATCTATTTTCTTTATAGGTTACCAAGTCTCAAGTATTCTTTTATAGCAACCATAATGGACTAACACAGCGTTCTAGGAACCTCAGACAGAGGACTGAGAAAAATAAAGATCTCTTCCCTTGTGAAGCTTGCACCCTAATGGAGAAAATAGTTTAACAAAATAAATAAGCAAAATTGCAATATGTTAAGTGCTCAATAAGGATAAATTCAAAGCACAGAAAGGGTGGCATTATTTGAAAATATTTATCAGTATACTGTCTGTCATGTCTTCTAGACTAAAAACGTCTTAAGTACGGGTACAGTTTATTACCACCATATACTCAGTGCCTAACCCCATGTAGATGTTAAATGAATCTTTGTTGGTGCTTATATTAGTCTGCTCAGGCTGCCATAAAGATATACCATAGACTGGACAACTTAATACAAATTTATTTTGTTACAGCTCTGGGGGCTGGAAGTCCTAGATTAGGATGCCAGCATAGTTGAGTTTTGGTGAGAGTTTCTTCCTGACTTGCAGAAAGCCAACGTTTTTTATATTCCCATATGGCAGGTGTGGGGGGGGAGGGGTGGGAGGGAGAGGGAGAGGGAGGGAGAGAGACAGAGAGAGAGAGAGAGAGAGAGAGAGAGAGAGACAGAGACAGAGACAGAGACAGAGACAGAGAGAGAAAACACCCTGGTATCTTTTCTTGTAAGGGAACTAATCTTATCACGAGGGCCCCATCCTCATCTAACCCTAATTAACTCACAAAGGCCAGTTTCCAAATATCATCACCTTATGGGTCGGGGCTTCAACATATGAATTTGGGGGGATATAAACATTCAGTTCATAACAGTGGTCAAAGTTCATATTTATTTCCATAAGTACGGAAACCTGAACACACTGGATGCAAAATTTGCAGCATGAAATCTTGAGCCAGGTTGCCTAGGTTTGAATGTCATCATCTACCATTTATTACCTGTGAGGCACTAGGCAGATTTTGTTTACCTCTTTCTGTTTCTCTTTCCTTATCTGTAAAATGGGCACCTACCTCATTGGGTTACGAGGATTAAACACGTTAATATCTGCCGCAAAACTCCATACATGATTTTTTTTAAAAAAATAAGAAGTATCTAAGTGGGTAGACTAGGTAAATTCATTTTCTAGAGCTCTCCTAAGAAATACCGCAGGCCAGGTAGCTTAAACAGTAGAAATATGTTTTCTTATGATTCAGGGCACCAGAAGTACGAGATCAAACATGCCAGCTGGTTTGGGTTTTTTTTGAGGCCTCTTTCCTTGGTTTACAGATTGCATAGCTACTTCTCACTGGGTTCTTGCACGGTTGTCCTTCTGTCTGTGCATTTTTCTGGTTTCTTTCCTCGTGTGTCCAAATATTCTCTCTTTTTAAGAACATCAGTCATACTGGATTAGGGATCATCATCAAAACTTCAACTGAATCCTTTAAGAACATCTCCAGTTGCGGCCACATTCTAAGGTACTAGGGTTAGGACTTAACGTATGAATGGATAACCAAGGTGGACACAATTTAGGGCATAACACTAGGAACATAACCTTTTTTACTTTTTTCTTTGAAACAGGGTCTCACTCTTTTTACCCAGGCTGGAGTGCAGTGCTGTGCGTGATCATGGCTCATTGCAAGCCTCAACATCCCTGGCTCAAGTGATCTGTGTCTCACCCTCCCAAACAGCTGGGATTACAGGAACATACCCTTACACCCAGCTATTTATTACATTTTTTATAGAGATGAGGTTTCACTATGTTGCCCAGGCTGGTCTCGAGCTCCTGGGTTCCAGCAATCTTCCTTCCTTGGCCTCTCAAAGTGCTGAGATTACAGGTGTGAACGACCATGCCCAGCGTACATAAACCTTTTCAACCCTCAGCTACATTATTTTCTTTGGTTTCTATAGCAAGTTTCTAATGTGGCAGGATGACTTGTATTACCATTATCCTCAGTGCACAGATCTGAAGACTGAGCTTGGGTAAGAGTATTTCCAGGGAATTTTTTTAAAAAGAAGAAAGCTGAGGTTAACCATATGCAGAATTGTGATTTCAAATAAAGTACTGTATCTCCAAGATCACACTACCTCTATATGCTGTCACTTCCGTGACTCTCAGTGAGATACAATTATGAGCTGCTAAAGTCCATTTAGGGAAGGCAGAGTGGGCCTGCATAGGACAGATGCCCTGCACAGTGCAGAGTGGTAGCCTATTATTTGGACACTTCAATGAATATAAAGAATAGAAAAGAGGAAGTTAAGTATCTTAAAATACAGCCGAATGTACTAGCATCTGGGATATGCTTGGCTATTTTTCACTGAGACTGTTCACATCTAAATGAAGATATCCCTGACAAGTTTTACCCGGAAAACTCTAATTTTAAAAACTGCTGACATGTCCATGGGCATTGCTGTTGAGATGTAGACATACTTGATAGCAACATATTCACGTTTTTATAAAGTTCTTCAACTTTGCCCAAGTACAAATTGGATAAAGCCCTCCCACAGCCGGGCGCGGTGGCTCAAGCCTGTAATCCCAGCACTTTGGGAGGCCGAGGCGGGTGGATCACGAGGTCGAGAGATCGAGACCATCCTGGTCAACATGGTGAAACCCCGTCTCTACTAAAAATACAAAAAAAAATTAGCTGGGCATGTTGGCATGTGCCTGTAATCCCAGCTACTCAGGAGGCTGAGGCAGGAGAATTGCTTGAACCCAGGAGGCGGAGGTTGCGGTGAGCCGAGATCGCACCATTGCACTCCAGCCTGGGTAACAAGAGTGAAACTCCGTCTCAGAAAAAAAAAAAAAAAAAAAAGAAGCCCTCCCACAGCCAGCTAGTTGACTGGCCCAGAAAACACAATTCTGATTACTTCATATCAGTATTCCCAGAGGTAGCTTATTAGAGCAATTACAAAATCTTCTGAAATTGAAGGAAAAGTCCTGTCTAATAAATTACTAAAATGATTGTACTTTACAAGACTTATGTGGAACAGTTTGCTGTAGCATTGAAGGAAAACAATAACCATAGAATGGGATCCTGCTGGCTATAGGCCTGCAGTGAGGGTCAGCTAAGGTAACGGTCCTTTGGGTCTAGAAATGCTGTCATGCTTTTAGGATGGAGATCAGTCTCTTATCTTCTAAATTATGAAGGATTAATTATTATCAATAATCTTTAGTTAGATACAATCTTTTATTTTAGTCTATGCATTAGTCTGTTCTCACACTGAGGAGATATCCAAGACTGGATAATTTATAAAGGAGAGAGGTTTAATTGACTCACAGTTCCAGATTGCTGGGGAGGTCTCAGGATACTTACAATCATCATGGGAGGCAACAGAGAAGCAAGGCACCTTCTTCACAGGGTGGCAGGATGGGGTGAGTGCCAAGCAAAGGGGGAAGCCCCTTATCAAATCATTAGATCTCATGAGAACTCACACTATCTCCAGAACGGCATGGGGAAAACTGCCCCCATGATTCAATTACCTTCACCTGGTCTCACTCTGAATGTGGGGATTATGGGGATTACAATACAAGATAAGATTGGGTGGGGACACAGGGCCAAACCCTATCAGTCTGTGTCCCACTTCTTGGGGAAACTGATTAGTGAAATTCATGTGTCAGTGAAAACTGAACAACCTATTATACGTAGTGTAGTATTGATAGCAAAGTCTTTTCCATGCTCTCTCTCCTACTTATCCACCTGTTCTTTACCCCAAATTAACATAATGCACTGAAGAAGAGATGAATTGAGCTCCATTTCAAATGTTGGACTAAACACATAGACTTGCCTTCAGTCTTTTTCAAGACCTCACTGAAATAAAAATATAGTAATATAAAATGAGCAAATATGTAACTGCAAAGAGAACAAGAGTGGGTAGTTATCACCAGTGGATTGATAGATTTTCGTAAATATGTAAAAGACAAAAAATGAAATGATTTCTGTGGTCTATGCCACAGCAATCACTCCTGAAATGCATGTCGGAGAAATTCTCACTTAGGCTGCAGGAGCACGCACACAGATGGTCATTGTATTACACTGTACTTGTACTACTATAAAGAAATACCAGAGACTGGGTAGTTTTTAAGAAGAGAATAAATGACTCAAGTTTCTGCAGGCTGTACAGGAAGCACAATGCTGATGTCTGCTTCTGGTGAGGCCCCAGGAAGCTTACAGTCATGACAGAAGGCAAAGGGGGAACCAGGTGTTTCACATGGTGGAAGCAGGGGCAAGAGAAAGTGGGGGAAGATGCCATGCACTTTTAAACAATCAGATCTCATAAGAACTCACTCACTGTTCCAAAGACATTACCAAGAAGATGGCACTAAACTGCTCATGAGACATACACCCCCAAGATCCAATCACCTTTCACCAGGCCTCACCTCCAACATTGGGGATTACATATCAACACGAGATTTGGAAGGGACAAAATATCCAAGCTACATCGTTCTGCCCTTACTGCCCCTGCAAAATACAATCACCCCTTCTCAGTAGTACCTCAAAGTCTCAACTCATTTCAGCATTAACTCAAAAGTCCCAAGTCTCATCTGGAGATTATTTCCTTCTGCCTATGAGTCTATAAAGTCAGAACAAGTTATTTACTTTCAAGATGCAATGGGGGTACAGTCATTGGTAAGCATTCCCATTCCCAAAGGAATAAGTCAGCCAAAAGAAAGGGGCAACAGGCCCTGGGCAAGTTCAAAACACAGCAGGACAGTCACTAAATCTTAAAGATCCAAAGCAATCTCCTTTCATTCCATATCTCACATCCAGGGCACAATATTGTAATGGGTGAATTCTCAAGGCCTTGGGCAGCTCGGCCCCTATGCCTTTGCAGTGTTCAGCACTTGCAGCTACTTTCATAGCTTGTAGTTGAATGCCTTCAGCTTTTCTATGCACAGGGTACAAGCTGCCAGTGGGTCTATCATTCTGGACTTTACAGAGCAGTGGCCCTCTTCTCACAGCCCCACAAGGCAGTTCTCTGTAGGAGACTGTGTGTGTGTGACCTCCAAACCCACATTTCCCCTGTGCACTGCCCTAATAGAGTGTCTCTGTGACAGCTCCATCTATGTAGCAGGATTCTGACTGAGCACCCAGGCTTTTCTATACATTCTCTAAAATCTAGGCAGAGGCTTCCAAGCCTCAACTGTCATACTCTGTGCCCTCACAGGCTTAACACTACATGGAAGCTGCCAAGGTTTATGGCTTGCACCACCTGAAGCAGTGGCCTGAGCTATACCTAGGTCCTTTTGAGCCAAGGTTGGAGAATGAGTGGCTGGGACGTGGGGAGCAGTGTCTCAGACTCTGTAAGGCAGCAGGGTCTTGGGCCTGATCCATGAAATCATTCTTTCCTGCCAGGTCTCCAGACCTATGATGAGAGGGGCTGCCCTAAAGGTCTCTGCAATGCCTTGGAGGACTTTTTCCCATTGTCTTGGCTACCAGCACTTGCCTCCTTTTTAGTTGTACAAATTTCTCTAGTAAGTGGTTGCTCATCAGCCTGCATGAATTCTTCTCCTGAAAATGGGCTTTTCTTTTCTCTCACACGGCCAGTCTGCAAGTTTTCCAAATCTTTATGCTCTACTTCCCCTTTAAATATAAGTTCCAATCCTAGGTCGTTTCTTTGCTCAGATATCTGAGCACAGCCTATTAGAAACAGACATGCCATGTCTAGAACACTTTGCTGCTTAGAAATTTCTTCTACCACATACTTAAACTATGACTCTTAAGTTCAAATTCTACAACTACCTAGGGCAGAGACACAATACAGCGAAGTTCTTTGCTAAGGCGTAACACCCATGACCTTTGCTCCACTTGCAAATAAGTTTCTTATTTCCATTTGAGATTTCATCAGCCTGGGTTTCACTCTGTATCACTATGAGCATTTCAGATACAACCATTTAACCAGTCTCTAAAAAGTTTCAAATGTTTCCTCACTTTCCTGTCTTCTTCTGAGTCTTGAAAACTCTTCCAAATTCTGCCCATGACCCAGTTCCATTCCAAACTTACTTCCATATTTTCATGGTATCTTGATAGCAATGCCCCACTCTTCAGTACCAATTTTCTGTATTAAGACATTCTTGCATTGCTATAAAGAAATACACCTTAGATTAGTTAATTTATAAGAAAAGATATTTAGTTGACTCATGGTTCTACAGGCTGTATGGAAAGCATGTCAGTATCTGCTTCTGAGGAGGCCTCAGGAAGCTTGCAATTAAGTCACAGGGCAAAGGAGAAGTAGATATCTAACACGGTGGGAGCAGGAGCAAGGGGGAGAGGTACCACATTCTTCTGAACAACCAGATCTAGCAAGAATTCACTCGTTATCATGAGGACAGCACCAAGGGGATGGTGCTAAACCATTCATGAGAAATATGCCATCATGATTGAGTCACCTCCCAGCAAGCCCCACTTCCAACAATGAGGATTAAATTTCAACATGAGATTCTGGTGGAGACAAATATCCAAATGATGTCAATCATTATGACAGTAAGGAGCCAGAAGAAACTTAGCAAAACGGATAATTAGAGCACTGAACTCATTCTATGAGATGCTAGAAAGCAGTAAGCAGAAAAGTAAGGAACAAAATCAGTAAATATTTAATGAGAAAAGTAGAAATGGTATGAAAAATCAGACTCTCCTTCATGTAAAGACTCTAACACAAAATAGTGCATATTATAAAAGACTACCTATATCGTTTAAGGACATATCAATCCATGACTCTGGGTACCTATGAGGGAGAGGCAGACAGAAAGAAATGAGAATGGGGCTGGAGAAGAAGAAAGACATCAAACAACAGAGGGCACCTACTTAAATTGCTGAAAACAATGTGCTCTACTCATGGTATCTGGGGTTCTGTAGAAAAATAAATAAATGAAAAATGGGTAACAGGAAAGGAAAAGCCCTATCTCAGAATGTGCTAAAAGAGCACATGTTACTTAAATTTAAAAAGCTAAAGTTAGAAATAAAGGGACGTTATGATACACTGAAAAAGTTTAACTTTCTCTCTTTCTCTCTTTTTTTCAAAAAAAAAAAAAAAAAAGAGAGCAAATGCCTGAAGAAAATGTGGGTTAAAACTTTGGCATGCAGCTTGCCTACAATCTAATATAATTAAAAGTGTGACTTTCTCTTCTGTATCTATTAACAAAACCACCCAGAAAACATGAAGAGAGGCTCTGGAGACTGAGTGCCACAGGGCAGCCATTCAAGACACTGGTTTGTGCTTCCATAACCCCATGGAAATTTGGTTTTATAGGATCTGAGGGTTAGTGGATCTTTTACTAACAAAAGCCAAGCCCACCAGCAATATGAACCTTCTACTACGTGAAAGGAAAATACTGATTAACCAAACCGAGCCTTAAACTAGAGAAAATCTAGAACTCCAGTGGAAAAACAGCTTTATTGATTCACCATGTTTGCCCACATACCCACAGCAGGTCTCATGATATTACACAGGAAGTCCAGCTCAGGCAGAAAAGTTTGCTTTGTTGTATGACAGTTGTAGCCAGAGCTCCCTGTCTAGATGAAGATACCACTCAAATCCCAGAAAAACAAAACAATGGATAAAAATCCCAGCAGCTGCAAATAATTTCTGTCCAGTCATCAGGATGGTCTTTTGCTTTCATTGCAATTACTAAACAAAAAGTTCAGAACTCAGTAGGGAAATAACACAAAGATACTAACTTGGGCAATACTCAGACAATTGATAGATTCTATGTACACTAAGTTGAGTAAAGAAAATAATTGAGGGCTTTTTAGAAAAGAAATAGCGCAGTTGTTTAATCTATCAGGTAAAATGAGTAAATTCTTACAGCTTTTTCCCTTCTTCTCTAGGTACTCACTGTGGACTACATTAGGGTGACATTCAAACATCATTTTAAAAGGTTTCTAGTGAAACTTTTTTTTATTTTCAAAGCAAAACAAAACCATTTACAATAAGAGAACAATACATTCAGCTTAAAATATAAAAACAGAAAATTAGCCCAAATAAAAAGGAAATGAAAAATATATCTATCTTAAGGGTTAAATATAAACCTTAACCAATTAACAAGTTAACCGATTAACAAGTTAAATTGGTTAAGGGTTTTTTAACCCTTAAGATAGATGTATTTTCATGTACCTTTATATTTGGTCTTAATCTAACTTGCTAATTTGTTAAGGGTTTTTCATTTATTTTGGGAGAACCTGAGCATTCATAATTCATTTTACTGTCCTATAACTGTATGAGGCATACTGGAATGGGAACAGAATTTTTACAGGACAGTCTAAAAATACAATCATGTTAAACTATCAATTGCTTTATTTTGTTAATAGTAATAATAGGCTGAGCACGATGGCTCACACCTGTAATCCCAGCACTTTGGGAGGCAGGTAACTTCAGGTCTGGAGTTCAAGACTAGCCTAGCAAACATGGTGGAACCCCGTCTCTACTAAAAATACAAAAAATTAGCTGGGGGTGGTGACAAGCGCCTGTAATTCCAGTTACTCAAAAGGCTGAAGCAGGAGAATTGCTTGAACTCAGGAAGTGGAGGTTGCAGTGATGCAAGATCATGAAACTGCACTCCAGCCTGGGTGAGAGAGCGAGACTCCAACTCAAAAGAATGACAATAATAAATTTTTCAAGTAAAAGCTCTTGATTTATCTTAGTCCAAGTGTAAGAGAATCAATTGAAGAGAATCAATTTAAAGGGCTATATTTATAATGTGCAATTTTACTGTTTTAAGGGAAAAAGCTGACTTCTTTTAAGGACATTTCTGTGGTTAAGGCTCAGAATAAATGCATTCTAATCAGGCTTCCTGTCAGCATAATCTTGAGGGATTTTTTTTTTTTTTCGGTTAGAGGTCCTACTGTAACCAAGATTGAATATGGTGGGATTTGGAGACTCACGTCATTTTCTCTAAATTTGATCTCTAGAGTCAAACCAAATGGAAAAATAGCAGCTTTCCAAGACCACAGCCACTTCTGTGTTGAAACATGATTCTACAGTTCCAAAGACAAATTAACCTACTGATTCAAAGCAACAAAGACCTTGGCCCAGCTTTTAACTGTACCTATGATCCAGGCTGCCTGCATGATTTCTACTTTCAGGCATTAAAACTATGATTGTCAATGTACAGCAGCCGACAGCCCCATGGATGTGGTCCTTAAGATCATCACCAGACTGGGGAAATGTCAAGACCAGATGGGGAGGCTGTTCATGTGAAGTGAAGAGTCATTACAATATTTATATGGTGATTATGGCAAAGTGTAATCAGAACTTCTGCAACAATAACAGTTATGAAACATTTAATCAACAGAAAAGAATTCAACTCAAGTTAAGTAGAGAATGTCTAGGCAAATAGTTGTTTAAAAAGCTCTAAGAATACCATCTGAGTAAAAGGTTCCAGAGAACAGCTTTGGTTGCCATACCTTTTGAAGCTGCTTTATGCTGCTGATACTAGGGATATTGACAAAATAGTTGTTTTAATGTAGAGATAATTTAACAGAGACTAAAAATCAAATCAAATACTTTTAGTTATGTTTGTTACAGAATGATGTGTGAAATGAATATCCCCAACTAATCCTTAAACCTTGCTACACCCTTTAGAGATTGAGGACAGAGTGGGGCTCAGTAATTGATGCTAGTGAAAACTGAGTGAGTCTTCTAGAGGAGATGACGAGTAAGGAAGGGACAGAGACACTCTCAGGAAATGTTAAGGTGCTGCTTTCCAGGCTGGGGAAGAGAAATCTTTTTTTCTCTCATGCAGCTGGCATTCCAAGTGGGAGTGACAGCGAAGAATCAGTAAACACAATAACAAAACAAGGTAATTTTAGGTATTTCAGTGCTATGGAAAAAAAACTAAGCAGTTTATATGATAAAGAACCCCTGGGATGGTAGTGAATTTGCCAGGCAGAGCAAGAGGGCCAGTGCAACAAAGTGAGTAAGGGAGAGGATAGTATGGGTGAGGGAGGAAAGTATAAGAGGATTATCTAAGGGTTAATACTTTAACTTGGGTTAATACCCAAGTTGTCTCGATTTGGGTATTATTGACATTGAGATCAAATAATTCTGTGCTGCAGGGTACTGTCCTATATCCTGTAGGGAATTTAATATTGTTTCTTAGCATGTCCCAGTCGTGACAACAAAAAATACTTCCAGATATCGCCAAATGTCCTCTGGGACATTTGAAACTCTCTGAGAACCACATGCTCATGTACGGCCTTAGAAGCAAGACTGAAGGGCAAAATGCTTAATTCATGGCACAGCCAGCAGCCAATTAGAATGTATGCTGTCTGAAAACGATTAATAAGACTGTTCCAGTACATCCTGAATGAACATCAGCTCTGCTAGAGCTCATGGTAAAGAATTTGGATTTTATAATAATTGTGATAGAAAGTTATAGTAGTGCTTTAAAAGAATAACATGATTCTTTTTTGTTTTCAAAAAGATCATCGAAGGCTGTTAAATAGAGAATAGATTTCAGGGCAGGGCAGCTTGAGAGGAAGCAGGGATTGGTAGGAGACCATTGAAGAAGTCTATGTGCAAGATGTTGATGGAGACTAGGGTGGCAGCCATAAAGACGAATCAAAGTGGTGAGAATAGATTATAGGGGTAGAAGCCAAATGAAGAATCAGTGTTTATAACTAAGTTTTGGTTTAACAATTGAGTGGATAGTGGCCATTTTAAGATGGGGAAGACTAAGAGGAAATCAGATTTTTGAGAAAAGATCACAAATTCTGTTTTAAGTATGTTAAGTTTCAGATGCCTTTGAAACAACTAAATGACGTTGTCCAGCAGGTACTTGGGTGCTTGAGTCTACAGGACACTGTAGTGGTCAGAGCTCAATATACACATTTTATCAACCTTACTATACACAGTACAAAAACAACTAATATCCAGAAGCCTATGTTCACAAAGGTAATCAACACGGAAGAGGCTACCAACCATTTAAACCAGAGTATCTGCTCATTTTCCAGGGATTAATTTACATATTTCATGTCCTACCTCTTATAACTTCTTATATCCTCCTTACATTTGACAAAGATCAGCCTCATTTACTCTCAATTAACAATTAGACTTAACTGCTTAATAGGTTCCTTTTGTCTACTGAAAAATCTTAAGCAAATACCCTTGTGATCTTTTCAAGATTTCCTGACAATGCAAAATTAAATGTAAATCTATTAGACACTGAGGTGGGGGTAAGAACAGAGAGAAAAACTAACTGAAGCTATTTGAGTTACAACATGATTTATTATCCTTAGTCCCAGACAGCTCAGGAACCCTCAGTTAAATACCATCTATTCTCTCAATATTCAAAACAGTTTATCATCATATGTTTCATTTAATATTATTTATTTTTTTTTCTTTTTTTTTTCTTTTTTTTGTTTTGTTTTGTTTTTTTTTAATTTTTTTTTATTGCATTTTAGGTTTTGGGGTACATGTGATGAACATGCAAGATTGTTGCATAGGTACACACATGGCAGTGTGGTTTGCTGCCTTCCGTCCCCTCACCTGTATCTGTCATTTCTCCCCATGCTATCTCTTCCCACCTCCCCACCCCCCCGCCCCTCCCCCATTTCCCCCCAACGGACCCCAGTGTGTAGTGCTCCCCTCCCTGTGTCCATGTGTTCTCATTGTTCAACACCCACCTATGAGTGAGAATATACGGCGTTTGATTTTCTGCTCTTGTGTCAGTTTGCTGAGAATGATGGTTTCCAGGTTCATCCATGTCCCTACAAAGGACGTGAACTCATCGTTTTTGATGGCTGCGTAATATTCCATGGTGTATATGTACCACATTTTCCCTATCCAGTCTATCATCGTTGGGCATTTGGGTTGTTTCCAGGTCTTTGCTATTGTAAACAGTGCTGCAATGAACATTCGTGTGCACGTGTCCTTGTAGTATTCCTGATTATACTATTGGGTTCGGAGAACAGGGGTCATTCTATTAGATTCAAACCTAGTTTTAACAGATGTCAGCATAGACTACTATAAATAATGTATAAATTATTATATTTAAATAACACATTGTGGTTTTCAAGGCACTTTTCATACTGATACATTTCTATTTTTACCACAATTTTATCACATAGGGAAGGCAGATACTTGGAAACCCGTTTTTAAATTAAAAAATATACATTGTTCAACCAGATTACACAAATTTTCCAGGGCCCTAGAGCTGGTAAATGTTCAGAAAGTAACTGGAACACAAGTATTTTTAAAAACTAATCCAGCACTGAACGAATAGAAAGCACTGTGCCAGTGCATTCTACAAAGCCACTCACACTATATGTGATGCCAAATGTTAACAGCTCATTTAACTTTTTCCAGAAAACAATCTGAGCTGTAACACAGGCACATTTCCTGTGTTCCTTCTATATAATATACTTTTCCCACACTTAATAAAATTCATGTGGCTGCCAGCTGGGTTAAACACGCTACTTTTCCTTCTGCTTTCTTGGCTTGTCTGCCTTGCTTGTCTCTGTTCTACTAGATAGTATCTTCCTGAGACTTCTTTGCCATCATCCTAACTTTTCCCTGATTATTTCAGTCCTACTATGGCTAAAACAGTACCACCAACTATAAAACTGGAATTACATTCTTCTTTTCTAAGCTTAGTGGGTTCTTCCTTTGTTCTTTATTATTAATAATGTTTCTCTTTTTCAAGCCTAAATTTTCCATTTTGTACTAACACACTGTTTTTACTAATTTTAAAACTTAAATATGATATTGTGGAAAATAACATAAAACTAAAAGAGAGAAAAATAGAAATTACCCATATTCTCACTAATCAAAGATCAGTTAACATTTGATTGATATTTTTTTGTTTTCTATAGTGAATACTTAATTAATGATTTTGAATTTTTTCTTATTAATAGCAAAGGTATTCAAGACCATAAATTTTTCTCAAAATACAACTTCAACTACATCTTGTAACATTGGGAGAGAATGATAGGACATGAATTGAGAGAGGTATCATGTAGCTGGATCATTTAGAGCTTTACAAGTAATTGTTAGAATTTTGGCTTTTATTAGATGAAAATAGAGCCACTGGAGAGTTTTGAGCAGAGGAGTCACATAATCTAATTTAAAGGATCAATCTGGCTGTTGTGTTGAGAACAGCTATAAAGAGGAAAGTGTAGAAGGAGGAAAATATGGAAGGAGGCTATTGCAGTAATAAAGATAAGAGACAAAGAGGATTTGGAGCAGGGTAACTCAGAGGTGGTAAAAAAATTAATAAGATTCTGAATATAATTCAGAGGTAGAGACAACAAGATTTTCTTATGTATTGGCTGAGGAGTAGAAGAGAAAGAGAAGGACTGAGTCTCAAAATTTCTGGCCTGAGTAATTTTTACCAACTGAGATGGGGAAGACTAAGTGTACAGCAGGTTAGAAGGAAATACATTTCTGATGTGTTGCTATTAAACTGTCTAATGATTTCCCAGTCAACAGGAGTGGCTGTACTAGTTTAGAGTATAAAAGAGAAGATTAAGGCCAGAGATAGAAATTTGGGGATCAGCAAACTTTTGGGAGAGTGGAACACAATGGCAGAGTTGGACTCTGCAGCAAATGTCTCTCCTCAGAAATAACAACTTGAACAACAAAATAATAACTAAAAACTTCCCAAGTCTTGCAGGAGATATAGACATCCAAATACAGGCAGCTCAAGAATTCCTAAACAGATTCAACCCAAAGAACTCTTACACAAGGCACATTATCATCAAACTGTCAAAAGTCAAAGACAGAGAGAATTGTGAAAACTGCAGGAGAAAATTGTCAAGTCACATATAATGGAATCCTCATCAGACTAACAGTGGATTTCTCAGCAGAAACCTTGTAGGCCAGGAGAGAATTAGATGATATATTCAAAGTTCTGCAGGGAAAAAAAAAAAATGTCTGCCAAGAACACTATACCCAATCAAGCTATTTTTCAAAAATGAAGAAAAAAAAAATCCCGGACAAGGAAAAACTGAAGAAATTCATCATCACTAGACTGGCACTACAAGAAATGCTTAAGGGAATGCTATATCTGGAAGCAATAGGACAATATATAAGATCATAAAAACACACAAACATATAAAACTGGTAGAGCAAATATAAAAATGAGAAAGAGAAAGGAGTCAAATTTTATCACTACAAAGAAACCCACCAAACCATAAAAGCAAACAATAAAAAAAAAAAAAAGAAAACAAAGGATATACAAAACCAGGAGGATTTCTTGTGGTCAGGAGTTTGAGAATAGCCTGGGCTACCTAGCAAGATCCCATAAGAAATTAAACAATTATTAGAGCAAATCAACAACCAACAGAATGGGAAAAATTTTTGCAATCTACCCATCAAACACAGGGCTAATATCCAGAATGTACAAAGAACTAAAACAGACTTACAAGAAAAAACAAACCCATTCAAAAGTGGGTGAAGGATATGAACAGACACTTTTCAAAAGAAGATATATATGAGGTCAAAAAACATGAAAAAATGTGCATCATCACTGGTCATTAGAGAAATGCAAATCAAAACTACATTGAGGTGTCATCTCACACCAGTTAGAATGGTGATCATTAAAAAAACTGGAGACTACAGATGCTGGAGAGGATGTAGAGAAATAGAAACACTGTTGGTGAGAGTGTAAATTAGTTCAACTATTGTGCAAGACAGTGTGGTGATTTCTCAAGGATCGAGAAACATAAATTCCATTTGACCCAGCAATCCCATTACTGGGTATATACCCAAAGGACCATAAATTGTTCTATTATAAAGACACACACACACATATGTTCACTGAGGCGCTGTGTACAAGAGCAAAGAGCTGGAACCAACCCAAATGCCCATCAATGACAGACTGGACAAAGAAAATGTGGCACATATACACCATCGAATACTACACAGCCATAAAAAATGATGAGTTCATGTCCTTTGTAGGGACTTGGATGAATCTGGAAACCATCATTCTCAGCAAACTGACAAGAACAGAAAACCAAACGCCACATGTTCTCACTCATAGGCGGGTGTTGAACAATGAGAACACGTGGATTCAGGGAGAGGAGCATCACACACTGGGGACAGTGGTGAGGGGCTAGGGGAGGAACAGTAGGGGGTAGGGAGGAATAACATGGGGATAAATGCCAGACATAGATGAAGGGGGAATAGAGGCAGCAAACCACCTGGTTATGTATGCACCTATGCAACAACCCTGCATGACCTGCACATGTACCCAGAACCTAAAGTAAAATTTTAAAAAATTGGGGGGGGGGGGAGAATAAAATAAATAAAAGCATTTGTACTAAAAAAAAAAATTAGTTGGTTATAGTGGTGCTTTCCTGTAGTACTAGCTACTTCAAAGTTTGAGGCAGGAGAATCACTTGAGCCTAGGAGTTCATGATAGCAGTGAGCAATGGCTGTGCCACTGCCCTCCAGCCTGGGCATCAGCATGAGACCCTGTCTCTAAAAAAAAGAAGAAAAAATAAAATTTTTAAAAAGATGAAAAAGAAAACAACAATGTAACACGAGTAAGCCCACACCTGTCAACAACAACCTATGTAAATGGTTTAAATTCTCCAATTAAAAGATATAGACTGGCTGAATGAATTTTTTTAAAGACCTAACTATATACTGCCTATAAGAAACCCACTTTACCTCTAAAGACACACAGGGACTGAAAGTTTGAATATGAGAAAAACATATTCCATGCAAATAGAAACTAAAATATATATGCATCCAACAGTAGAGGATGTAAATGTATAAAGCAAACATGATTAGACTGAAGAGAAATTTGCAATCTAATACAATAAGAGTTGGGAATGTCAACACCCCACTTTCAGTATTGGCCAGATCATCTGGACAGAAAATCAACAAATAACATCAGACTTAATCTGCTGAGGGACATTTACAGAATATTTTATCTAACAGCTGCGGACTGCCCATTATTCTCATCAGCACGTGGAGCATTCTCTAGGACAGACCATATATTAGGACACAAAACAGGTCTTAATAAATTTTAAATTTTAAAATTATATAAAGTATCTTAGAAGACCATTATGGAATAAAAGTAGAAATTAGCAACAATAGAAATTTGGGAAACTGTACCAACACATGGAAATTAAGCAACATGCCCATGGGTCAAGAAAGAAAGAAGGAATTTAAAAACTTAACAAAACAAGTGAAAATTAAAATACAACATATCAAAAACATATGGGATACAGCAAAAGCAGTGGTAAGAGGAAGCTTATAGCAATAAATGCCTATATCAAAAAAGTAGAAACAATTCAAATAAGCAGTCTAAAGATGTACCTCAAATAACTAGAAAAAACAAACTCAAAATGAGAAGGAAAGAAATAATAAACATCAAAATAGGACTAAATGTAACACAGACTAAAAAAATACAAAGGATCAACAAAATGAAAAGTTGGTGTTTTTTTTTTTTAAAAAAAGATAAATTAATAAACTGCTAGTTACATTAACCAAGAAAAAAAGAGTGGAAATCCAGTAAATAAGATCAGAAACACAAATGAGACATTACAACTAATACAAAAATACACAGAAATACAAAAGATCACCAGGGACTATTATGAACAGCTATACACTAACAAACTGAAAAACCTAGAGAAAATTAATAAATTCTTGGGCATACAAACCATCGATATTAAACCAGGAACAAACAGAAAATCTGAACAGACCAATAATGAATAATGAGGTGGAATCAGTAATAAAAATTCTCCCAACACAGACAATCCCAGGACCAGATAGCTTTAATGCTGAATTCTACCAAACTTACAAATAGCTAACATCAATTCTTCTCAACTCTTCCAAAACACTGGGAAGAGAAGGGAATTTTTCTTAGTTTATTTTATGAGGCCAGCATTATCCTGACATGGAAACCAGATTAGGCTACAACAAATAAAGAAAACTACATGCCAATATTCCTGATGAACATAGATGCAACAATCCTCAAGAAAATATTAGCAAACCAAATCCAACTACATATCAAAAAGACAACACACCATGATCAAGTGGAACTTAGCCAAGGGATGCAAGAATGGTTCAACATGTACAAACCAATAAATGTGACACATACATCATTATGAGATGATTATAAAGTTTTGTCTTTCATTTTACTGATGCAACATATCACATTTATCATTTTGCACATGATTATAAATTATTATAAAATGATTTTAATCATGAAGAGATGTTGAATTTATTTTTATCCTAAGAAAAATTACTTAAAATTAAAGCTCTCAACACATTAGGTATCAAAGGAAGCTCATATATGACAAACCCACAGCTAACATCATATGGAATGAAGAAAAGCTCAAAGCCTTTCCTCTAAGAATTGGAACATGACCAGGATGTTCATTTTCAGTACTCTTATTCAACATAGTACTGGAAGTCCTAGACCCAGCCAGGCAAGAAGAAAAAATAATTGAAAAAGAGAAATTCAAATTGTTCCTCTTGGCAGATGACATGATCTTATATGTAGAAAAACCTAAAGACTCTACCATAGAACTCTTAGAACTGATCAACAAATTCAGTAAAGTTTTAGGACGCAAAATCAACACACAACAATCAGTAGTGTTTCTATACACTAACAGAACACTAGCTGAAAAAGAAATCCCATTTATAAAAGCTACAAAAAAGTAAAAATAAAATGCCCAGGAATACATTTAACCAATGAAGTGAAAAACCTCAAAATTGAAATTCTAAAATACTAATGAAAGAAACTGAAGCCAAAAACAAATGAAAAGATATTCCATGCTCCTGAATTGGAAGAATTAATATTGTTAAAATGACCATACTACCCAAAGCAATGTACAGATTAAATGCAATTCCTGTCAAAATACCAAAGACATTTTTTATAGAACTAGAAGAATTCTAAAATTCCTATGAAACCACAAAAGACCGCAAATAGTGACAGTAATACTGAGCAGAAGGAACAAATCTGGAGGCACCACACTATCTAACTTCAAAATATACAGCAAAGTTATTGTAACCAAAACAGCATAACATTGGTATAAAAACAGACACATAGACCAATGGAACAGAATGAAGAACTCAGAAATTAATCTATGTATTTTCAGACAACTGATTTTTCAACAAAGACACCAAGACCATACATTTGAGAAAGCATCCCCCCACCTCCTCCTTAAATAAATGATGCTGGGAAAACTAGAGTCCACATGCAGAAAATGAAACTAGACCCCCATCTCTCATCATCTACAAAAATCAACTCAAGATGTATTAAATATTTAAAAGTAAAAATTAAATTTGACCAAACATTCCACTCAATGTGTGCCACAATAGTTGAGCCCAGATCAGCTGAAAACAAGAGCAGAACTTTCAGTGGAAATTATGCAAGTAAAATCAAGATTCTGAAGCATTTTTCAAATAATCATAACAGAGAGTGAAACATGGCTTTACAAGTATGACGTTAAAGACAAACTACAATCAAAGCAACAGCTACCAAGAGGTAGAAGTGGTCCAGTCAAAGTTAAAGCAGACTGATCAAGAGTAAAGCTCATGACAACAGATCATCTGGGGAATGCTCGAGGCATTTTGCTTGCTGACTTTCTGGAGACTCAATGAACGATGATAACAACTTAGTACAACAATGTTTTGAGAAAGTTAGCCAAAGATTTAGCAGAAAAATGCTCAGGAAAAGCTTCACCAGAGAGTCCTTTTCCACCATGACAATGTTCCTGCTCCTCCTTCTCATCAAACAGGGCAATTTTGTGAGAGTTTCAATGGGAAATTATTAAAAAGGCCTGCTTTGGCTCCTGACTTCTTTTTGTTTCCTAATCTTAAAAAATATCTGCAAAAGGCACCCATTTTTCTTCAGTTAATAATGTAAAAATGAGTTCTTTGATATGGTTAAAAATGAGTTTTTTGATATGGTTAAATTCCTAGGACCTTCAGTCCTTCAGGGATAGACCACATGGGTGGTATTATTGCTTATAATGGTGTCCTAGCTTTTGTGTTGAGAAGTTTATATTTTTATGTTTTAATTCTATTTTCCATGAATTTTTTTCTTTTTTTTTTTTTTTTTGAGGCAGAGTCTCACTCTGTAACCTAGGCTGGATTATAGAGGCATGATCTCCACTCACTACAACCTCCACTTCCTGGGTTCAAGTGATTCTTGTACCTCAGCCTCCCAAGTAGCTGGGATTATAGTTGTGTGCTACCATGCCTGATTAATTTTTATATTTTTAGTAGAGATGGGGTTTCATCATGTTGGTCAGGCTGGTCTTGAACTGCTGGCCTCAAGTGATCTGCCTGCCTTGGCCTCCCAAAGTGCTGCGATTACAGGTGTGAGCCATGGCGCCTAGACCTCCATGAAATTATTAAAGTTTCTTCATATATGACAAGATTAGAAGAAAGAATTATGTAAACCACTGGTAATTATAAAGTTTAATTTGAATAGAAGAGTCTTAACACTCAAATTAGAACTGTGCTTGCTAATATCTGACTTTGATAATTATATTTTTTCTACCTAACTGATTTTCATAGTTTCAGCTGGGTATGATAACCTATTTTGTGAATATTAAGCCAGTAATTGTCATCATTTATCTCAGAAGTAGTTACATTTTAGGGTAATGGTAATTGTTCCAGAGACCCTGAGTTTTTTGGATGTTTCTTATGGGAAAAAAACAAGGGCCAATATTTTAAATTACACATTTATTTCTTATTAAATAAGCAGTAACACAGAGAAAAGCACTACCAATGAATGGAGATACTTCGCTAGATTTTCCAGCCAAAATATTGTTCACCAAGCAAAGTTTATTCTATCGACAAGGTCCAAGTTATTCTAATCTTTAGACCTATGATCTTATCACTGGCTGAAAGCTAACAAATCCTGGTGGTTTTACTTCTTTAGAGTCAAAAGTTTTGGTAATCTCAATTTAGTCTACCAATTCAAAAAACATAAGTTGCCTATACAAATTATTTTAACATAGAATATTAATAACTGAGAAATAATATCTCAAGAACATTTTTATAATTAATACACTATTTTGGAGTAATTTTAGGCTTACAGAAAATTGAGCAGATATTAGAGATAATTCCCATATACTCCCTCTCTCCTCCAACTCAGTTTCTCCTATTATTATTTTGCTTTCAGGAGCTATATTTGTTACTATTGATGAACCAATAATGATACATTGTTTTTAACTAAAGTCCATAGATTACGGTTCACTTTTAGTTTTACACTGTTGGATGGGTTTTGACAAACGTCTAATGTCACACACCTATCATGATACCTTTACAATTATTTATTGTAAAGGTATCATGAAAGGTGTGTAAAAGTGTGATACCTTTACAATAAATAATTGTCTGTAAATATTTTCTGTAAATACTTAATATTTGGTTTCACTGCCCAGAAACTCTCAAGTATTTTACCCATTCATCTTTCCTGTCTTCCTCCCAAACCCTTGACATCTGCTAATTGTTTTACTATCTCTATATTTTGTCTTTTTTAGAATGTTTTATCATTGGAATGATACAGTATGTAGGCTTTTCAGACTGTTTTCTCTCACTAAGCAATATTCATTTAAGGTTCCTCCACATCATTTTACAGCTTGATAGTTCAATTTGCTTTTTATTGCTGAATCATATTTAATTGCATGTGAAGGAGCCCAGGGAACTTCATCACAAAATATGGCTCCCTGGTATAATGAGTATTTTGAATTAAAGGCCCTTGGAGATCAACAGATGCTGAAAGAGCCTTTCCCTACTATCTAAATAAAGACAGCAGGGACCCACCAAGGATTCCTTCCCTTCTCTGTTATCTTATTATCGATTGCAGAAAAGAAGACCAAGAATATAGCCACACCTGAATGGACCCTTCACAAGATAACTATCTGTCTCTTAGGCTCATTCAACTTCCAAAGAGAACCATTTCCAAGTTAACCTGTGTTCTGGGATCTACTCATTCTCTCTAGTAATCATTTATTGCCCCCAAAAGAATTACTTGTATTCCCAACTCTCTCTCTCCCTTCTGAAATAAGGTTATGTAAGTATCTAGGCCCCACTGGGATATTGGGTAATGACTCTATAAATTTCCGCTATGCACACCAATGTATTTGTATGCTTTTCTCCTATTAATATGCCTTTTGTCAGATGTATTTTTAGCAAAATTTCAGAAGGCAGAGTCTTCCCTTGACCTCTACATACAGGTGTACTGTAGTTTGTTTTCCATGCATTTGGGTAAATACCTAGAGAGCAGTTGGTAGATCATGTGCTAAGACTGTGTTTAACATTGAAAGAAACTACCAAACTGTCTTCCAAAGCACCATGTTGCATTTCAACCAGCAATAAATAACAATTCCTCTCACTCCACATCCATGAGGATATTTGATATCATCAGCATTTTGAAATTTTTTGTAAGTACTGATTTTTAGTTGTACTAAAATATTAAAGTAGAATGAATAAAACAGTTAAACCAATAATATAAGGTAACATTCTTGTACAAATAGCAGTCCATGGCAGATTGAAAAATAGACCATGGCTTAAATTATTTCTAATTCCAAATATTCAGATCATTGATTACAGCTTAAAAATGTGTTTGCTACTGCATGTTTACAGCAGCATTTTAATTTTACAAGACAGCAAAGTTCAAATGGAAAGAAAACTTTATCATTCAATGTTTTAGTGCTGTTGGCAGAAAAACAAGTGAAACAGTACACCAAAGCGAAGAGTGCTACAAGCATTGTAGTTAGACCTAAATCGAATATACGCTATTGCTAATACACGCAAAATATTTTGATACTCATTATCTTTTTAAGGATTTAATACAAATTGATTGGTTTAATAAAATTAAATACATCTGACACATTCCTGTGTAAATATACATAAATAAAACATAAATCTCAGAAAAGTAATCTGGAAAAGTTTAAGACATGTCTTTACATGGTATTACTTAACATTGGTTTTTGAGGTGGTAAAGTTAAGATTACTAATTCGTGATAAGAATTAGTAATAACAGTCAAGAATATAATCCAGAAAATGAGGATGAGAGTCCATTTTAAAATTTTTGCTGACTACTTCTTAATTTTTTTATTCCTTTAAGTATAAAGCATTTATTAATTGCAGAGTTCATTTGGCACCCTATCATAAGCCTTGTGATTACCACTGTGCTAGTGCCTCATAATATAACCATTATTTTATTTGGCTTTTAATATCTGTTGCACATCTCGAGTTTTTCAATTGGTATCTCCATAGACAGGAATTTTGCAGTGTATTTCTTACTGTATTCTAATAAACATGGTAGAGGTAAAAGAGAAATATTTTTATAGAGGCACACAGAAAAAAAAGATCAATTTTTTTGGATTCTGTCTGAATTTTGTTATGAAATTGATGGCAAGTAGCTTTTTAAGAATTATGGGGCCAGGCGCAAAGGCTCAGGCCTGTAATCCCAGCACTTTGGGAGGCTGAGGCAGGCAGATCGCGAGGTCAAGGGATTGAGAATATCCTGGCCAACATGATGAAATCCCATCTCTACTAAAATACAAAACATTAGCAGGGCACGGTGATGCATGCCTGTAGTCCCAGCTAATCGGGAGGGGGAGGCAGGGGAATCACTTGAACACCCAGGAGGTGGAGACTACAGTGAGCCAATGCACCACTGCACTTCAGCCTGATGACAGAGCGAGACTCTGTCTCAAAATAAGAAAACAAAAACAAACTACAAAAAAAGAATTACAGACTATATCCAGTTGCAATTAAGTAAATGGGACACAAAATACTATTTTAAGAATATAGACATTGATGGAGTGCTTTATAATGATGTATTCAAACTACTATATTTTAATACAAAACTGCTATGTTTTAATGCCAGTGAACAACATTGCTTGAAAATTAGGTGCTATCACAAATGCTACAATCCCCTTTGGCAGAGTTAACTGCTCAATCTACTGGGCTCCCTATCCTTTTTCTGGGTGCCTTTAGCATATATGCAATACTTATTACAGCATTTTGGATTTTAGCTGCTCTAATAGGTGTGTAGTGATCTCATTGCTGTTTTAATTTGCAGTTCTCTAAGGATATATGGTATTTAGCATTTTTCATGTGTTTATTTGCCATCTAAATATCTTCTATGGTGAAGTGTCCATATCTTTTATCCATTTTTTTAAATGAAATATGTTATTTATTACGTGATGTTAAGAATTCTTTCTATGCTTTTATTATTTTATTTTACATTGTGTCATCGTTTACCATTTGGTTCTTTTTTTGCAGTGGCTGGTACTTGTTTCTCCTTTCTGCATTTAGTGCTTCCCTCAGAAGGTCTTATAGGGCAGGTGTGGTAGTAACAAAATCTCTCAGCAATTGCTTGTCCATAAAGGATTTTATTTTTCCCATCACTCATGAAGCTTAGTTTGGCTGGATGTGAGATTCTAGGTTGAAAGTTCTTTTCTTTAAGGATGTTGAATATTGGCCTCCACTCTCTTCTGGCTTGTAGAGTTTCTGCCAAAAGATCAACTGTGAATCTGATGTGCTTCCCTTTGTGGAAGACCCAAGCTTTCTCTCTGGCTGCCCTTAGTATTTTAACTTTTATTTTAGATTCAGGGGGTATACATGTAGGTTAGTCACATAGACACTATGTGATGCTGAGCTTTGAGATATAATTGATCTCATCATCCAGGTGGGAGCATAGTGCTTATTAGTTTTTCAGCCCTTGCCCACATCTCTTCCTTCCCACTCTAGCAGTCTCAAGTGTCTATTGTTGCCACCTTTATGTCCATGTGTACCTAATGTTTAGTTCCCACTTACAAGCGAGTACAAGTGGTATTTGGCTTTCTGTTCCTGCATTAATTTGCTGAGGATAATAGCCCCTAGCTATATCCATGCTGCTGCAAAGCACATAATTTCATTTTTTCATGACTGTGTAGTATTCCATGTTGTATATGTACCACTTTCTGTTTATCCAGTCCTCTGTTGATGGGTACCTTGGTTGATTCCATGTTTTTGCTATTGGGAATAACACTAAAATAAACATACATGTGAATGTATCTTTTAGGTAGAATGATTTATTTTTCTTTAGATATATACCCAGTAATGGTATTGTTAGATCAAATGGTGGTTCTATTTTAGTTCTTTGAGAAATCTCCATAGTGTGCTCCCTTTTCTCTGTAACCTCAATAGCATCTCTTGTTTTTCTAATTTCTTAATAATAGCCATTCTGATTGGTGTGAGATGGTATATCATTGTGGTTTTGAGTTGGCATTTCTCTAATGATTAGTGATGTTGAGCATTACTCTTATGTCTGCTGGCCAATTGCAGGTCTTCTTTTGAATAGTGTCTGTATGTGTCTTTTGCTCACTTTTTTAACGGGGTTATTTGGTTTTCGCTTGTTGAATTGCTTAATTTCCTTACAGGGTCTGGATATTTGTCTGAAGCATAGTTTGTGAATATTTTCTCTCATTCTTTAGGTTGTTTGTTTACTCTGTTGATAGTTGCTTTTGCTGCCATCAGAAATAATTACGTTGGAAAGTGATAAGTGCCAATTTAGGAATGGGAACAATGCCATAGATATAAAAAGAAGTCTAAGATGGTGCAAGAAGATGAACTTAGAGCTTAGCATCTTCCCTTAACCAATGGTTTAAGACATGCAAAACAAAACATAAAGAGCTAATTTGCATATTTGGAGTGGTTTGATTATAAATAAACCTTTTAATCTATTTTATATTAATGATTATTTAATTAAAGAATTTATTGAGGAGAGAGATCCAAGATGGCTGATCACTAACAGCTCGGGATTGTAGCTCCCACTGAAAGCGCAAAGAATGAGAGGACGCCACACCTTCACATGAATTCTTGTTGCTCACGCACCAGGAGATTCCCAGCGGAGGAGCCCCACGGGTCGCCAGCGCGACTCTTGTGACCGGCGAGGCGGTTTTGCCGGCGCCTTGGAGCAACGGTTCTTGGTGCAGAGTCGGAAAAGCACCATCAATCTCAACGCCGCTGATTTGGTCGGTGCAGTGGGTTGCTCAGATTTCAGCGCTGAGAATCAGTAAGTTGGACGTCCACTCAGAAACCTAATTACAAAGACGGTGAATTCAAAACCACAGATGGATAAATTTATAATGAAGGGAGGAAAACGGCCAAAAAAGGCTGAGAATGCCCAAGATCAGAACGCCTCTCCCTCAGCGGGGGATCACAGTTCCTCATCAGCAACGGAACAAGGCTTGATGGAGAACGAGTGTGTTCCAATTACAGAAGCAGGCTTCAAAATGTGGATAATGAGAAACTTCTGTGAATTAAAAGAACTTGTTTTAACCCAATCTAAAGCAACTAAGAACTTCGAAAAAAGATTTGACGAAATGTTAATAAGAATACACAATTTAGAAAGGAATATAAGTGAATTGATGGAGCTGAAAAACACAATAGGAGAACTTCGTGAAGTATGCACAAGTTTTAACAGCCGAATTGACCAAGCAGAAGAAAGGATATCAGAGGTCGAAGACCAACTCAATGAAATAAAACAAGAAGACAAGATTAGAGAAAAAAGGATAAAAAGGAACGAGCAAAGTCTCCAAGAAATATGGGACTATGTGAAAAGACCTAATCTACGCTTGATAGGTGTACCTGAATGTGACGAAGAGAATGAATCCAAGCTGGAAAATACGCTTCAGGACATTATTCAGGAAAATTTTTCCAGCCTAGTAAGGCAGGATAATATTCAACTCCAGGTAATACAGCGAACACCACAGAGATATTCCTCAAGAAGAGCAACTCCAAGGCACATAATCGTCAGATTCACCAGGGTTGAAATGAAGGAGAAAATACTAAGGGCAGCCAGAGAGAAAGGTCAGGTTACCCACAAAGGGAAGCCTATCAGACTTACAGCGGATCTCTCAGCAGAAACCCTACAAGCCAGAAGAGAGTGGGGGCCAATATTCAACATCCTTAAAGAAAAGAACTTTCAACCCAGAATTTCACATCCAGCCAAACTAAGCTTCACAAGTGAAGGAAAAATAAAGTTTTTTGTGAATAAGCAAGCACTCAGAGATTTCATCACCACCAGGCCTGCTTTACAAGAACTTCTGAAAGAACCACTACACATATGAAAGGAACAAACAGTATCAGCCTTTCTAAAAAAATTATCAAAAAGAGCATCAAAATAATGAAGAATATACATCAACTAATGGACAAAATAGCCAGCTAATGGCAGTATTAAACTCACATATATTATTATTAATTCTAAATTTAAATTGACTAAATCCCCCAATCCAAAGACAGGCAATTTGAATAAAAAACTAAGATCCATCAGTATGCTGCATCCAGATCCATCTCACATTCAAGGATACACAAAGACTCCAAACAAGGGATGGAGAAAGATTTACCAACCAAACAGAGAGCTAAAATAAATAAATAAAAAGCAGAAGTTACAATTAAGCAACAAAGATCAAAAGAAGCAAAGAAGGACATTATATAATGATAAAAGGATCAATGCAACAACAAGAAGAGCTAAAGATCCTAAATATATATGCACCCAATACAGGAATATGCAGACATACAAGACATAAAGAGACTTAGACTCCCACATAATAATAGTGGGAGACTTCAACATTAATATTAGACAGATCAATGAGACAGAAAATTAACAACGATATTCAGGACTTGAACTCAGATCTGGAACAAGTAAATGTAATTAACATTTATAGAACTCTCCACTTTAAATATACAAAATATACACTCTTATCAGTACCACATCATATCAACTTAGAAGTTTAAAAGAAATCTTGGTTGGCTCCTTGTTTGCTATTCTCTTCCCTCATTTTCTTTCATGTCTCCATTATTAAGGACAATTATAGGCATACCCATATTTAGACTGCATTCTAGCCCGGGCAATAAAGCAATACCCCCATCCTCTCTCCCTCTTCCTCTTTCTCTTTCTTCCTCTTCTTTATTCTTAAAAAAAAAAAAAAAAAGAATTTATTAATAGTATGTATTAAAAGAAAATGCAAGCAGCTTCTGTATCTGTTAGTGTATTTAGCAGCTCAAGATACCACTGGGAAAGAGGCTGGATGACAAACTTGCTTTTCCCACATGAAGCAGTCCAAGTACCTTCTAAGTCTTTATGATCTAAAACGACCAAAGAGAGAACAGACACACTTGAACTGAAGGTTGCAGCAGGAAAGCATTTTTATGTGAATTTCCATTTATCCTTTCATAATGGCTTAGACATCAAATTTATCCCATCTACATGTCAGAGTTTTCTATTTCTAACATGAATTCCTTCCGGAGCCTCAATGCCAAGCTGTGTTCTCTCAGCCTTTCGTATCAACACAAGATAACAATTCATCTGACAGTTTTGTGATGAACATGTTAGGCAAAATTAGATAGATTGCTCTGCTGTCACCGTATTATCATCCCTGAAGTTCTAACTATAAAATGTTCCTTTTGTGGATTAAGTAGGCAGTTATGATTAAATGCCTGGGCCACAGCTATACTTATGATTTCTTTCTTTTTGTATAAAAGACTGACTTGATTAGTAAGTTTTAGCAGCCACAATATAATTTACTGTTACAGTATAATGCACATTTGCAAGAGAATATATATTACTGAATTTGTTGTAGATTACAGTGTTATATTTTCCATTTCCTTAAATTCAATTATGTTCAGCAAGCCACATTTACCCTGACTATATCCTGGTTAAAAGATCTGCACTTCTGATTGCCCATATACCTCTGTCAATTTTCACTCTGGATACCAAAGAACGATAATAATCATTTTTATCTCTGACATGGAAGCATTTAAAAATTTTTCTAAATACAGATTGAATAAAGAACTTACTACTTACCTCCCTATAAAGGCAAGTTAAATCATCTATTTTTAATGTAATAAGAGTTCTCAAAGGAACATCACAGAGGGTGAATGTGTGAAGATGAATTAGCTGCTACCTTTTTTGTGGGGTCTAGTGGCACAGTGTTCTCACAACCAAAAAGGCCTTAAGAACCAAATAACGCAGAAAGACCCACATACTTACAATGGTTTTCTTCATGAGAAGAAACTTATTTTAAAATTATATATTGTATGTAAAGATAAGATTCAAAAAAGTATAAAAGGTGCTAAGGATAAAAAAAATGCTTGCTGAATATGGGTTTAGGTATGAAGTTTTGGGCACTATCAAAGCACCAGGCTGTAAAGCTGAGGAACTTGGCTTCTGTGACTGGAACAAATTTAAAGACCCCCTAGGAGATAAACCATCTGACGCCACCAAGTTTACCGCCAAAAGGAAGCCCTGTGATAAGGGACCTACCTTATCTATCTTGGTCACTACCAGAATGCATGAGTTTTCTCAGCTTATTAAAGCAAAAGTTTCAAAATATTATTTCTGACTAGTTCATGGACAGCTGCTATTGTGACTCCTCCAAGTGATCTCCTACTGCTTCAGCCCCTTCTTGCTACTAGATGCTTCAGAGAGGCATCACCTGGCAGAGAAGAGCACCTCCAGGATACTCTTTGAGCACCACTAGTGTCAGTTCTGACTAATACTCTAGGAACATTGGGTGTCAACTATCCTGGCTATCATGCTGTACTCAGTGATCTCAATATTACCTCTCTACCCAGTGTTCTGAACCTTGTAACCAGTATCCTGGATATCACCCCTCTACCAAGTGATCTAGATATCACCTCTGCACCCAGTGATCTGGATATCAGCCTGTACTTAGTGTCTGCCACATAGTAGCTGCTCAGCAAGTGTTTCTAAATAAATTGATGTATATATAATCTATTTACTTATTTTATATTTTTTACTTACACATTTTGCAGAAGCATTACCTATTTGTTAGTTCAACCCTACACAATTGTGTTAAATAAAAACATATCTAGCCCATTAATTCTGCACTGTCATTATCCCTATTTCCAATGTCGTTAATGAAGACAACACTGAGTAAGCACCTATTAAGTGGTGGAAGTCCTGGGCCTTGAAAAGACCCTCCAGGGGTGAGCTGCAGATGTGTTATGTGCTTGGACTTCTTCCCAAGAGCACAGATCTCATAAATAATTCACAACTAGATGAGCAAAGGAGATGTCAAAGAAATCAAATGACTTGTAACTATGCTACTATCCTTCAGGCTCAAGCTGACCTCTTTTGGCTTTGGTGAGAGGGTCCACTTTTTTGGCCCTCTTTATGTCTAAAGACAGAAAAAGAGACACCAATTATATGACAAATTGGAAAACCTTGAGGAGACCTCTGGACAGACATAGAATGCAAACCCGAAATAATTTGTACTCACTGCCTACCTGCTATGTGCCTAGCACTGTGCTAAGCCACATGCACATAGCATCTCAGGTAGTACCCACCACCATCCTATGAGCAAGTACTAGTCTTCACCCCATTTTACAGATGGGGTAACTAAGTTGTGGGGAGGCTAAATAATTTGTCTAATGGTACACAACTGATAAGTGCCAAAGACAAAACATACATTCCTACTACCTTATAAAGATGTAAATTTAGGAGAGTCAGCTTCTCTTGAATTGCAAATTTTATGCTAGAATATCCAATATTTAAACTAGAGCAGTCCTTGCACTTTTGTTGGCCAGTTTACCGTTTCTTTCATCTTATACACACACTGGTATGGTAACACTCTCCAGGATTTTCCTTGTACCCTTTTTCATCATGCTCTTCTTCCCAATCCGCTCATCCAGAATGGCGTAAGCGACTAAAACCCACCCTGGCAAAATGAGCTAGGGTCTGCCCTGCTGTAATTCAGACAGATCTGGATTGACTTTCTGACCCTCCTCACTTCACCCACCCAGCACCTTGCCTGCCCTGTCCCCTGGTGCCCTCGACTACTGTCTTATGTTGTTAGAAAGCTGTTGTCTATCTATTGTGACTGTATACACACCTTGCCACTGAAGCTTGAGTCATAATCTATTCTACCTGTATCTCTGAAAATGATTTTTACGTCAACTTTCCTGAAGGACATATATTTCTCTCTTCTTTGGCTCTGATAATTTGTGCCCAAAATTCAGACTAATAACTCCCCAGATGAGCCTGCTCCTACCCTACTTGTGTCTTACTTTTGCAAGCACTTTCCATTCTTATTAGGCTAATATTTGAAGACAGGATCAAGATATTCTATCTTTCCAGCCTGTCCAAAATACCTAAAATTCTGTCACATTTAACAGTAAGTCAATACAGGCTATGTGCTATGTATCTTTGTATTTTTCATAGTATCCAGCCCAGCCTTCCACACTTAGTATGTGCATGAATAAGTTAATCAATAAACGAAGGAGTAGTTGGTTGTTTGATGAATAGCAAGAGAAGAACTGGCATAAGGGCGTCGGTAAAGTAGAATATTACTTCACAGGTACCACTTCTACTTTTTTTCTTCCTACACAAGTGTTTAAGAAATATTTGTTCATTAAGATAATTAGCATTCATGAGTAATTGATTTTAAGTCACTTATTTGACTTATAATATTGTTAATTTAGTAGCTACAACATATAAGACACCTACTGTATAGCAGCCAGTATCCTGAGTACTTTTACAACTTTTTTGTTTTATAACACAACAGAAGTTGAAGGTAAGTGTTAGTATCCATTTTTTAGAGTAAAGGCAGGATAGAAAATTCAGAGAGGTTATATAATTGGTGGAGGATCTCTTAAGAAATGAATAGGAGCCATGGGTTTGATCCCATGTCACTCTAATTCCAAGTTCTGAATTCTTTTATTTCTTTCTGCTATTTTGCACTACTTCATTTTAAAACTAGTCTTATAAAATCTCCTCCTAAAATTTTTCAGGTTTTTTTCAGGAAATCAGGAACTAGCACATTGTCTTTCATTAATGCATTACAGCAGACTAGTTTGCAAGATCACCTAGCTGTTTCTTAGCAGAAAAGAAAAGAATGACCTTGAATAAATGGAACCCAGGGGCAGTATATTTTGGTGTGAGAAATGGAAGTTGAAAAGATTCAAACGATAGGCATATTCCTACATTAACAGGGAGGTAAGTTCATAGTTCAGGGCCTAAGTGACCAAGGAGTAAGATGAGGACATTAAATGCCCAGATGAGACAGATGAGACAGTAACAGAAGATAAAAGGAGGAACTAATCAGACAATGGGGTAAGAGGATGATAGTGAGGGGTGGGTGCCGAAAACATGCTTTCCCACTTCACAGATATTTTGAGGAATAATTAATATTTGTAGGGGAAAAAAGGGAATTCCCAGCTCTACCTTCTCCCCATCTCTGGCTTTGATTATAGGATGAGGCAATTACTACAGAAAACTAAGAGAGTACAAGTGGATAAAAGAAGTAGAAGAAAATTCCACCCTGAAATGACATCAGCTTTTAGAAGTTACCTAATGATGGATGACGGCATTTTAAATTCAAGTCAAACTACAGATACACTTTAAAAACTAAAGCATGCCAAGCTGGAATTAGGGAATAAAGCGGAAGCAACCATCCTTATGCATCAAAATGCAAAATTATTTGGTGGCTGCTGGTACTTTTAGGTACTAGTCAATTTAATAGACAAAAGTTTGTAATAGAAATGGCAGTTGGATAAAAAAGTCGACACCAAGCAATAGATAAATTCTTACTTCAGGTCCACAGATCACCATAAGGAGCCATCTAAGCATGTCCAGTAGGTTGTTAGCTGAAGTACCACAAAATGGGGTTTTTGGGCTCTCTCTCTCCACTTAAAGAATACACTTTTAATGTTGAACAGTTCTGTCTCATGTTGTTAGAAAAGGTTAACATGCAGTTTTATCTGAAATGAACTTAGGAATGTGCCCCAAGTTTGCTTTCATGAAGAGATTTTTCCATTTTTACAAAAATCTTGCTCTTCTCCTTTATTGATTAATCTCTTGAACTATGTCTATGCATTAATAAAAGTCCTTTGAATTGTACGTAAATGTAGCCACCCAAACCAGCTACAACCAGATGCACTCTGAGTAATACCGGCCCAATGCCTTCTGAATCCCTTTGACTATTTCTGTGTGCCTTTGTGTGTATTTCCTTGCGTTACTGCTTCCTGTGGCCTCAACAGGGACTTTTATTTCTAAGACTTCCGTCAGGCTACTGAGCTCTGCACACAGGGAACTGGAAGTGCCTGAGAGCTTAAAGCCCAGGGTAGCTTTAAAACAATGACGGATGGTGAAGGACAATGAAAGTCCAGCTTTCTGGCCTCTGGTCGCGGGTGCTCTGATGGTAAAGCTATTTTCCATGGAATTCGCCTGAAATCACAACTACTCTTCTCTCTGTAGTGCTTCCTCTGCTTCCTTAATAACTTACTTGCCCATGAATCCTCATTGTAGAGTCAACCTCTAGGGATCCTAACCTAAAGACACCAGCACTCGTGTGCGTGCACGCGCGCGCGCGCGTGCACACACACACACACACACAGGCTGGAGTCATTTTGGTATGGCTACTACAAGAGGCAGTGACAGAGAATTGGAGCACAGCACGCCCTTGGAAACTGGAACTGCAAAGCACTTGGGTCCTAGTGCTTCTCTTCCAACCATACACAATCCTTCCCTCTGTCTCTCTGCTAGGAAATAGGACACATTAAATGGTAGACACATCTACCATTGTGGCATGATTTTCAAACATTTTTGCCCATAGTACACCACAACCCAACATTCCCTCACACATGCACACACACGCACAACATATAAACGTAAAACAAGTATTTTGTGAAATAATACTGGCTCTCCCTACCTGTGATGAACTCTGTTTTCAGTGTTTTCTGTTATAATTGAGTCTATTTCACTTTTTAAAATGCTAGCATCACACAACTAAATTGATTTCAAGGCCCATTAATGGGTTATAACCAGCACCTTGGGCCATTAAGGTTTTGCATCTAAGTGCTAATATTACCAGAAGAATTGCCCCAATAAGTCATTATCATCCACTGACACCTTGTTGTGCAGCAGCTCATTATTCATGCAACAAATGTGTTTACAGCATCTGCTCTATGCAGGACATTTTTGCTGTGAGCCAAAAGGATACACACATAAGAAGGCACCAAACCTCACCTTTAAAAGCTCACTATCAGGAGCCATAGTTGCAAGCGACAGAAGCCCATTTTGGCTGATTCATATAATATGGGATATATATGATATACAGTATACAGTGATCAATATGACAATCTATATAGGTTTATAATTACAGAGATATATATGTCGATAGTAGATAGATGATTGATAGGTAGGTGGATGGACTGATGGATAGATATAGACAGATAGACAGGCAGACAGAGAGTCATTTTCCCAGGACTACCAAGAGAGGGAGAGAACAAGGTAAAGAGTTGCAAAGACACAGTCACATTCATTGTCACACCCCAGAGGAGGAATTTTGCTGCCTCTGCTGAGCCCTCCAGCACCCCAAGCCCACCCTGGACCCAGTCGCTATCACCAAATTCACTGCCATTGCTGCCTTGGAAAAGTCTATGCAGCAGCCACAGTATTCCTCCACAGTCCTAAATGGAGTACTCTATCACCACATCTCTGAAGCACCAGCTCCTGAATATAAATCTGAAGTGATTGTACCTCCTGTTTAGACCTGAGCTATGGGCCTTTGCGTGGTAACGAAGAGTTTGGACTCTGGGGTGAGATTCCTTGGCTTCAAATCTTGGCTTTCCAATTACTTGCTGTATGATCATAAAAATGTTACTTTCTCTCTCTGTGCGACAGTTTCTTCAAGTGTATCAATTAGATAGTAGTTGTACCTACTTCACAGGGTCGTTTGAGGATTAAATGAGTTACTACTTGTCAAGTGCTTAGAAGCAACTGTTAGGGGTTGTAACAAACATCCGAATTACTGGCAGCAAATCCATATGGGTCTGAAGCAACATCAATTCTTGCCTCCTCAGAAAAAAGAACTCGACTGAGGGGCATGAGGCAAATAATTAAACTGAGGCAAGTTTCAGAGCAGGAGTGGAAGTTAATTAGAAAGCTTTAGCGTGGGAAAGAAAGGAAAGTACACTTGGAAGAGACCCAAGTGGGCAGCCGTGCAGGTGCAATGGGGCATTTGACCTTTTGACTTAGGGTTTTGTATGTTGGCATACGTCTGGGGTCTTGTGACCCTTTTCCCGTGATTATTCCCTTAGGGTGGGCTTCCCACATGCGGGGTACCCTTGCATATGGGAGGTGAGCATGCGCAGTGTGGTTAAAAAGTCGTTTGCATGCTTATCTGAGGTGTTCTTCCCTTTTCCAGTGGAATACTCCTGGCAGGTCACACTCCTCCATTTTGTATCTTAGCGTGCATGCCTGAGCCTACTGACCCAATTCCTGAGATTTCACTGGAAGCTGATTACCAATTTTAAATGTTTTTATCTGTTTGGAAAATTGCCTCTCTCTGGTGCCTGAGATCAATTATCACTTTAGTGTGACAACTTTGGGCCATCAGGAAATTGTGTCTGCCTAGTGCTGGCTGCCAATTCTCGTTTTTACTTTCTTAATTCCTTTATCTGTTTTTAAATTTTACTTTAAGGTTCCAGGATACATGTGCAGAATTGGCAGAGTTTCAGGTATACATATATCATGGTGGCTTGCTACACCTATCAACCTGTCATCTGGGTTTTAAGCCCTGCATGCATTCGCTATTTGTCCTAAATAAAACCTGACTCATTGCTGAGGTGTCACCCAAAGTACTTGGTCTCATAGCCAAAGAAATCAAGGTTGCAGATGTTCCAAAGGTGAGGTTAGAGCAGAAGTTTAATAAGCAAAAGGAAGAAAGCTCTCTGCAGCAGAGAGGGGTCTCAGAAAGATGGGTTGCAATTTTACAATCAAATGCAAGGGTTTTAATAGACAAGCTGGTGGGGACAGGGGTGCTTCATTTATCATGAATATCTGAATCCCCACACTACCCTTTCTAGTGCTCATCTGAGCTTCTTAGCCTGAGTTACTCCATGTTGCTTATCTCTTCCCATAGCACAAGCATGAAAAAGGCTGGGGTCGGGGAGAGGGCAGAACACTGCAAGGTGGATGTGCCTGGTTTAAGGTAGCTCTTCTAATTGGAACTGCTGCAGGCACTTCCCCTGTGTGAGCCTCCTTGACTGGTCATTTCCAAGAAGGGAGAGGGCTGTGGTTACTGGGGCCCACTGTATGTCTGTACATCACACAGGAGGCCTCTTTCTGTTACATGTGTTAGAGCTTGCCTTCCTCATCTGTGTTTGCAGCCTGATCTCTCAGGCTGCTCTCTGCTGCAAGAGAAATGACCTCTTGGGCAGCTTTTTGTCAGCAGAGAGGCTGCTTATTGTTAGAAGACAATTCTACAGAGGACCCTTGCCCTAACTATCTGCCTAGTTGATATCTCTCTCTCTCTCCTCACCTCCTCAGACTCCCCCTCAGGAGTGGAGACCCTAACAGTTGTTAGGGGGTTTGGGCAATGACTCATCTAGCTTCTTACTGCTGTAGAGGGTCGTCGAGTGAGGAAATGGCAGCTAGGGTTCCTCCTGAGGTCGATCTAGAGTTCCTCGGGAACATGGAGTGTCCAGGTGTGTGTGTGTGGCTCTATTTGTAGTACTATTTGGAGTTTGATAGCTTCTAGGTGAGAAGAGATGAAGCTGGACAAACATGGTCCAAATATTAAAGCTAGTATAATTATTAATAGTGGGCTGACAAAGGGAGGAGCCATGATCACCAATTCAGCCATTTAGACCAAGAGCCTCATGACTGACAGTCATTTTTGCATCTTAGAGACCCTATCAGCTAATTTGGGTGGCATCCCTTACTATACCTGATTAGATGACATAGAAACAGCATTTTTTCCTCTAAAACAAAGTGTAGGTCACACTTTTCAGCAGTTAAGAGGTCTAGTCCTCTCCTATTTTGTAGAGTGACTGATGCCAAGGAATTTATTTGATTTGGTATAGTATCAGTGGTTCAGCCAATGTCCTTTAAACTTTCTGTAAAATCTTTGGACAAGTCTTCACAGTAGGGCAGAGAGGCCGGTAGTCCTACAACCCCTGTTCCTACACTTGCTGCGATTCCCAGGTGATATGACTTGGCTGTGTCCACATTCAAATCTCAACTTGAATTGTATCTCCCAGAATTCCCATGGGTTGCAGGAGGGACTCAGGGGGAGGTAACTGAATCATGGGGGCCGGTCTTTCTGGTGCTGTTCTTGTTATAGTGAGTAAGTCTCACAAGATCTGATGGGTTTATCAGGGGTTTCTTTCCACTTTTGCTTCTTTCTCATTTTTCTCTTGCTGCCACCAGGTAAGAAGTACATTTTTCCCCCTGCCATGATTCCGAGGCCTCCCTAGCCATGTGGAACTGTAAGTCCAGTTAAGTCTCTTTTTCTTCCCAGTCTCACGTATGTCTTTAATCAGCAGTGTGAATACAGACTAATACAATTGGTAAGAAAAGGTCATCCCTACAACATTCAAAACCTAATTTTGAAGGAATATTTCTTATCAATAGAAGGACCGTGGAAAGGAGAGTAGTCCAGGGGAGGTGAGTCTCTTGAGACAACTTTTTTTTTTTTTTTTGAGACGGAGTTTCGCTCTCGTTATCCGGGCTGGAGTGCAATGGCGCGATCTCGGCTCACCTCAATTTCCACCTCCCGGGTTCAGGCAATTCTCCTGCCTCAGCCTCCTGAGTAGCTGGGATTACAGGCACGCGCCACCATGCCCAGCTAATTTTTTGTATTTTTAGTAGAGACGGGGTTTCACCATGTTGACCAAGATGGTCTCGATCTCTTGACCTTGTGATCCACCCACCTCGGCCTCCCAAAGTGCTGGGATTACAGGCTTGAGCCACCGCGCCCGGCTGAGACAACTTTTAGAGGTGTCTTTTGATAATGTTGTCTGTTGTTTTCTACCTTTCCTGGGAACTGGAGTCTCCAGACACAATGTAGATGATATTGTATGCCTAGTGCCTTTGAGATCCCGAGTGTCAGCTGCTTTAAATGAAGAGCCATTGTCACTTTGGAGTTATTTATGGAGTCCAAAGCATGGAATTATTTCATTGATTAATATTCTCACTACCTCAAAGGCCCTTTATGTTTGACATGGAAATGCTTCCACCCAGTTAGTGAAGGTATCCACCCACACCAGGAGGTATTGAGTGCCCCTTGATTTTGGCATATGGGTAAAGTCTATTTGCCAGTCCTCCCCTGGATAACTTCCCATTCTCTGAGCTCGAGGGGGAAGAAGCCATCTGTTGAGGGGGGTGTTTTTAAGGCAGACTTCCCAAGCATTAACAACCTGCTTGACTGTTTTTAGTAGGTTCTCCTCTGAGAATAATCTTTGGACACATCGGTAAGTTTTAGTCTTCCCTAGATGAAAAGTTTGGTGAAAAGGCTTAAGGACCTTCCACTGGTTGGAGGCTGGCAACTGGAGCTTGCCCTCTGACTACAACCATCCTGAGGGCTGGAAAGTGAATCTGTGAGAAGTGGCCCATGCTATTTCTGCAGGAGAATACTGAGGCTTTATTTCCCTGATGGAGCCTTGCCAGATTAGAGGGGCTTCAAGCGTGTTGGTGCACTAAGGTTTTCATGCTGCTGACCTGGCTGCCTGGCTGGCTAACTTATTTCCCTCAGCTATTTCATCTGTTCCTTTCTGTTGCCCTTTACAATGCATTACTGCTATTTATTGTGGAAGGAAAACAGGATAATGGCCTGATTATGTCCTGATGGTTTTCATGGGAGACCCCATTAGCAGTAAGAAAAGGTCTCTCCTTCCAAATGGTAGCATGAGCATGGTGGATAAGGACGTATTTGGAGTCGGTATAAATGTTAGCTATTTTATCTTTGCTTAATTCAAATGCCCTTGTGAGAGCTATCAGCTCAGCTAATTGGGCACTTGTACCTAGTGAGAAAGATGCACTTTTAATGATATGATTCAGAGTGACAACTGAATATCCTTCCTTACAGACTCCCCGCTCCACAAAGGAGCTCCCATCCATCTATGAAGACGGTTCAGTCTGGATTTTCTAGGGGAGTTTCCCTGAGATCCTCCGTGGCTGCATAGGTTTGTATTACAACTTGCTCACAGTCATGTTCAGGTTCCCCAGTTTCCTCTGGGAGGAACGTAGCTGAATTCAGGTGAGAGCAAGTTTTTGGTTGAGCTGCAGATTCCTCTATTAGTACAACCTGGTATTTCAGGAGGTAGCCATCTGTTAGCCAAAGGCCTCCTCCAGAGGACAGCAATCCTGCCACATTATGCTGGGTATAAACAATTAAGCTATTCTCCAGGGTATATTTGGTGGCTTCTGGCATAGGTAGAGCCACTGCTGCAACTGCCCAGAGGCAAGCTGGCCATCCTTTAGCCACCAGATTCAGTTGCTTACTTAGGTAATCCACTGGCTGTTGAGCTGGCCCCTAGGTCTGAGTTAAAACTCCCACGGCCATTCCCTTTCTGACACATAAAGACTGAATGCCTTCCCTATCAAAGGCTAAGGGCTAGTGCCTCAAACAGGGCTTGTTTTAACTGGTTAAAGATCCTTTTTGACTCCAGATCAAGGAATCAGTCTTGGCTGCCTGAGTTTCCTTTATTAATTGGTATAAGGGACAAGCCATTTCTTCATCCCCAGGTATCCATAGCCTGCAAAATCCTGCAATGCTCCAAAATCCTCTTAGCTGCTTTAGGGTTTTAGGGAGGGTAAAGGAAGAAATAAGCTTAATTATTTCTTCTCCCAATGCTCTGGTCCCTTCAGATAACACTATACCCAGGTACTTCATTGAGATTTGGCAAAGCTGGGCCTTGGATTTTGAAACTTTCTATCTCCTATTGGCTAAGAAATTGAGAAGGGCCTCAGTGCCTTCTTGAGAAGCTTTCTCAGTTGGGGCACAGAGAAGAATATCATCTACATACTGTAGGACTTTAGCATGAAAATGAGAGAACTCAGAAAGGTCTTTAGACAGTGCCTGTCCATAGGAGTGAAGGCTGTCCTGAAACCGTTGTGGCAACATCGTCCAGGTTACTGGGCAGTCTGGCCAGAGACATCTTCAAAGGCAAATCGATATTTTGAGTCAGGGTGTAGTGGTGTGCAGAAAAGGATATCCTTTAGGTCTGGCCCTGTGAACCATTTAGTTCCCTCAGGTATTCGGGTTAGCAGAATATAGGGATTAGGGACTACTGGATGAACTGAGACCATGGCCTCAATAATGAGGCAGAGGTCCCGAACTACTCACCATTCCCCACTGGGTTTCTGCATCCCTAATATTGGGGTGTTGCAGGGGCTACTGCAGTGTTTGAGGAGGCCTTGATTCTTCAGATTACTAATAATGACCTCCAACCCTTTTCTAGCCTCTGGCTTTAAGGGGTATCTTTTTTGGTTAGGAAAAGAAGTAGGATTCTTAAGATGGATTTGGACCAGTATCACAGTTATAACCTGGCCAATTTTCCCCTGGCTTGCCCACACCTCTGGGTTAATATTGGTTTTCACCATGGAAAGACAAACAGTCTATCCCTGGACCATAAAGATGCTAGCTCCTGTAGGAGCTAAAATATCTCTACCGAATAAGGGACTTTCAGGCATGATTAAAAAGGCAGGTGTAAATAGTAGGTCCCCCTAGCTACAACTAAGGGGTTGAGAAAAATGCAGGGTTATTACCTTTCCTGAGACGCCCTTCACAATCATGCTAGGGAAGAGGGGAGGCTGGGATTGGAGAAGAACAGAGAGACTGGTTCCAGTATCCCAAAGGAGGTCTACTCTTCTTCCTTCAACTTCCAGAATCACCCAGGGCTCCTGGGCAGTAATGTCAGTTTGGGCCACTGGAGCTGAGGAAGTGAGCCCTGGGACCCATCAGTCCTGATGGACTATTTGCGAGACCAGTTCTGGACCCAGTGGCCTACATCTCTGGGGGCAGTCTGATCTCTAGTCATCCCTGCCACAGACTGGACAGGGCTGAGGTGCCTTCTTCTTACTGTGTGGACAGTCCTTAGTAAAATGCCTTGGTTTGCTACATTTAGTGGCAATTAGTGGATCCTGAACTTTACAGGCCTTTAAAGCAGCCACCAGAGCCTCTGTCCTTCTCCGGTGCTTGCTCCCATTTTCCTGGGCCTCCTCCTGATCCCTGTTGTAACACACTTGGGGGGCCACCCTCGGGAGGTTCTCCAGAATACTATCTTGTCACATAGCCTGTTTTTGTAATTTTTTTCTAAGATCAGGGGTTGCCTGAGTAATAAACTTGTACTTTAGGATTAGCTGTCCTTTGACTGAATCAGGAGACAGGGAAGTATGTTTTATTAAGGCCTCTCTCAGCCTTACCACGAAAGCTGTGAGATTCTCATCTGGTCTCTGATCTGTTGTGGACAGCTTACAGTAATTAAGAAGTTTGGCCTTAGTTTTTCATAGGCCATCCAATATGCACATTAAAAAGTGTTTCCTTTCCCATTCATCTGTGTGATCACTATAGTCCTAGCCATGGTTTTCAAGGGGGTGTTGCCTCTCTCCCTATTGGGAATGGTTGTTCCATAATTTCCTCTCCTCCCTTATCTCCTCTCTTTCTTTTTGGCCTAGTGCAGGAAACATGTTGTTCATCCCTGAATTTTTCTGCTGCCTGCAGAGTTGCCATCCTCTCAGCAGCTGTTATGGTTTGGTTTAACATAACGTAACATCTGTCCATGTGACGTCATACACCTGGGCTAGATTTGGAAAGCCTCTATACCTGCTGGGGTCATCAGAGAACCTACGCAGGTCTCCTTTTATTTGTCTAAGGTCCTGCAATGAGAAGGGAACCTGAACCCTAGTGGCATATGTCCATTGGGCATTTCTTGCAGGAGTAAAAGCAAAACTGGGAAAGTGGGGAGTTTAGAAGTGGTGAAACTAGAGTAGCCAGTGGCATCGTTGGAGGAGGAAGTCCTGGATGGGGGGGACAAGAGGGGCTGAGACACTTAATAGTTGTCTCAGAGGATTCCCCAGGAATTTGTTTACTTAGCTTCAGGGAATCATTCTCCATGGGTCTGCCTGATATGACTGCTAAAGGAGCTGGGTTGATTGTGCATCACTTGCAGAGGTCTGGGTTGTCCCACAGGGCAAAGAAATCCTGTACATAGGAGACCTTGGACCATCTGCCCTCCCATCTACAGAAAAGATCTAATTGTTGGATAATATTAAAATCAATAATTCCCTTATAAGTTCAGGTTTGTCTGTCCCCAAGCTGATAAGAAGGTCTCACTCTTGTGCAAAAGAACATGAGCTACTTCTTCAGTGTTTCAAGGTCCAAAGACTTCCAGTGCTTCAGAATGCACTCAAGAGGAGTGCCGGTTGAAGATGGTTTGTTACCCATCAAGAAAGAGAGAGCGAAGGAAGAAAGATGTCCCTTAGTCTTCTCCCTCCTTTTGGAGTGACCCAGGTGGAGAGGAAGACAGTGGGGGTATCCCCTCAGTATCCTCCTTCCTTTGTTTCCTGGGCCCTGGCATCCATTAAAGGTGCCATCCATGGGTGCAAGTGTGACTATTCCTGCCTGACCTGCTTCTGAGTCCTCCACCCACGGACCTGGAAGAGTGAGTTAGGCAGGAATAGTCATGCTCACCTGTGTGAGACACTAGTCCTCTGCTGATAATTCCCCTTTGATTCCTTAGATCTGTGTGGCCGGCATGTCTCCCCTATGGATGGATCTCGGGAGAGACTGTGTAAAATAGTTGCCTCTGGTCCAGGCCCCTCAATGAAGGGAGTATTCTGAGTTGGGCCCTATATTCTGCTATTATGGCCTGAGCTAAAGTATTTATTCTTAGGCCATGGTCCTGATTGACTTCCAACCATAGAATCCCTTCTCTATTTAAATACCATTCTAGTCAGAGGCAGAATAGGTGTCTCAAAAGAAAGTGAGGGTCAAATGACTGTCTTTCTGCAGATGAAGACAGTATTGAGGCCAAAATCTGAATTAGAAGGACCTCCCTCTCCTCCACATAATAGACAGAATCTTCCCATTCACAGAGAGCGCATAAGACCTGGTGTGGAGAGGCTCAATAAGGAGAATTGGGGAACTAGAGGTTTTGGCAAAGAGCCAACAAGGAACCTTGAAATATCTGGCTGTAGCTTTGTTTCCAAATGTTTATCAGACAAAGGGTTGAATGGGAGGTCTGAGGTGTGACAGGCTGTCCTCACAACATGCCTCCCAGTGGGAGAAAGGTATAGAAAGACTATCTAGCTCAACTGGGCAGTGTTGGCTCCTCACATGGAAAGGTAAACAGCCTAAATAAAGAGGGGACCACTCACTGGGAAGGAAATAGCCCCTTGTCCAACCCCAGGAAGTGTCATCATGGAGCGTTAAATGATCCCGGATTGTAAAATCCTCCTGTCTCTAAAAAGATACCAAAACAGCAATCTCTCCAGCTACATTCCCAGTTGCTAAGGCACTTGCTAATCTTGCCTAACAAGTCTATTTCCCCCGGGCTGTAAAAAATCCTCCAACATTACACAGAGAGAGGGAAGAAGAGATGTTGTAGCTGTGGAAAGGAAAGGAGGAAACGGCAATAGGAAAAGCTTGGAGGTCCTGTTGCTGACACCCAGCAGTCAGGCAGTCAAGGCCTGGGTTTAGTCCATAAGCTCTCATGTAACACCTGGGTGTGGCCCCTGAAAGAAACCTTCAGTTGCCTCAGGACCTCTTCCAGCCCCTTGTGATAACTAGGCTCTCCATGAAAGAAAATCTTTTCAGAGAAGAGCCAACATTCCCAACACCCTGAGGGCACTGGGGAATTACCTAGTCCTCCCCAGCAAGCCTATCATCTGTGTCTTTAGGCCAGGAGCCCTGCTGGTTGTGTTTAGAGGGCCAAGAAATGCCTGGTATTTTTCCTGATTTGATAAAACTGAGGACCAGAGGCCTCCAAAATGAAAATAAAGAGTTGGTGTCTGCTCCTACTGACCCTTTTGATGAAATCCTGGACAAGACCCCAAAATGAAACCGGCCTCATTGTCTGAGGTGTAACCTGAAGTTTTTGGTCTCATGGCCGAGGAAATCAAGGACGCTGACGCTCCCAAGATGAAGTTAGAGCAGAAGTTTAGTAAGTGAAAGAAAGAAAGCTCTCTGAAGCAAGGAGAGGTCCCAGAAAGATGGGTTGCCGTTTTACAGTGAAATGCAAGGGTTTTTATAGACAAGCTGGTGGGGACAGGGGTGTTTCATTTACATAAAGCATGAATTGCTGAATCCCACTCCCCCCACCCCCCCGCCCTTTCTCGTGTGCATGTGGGCTTCTTAGCCTGAGTTATTCCATGTTGCTTATCTCTTTCTACAACACTCTAAGGTGGATGTGCCCGGTTCAAGGTAGCTCTTCCAACCGCTGCAGGCACTTCTCCTGTGTGCGCCTCCTTGTGTGAACATTTCCAAGAAGGGAGAGGGCTGTGGTTACTGGGCCCACTGTAGGTCTGCACGTCACACAGGAGGCCCCCTTCTGTGTTAGATGCCTTAGAGCTTGCCTTCCTTATCTGTGTTTGGTGAAAGAGAAATGACCTCTTGGGCTGCTTTTTGTCAGAAGAGAGGCTGCTCTTTGCTAGGAATTCTACCAAGGAAACTTGCCCTAACTATCTACCTAGTTGATCTCTCTCTCTCTCTCTCCTGTCACACTAATGCTCTTCCTTTCCTTGCGCCCCACCCCCACAGGCCCCATGTGTGTTGTTACCTTTCCTGTCTCCATGTGTTCTAACAATTAGCATTTTTAGATAGACAGTCTGATAACTGCCAAACTGTCACCTGATGGTCACCTGACATTCCTCATGTGTGGAGCCCTCTCCTGCCCTGCTGATGCCTGGCTAGCTACCTACTATAACACAATGGCTATTACTATGAGGAACTGAAGAAGGGAACATCTTGAGCTTTCAAATTTTATCATGAGAGATGAGCTCAGTATCCAGTCAAGACTCAAAAATGGGAAAATTTCCAAACCACCTGATAATCCAAAAAAGACTGACGAATGTCCATTGTCTAAGTTAGTGGAATGGCTGAAAGGATGGGTTGCTTGATAGATTCTTGCCCTCTGAGAAAGGCACTCTGTGGAAACAGAACATTGTATGGAAGGAAAGGAAAATCTTGGGAGCCCAAACCCAGTATGCCTAAGGGAAAGTTAAGCTTGAGAACTGAGTGATGTGAAAACTACCTTCCTTTTGTTCCCAGATAGCTGCAATTTCACGTTGTGATTTTATCCTGCATAAAAATATAGATTTACTGAGCACAAATGAAAGCACAATTCACTTTTCCCCTCCCTCCCTCGTTCACGTGTAAAATGCAGATTCATAACCTCTAATCAAGGCCTCACAAGAATAACTGCCCTCCCCACTTTTCTCCCTTTCCTCCTTTCCAGCCTATTTTCTTATTCTTTTTTAAATATTTAAGCCCTCAAAAACCTCCTTGCGAAAGGCAGAGGCCACAGGTCTTCCTGTAACTTGTGTTTCTTTTTCCCAGGTGCATCCTCCACCTTGACAAAACAAACTCCTAAATCAATTGAGCTCCAAGTCATTGTCTTTTTGGTTTACAATGGGATGGACTGTGAGAAGCCTGGACTGGAGAAGACTGGCAGCCAGAAATCTATGTAGAGAAAAATCTAGGTACAAAGTGGAGAGAGGAGAGGCGATGATTGCTGAAGACCTCTCCACTTCACGGGTGCACCATGGACCAGGCCTACTCCCCACCACCCTGAGATCATATGGCATTCTACAGCAGTAGACTTCAAGTATTCTTGCTCATATATCCCCTAAAAGAATTTTGCAAACTATTTACATCCCACAGACTTTTAACATCTAGAATTTTTATCATAAATTTAAATAGTTGAAAATGTGGTGATTTCTGGCACATAATAGAGATGCTTTAAATATATTTTCCTCAAAATCTTGAGGCTTCGGATTTAGTTTTTTTAATTTTTAGAAATTGTCTTTCCTTATAAGGAAAATGACAAATAAGGTTCTCAGTTTCAAATTGAGGAAAGCAGACTTAATTTATGTCAGGAAAAAATCTGACTGTATTTGAATTGAAATGTATGTGTGAATCTGCATCCTTGTGCTAACCATCTGATTTCTGAATTCAGTTTCAGAAGAGATGGAGAAGGCATGGAACTCAGCCATGAGTTTGAAAGCCTGATGAAATAATGTGTTGCCCCCTCTAATATTTTTCTACTGGAGGCTCTCGTTGTTTTTCGCTCATACAATACTCCCTCATGAGCTGTGAAGTGTCAAGTTTTCCCCTGAGTAGCTTCGTGGTTAAGTCCTGAGCGATGCACCATAGTCGAATTTAGGATAAGTGAAGTGGGAGGAAGTCAGCTGCAAAAGGGGAAATGGGAAGAGAGAGCCCATAGACCACAGACGCATTTGTAGGTTGCCAATTTAGGAAAGAATACATTTAGAAGTATGGACGTTTATTCCTTAAAAAGATCTCAGCTTACATGCCCATTGGAAAGTCTTCGTACACCACCCCTTAGCATGTATGTCTCAGTTTAAAGCAAACAAAAAATCCTAGAGTAATATCTAACTCGGTAATATTTAAATTATCATATGCAGATTTTTCCATCAGGATGCATATAATAAATATATGATTTGTATCTAATGTTTTAACCAATCAGTACTAATATGGTGGAGTGGGTAACACTCCTCTCTATCCCCTCTACTACTAAAGAAAATGATCACTTAGCAAATGGTGCTAATAGTTTAGATTACACATTTAATTCTACGGTCTTCTGCTAGAAGCTTAACTTTTTACAGGGCCCTAGAATGCCTTTAGTTCTATATTCATCTTGGCAAAAAATTTCATTTAATTGTGATATGAATATTTTATAAACTGCTACCCTACTTAAAGTAAATATATTATTCAAGAAAAAGCAAAATTTAAGATACTAAGGACTTTTGCCAAAGTGTTTTAGAGAGAAGAGCCAAAGAATTGGGAGTTAGTGAGTCCCCAGTTCTTTGCTACCACCATAGGAAGCCTCAGGGCCTTTGGAGCCAACACCAGCAAAGCACTCCTGCAAAGGTCTGGCTTCAGGGCAAGGATCTTTCTGTACCACATGCTCTAAAGAGCTTGTGCTGGCCACATATATTTAGATGTTTTTAAGGTAGGTTCCACAATTATTATCAAGTTGGTTTTAAATAGGAATCTTCCTTTCTTTCTCAAACATGTACATGATTGATATGGCATTCTATAAGAAATGAGAAATCCACACAGTAACCTTTATACATTTTCATGGCTGGAAAAATCTTTATGGAACTTCTGTGTTATTCAATTCGTCAAGGCAATTCCTGTTCGGCACACCATGTCTTCCATTCTCAATCCTTTACTTGCTCTCTGAATGGTGAGAAACTGACACTCACAGATAGAGTAAAAGCTAAATAAGTGATTAAGTGAATCAATGAATGAATGTCTATTAAATGCAAAGTATCTAGCCAAATTCCTTTAGACTAAGCAAGTTTAGTCTTCCTTTCAAAAGGAGCAGATTATTTATTCCTTTATTCCCTCTCCTTTCTATTCCCCTGAATTCGTCTGCAGGCAATTGTCCAATAATTCTCAAAACTCTTTGAAATGACTAAAACGGCAAAGCTGAGACATGACAGACTGCTGGAGAGCTAGACCTGGGGTCAGCAATGCTGAAATCACCATCAAATACTCTTAGGGTCTCAGGAGCCTGGAGAGGCAAGAACAACTAGGCCTATGACCGTCAATTGCCTGTGTTATGCAATACTCTGATTTAGCAAGAGCAGAGGATGGTAGAAGAGAAGAGGTGGAACAGAGAGGAGATAAGATATAAGGCAACCAAGTTAATTGATTATATAGCTAAGGGTTTCTCTTTAAAGGTTAGGCTCCCATAAGGATAAATTCCACTCCATCTGTTACTAACAACAAATGAGAAGAAAGTTAGTCCCCACACTCAAAGATATAATGGTTTCCTTGAAAGTGGTGGATTTAGTTTAATTTCTAACCTTTCTCTTCTATCAACATTGGATATTGTTAAAAAGACATTTTATAATTACGTTTTCTGAATTTTTACACCTTTTAACCAGAATGAGTTTAATGTCAAGTGCTACTTAATGGCTCCCCTAGACTTGGTCTTCTGTCTAAAGTGCAAGCTCTTATACTCTACAAAGGGATGACGTTGCCAAACCTATGCACATGACTTTGTGACTAGGAGGAGGTCAAGAATTAGTAGCTAGCTAGCTGTTAATTGCCAACCCAGTAGCGATTTCCCTCTCACCTTGTAAAGGAAACTCAAACTTGTTTTAGTGTCTTTCAGCACAGGTGACTTGACCTAGCTCAGGAATACATCTCTGGTCTGAGTAAGTCACTCACAGCAGTCCCACTCCTCTTACCTGTTATTGGTTTTGTCAGGAGCATGTGACACCCAACTGGTTAAGAAGGTGAGACAGAAGCCAGGTTAAGTCTTCTGGGAAAGGTTTCCTTACTCAAAAATAATGTCAAAAGGAAGACACACTCCGCTTGTCCTGCTGGATGCTGTGAGGGTACATGATAGCTTCTATGTGGGGAACTAGCCTCAGTATCCAGTCAAGACACGAGCATGGCAGGGTAGAAGACAGAAAGAATTTGGATCCTTTACAATGGCATTGAGATGCTGAATTAAATAATCCAGACACTTCCCTAACTTGCCCCTTCTTCTTGTGCCCTTATTATTTAAACTTTCTGTGGTGGTTTTAAAATATATCCAAAATTATTTGATTCTCCTTCCTGTAAGAGATGAAACCTAATTCCCCTCCCTTGGGCATGGTTTAGTTAGATTTAGTGACTCACTTCTTTTTTTTTTTTTTTTTTAAGACAGAGTCTCACCTCATCACCAGGCACCAGTCTGGAGTGCAGTGGTGTGACTTTGGCTCGCCGCAACCTCTGCCTCCTGGGTTCGCAATTCTCCTGCCTCAGCCTCCCGAGTAGCTGGGACTACAGGCGCATGCCACCACACCCAGCTAATTTTTTTGTATTTTTAGTAAGACGGGGTTTCACCATGTTGGCCAGGATGGTCTCGATCTCTTGACCTTGTGATCTGCCCACCTGGGCCTCCCAAAGTGCTGGGATTACAGGCATGAGCCACCGCACCCGACCAGTGACTCACTTCTAACTAGCAGAATAAAGTAGAAGTGATAGTATGCAACCGTAGAGACCAAGCCTTAAAAACCCTGTGGCTTCCACTTTACTTTCTCCTGGATTACTCAGAGTGGGTAAAGCTAGCTGTCATGTCATGAGGACATCCAAACAACCTAAGGAGAGGCCCACAAGGTGAGGAGCTGAGTTGGTCACCTGCCAGTTGATAGTAGTTGGGCCATACTGGAAGCAGACCTTCCAGCCTCAGTCAAGACTTAAGTCTCTGCCTACCTTCTGACCACAACCTCATAAGAGACTTAGAACAAACCAGCTAAGCCACTCCAGAATTTCTGACTTATAGGAACTGTGAGATAATATATATTTGTGTTTTTAACTCATTACGTTTCGGGGACATTTGTTATGCAGCAGTAGATAACTAAAACAATTTCTAAGACTGGATTCTCTGACCTTTTCAGGCATAGCAATTGATAAAATGTTCTAAAAGATTGCATCCTAAAACCAGAGAATTACAGGTTCCTCCATGGGTCTTCTGGTTCATTCTTTCCTTTTTCTGAAAGACTGCATAATGCTGTTTGAGATAAATAGATGTCTTTCTCATTAGGCCTTCCGAAAAAGGAGATAACAGTTGTTTCAGGGCATTACTTTCATAACCATCTGGTGAGAGGCTGAAATCACTCTGGTTATGATTAAACCAATTGCATCTCATTGTATCCTTAGAATAGTGTTTCACAAACTTTCTTACAGAATAAGTATCCTGAGTGATACTGATATTCTACAAAAAGAGTTGCAGAGACATTGAGTTTTAAAATACACATATAGCATATTAAAGGCCATGGAGAAGGGTTTTTGCAAAAAAAAAAAAAAAAAAAACAAAGAGAGAGAGAGAAGAGAAGAGAAGAGAAGAAAATCTGTTTAACTTTTGTGTAACTCAGAATTTCTCAAAGGCAGGATGACTATAGACGGTCCTTTCCATTCTTCTTTCCTCCAATAAAATTACCTATGAGCATTTCTTGGGGCAGAAATGGAACACATGGAAACATGGGTGTGGATGACAAAGAGCTCATCACAATATACACTGAATGGAATGTATTAACATGAATGATCAAAATAATCCAAAATACTATACTCAAAATAACATAGCCATCCTACAGTTATACAGTCACATTCATTATCTGAGTAATTCACAGCATCTAAGTTTAGACTTAGATCTTGAGTCAGAAATAGTACAAGAATTATCAATGTGCAGTTAGTAGCAAAGTAGGAATCACGCACATTTATTCAAAAAGATCAGGACTTACCTCCAAAACTCCAGACATACAGGTTAGTTTCTTGTTTTCTAGTAAACAACAAGATTTTTGCACCCTCCTTTTAAAATGTTTAATGCTGTAGGAAAATGTTTCATTTGAAACATTTGGTATAAAGAAAAAACTTAGAGATTTCCGAAATATTGATATCTGGTGTATGAGACCCTGAATTAGCATGCCTCTACCAATTAACAGGTCACATAAATCACCTATTATTCATACTGCTGAGAAAGCCAAAGCCCTCTTGAATGATAGTGGCTTGGCAACAGAATCCCTGGATTCTCTCATGTTAAGCCCCAAAGTCAAGTGAACGAAGCCCCACACTCCTACAGTGAGTAGGACGATCACTCACAGTAGTTGATTAGGACTTATCCTAATCAGACAATGTCCCATAAAGGAAATGGTTCTGCCCTGGGGCTGGGCCATGTTAGGAAGGCCTAGAATAAAAAAGATCCTTCAGTGAGGGAGCTCTGAGGAGGTAATAATTGCCTCTAACTTTTCCTAAGCATTATAACTTTGAAAGAATTTTTTTTTGACTCTTAAAATCAAACTACATTACACCACCCCTTAAGACTTCCACAGAAATGTGATCTATGGAAACAAATGTGTGCAACTAGATATAAAGAAACCCCAATTTCTCCTTCCATGTCTATGGTTCTCTATCTTTGATTCCTGCTGTTTTCACTTTGCCACCCGGGAAAGGAGGCTGCTTTTATAACTCCGGTTCAAGTGAGGACACAGATTCTTTTCCTTAGTCAGTATCCTTAGTAGAAATGAGACATGCTGTCATTTAGGTATTTGGCATCTAAAGAGGGATCTCCCAAAGAAAATAAATGGAATACTTATGGAATAATTTTTCAGTGGTCAAATTTTAGAAGATGGGATTCTAATGCTATAACAATTATACCTTGACCCTAATGGCAGGTACATCTGTTTGGACTCCTTTCCAGCTTCTTTCTTAGCTCACTGCCTACACCCCTCACTGGGAGAGAGAGGAAGTACTGCCATCCACGCCAAGGACAGAATAACTACCTTTTTTCCCTCACTCACACCCATCCCTCCCCAAACTTTCAAATTCCAGTTTTTCTCTGAGAGATTTCTTATCTACAGCTTTCCCAATTTCCCATATCTAATTCATCAGCAAGTCTGAGAAGGGTACCACTGAATCCCAGAATTTCTACAGACTCAAGAGTACTTGAAGCATTCTTTTTGTTCTGCCTGAGGGAAAGTCCACACTGTAGACTGCATTTATAAGGAGAACCCACAGCTACTAATCCAGAAGCTAGGAAGGACTTAGAGAGTTGCAGAAACCAGAAAGGGTCTGTAACCAAAATGCAGGCTCAGTTGCTCACCACTTGCAGAATTCAGCTAACAAGAGTGAGATCAGGTATAAAGAAAGTGACTTTATTCCAAAGCTTAGCTAAGGGGAAGTGGGTACAGCCTCGTGCCTTTAGAGGTACCATTTTGCTTTGGGGGAAGAAAGAAGAGGCTTTTAAAGAGGGACTTGGCACAAACAGTATGTAGAGGAGGGAACAAGCAGATGCAGGGTCTACATGACTTGCTTTGATGCCTTATCTACCAGGTGGTTGAGCTGGCACTATCATGGGCAGAGCTAGGTTGTAAGGCGACTGTTGTTTCAAGATACTCTTCAGCTGAGACAGAGTTCCATTGCAGGCATATTTTGGGTTACAGATTGACTGTTGTCTCTTGAGGCAAGCTCCTGGTAGGAGAGAGTTCTGGCTCTGAAGTTTCTAAGTAAGCATATAGTTAAATATAAGCGTGTAGTTATAGATAAGTTTACCATATAGGGAGTGCCTGGTGAAGGGAAGGTAAAGGTTATAATTGCATTTCTAAAGAGCTAAGTAGGAAGTAGAAAATAGGGGAAGAGGATGAAAGAGAAAAGAAGATGAAAAAAATAGTAATTAAAATAACTCTTTTTCTTTCTCTTAGAAAAAGAGAAATATTCAATTACAGGTCCACTGACTGAAGCCACATAGAACATGAAAAGAAAAATAGGCTAGGCTCCCTTTGTCCGTTTCCTCCCTGGAGTTAAACAGGAGCTGCTCAGAGAATTCTCCCTGACTCTCAGAAGGAATGTATGGCTGCCGTTACGTGTGGGGAACCAGCTCACAGTACCTGCTGTCTTAAGCAATGAGTTTCTCAATATCCCTTATCTGATGCCCCACACAGGTTTATCCCAGTGGGAAGCTCAAGCTGAGCAGCCTGGAGATAACAGGCCTGTCCTGGAAAGATGGAGAACCCCCTGGGAGAACAGGTAGCAACCTCCAGGTGAGGGAGGCTGTAATTCTAGCCAGACTTAAACTACACGAATTTGGAGAGCCCACAGAGCCAGATGCTACTTTGTCTCTGGGAGTTACTGCCATGGAAGAACACATTCTGGATGCAGATCTGAAACACAGTGGGGTCGGTGGGGCAGGTGGATAGGAACAGTGTGGAAGGGCCAACCGGGAAAGAAATAGTAAGTACTTTTATAGGATTAAAAAAAGTTTTAGTAATTATCTTTCTAGATAAGAAAGGTAGATGTACAGTAGTTTTGAAAACTAACTGATCATTTCCCTCCAGTATTTCCCCACTGTCTCCTTTGACGCATTGCACTCAGAGCAGCCAGGCTGGGCTCTTGATCACACCGGAGGGAGGTGACAATGGAAAGCAGGAAAAATGAACGATTGCGGCCAATTCCTGAGCGCAGAGAGTGGCTGTTTACTGAATGTAGGCAGGTAGGACCTTACACAATATCCCTTGGACTTACAGAGAGGACCAACGGACCTGAAGGGCCAGGAGAGAAAAAAACAAGGAAATACGAGCTTTGAACAGCAGACACCAGTGTCTGAGGCCTAGAGGGGAGGATGTGCCCCTGCAGGGAGAGATGCTGCAGGGCACAGAACAAATGAAGTACTGCGCCCTTCCATCCTGTGGTGCTCACTACACAAGTGCTTTGAAATTTAGCTCTAACTCCAGGGAGAAGGCAGAGATAAAGGCACCTTGATCAAGTTTCCACTTTTCCAATAAGAATAAAATAAAAATTAAGTTTGAATATGGAGAAAAATAAGGGTATAACTGGTTTTGGATAAGATTACCCCTGTAACAATTACATTGAAATGCAGAGTAAAATTGTAATACTCACTCCTCTTTTAGAAATGTAAAATGCACATCTTAGAGTAAATGAATACCATCCCCTTTCTGTCATTTGAATGGTATGCCCGGGCTTTAGTACCACACGTGGATAGATGGCTGTACTAGTTTGCTACAGCTGCCACAGCAAAGGACTACAAACCAAGTGGCTTTAAACAACAAAAATGTATTCTCCCATAGGTTTAGAGGCTGGAAGTCCAAGATTGAGGTGTTAAGAGGGCCATGCTCTCTCTGAAGGCTCTAGGAGAGAATGCCTCCTTGCCTCTTCCTAGCTTGTTATGGCTGCTAAGATCCTTGGTGCCCCATGGCTTGTAGATGCGTCACTCCCATTTCTGCCTTTGTTTTTCTGTGTTCTCCCCTGTGTCTCTCTTTCTCTCTCTCTCTCTCTCTCTCTCTCTCTGTGTGTGTGTGTGTGTGTGTGTGTGTGTGTGTCTTCCTCTTCTTATAAGGACATCAATCATATCAGATTAAGGGTATGATATGGTTTGGCTCTGTGCACCCACCAAAATCTCATCTTGAATTGTAATTCCCATAATCCTGTGTTGAGGGAGAGATCTGGTGGGAGGTGACTGGATTATGGGGGTGCTTTTCCCCGTGCTGCTGTTCTCATGATAATGAGTTCTCATGAGATCTGATGGTTTTACAAGTGTGTGACAGTTTCTCCTTCACACACATTCTCTCGCCTGCTGCTATGTAAGACATGTCTTGCTTCCCCTTCACCTTCCACCATAATTATAAGTTTCCTGAGACCTATCCAGCCATGCGGAACTATGAATCAATTAAACCTCTTTTGTTTATAAATTACCCAATTTTGGGGAGTATCTTATTACCAGTGTAAGAATGGATGGATACAGGGCCCATCCGATTCCTGTATGACCTCATCTTAAATATTCACATCTGCAACAACCCTATTTCCAGATAAATTCACGTTCTGAGATTCTGAGGACATGTATTTTGGTGGAACAGCATTCAACCCCATACCGAGGCTGTTGTCACTCTGCCCACACAGTTGTCCCAAATGCATGACTACAATTCCCTTGATGCCCTACAGAAAGAACAGAGACCAAGTGGAAACTGGACAATTTCTTTTTACTAAAGGTGCATAGAAAAGTAATTGTAATACAGCAAAGAAAATTACTTAGAACTCTACTAACCATGCTTACTTTCTAAGTAGACAGCTCTAGGCAATCTAGGTGTTTCTCTGACACGAGGTGCTCTTTTCATGTGCAGGAACCGAATTATTCTCACCCATGGGATTGTTTTTGACCCTGTCACCTTGGACAGTAGGCTCTCCTAAGGCCCCCAGAGAAGTATTTCTCCTTTATTATGGTCCAGCATCTACCTCCCTGACTTCGTTTCCTGCCCTGCGATTAATTTCTTTACAATTGACAATAGGAATGGCCACTCCCTTCAGGGGAACAGCACCTTTCACCTTCAGAGGAAAGGGATCTTACCTAATACTCTGTATCATACTTAGAGAAGAGCTTAAGAGTTAACCTTCAGTACATTCTGAGGTTTTCAATTTTAGATGATGCCAAAAGCAAAAAGAGGATTTTACTGACAAAAGGTAGCAGATAAGTGTAACCTCCCAGAGTCCAGGGGTCATATCTGTCTTTCTCATTGGAGTAACTTCCAAGATTAGTAGAATCCTACACAGACTGTTCAAGCATGACTCACTAAATGGACAAATCCAAATTGAATTTTTTGAGCCTTTTGAATGCTTTTTAGTGGTCTCTTTCCAAGTATGGGGTAAAGATTATTCCTGTTGTGTTTTCTAAATTCTAATTTTCTATACATAACTCTCAATGCTTACCTCCTCTGTTCCCTGAAATTTGTAGCTATCTAACTGCATACAGAAAAAAGGAGCATTAATATCATTCCTTCTGATAGAGCAATGAAGTTTGAACAGACACAATCCTGGTTCAAGTATAAAACAACCATATCAATTATAAAAATAGAACCTTCAGTTAGAAAGGACCCATCTATTTTCCGCAAAGGAAGAATCCGCCCCGAATTCCCAGCTCCTTTGAGCTCCTTTATAAGGTACTTTTTCAGGCTTCTCTACTTCTCATCCTTGTACCATTTCCTTTCTTCCTCCTGTCCCACCAGGTAGCTCATCATTTGAGTGGGCAGCAGCCTCTCACCCACATAATCTCACAGGGCGCTGGACCCAACAGTCCATGACTCCAATTTACCTGGTCACCTGATTCAAACTTAGATTGGTCAAAGCTGACCTCTGACTTAAGCCTGCTTTTGACTTCTCAGTCCTCTCCAAATTCTCCTTGTGCTGACTTTTGCACCCATTTCCGGCTTCTCTGTCTTTCTCTTGTAATCTAATCTCAGTGTCTGCCTCTCTGCCTTTTGACTCCATTCTGGCTCAGCTTTCCCTAAGGGTTTCCTCTGGCCCTGTGTCCATCCAGTTCTTCGAGGATTACCAGTGACCCTGGCTTTGGTCTATGAGTTCTCATAGTAGCACACTTCCTGGTAATGCTTCCCCGGGGAACTAGACTTCTGCCCCCTGCTGCACGCCTCTGAGGGCACTCTGTTCCCTCAGTCATAGTTTGTTTCTGTTAAACAAAAGCCTTCGTAATCTGAATCTTACTTTCCTTTTGCAGTTATCTCTCTAATAAAGCCATCAAATCAGATGGATCACCAAATTACTGAACACTATTTAGATAAACATTTTATAAGCCAAAACTACCCAGATCTACAGTACGAGAAGTTACTGTCAATAATTGCATCCTATTTTTATTTCATGATAAGAGTAGGCTCCTCAATTTAAAGTCAATCTTTGCATCCAGGCAAGTGAAATTTAAACTAAAATTTCAAGATTAAATTTCTCCTTGAGAAAAAGTAGCATGGTGAAATGGCTAACGGTATCAGAGTATGAACTCTGTAGGCAGATGACATGGCCTAGTTTGAGTTTTAAATTGGTCACTTACCATATGTGTGGCCTCTAGAAATAGTTACTGAACCTATGCCACATATTGGGGACAATACTGTTTCCAACCTCAAAGGCCTACTGTACAATTTAAATGCTTCATACATGTAAAGTGCTTGGAAAAGAACTTAAGGCATAAAAATCTGGTGAATACTAACTACCACTATTATTGTTCTCGATCAACAGCTTCCTATACTGCAGTCATCAGCTCAGAGATCATCCATGAATTCTAATGACACTCGCAACACTTTTTTGCCAAAGAAGATAGATAATGACATCTTTATAACAAACATAAAGTAGTTTTCTCACTGGGACAAAAAGAATGTAACCCTGCCATTATGCCTTTTAATGCTGGAAAAGCAACCTGGATCAGTCCATCGATTACTAGAGAAACTCTGCTCTTACTTAGTATCTTATTCGTAACCTATCTATGACAGATTCACAGGCAGATTTTGTTGTTGTTGTTGTTGTTGTTGTTAATCATGCCTAGAAACTACCCTCCCCCTTGTTCTTGGTCTTGCTTCATTTTCTACCCTCTCCCTGCAACTACTTTTATTCCTGGCAAACAGTCCGTGAATCCTCACATCTTTCAGCATGGACACCCCCTGGCAAATGAACCAAATTTCTTTACAAGACTTGCTGTTTCTCATAGCAAACATAGGATGTACAAAGTAGGCTCAAAGGGCAGAGATTCTGATTCTGTCTCCTCTGGAATGATGGCATAGGAAAAATACAAGCAGCTTTCATTTCTGGCAGAGCCAGGACATCATAACCAAAGCATCATTTTCCCTTTTAAAGATATTTTAGAGCAATCAGCACTTTTTCCCCCAAACATTACAGTCTGGGAAATCCTCAGTACTTGTGGATTCCATATTAGTGAATTTGCCTACTCACTGAAATTTATTTGTGACCCTGAAATCAGTATTTGCAGCACTTCTGTGATCATTAGTGATCATTAGCACAGTGTGGCAAAAATTTTGAGTTGCCTCACATGCAAGTTCACAGCTGAGGTCAAACAAGGCAATATTCTACCTCTTTATTTCAGCTCTCTCGCTGTAAAAGTGTCCTTTTCATAATCTATTGAGTACCATGTTATTTGTATTTTTGTGTTCTTTGTTGGTGAGTTTGATGTTTAAAATGGTCCCTAAATGTAATGCAGAAACTCTATCTAGTGTTCCTGAGCACAAGAGGCCTGTGATGTGCCGTATGGAGAAAATGGATGATTCATTCATGTTGTTGGCCATGAGTCCAAAGTTAATGAATTTATGACACATATTAAATAAGGTGTCTTTAAATAGAAACACATATAAGACAAGGTTATGTATTGATAGTTGATAAAAACACTATTATCAGGAGCTTACAGAAATCGATTTCTTCTGGGAGCAATCACTCAGTGTTCAATTAACTTGGTGTTCACAGAAACTTTACCGATTTACAGTGAATAGGAAGAATCAACTGTACATCCAAATCTGAATTACTGCATTCAAAGAAAAATTACCACTGCCAACCACTCTATAAGAATAGCACAGTAAGTTGTCAAAACAAAACTCCTTCAAGGTAAATTTACTCCTTATATAAAGGGAAACACTGTGATAGCCTTTTGTGACAATAAAGATGCCTAATATACCTTACCTGAAAGAAGGCTATGAAATACCGAAAACAAAATATAGCTTTAGGATTGCAATAAAAGATAAAACAAAAACAATTCTTGAAATACTGTTCCCTCTCTTTTCCGCCTACTGATTATCAAAATGCGGTTCAGAAGGCAACCAGGAAGCTGCCTTCTTCTCTCTGCTACCCCAAATTGCAGCAGGCATGAAGTTGTATTGGCAGGAAAATCAAAGTGCCTGTCTGTCCGTCTCCCATGTTCCAGGTTCATACAAACAGAATTCAGTAGACACATATCTTCCCTCCAACTGGCAGAAACTTTGGAGAGAAGAGCTAAAGCAGGCATGGCTTTCTCTACCACACACCACCCATCACCCAACCACTCTGTCTTAGTGGGGGGGTAGGTGTCACAATTATAGGTCTGGGCCCTGACTCTGAAGACAGAGAAGAGAGGCAGGTGACCTCATGCAAAGATTAGGAGTACCCAAGTCCACCCTGACTTCTGAAACTCAGTGCAAAATTTGGAGTTGCCCAAAACCACTCTCACTTCTGGCACCCACTGCAAGTTTTGAGTGTCCCTAGGTCAAACTGAGGCCCCATAATTCACAAGAATGACTCAGAGGACACAGCAAAACCATTATACTTGTGGTTATAGTTTAGCACAGTGAAAGGATACAGATTAAAACTCAGCTAAAGGGAGAGGCACAAGGGCAAGGTCAAGAGATTTCTGGGTACATATTGTCATACAATGTTTTCAATAAGTCTTCAGTGAAATCCACAAGGTACATTTGTGTTTTATAAAACACATTTCCCTTTCTGGCTGTGGAACAAGCCCTGATTCTTGCTTTGAGGCTGTTGCTAGGAGAAACCACAGAATAACTAATGGACCCCAGAAATCTTTGGGTTACCAAGAAATAAATGGACATCAAACTTTTCTTTCCCAAAGCAATTGTAAATAGGCATTTACTTGCAAAGGAAAAAACTGATGAAAATCATCTGGGAAATTATTAATCAGTTATATTTTCTGGTTATTGAATTAGCTTGTTCAATTTGGAGTATAACACCTGAGTGAAAGCCCAATATCACACCCTTTTGTATTAGTTTGCTCAAACTGCCATTATGAAATACCACAGACTGAGTGGCTTACACAACAGAAATTTATTTCTTATAGTTCTAGAGGCTACAATTTCAAGATCAAGATGTCAGCAGGACTGACTTCTTCTGAGGTGTCTCTCACTGGCTTGTAGATGGCTGGCTGTCTTCTCCACATCCTCACATGGCTCTTGATTCCTCTGTGCCTGTCTGTGTCCTCCTCTCTGCTTAGAAAAACACCAGTCATGATGGACTTGGGTATTCTACTGACCTCTTATAAGCTTCCTTACCTCCTGTCTCCAAATACATTCTGAAGTATTGGGGCTTAGGATTTTAACACATGAATTTTGGGGAGAATATAATTCTGCCCATAACACTTTTACAATTGATTAATGCAAGGCTGTTATTAACATTAGCATTTGAGACAGGACATCTAATGGTTTGATACTAAAAACTTCAGTGATTCTGGCCCAGAGCATGCCACAACCATCTTAAAACTAATTTAGAGGTTGACCTAACAGAGTCCCACCAAAGGAATGTAAATCTATATTCTGTTATCCTCTAAATAGATTCTAACTTCTTTACAACTATGTCTTCCTTCATGGACATGTCTACCTGCTATATCAACACGATAATATACTCACTACTTCTTAGCCTGTGTTTTTAACACCATGTGTAAACTTTAAATTAGATTTCTGGTAAACTCAGTACAACATTTTGTAGGATAGCAAAACTAATTTTTGTTTTGTTTTGCTTTTGTGGTAAGACTACTTGTCTCAAAGATCAGTTCTATGAGACATCATTTTATTAGCATGAAAATAGTTACATTAACTTAGCTCCACAAAAGATATTTTCTTATGGTAACCATCTTAGCAAACATTGTTTGCCAGGATTTAAATAGCAATTTGTTAATAAAATTTCAATCCTGATGCCTGCCATAAAATGTTTATATCATTTCATATTTTTATTGAGAATCACACCAAATAACACTAAAATAAAAATGATTCATATACTGAATTTTCTCACTTAAAAAAACCTCCTGAGAGTTGGCTTTCCATCTGAAAAGTGAAAGTCATGGTCACATGTGATACAGTCATTGCTTCGGTTCCCTGGTGCAGCTTAAAAACAGTCCCTAAAATAGGCACTTTTGCTCTTCCTGGTGTCTTGCCTGCATCATACTAACTACATCTGCAACACTGCAGGTGTCTTTTATTCATTGCAAAGCAGTTTGTGGTATCAAATAGCAGCAAGTGTGACTCAAGACTGAAAATCAGGGACAGGGTACAAAATAATTGCAAAGAAATCTGAAATGATATAGAAGTTGATATTCTTGTTTAAAGACTTCTAAAGCACTAGTTTAAAAAAAAACGGCATTAGATAATGGTACTAAAAAAGGCTTGAAAACAGACATCTATACTCCAGATGTGGTTAAAATATTTCAACATTACCGATATAATTAAGAGGCTGTACATGAAAGAGGTGAAGAACATGGACTCAAGAGTCAGAATGCCTGAGGTCAAATCCTGTGTTCATCTCATAGTAGCAGTCAACATTAGGAAGTTACTGGAACTGTCCATATCTCAGTTTCCTTGACTGTAAAATCTGACTAAGACTAGTAATTACATTGTACAGCTGTTTTGAGACTGCATCAGTTAAAGCACTAAGAACAGTACCTGGCACTAGGCAGCACTCAATAAATGGGGTGAAAAGTCCCATTCTCTCCCCTTTCTCTCCTTTGATCTCTGGTACACATGCGGCTCCCATGTCATCTCCGCTGTCTCCTATATTCCTCTTTTCTTTTCTCCATTTTTGGCTTTCTAGGCAGCTCTGACAACTAGCTGCTCTCTTGCATCTCCACTCTGTCCTCTGGCACCTTCAATATTATATGAATAAATATTATATGCCTGCTATTGATCATTCTTCCATATTAATAATAGCTAACATTTCTGAACATTCACTATGGGCTGGTTGTGCTGCCTTTTGTGAAATACATTGAACTCCCTATACATCTTTATGCCTGAATTCTCATGGGAACATACTGTCTTGATTTTCCTTGCCTTCTCTGTCTTGCTCTTAAATGCTCTGCTTCTTTGCCATTCCTCCCCCAGCCCTTTCTCATTCTGTACACATTCCCCTGGGTGATGAAGAACCCATGTCATCAATCACCAACAAAATGATTACTCTTAAACCTGGATCTCTAGCTTTAACTTCTGCCCTGAGCTCCAGAACTTTATATTACAGATGGGCACTGAAATCTCAACTTGGATGTCCCACCGTACCACCAAGCCAGTGCAGACAAATCTGAATTCATTTTCATGCCGAAGCTATGCCTCTTCTTGCGTTTCTTTCTGGGGAAATACCCCTACCTCAGTGGGTTCAATGCTGTATTTGCAGTAGTAAACAGCAAAAGCACAGGCTCTGCCCTCATGGAGCTTAGAATCTAACTGGAGGATACAGCAGGGGACACAAGTAAGTCAGTCATACTTAGTTTTCTGTTTTGTGAACTGTTTCCTTGGATTTTTTCCCATTAGTGCTTTACAAAACTGACAAACTCTTGGTCATATTTTGCTGCATAGATTCTATTCAGCAACTTATGTTTTTGGCATTCAAGAAAATTATGACTTTTATGTGATCAAATCTAATGAGCTTTCATTTTATGAAAGCTCTAAGCTTTTCTATTACTTCAAAGCTTAGAAATGTTTCTTCTATCTGGAGAGTTAATGAATATTCAAATGTGTTCCCTAGTTTTTTTAAATTTATGTTTCATTCTATCCTACCTAGAATTTGTTTTGATGAGATATCAGTGAAGTTTTATTTATGAAGATTTCCAAAAGTCTTCTTAGTATATTGGATGAGGTATTCCTACATGACGTTCTCTTTTATTGCTGTAACATTTGAGACCACCAATTTTTGTTCTGAAATTTAAATCTTCCCTCGTTGATCAGTACAATTGTTACATTTCTTCCTACTTTTTGAACTTTGACACATCTCTCCTGTACTCATTTTCTCAGTTCTCTTTGTTCTTCCTCCATTTTTAAATTCTTTTTTGAGACAAGGTCTTGCTCTGTCACCCAGGTTAGAATGCAGTAGTGCAATCTTGGATTACTGCAGCCTCAACCATCTGGGCTCAGGCAATCTTTTCACCTCAGACTCCCAGATAGCTGGGACCACAGGTATATGACACCATGCCTGAATAATTTTTGTACTTTTTGTAGAGATGAGGTCTTGCTATGTTGTCCAGGGTGGTCTGAACTCCTGGGCTCAAGCAATCCATAGCCTTGGCCTCCCAAAGTGCTGGGATTACAGGCATGGGCCATTACAACTAGCCTTCTTCTTTTTCCAATTGTATTTCTGTCCCACAGCTAAATTCTTGAATATGTCTTAAGGCATAGTCTTGAAGCAGTCTTAACTTGACTGCTTCTCTTGACTCAATTCTGGCTCACAATATCAAAGACTGCTTTGATTAGGACAACTTCCAGATTGATATTTTCAGCAATGATGTCTGAGTTCCAAATCTGCTTCTTTGAGCCCCTACTCTAACACAGCAAGAACACAACTTAACCTACAATCCCCTGTAGCCTTCACTTAGCTCATCCCCCTCCTCATTTTTCTATTGATAATAAATTTTTGTTCCATCAGTGTTTTCATCATATGTGCTTAAAACTTCAGAATCATCTTCACCTCTCCTTTATCACTCATATTTGATTAGTTAACAATTTCTACACATGCTTTTCTTAAGGACTATTATTATTTGCACCTGTCTCTACATCTCTAATTCTAACAGATTAACATTCTAAGGTAACAACTCTTCCTTGAAGGTTTGGACAACACCCTAACTGCTCTTCATGTGCTGCCTTAATTCTTCAGTTTATTACACATTTGTTATCATCCTAATGTACAACTCTTATGCTATTTCCAAAATTTAAAAAAAAATTAGGGTATAAATGATAAAGTCTAATGCTTTTATCCTAGTTTTCAAGGCTCCATATGATTTGACACTATTTGTTGTAGTTTCTTATTAAGAACTTTTAAAGTAAGGAGAAAAGAAAGAGAAGAAAGGACAAAGAGGAAAAAAAGAAAAATGAAAAAAGAAAGAAGAAATTGAAGAAGAGAGGAAAGTCACAAAGAAAACCAGGTTTGTTTTATTGAATGTGACAGACTATAATCTCAAAATAAATTAGCCACAAAAATGAAATTGTTGACACAGAGAACTAGGAATGTAAGAACTGATTCTGGCTTTAGGATAGTTGGATCCAGGGTCTTAACATGATATCATTAGGACACTATGTCTCTATTTCACAGCCCTTCACAGCCCTTCACAGCCCTGTTTTCCTTAGTATCTGCTTCATTCTTAATCAGAGCCCATGCAAAAAAGAAGGAAAAGATGACCTGAACATTCACTATGGGCTGGTTGTGCTGCCTTTTGTGAAATACACTGAACTCCCTATACATCTTTTTGCCTGAATTCTCATGGGAACATACTGCCTTGATTTTCCTTGCTACCAGTTTAGCAAGCTCATTTAGATAGCAGCAGCAATTTTCTGACATTAACTCTAGATTGGCTTGCCTTGGATCTTGAGCCCAACCCTAACCAATCACTGTAACCAAGGACAAGTTGTAAACACAGTAAGCAGACCCAAGACACATCGCCATTCCTGGAGCTAGGGAGTCATGTAAGCTCTACCTGAAACAAATGGACTACGAATGGAAAAGAGGAGACTCTCCAAAGAAATTTTGATAACACACATACACACACACTTCTGTAAGAAAATAAATTTGAGCAGGATAATCTAATAATGTGGAGTTGCCGATTCTGCTAATCATCCATTGGTGAGATTTTGTCAAGTTAACTCAATTTTATTTTTGCTTTAGTTTCTTTTTCAAAAAAAAAAAAACGGGCATAGAATTTATGCCACCAGCTGCTCCCAAAAAACAAGATCCTCAAATGAACCTTAACAAAGTACTGCCAACATCACAAATGGCAAATGTTTGGAGTTAAGTGTGGGCCCTACACTGAATTTCTTCACAATGCTAATCTATACATGGATGAAGATTTTTATTTTAAAGCACTTCCATGTTAAATCTTGTTTTATCTGAATAACAAAACCACAAAATACAAAGGTTTTCATTTTATGTATGATGCATTTGTTTCTCAGGCCATGGTAAAAGATAATCCCCTGAAAACTCCTTCTCTGTTGTCACATGGGATCGGTTATTACCCCCGCTCTCACGCTCTCATTCTTTCTAGTAAAGTTACATGTGAAGAAAGCATAGGGAGGTCTCTTAGTACAGCCACTATCAGGGCCCCTTTCTAAGAGGCTGACACCTGCGTAAAGAGCATTGCGTTTCCTCTTCACTCTTCTTCCCTAACAAAAAATAAATTCCTGTCAGCCCCAGGCCCACCCCTACCCCAAGAGCAGCCACATTTCCCTCCAAAATTATCTCCTCTTCTTCTAGTTTTGTAGTCAACCAATTGGGAAACCAAAACCAACCAACCAAGAAACATACAATAATTCTTACAAGTAATAAAAATAAGAATATACTAGTGTCCTCACTACATTCCAATGTTTTTCTACAGTATAATTTAATGAGTTCTACCTCTCCCAGGACAATGGCTATTTGTAAGATTCTGAATCACAGTTTATATTTTTCATGTTCTTAATGAAAATAACTTTGACATTTTAAAAGGTATAAATTCAAAGAAATAATTTATAAACATAGCAGTCCCTATTTTTGTATCCACTCCTCCGCAATATCTCATAGTTGTCTGCACGCAGTAGCTACCTAAAAATGCTTTCTTAAGGTTAAGTAAAACATTGTCTTTGGAGAACTTACATACTAAACTTGCTAGAGAAAAACCTTTGTGATTCAGATTTTATTAATTCAGATTCAATGCTCTCTCAATTAAGAACTGAACTAAATGATCTATCTTAGTACTATTAATAAGAAATGTGACATAATAAATAACAGGTAATAGTCAATTCCACCATATAAAGAGGGAGGGTATTTATTGACTTTTAAAAAGAGTTTTTGTTTTTACATTTACATATAAATTATATAATGCAATTATAATAGATATTATTTTTGCAGGGTTTATTGGAAGTGCAAGGAATTATGCTAATGCTAACTGCCTTATTTTATTAAATTATCACAACAAACTTATAAGGTAATGTAATCTGTTCTTTACAGATACAAAAATTAAATTACAGAGAGAAATCATCTAAGTGGTATCTACAGAGGTTCAAATACCTATAAACATTAGCCTTTCAATCAATACTATACTCTTCCTCCTTCTAAGAGGTGGGTGCTCTTTAAAATGGCACATGAATGCAGTGATTTTAAATTATTGTTATACACAAAGTAGGACATCTTCACAAGCAATAGTCAGTAGCATATTTTACTTATCCTGTATATTACAAAGTAATTAAATATATTCCTCCTTGAATTCTTACAAATGTCTGCCTCTGAATTACTGAGACTCCTAGATTTCTCTGCCCCATTTACTACCAGTTAGCATGTTTGCATGCTATATTCCACTCCTATAAACCTCACTCCTATTACTCATAATTTCTAATCCAAGCATTGCTGCCACCTTGGTTTTCAAGAACCATATTGAATTCTTTGAATATCAATGTTTTGTTTGTTAGAAAATTCACTTGTTAGTCCCAAATTTTGAGTAATAAAAATAAATTGCTGTTGAAAGAGGTGGGAAACTAATCTTCCTGGTAAATCCAGACATCTTTAATTTCCCACAAAAGCCTCATTCTAATAATTTCATCTTTCTATAATGATATTTCCCTGGTGGAAAGATCGAGTCAATGTGTTCCACATTTTTGGACAACTTTGTATTTTGGATCAGAAATGTATGGCAGCAAACAGCTGTTGAGAAAATAGAATGCAGTGTGCTAGATAAATGCTGGCCAAGTCTGACTGAAATGAATTCCCACTATTTTAGAAAAACAACAGGCAAACTTTATGCCTCATGTCTTCATTATAGCTCAACTCTGGCTTATGGCATACATAGGAGACAAACACTTTGGAAGTATTTGGTTTTATATCAACTATCTACAGGCTAGAATCTATCCTGAATATTTCAGTTCTATTGAGTTCAAAAATCTTATGTACCCGGTAGAGACAAAAACAAGGGCCCCTCCCAGACAACTGGGCCTAACGGCCATGCAAAAGTGACTTCGTTGTCCAAGACATGCCTTTATGGAAAACATTTCTAAACACCAGAATAAATCCAACACTTCTCTCTCCTGCCATATCAGTCTGTCACCTTTCTCAAGCATGGAACAGCTCACTGTAAGTAGATGAAATGTTCCCAGCTGTGTCTGACTCATATCATGACTATGAGTCTTTCCAGTGTGGGAAAAATAAGAACTTAATCAATTCCCCATGCATAAGGCACTTCCAATTTTTCTCATCCTCTCTAGAGAACAAGAAAGTCACCTAACTTGGAGACTTGGTGACCAAAACTCATCCAGCTAAGATAAGTAACCAAAAACAATATTGCTGATGAATATCCTCCTAGGATGTACAAAGAGAAAACACAAGGAAAAACAATGAAACCATGGAACCTGAACAAGGAAACTAAAGTCATAGTAAAATATCTAAAAACAAAAGAGAAACAAAATGAAATTCTGGAAACCCTTTCTTTCCCCAACCAGCAATTTCCCATAGCAATCTATTCCAATCACAAATAATAATGCTGCTGAACAACCAAGGCAATTAAAGCATGTTTATTGTCCAGCACAAATGCTTTCATGTTAAATATGCTATAAAATGGGCTGAAAAGATGGAACACATTGAATGAGACAGAGTTGAGGTGATTGCAACTTATATCAACAATGGGTCAAAAATTGCAGTCCTGTGCATAGGCAAAGATATTCAAAATTTAAAACCCTACAGACTTTTTAAAGTAAAAAAACAAAAGTTTATTATGGGAAATGACTTTCCTTATACACAATGAAAACACCATCAAATGATTTTTTTAATTTGTTGTTCAATGACATTTATTCATATATATATATATATGTGTGTGTGTGTGTGTGGTGTGTGTGTGTGTATGTGTGTGTATATGTGTGTATATATATATATATATATACACACATATATATATGTACATATATATTAGAGTTCTGGGATGCATGTTTAGAATATGCAGGTTTGTTACATAGGTATACACATGCCATGGTGGTTTGCTGCACCCATCAACCCATCATCTAGGTTGTCCTGGTGTGTGGTGTTCCCCTCCTTGTGTCCAGGTGTTCTCATTGTTCAACTCCCACTTATGAGTGAGAACATGGGGTGCTTGGTTTTTTCTTCCTCTGTTAGTTTGCTGAGAACAATGGCTTCCAGCTTCATTCATGTCCCTGGAAAGGACATGAACTCATTCTTTTTTATGGCTGCACAGTATTTCATGGTGTATGTGTGCCACATTTTCTTTACCCAGTCTCACTGATGGGCATTTGGGTTGGTTCCAAGTCTTTGCTATTGTAAATAGTGCTGCAATAAACATACATACGCATGTGTCTTTATAGTAGAATGATTTATAATCCTTGGGTATATACCCAGTAATGGAATTGCTAGGTCAAATGGCATTTCTAGTTCTAGATCCCTGAGGAATAGCCACACTGTTTTCTACAATGGTTGAACTAATTCACACTCCCAGCAACAGTGTAGAAGAGTTTCTATTTCTCCATATCCTCTCCAGCATCTGTTGTTTTCTGACTTTGTAATAATCACCATTCTAACTGGCATGAGATGGTATCTCATTGTGGTTTTGATTTGCCTTTCTCTAATGACCAGTGACAGATATAGATCAATGGAACAGAACAGAGACCTCAAAAATAATACCACACGTCTACAACCATCTGATCTTCAACAAACCTGAAAAAAAAAAAAAGCAATCGAAAAATGATTCCTTACTTAATAAATGGTGCTGGGAAAACGGTGCTAGCCATATGCAGAAAACTGAAACTGGACCCCTTCCTTATACCTTACACAAAAATTAACTCCAGATGGATTAAAGACTTAAATGTCAAAGCCAAAACCATAAAAAACCCTAGAAGAAAACCTAAGCAATATCATTCAGGACATAGGCATGAGCAAAGGCTTCACGACTAAAACACCAAAAGCAATTGCAACAAAAGCCAAAATAGACAAATGGGATCTAATTAAACTAAAGTGCTTCTGCATCAGAGTGAACAGGCAACCTACAGAATGGGAGAAAAGTTGTCTAACTTACTCATCTGACAAAGGTCTAATATCCAGAATCTATAGGAACTTAAATTTACAAGAAGAAAAACCCAACCCCATCAAAAAGTGGGTGAAAGATATGAACAGACAGTTCTCAAAAGAAGACATTTATGCAGCCAACAAACAAATGAACAAAAGCTCATCGTCAACCTAGGGACTTTTAATAAAACATTTGAAACGTACAAAAAGGTCTAGGACATAGTATAATGAGTGCTCATTTACTCACCATTTGTGTATGCTCCCTGAGCTTAAGAACTAAAACCTTCAAAGTGCAATTAACATCTCCTATTTGCCCTTCCTTGAGAGTACTATCCACTCTCTGCCATAGGTTAGCACTATCCTGAATTTGGTGTTTGTCTTTCCCACAGGTATCTTTATGCTTTTACTACGTATGAATATATCTCAAGACAATATATATAATTGTTTTATATATTCTAACACTTAAAATAAATTGTATCATACTGTATGCATTCTTCTTGCTCTTTTACTCAATACTGTGTCACATTTATCTATAGCAATATAGAGGGCTCCTGTATATTCATTTATCCTGCTGTAGCATTGCATTGCACACATATACAACAACTCATTTATCTATTCTTCTAATGATAGATGGACACTTAGGTTGTTTCTAGTTTTTTCTATTACCAATAATGTTGTTATGAACATTCTTACAGATTTCTATTTGTGTAGATGATTTAGTCTTTTTTTTCTTTTTTAGAGCAGGGCTAAACAAACAATGCCAGTAGCCTAAATATGGCCCACCATTTTTTTGTAAATAAAGTTTTATTAGAACATAGCCATGATCATATTGTTTATGGCTACTTTCATACTACAATGGCAGAGTTGAGAAGTTGTGACAGAGAATGTATGGCTCACAAAACTGAAAACATTTATTATCTGATCTTTCACAGAAAAAGTTTGTCAACTTCTACTTTAGGGTATAAACTTAGCTGTGACATGGATGGATTGAAGGCTCTGCGAGTATTCAATTTTACCAAATGTTTCTAAATACTCTCTAAAGTAATGTACCAACTTACATTCTTCTCAGTAATATACAAATATCTTCATTCTCCTTGTTCCTCATGCTCACCAGAATTTACGATCTCAAAAGTTTTAAAATTGCATCCATTTATTTGTGGTTTTGTTTTAAATATCCTAAAGTTGTTATAATGGCGTATATCCCTATTTGTGAGGTATGCCATATGTTGTGGGGTAATACTAGAAATAATGAGTTCTAATACTAGAAATAATAGAAATTCTCTAATTTCTAGAGCAATTATAGAACTCTGTGCCAAGATCAGGCTAAGGCACAAAAGTGGGTATCTCCCCACTTAATTTTACTTAGAGCTCCTCCTTTCCAAACCCTATATCCTGTTCTCTTCCATGACACCCCTGTCCTGGGCAACTATCACTCACAATCTCTGTGACTGTATTATGTGGACGAAGTTTTTCTACAGTGCTTAATTGTCTACCTGTAATAGACAGCCTTCTACTCGCTCCCTTTCCAGACAAATCATACAACTAAGTGTTTTCCCAGAAGCCTTTGTCAAGTGGAGAAAAGAAATAAGAGGAAAAATGGCCTGCCTTTTTCAATATGGGACACCCGGTCTCCACATTGCATCACCTAAGAGCAGTCTCCACCACCTATACCTAAGACCAGCCAGTTAGGCAAGAATGAGAGTAATGTAAAAGAAATAAGGATCACGAGGTCGAGAGATCGAGACCATCCTGGTCAACATGGTGAAACCCCATCTCTACTAAAAAGTGCAAAAAATTAGCTGGGCATGGTGGCACGTGCCTGTAATCCCAGCTACTCAGGAGGCTGAGGCAGGAGAATTGCCTGAGCCCAGGAGGCGGAGGTTGCGGTGAGCCGAGATCGCGCCATTGCACTCCAGCCTGGGTAACAAGAGCGAAACTCCGTCTCAAAAAAAAAAAAAAAAAAAAAAAGAAATAAGGATCTGTCTGTGCCTTTGGATGCTCCTAGGATGATGTTCTCTGTCAAGATACATCTGGAATTATTTGGTTTCATCATGCTCTTTGATGGAAAGAAATCAGCTTTTTATTTCTTCTTTAGTGCTGGAATAACAAGCATTGATTGACAGTCTAGGTCATTATTATTTATTTATTTGGCTATGATAAGAGCAGTTCTCTTCCTTGTACATATAAGTTGGACACGTAGATGAGACAAGGATGTAGCTGGAGATAGCAATAGGACAAAAAGTGAAAAAAAAATCTCCTGTGTGGCAGTTATTGGAATATACCTAGAGCACTGAAATCTCAGTTTATTGCTCTGTTTTACAGTAAAGCTGTTGACCTAAGTAAATTTAAGGTCTGGTGAACAGGATGAGAGAGAAGAGGGGGAAATTGGTTGAAGGAAAAAGAAAGAAATTCTGAAGGAAGACAGTAGCAACATGAGAGAAACTTGAAGAAAAGGGACACTTAGTAGGGTATCTAATAATGAACAGCCTAATTCTAGCTGCAGTGAAATGTAGGTTAGACTACCATGACCTGACAGGTGCATGTGATAAGACTTAGAGGACATGAGGTAGGGACTTTCCACCTTGCAGGGTGATTGATTTAGGAAGGCATAGGCCTTGTCAAGCACACACTCCCCAGACAGACAATGCATAAGTTGGTGCTGTGTGCTGAGTGGCCAGTGCAAATACCTTGGGGCTGATTCAACAAGTTTCCTTTTGAACACTCTGTGCATAGGTATAGAACCCTCTGAAGCCATAACTTTTTTTCCCAAAGACTTTTCTCCTGCATCACCGGCAACCTCCTCCTCTACTATCTTTCTTTTTTCTATGAGATTAATCATTTACTAAAAATTTCTTTCCAACTTTATCTGAACATTCTTTCATTCTTTAGGGAACATGAGTTCAAGTAATATTTATTGCAGGCCAACTCCGTAAGTTTAAGTAGTGGAGAACATGAAAAATTTTAAAAAGATATGGTTCCTGCCCTCAAAAACCTCACACACTTAAGTTACACTATGGAATGGAAAGAATGAGGATAGGAACCAAGTGTTCAGGAAGAATAGAACAGGGAACAACGAACTCTGCTTGGGAAAGTGGAGAAAAATTTGTTAGAAAGCAATATTTAAGTTGTGTGTTGAAAAATAACAGTGAAAGGGGAGAATAATAATCTCAGTTGAAGGACCAATGTATACAAAGAAAGGCACAACAACATGGAAATATGTAATCTATTTAGGGAAATGTATTGAAACAATTACCCCTGGGGATGGTACATCCCAGCCTCATATCCTCAAAATATCACCATGTGTACCTGAGGGAGTATCAGCATGTTTAGCATGGAGTGGGGCCAGAGAGTGAGGTATACGCCTACCAAGGAATTGTGACTTTATGTTCTAGGGCTCTGCAAATCTCACTAACTTGAAGTTAATTCAAGTGAATTGACATTTATCTTTCAACTAAGTACATGATTAAGTCTCTCATTTTATATATGTGTATGTGTGTGTGTGTGTGTGTGTGTGTGTGTGTGTGTGTGTATCTCCAAGATGGAAAAACATAGGCTCTACAGTGACACATTTGATGTCACGCGATCATCTTCAGATAATAAAAGAACTATGAGGTGAACGAGGGATTTTGTATTTTATGCCCCTATCCAGAGGAAGAACTGGAATCATATTAAAATTATAGGGAAGCAGATTACTGCTTCGGGTTAGAAAACAAAGAGAAATTTCTAGGCAATAGCTAATAATTATGCTAATAGAAAAAGGAAATGCTTCGCTGCACATGTTCTTGGTTTGGCAGAGGTTGTCAGGGTTATCATTGGTTTCACTAGTGATATGTTTTGGTTTGATTTTTTTTCTAACCTCCAAAAACTGTCAAAGATTGGTATTTTTTTTAAAAGTCCAAACAGGCGCATTTTACTCTCACTGAAGTAACGTGCACTAACAAATGATAACTTCTCTCTACTTCAAAGTGCCTATTGTTAGATTGGAGAATAACATTTTCTCCTAAGTTCAAAAAATATTGAATGGTTCATATTCATATTTATGAATTCACATTACTAAATATCCAATAATGATTTATATCCCTATTTGTGAGGTTAGCCACATGTTTTGGGGTAATATTAGAAATAATAGAGCAATGATATAACTTGGTTTATCAAAGAATACTCTCAGTTGAAGGACTAACGTATACAAAGAAAGGCATGATAATATGGAAATATGTAATATATTTAGGGAAATGTATTGAAATAATTACCCCTGGAGATGATACATCCCAGCCTCACATCCTCAAAGTACCACCATGTATACCTGAGGGAGTATCAGCATATTCAAAGTGCCTGTTTTTAGAATGGAGAATAAGATTTTCTCCTAAGCTCAAAAAATATTGACGTCAAAGGGGGAAAGAAAGGAAGGGATAACGAAGGGTAGCGGAAAGAGATACAAACCAGGAAGTAATAAATATGTAAAATAGTGAGTGATAGCTTCCCTTCTTGCTACAATGAGGACAGTGACTCAAAAGCAAAAACTATTACAATCAAGAAATTAAGAATCTAACTTCACTGAGAAGCCAACATTAAACAGTTTATTAAAAATCTTTTTGTTAAAAACAAAAATTTCCAACCTACTCTTTCAATGAACATCAGCCTGAAAGGCATAAAAACATGGCTGGGTGCGGTGACTCATGCCTGTAATGCCACAGTTTTGGGAGGCCTAGATGGGTGGTTCACCTGAGTGAGGCCAGGAGTTTGAGACCAGTCTGCCCTACATGACGAAACCCCATCTCTACTAAAAATACAAAAATTAGCCAGCTGTGGTGGTGTGTGCCTGTAATCTCAGCTACCCAGGAGGCTGAGGCAGGAGAATCACTGGATCCCAAGGGGCAGAGACTGCAGCGAGCCAAGATTGCACTGCTGTACTCCAGCTTAGGCAACAGAGCAAGACTCTGTCGCAAAAAAAAAAAAAAAAAAAAAAAAAAAAAAAAAAAATCATTGTTGCACACACTCACTCATTGCTGGCTGTAAAGGAAGGATGCTAAGGAGAACAAGATACAAGTTTGTTAAATTAATAATTAAGAACAAACTGATTTTCCAATGAAAATGCATGAGGAAGAAGGCTAACTGAATTTTCTAGTAGGTCTGGGTTGGTTGTTTGCACTAGAAAGAAAAATGTGTCTCCACATTCATTGATATTCTCTTCTGCAATCACTTAAGCTATGCCTGCCTAACACAGACACAGAAAAGGGAAGAGTAAGCAAACGGTTTTGGTGGGAGTCATGCTCTCAGAGCTCCCTTCTCTCAGCCAGCATTTACTGAGTGCCATCTCAATACCTGGGATTATCACAGCATGTATGTATTCAAAGAAAAATATGATTATTATGTGTCATCTCATTCTACAAAAAAAATGAGAAATTTTACTGAAATTCATACAATGAAGAAGTATAAAATTAATCGTTGAGTGAGTCAGCAAAAGAATTACATAAATCCAGGCCATCCAGGACCCTGTATTTGTTAGATGTGAACAACAAATTTGGCCATAAACTACACAGGGGGCCAATACAGAGAAAACATATTCAGTTCTAAGACTTGTGATAAGAAAAACATTTTTTCCTTATACATACCTGTAAGCAATTTCTTTCTAAGTCTTTGTAAGAGGAATTTTGTGGAGATTTTGAAATGAAGATGTCATATTAAATACTTACTGAAATACTGGCTTCCTCTCAAATAACTAGAAATACTAAATAGAATTTGTTAAATTACACTTGGCTTTATGGACATAGCTTGGTGGAAAAGAATAACGAAAAATATCCAGGTGCCAGAAATGTCATGATTTTGAGCTAAAGTGTAGCAACCCATGGTATAAGAGGCAAGGCCTGGGAGCAGACAGAGCCAAAAGATTTGGAATTCCAACACTAGCGAGAGGATGAGAGTTGCAAGTACAAATCTCATTCCTGTGGTGAGAAAAAAAAAAAAAAGTTGAATTTCCTGTTTAAGAACAGGACCCGGAAAGCAAATCAGTCACATAACCCCTGATTGGAAATAGTTTCCCAGGTAATTCCAAAATTTAATCTGCCATATGATTGTGGACGGCTAGTTACAATCTCTAAATTCACAAAATCCAGAGCTGAAACACAAACCTAAGAATTTGCCAAGGAACAGTGAGAGCCTCTGCAGATTACATAGATACCACCGTGATAACACTCAAAGGGAAACCTCCTTAACCCAAAACTGACACAAGGGAGCTCAGAGACAGGAGACTTCCTCAGGAAAATGGGCTCACAGACAAGAAATGCAAAACACATGAGAATGCCTGCATCAAGAAAATAAACAACGGGCATGATTCACACCAATGGAAATAATAAAACAATAAAAAGGGGATGTTAGAAGGACTATATTTAAAGTCTTCAAAGACATGAAGAAATACTTTATGAAACCAAAATGGTTGTGAAATAGTATATTGATATTAAAAAGCTCAAAGAATTAAACGAATTAAATTAGTTAAAGCAATTGAAAAAGAATTAGATCTGAAAAGAGACCTCAAAAAAACTTCCAAAATGAAAGACATTAGATTTTTTTAAAAAAATAAGTGACATGAGGAATATAAAATTTAAAAAATTCTAAATAAAAATTATAAATATGTAAAAGGAATTACAAAAAGGATAAAATAGATGAAAAACAATATTTAAAAAACTAACAGTTGATAGTTACCCAGAAGTGAAGATGTGGGTCTTCACATTTAAATTGCCAATTAAGGCCGGCCTGGTGGCTCACACCTATAATCCCAGCACTTTGGGAGGAGAAGGCAGGTGGATTGCTAGAGGCCAGGAGTTTGAGACCAGCCTGGCCAACATGGTGAAAGCCCATCTCTACCAAAAATACAAAACTTAGCTGGGCGTGGTGGTGTATGCCTGTAATCCCAGCTACTTGGGAGGCTGAGGCATGAGAAGGACTTGAACGTAGGAGGCGGAGATTGCAGTGAGCCGAGATTGCACCACTGCACTGCAGCCTGGATGACAGAGTGAGAGACCCTGTCTCTAAATACATAAATAAAATGCCAATTAAGTACAATGACATACAGTATAGTGATATTTCAGAATATTACAGTTATAGAGAAATTTTACAGTTTCCCAGAGAGGAATAAAGAGACTGTTACTAGTAAATAACAATAGGGAGGGAGGGAGGAAGAAAGGGGAGAAAGAGAAACAGAGAGAGGGAGAGACAGAGAGAGAGAGAATACACAAATTAAATGTATCAGGAATATAAAACAGTTATTAACATCAGTTATATTGTGGTTTGATAAGAATCTTGGGAAATTTAATGGGCAATAAATTTAAAAACTTGATAAAATAGGAAATTTTCTAGAAAACGTTAAATATCCTAAACTTATAAAATATTTTTAAAATCTCCATGGATCAATAAATGTTAAAGAAATTGAGTTAGTAGTTTTAAAAATCACCCCTCCCCAAAGAGTCACAACCATATGGTTTTATAAAACTTAAAGGCACAACTAATACCTATCTTATATAAACTAAAAAGCATAGAAAATCCCTATCTTATAACAAATCTTCCAAACAATAAAAAAGAAAATATGTTATCTGATCTATGATGTTACTATAATATTTACATCAAACCAAGATAAAGAGAGCACAAGGAAAGAATTTTAAGCCTATTTCACTTATGAACATAAATGCAAAATTTTAAAATATGAGCTAACCAAGTCCAACTTCGTGTGTGTGTGTGTGGGGGGTGTGTGTGTGTGTGTGTGTGTGTGTGTGTGTATCTGTAATTTTATATATGTAAGCTGTACGTGCAAAATACAACATAACCAAGTAAGTTAGGAAGTATAGTTTATCATTAGAAAACCTAACAATGTAAATAAATTAGGGAAAATTAGAAACTTAAAAAGTCAGAAGAAAAGCATAAAAGACAAGAAATAGGCATTTGACTACATCAAAATTAAACTGATCATCTCAATAGATTAACAAAAAACTTGATAAAAATGTAACAATACCCATTCATGATTAAAAGAAAGAAGGAAGCCCAGCAAAGTAGCAACCAAAGAGAACATCCTCAAGTGGAGCTTTCAACAGCTAACAGCAAACACCTTAAGAAATAACAAATTAGAAGCATTGCCATGAAAGCAAGAATAAGAGACATATTTTTCATTATATCATAAAATTTACGTGTAAAATTAAGAAAATACTTTAACTCAAACAAGATTAATGTGATATAGTCTATTTTATGTTTTCTATCTGTAGTCTTAAATTGTTAAGAATTAAAACATTTGATGAATTCTAACACTACAATTTTTCTAATTTGCATAAATATAGCTAATTGTCTTTATCCAGCAAAAAATTTTGTCAATCAATGCCATCCAATGCAATAAGAAAAACAAATGAGATATAAAGATGAGAAAAGAAGAAACAAAATTGTCACAATTCATAGTTGATACAATTTACCACATATAGAAATCCAAGGACAGCACGATGCAGTGTTTTAAAACTAAGAGGATAATTCAGCAAAGTTACTGGGCTGACCATTGATATTCAAAGATACATATTTATTTTTTCACTTAATAGCCAATTAAAAAAAACTGCTCAAAATAGTAACAAAACTCAGAAGCGTAGAGTTCAATCTAATCTAAAATACACTAAAGATTTTTAGCTAAAATATGCACAAAGCTATTATATTGAAGACATAAAGAATTAAATATTAGAAAAAACATGTTCATGAATAAAATTCAACATTTTAAAAAATATTTATTTCCCTAAACAATGTATGAATTTATGCAATTCCGATAAAAAACTCCTATAAGAATTTGCAAAAAGCTAGACAAACTGATTATAAAATTTACTTTATAAAGCTGGACTAATATCGAGAATTTCTTAAAGGATAACATTAGAAGTTGTGCTACCACATAGCAAAACATTAACAATAACTTAAACCATGTTATCTTCACAGAAGTGTACAAATAAAGTAATGAGACAGAATAGATAGCCTTACGGTATCTCACAAATCCCTGGGGAAGGACACTGTTCAGTGCAGTACGTTTGGTTTTCAGAAAGAAAAAAAAAAATCATATTTCTACTTCATATAAGAAAGAAATTAGATTGGTTAGGAGACTAAATGTGGAAATCAAAACTGCAAACCTATAAAAGCATGAGTTAGGTTGGGAAAGGTTTTCTTAAGCAAGTTGCCAAAAAAAGCAAAAAGAAAGATAAATATATTTAACCATGTAAAAAATGCACAATGACTGAACATCAAAATATAGTCTAACTTACTCTACAAGTTCACTTATGTAAATTCTTAAGCAAGCAAAATTAGTCTACGGTAATTGAAATCACAACAGCTGTTATCTTTGAGGAAGGGGTAAGTGCTCATTAGAGAGGGGTGTGAGGGGGCTTCTGGGTGCTGGTGCTCCCTCTTCTGATCTGGGTGATTATACTTTCTGAAAATTCATCAGGCTGTATACATATTTGTGTACTTTTCTACATATCATTAGCTAAATTTAAAATTTAAGATAAACACAGGTAATCTAAACACGATTAAAAGCCAAACACAGCAATGGAGAGCATTTCGATTAGATATAAAGAAAACTTAATATCTAAAATATATATTTTTGTTAAACTTCAGAAAATCAAATTAAAACAATATACCATTTTTGACCTATGGTCAAAATTGACATGAACTCTTAAGATTTCAAATGTCAACAGTGAAGGAATTATAAGAAATTGCATTTGCGTATAAAGGCACTGGAAAAAATTAACTGATTTGAACACTTTAAGAAGCAATTTAGCATCATTTCTATTAAAATTGAAGATGTGTATTCCTTACAAACTAGCAATTCCACTGATGTACACATACCATAGGGCAGTAATTTTCAAGCTATATATTGTGGTTCATGAAGAATTTCATAAATCAACTTCATGATTATTTCATTTTATCATGAAATAAAAATAAAATAGTTGAAGTAGGAAAATACCAAAATACTGGGCCATGGACAGCTGCCAGTTTAAGACTTCCTTATTACTAGGCCAAATAAAGAAATCAAAATTAAATATTTCAAAAACTAATTTGTTAATTTTTTAAATTCTGAGATTGGCCTAACAACTTTTTAAGTATTAAAATAGCTCATTCTATCATAAACTACGGTGATTCTTAACAATGGCTGTAAGTTTTTTAAAATTTGCACCTAGCAAAATGAAACGTCGGAGAATCTGTGTGCATCTTCAATTGTTTTTCTGAAATCTCACTATATTCAACATCCCAAAGCCTGACTCACTGCTTTATTCCATACCCTAGCTGTCCCAAGTAGGTCAGATTCATAGGTTGATGCTTTAAAATGGTATTCATCACTCACTCATTTAACATATTTAATGGATTAATATGGAGCGGGTTGAGACACACTGATCAATTAGCTTGATTTAATTCCACAGACAGGATGTTCAAAAGTATGTGCCACTGTTCACAAGACTGTGGGAATAGAAATAGATGGATTTTTGTGAATCCATCATCACTGTGAACAACAGTCCAGAAAATAGGTTAAAAACCTCATCTCTATTTGCATAGAATAGCTCATGAGTACTGTACTAAGTGATCTGGGTAGGCAAGAATTTAAAAAAATCAAAGGGCAGTAAAGGTATAGAGGCTGCTTGAATTAGCTCACTGGAGCAGTTGTGACAAACAGAAATGGAACAAGCTTGGTATTCTAACATAGGATTTACACTTAACTCTGACTCACTCTCATTGTATCTAAACTTAAGTATACAGTCTAGAAATAGATGTCTATATATTGTCTAAAAGTTTAAATGCCTTGCAAGTTTTACATTAAAAATGTTAAGCAGTTAGGTATTTATAAAGCTGTAAAAGATAAAAAACTGATTCTTCAGTTACGTAAAAACTATAACATAATTTTAAAAAGTCAGTTTATGCACCAAAGTAATTTCCAACATTATCGAATATTTTAAAAACATTTATTGAGTCATAAAATATTGACATGTTATGGCAAAAGTCCTGGCTTGGTCATGTTTTAGATTTCTCCCCATTGACAAACTACTTTCCACTTCCAGTGTCTACAACATTTATCTTCACCATCCCACTTTGCAAGAAGCTGAGGTCCCCAGAGGTGACGAGACTTTTCAAGGCCACGTCAGTAATTAGGCCAGAGCCAAGCTTCCCTGGCTCTTAGCCCACTGTTCCACGAGCTGCAGCTTTTTGCTTCTTGTGGATCATCTATAAGCAGGACAGAAACTGAACCCATGCAAGGAAAGTACACCTTACCCACCCAGCCACCAGTGCCCATTGGATTGAAGTCTGAAGAGGAAAATAAGTGTGAATAAGTAGCCCAAAATGCTGTATCCTTGTCCATAAAAGAGCATTAAGTGCCACGTTCTATTGATCTGTGGTCCACTTAGCAGAGCTTTCTTGATTTGACAGTAAAATAAAGTAACAGTTGATATAAGATCCTTTTTCTCCCTGGCTTCCTTTAAATGGTAAAAACACGCTCTGAAAATTTTCTAGTTTCATCTGTGACCATTTTCTGTTCATTTAACTTCAAAGGAATTTTATGTGGTATTTTAGGATTACAAATTTTGTCATTTTTCTAAGATGAAAAATACTTGCTTTTGTTTACATTTATGAATTTCAAGGGGCCCTATAGTTCCTACATATAATGTTTCTTGTTGTGAATTCTACGCTTCAGGAAGACTTGAATATTACTGATTCCCTAATCTCTTCTGGTTGTATAAGCTAGAGCTCCAAATATAAATACTTTTAGGGACTAAGCAATAACATAAACACACAAAGTGACCATTTTGAGTGGTCAGAACCTGGTGAACAGGAGAGTTCATGCCATTTGTTTTATTCTATCTGGATTTTGAAATCATGTAGAATTATAACAGAAATATTGGGGAAAGTATCAGTGAGCAATTAGCTAGCTATGGAAGAAGGGAAGAAAAACTGAGATGATCATTTAAAAAGGAAGGTCCTGCATTCTTTCAATTCGGGCTCCAGTCAATTGTATAGTGACAAATCCCAGAGGAGGAGGCAGGATTCGTGCTCTAGCAACCTCCACAAGAACCAAGCTCCAGTTGCCTAAATGGTTGAGTGCCAGTACCGCAGCTCTTTTATCCTAGCTTTGACCAATGATGACTAAACTTTGTTTTTAATCACCTACACTCACAGTTTCTCTCCTATGCTTTATTTTGCCTGAGAGAACTCTAATTCATTAGGTTTAGCTAAGAATGGACGATCCTAAACTTACATCACTTAAAAAAAAAAATCACTGATGTAGATGATTGAGCCAAAACACAATAATGAAACTGAAGCACAAAGAGTGCCCCTGGCATTCTCCAATCCCAAACCCTCATTCCATCTACAAGAGGAGAGAAATCAGTATCACAGAAGAAATGTCCAAGTAGCTTTTCCTTTCTTCTCAGATAGTTGTTTCCCTGAACTATGATTCTAAATACCCAGTGAATTTCTTAGAGAAAGTGACAGTGATAGAGGCAGGAGGCAGAGAAGTCATAGGCAGACAGGAACAGGTCCCTGGCAAAACCCCACCCCTGAGACAAAAAGCCTGAAACCTGTGGCCCAATCCATTTGCCCACTGTTTCCCAATTAGTTCTTCCTGAATAATGTCTTGATTAATTGAATGTTGCTTTTTCCAAAACTACCTATGGCCTGCCCCATGCCACCATCTTGTGCCTACAAATACCCAAGACTCAGTTGGGCGGGGGAAGAGAAAGCAGGGGGAAGAGAGAGAGAGAGAAAGAGAGAAAGAGAGAGAGAGAGAGAGAGAGAGAGAATGAATTGGATTGACTGGAGAGGTGACTTGACTTCAGAGGAACTGCTGGACTTTGGAAGAGAGATGACTACAGATGGCCAGACTTAAGGGAGGTTATCTGCCTGTCCCATCCCCTTTCTAGCTCCCCTCTCCACTGAGAGCCACTTCCACATTAAATAAAAATCTCTGCCTTCACCATCTGTCAAGTTTCCATGGAACTTCATCCTTCTTGGAAGGCAGATAAGAGCTTGGGACTCAACAAGTGTGGGTACACAAAAAGGCTGTCATACTGGCCCTTTGCCCCAGCTGGTGGAGGGCAACTACCTCACGCAATGAGGCTAGGGGCCCATTGAATTGATAACACATGGGTGTCCACATACAATGGAGCTAAGAGAGAGAAACCCTCTGGAGCTTCAGGGGTCACAGGCACCCTTACCTGGGCAACGCCAGGGGGCCTGCATGGAGCCTGCTCCTGCCGGTGCCCAAAGCAGCCAGCGAGATCCCACACTCAGCTGCTCATGCACTCCCTCCCACAAAAGGTTGAGAGTGGTGAGCTGAATAAATGGGGCACTCTCATCACAAGTCCATCAATGGAGTCGAGAAAAACTCCTGCACCAAGCCTCTCAGAGAAACACTGTTGACCCATAAGCTACAGGCCTCAGATCAAAATATAATTCCATCAAGAAAGCACAAACAAGAGATTTTTTAACTAGCCATTTAAACTCAGTTCAGAATGAGAGGAAACAAAGCAATGTGGGAATTGAGACAGTCCATTAAATGAGAATAAACTTCTTCCTGGAAATACTACCCCGAGATATATTTCAGGGCTTTCTACTAGCCATGCTGTTTTCATGGCTGTATTTACTGCTTAAGTTTCTGGGATCAATTTCACAAACTTCACACAGTTTGCTCTGAACACCAGTAGCTTGTGAGCTTGTCAAAGAGAAGAAAAGGCAGAATGAAGTGATATCTGATTAAAAAATAGAAAGTTACAGCGAGAATAGACTCAGTTGGTTCAATTCTTCATTTAGCAAGGAAGAGAAACTGAGCCTGTGGTAGTGTTATGGCCAAAACAAGAAAAATGTGAGTGGCAATCTTAGTTTTATTTTTTTTCTAACTTCATATCCAGTTCTTTTTCTAACACTCAACACTGCCTGTGTTGGTGAAGACTTTTAAAACAATTCTACTGAACTGATAACAATGCACATAGAAGAGCAATTAAACAGATGTACATTTTAAAAGTTACAATAATAATATAAGCACTTGCGAAATCACCAGCCAAATAAAGAACTAGAACATTGTTAGTCCCTGGGAAACTTTCACATGCCCCTCTTTTTTGTACCTCCTTCTTCTGTCAAGGGGAAATCACTCTCTTATTTACGTAGTAAGCGTTCCCTTGCTTTACTTTATAATTTTACTGCTTATGTATGTTTCCCCAATAATGTATTTTTAAATTTTTTGCGTATTAATAACAATAGAATCACATCATCATATGTAAACTTTTTGTCTGACATCTTTTACTTAACATATATTTTGAGATTTAACAAAGTTGATGTGTAGAGCTGTAATCTGTTCATGTCATTGTTGTGTAATATTCCACATATTCCATATATGTAAATATACCATATTTAGTCATTTATTCCTGTTTTGTGTGTGTGTGTGTGTGTGTCTGTGTCTGTCAGAGTCTCACTCTGTCACCCAGGCTGGAGTACAGTGGCATCATCTGGGCTCAGTGCAAACACACCTCCTGTGTTCAACCAATCCTCCTGCCTCAGCCAGCTGAGAAGCTAGGATTACAGGCATGTGCCAGTATGCCCGGCTAATTTTTGTATATTTAGTAGAGGTGGGTTTTACCCATGTTGGCCAGGCTATTCTGGACCATTCTGGCCTCAAGTGATCCACTTGCCTCAGCCTTCCAAAGTTCTGGGATTACAGGAGTGAGCCACTGTAACCAGCCTGTTCTATTAATGATAGACAACTAGCTGTGTCCACTTTGGCTCTATTATAAAAAACATTAGGTACATTCTTAAACACGTCTTACAGCTTACATGTACAAGAGCTTCTTTAGGGTATATACCTACAGAGATGACAATTTCTAGGCTGTGGAAGGTACACATAGTCTACTTAGAATGCTTTCAGCAGCAAAACAAAAACAAAAACAAAAACAAACCAAGTAATTCTAACTTAAAATTACTTCAACAATAACAACATTTGCTATTTGATGTAATAAGAAGTCTAGACTTAAGGCAGATCTAGCCTTGTGATTTCAGTGGCTCGACAGTGTCATTAGCGATCCTGGTCATTTCTGTCTTCCACTCAGCCATCCTCAGGGTCTCTCTCACTTTGCTCTCAGGCAAGGCCCCTCATAATCACAAGACAGCTCCAACAGCTCCAGATATTATGTACAATCATGACCACACCCAGAGAGAGAAGAGGCCACCTCCTCTAATGTTTCTCTTTTTGGTATAACAAAACCTTTCCCTGAAGCCCCCAGCAAACCTTCTCCCACTTGACAGGCAAGAACTGCATCGCATACCCTACCTAAAGCAATCACTGGAAAGGGAAATAAAATCTATCTAAGCCAATTAAAATATTTCATACACACCCTCAGAGGCTAAAGAGAGGCCCCTTCCCTGAGTATTTAATTACTGGTAGGAGGTGATGGTCAGCGGTCACAGCCAGAAATGCTGTATCAGGACAAGCAAGATTACAATCTAGTAGAATGTTGTGTCCCTGAATAGGGCAAGGAATGTTAAAGATTCAGATCTCTCAGGAAAAGCATATCAAAGAGAAAAGAAGATCACTAAAAACTGAGTAGGGAAGAACATGGAATCAATCTTAATTTCATTTCAGCAGGAATTTGTCTTTATGAAATTAGCCATATGAAGAGATTAATACAGATGGTGGAAGACCAGAAAGTTATAGTCCCCTGGAGAATATCTATTGATTAAAATGAAATTAAAAAATACAAAAGATAATGGCTCCAATTCAGAGTAGATAGCTGCCTGATTAATTTTTTCAGACACTGTAATTCATTCCGTCCCACCTAAAGAATTGCAGTGGCTTCCATTTCGTCTACCATGGCAAAGCTAAAGTCCTCATCCTGGCACCAAGGTAGTCTACTGAGACCGATCTTTCACTTTTATGATTTTACCTTCAGTCACCATAGCTTCTTTGCTCCAGAAGGCATTGTAAGATCTTCTTCCCTCTCTTTCCCTTCAAAACAAGGTCATAACCTGCCTCCTAGTTATTCCTTTCTGTTTAGTAAAGAATAATTTATGAAAAAAAAAATGTTTTAAATTGTTTCTGCCACAGATGAGCAGAACAATAGCAGAAACTCCTATTAGGTTGGTGCAATGACTTTTGCACCAACCTAATACAAATTTAATAAATTAAAGGAATTTAACAAGGCTTCTCTTCCTTTCCTATGTCAGGAAACTATTTTCAACATTAAACACAAACAAAAAGGCTTTCAAGCAAAAAAAAAAATTCAATTAATTATACTTTCTTACTTTCTAAAATGTCTAATTAGTACAGATTTTTTTAAATGAAAATTCTGGTTTAGAAACAAAGTAAATTAGAGACATCTCATTCATGACTTTTTAAAAATCTGGTTTTTTAAATCTTACAAAAAAGGTACTTCAGGCTTAAAAACCTTTCTGGACATATTAAACCCTACTGGTACAAGGAAAGATAAGTTATGAAAATTGGATTTATATTTTTCCAGTAAAACCTATTGCATAAGAAAGTTACTCCCTTATTTCAGATCATGCTAAGTCAATAACATTTCTAGTACAGAATTGGACACGTTTAGTTTGAATAAAAGAAAAATGAGCACTGCTTTAAAATATTTAAGAAGTTGTTATATGGAAAGATGATTAGATCAGCTTTCAAAGGCACTTACTAGGGAAGAACCAGGACAAACAGGAGGCAGTTGCAAAGGATAAGATTTTTGGCTCTGTATAAAGAGGAAGTCATGTTGCCAATCTGATTTTGAAAGAGCTTCAGCAATGTCTCAATACCATTATTTCAGTTAGGAAAATGTCCTCTGGCCAAAAACTGATGACCTTTGCTGCAGAATTCCCTCCTTAATGTGTTATATGTGATGTACACCCTAGCCCCACTACTTCTAGCTTCAGTTTCTCAAAATCTCTGGATCCCAGCTTCTTTTCTGGGCAATAGTACATACACACTTGGATGCAATTATATTGCTTCTTTGCTAAGCTGCAGAAGTCCCCCTACTGTCTACAAAACAAGGCCATAACCCCTCAGCATGGTTTTTAAGGCCCTTTGCAACCTGCTCATTACCACTCAACCCACTGCCCCATCCAGGTGGATAAGTAAAGACTTTGAGGTAAAATAGGTCAAACTTTGCTCCTTTTTAGGTAGAGTTAAAGAACTGACTTGGGGAAAATGTTATAGCTACAATACATTCAGAGAGTATAAAAGAATTTGAAAATCTTTATGGCCAAGTTAGAGAAATAGGAACCAGATATCAGGACATTTAGGAGGATCTGTAACTAGATGATGACCAAGCACTGATTAATGGAGGCTGGCCAGCCTCAAAAAGTGTTTCTAATGGTGGAACACAGAAAGCTGCCTGTTCAATGTCATGATTAAAAATATTAAACTCGTGTTCAACACATTTACAGATTTCATGATGCTGAAAGGGAAAGAAAACACATTGAATGGCAGAAACCAGAAACAAAAAGCTATATGACCAGAACCCCGAACAAAAAGCAGGTAAAACTCAACAAAGACAGGGAGACAATGGCATCACAGAACCATTTACAGGAAACTCAAAGATTTCATCCACTTGCAAGCTTAACCCGAGTGTGACTCTCACCAGAAAAGAAGCTAATATAATCTTGGGTTGTATTAATAGACATTCAGTAACTATAATAAGGAAGATAAATGTTCCTCTGTCTTCTATAACCTAAATGAGAAAGGAATTGATGATGGTTAGCCTGAAGAAAGAAGGTCGATTGATTGTTCTCTTTAAATATTTTAAAAAGGTGTCATCTCGAAGCAGCCCTCAATAGTTCAATGTGCGATGGGTAAAATATAAGAGGAGATAAATTTGGATTTTCTTTCTAACAATGAGAACTGCCATGGGAGAGAATAAGGTCTCTCTCCATTATCAGAATGAAGCGGTTTTACATATCATGTAGGTTGGACTTAAGTCCCAAAGAGCTGATTAGAATAAATAACTCAGTATTTTAAACCTTGAGATTCTACTACTACTTCAGTATCCCAGAAAGCTGAGGGCCACTGGGTAAAACTGTGGTACTGGTAGATTGAGAAGAGTGGGAACTAGTAAAAGAAAGTTGCTCCATCCACAAGAATTATGGAGAAAAACTTTTGCTGTCTCTAAACAAAGTTCTATTCGACATGTTGAACTGTACTTCCACACTCATTTGGTACAAAATCTAATAATAGATTTATGGGGAAATTCTCTTTCCATTTTATGCTTTGTAAAAATTTTAAAATGTTTCCTCTTCCTAAACCTACTCTGTAAGATATCTAAGTTGTGTACAGTATTGATTTGCTAGACATTTTCCAGGAGTAATTTTTCCTCTATAATTAACTAAAAGCCTAACTATAAATTATAAAATAAATCTTATACTGAGAACTAAAATTTGTGGTTCTAAATATTTTTTTGAAGTTATTTTTTGTCTAAGACATCTAGTAAATAAATGTATCTGCCTATGCACATGGGTCTCTTTTTGCATTGCTGTCAAAATGATAGCTTTGGTCTGAGTGTTTTTGCTTGTCAATAATATCACAGGTGTTTGGTCAACATTCCTATGGGATTTACCTGGACTGGCTTTGTATCAGTGATTCATGGACATGCTCACTGTCTCACGCTCCTGAGAACTTCCAGGCCTCTAGTGTGCCTGTCTCCCATCCCCCACCACTTCATCATGCATTTCCTTGAAGCACTAGATATGGTAAGAGGTCTTGCTGGGCCAGGTGCAGCTCATGCCTATAATTCCAGCACTTTGGGAGGCTGAGGCAAGCAGATCACCTGAGGTCAGGAGTTCGAGACCAGGCTGGCCAACATAGTGAAACCCTGTCTTTACTAAAAATACAAAAGCAGCCAGGTATGGCAATGTGTGCCTGTAATCCTTGGTATACCAGGGGCTGAGGCACAAGAATCACTTGAACCCAGGAGGTGGTTGCAGTGAGTCGAAATCATGCCACTGCATCCAGCCTGGCCAAGAGAACAAGACTCCATCTCAAAAAAAAAAAAAAAAAAAAAAAAAAAAAAAAAAAAAAAAAAAAGTCCTGTGCTGGCCAGAGCTCTCATAACTTCATTTTTCTGCCTTTCCTTTCTCTTGAGAGACAGTAGTTTCCAAATTTAGAGTGCATCAGAATTACCTAGGGAGCTCGTTAAATACATGAATTCCAAGGCAGCATCCTTAGGTGTTCTGAATGATGTTGCCATGAGAGGGAGAAACCATTTTTAACAAGTTCCCCTTCCCCCAGTCCGGGTATATGTTTATTATTTACTCATTTACACAGGCAGTCAATAGATTGTGCTTCAAGGAACAATCTCTGAAGGATTGAAAATCAGTATGGGGAGAGATGTACCCTGTGGTATTTTTCTCATCAGACTTAATAAAATTTGTTGATGATCTACCTCTTTACACTTATGACTGATCAGGGTAAAAGATGTCTCCCCATCCATATTCCTGAAAGCGATCTATAGATTCAATGTAATGTTTAATTTCAATTACACTATTTCTTCACAGAAATAGGAAAAACAATTCTAAAATTTTTATGTAATCGTGGGAGATCTTGAGTAGCCAAGGAATCTGTACAACCAACCAACCAAAAACCCCACAAAGCTGGAGGCATCACATCACCTAATTTCAAATATACCACAAAGCTATAGTTGACAAATTCAGCATGGTACTAGCATAAAAACACACACAGACCAGTGGAACAGAATAGAGAGCCCAGAAATAAAGAAATAAATCCATGCATTTATGCTCAGCTGATTTTTGACAAACATTTTCAGAATACACAATGGGGAAAGAAGAGCCTCTTGGGTAAACGATGTTGGGAAAACTGGATATCCACGTGGAGAAGAATGAAGTTAGACCCTCATTTCATATCACAGACAGAAGTCAACTCAAATGAACTAAAGACGTACGTTTAAGACCTAAAGTAAAACTACTTGAAAATGAGATCAAGGAAAAGCTCCTTGACATTGGTGTGGACAAGGATTTTTTTAACGTGACCCCAAAAGCACAGGCAACCAAAGCAAAAACAGACAAATGGGATTATATCAAAATACAAACTTCCACACAGCAAATGAAACAACAGAATACAGGGACAGCCTATGGAATGGGAGAAAACATCTGACAAGCGGTTAAACATAAAAAATGTATAAAAAACTCTAACAGCAAGAAAACAAATAACCATATTTAAAAATGAGCAAAGGATCTGAATAGACACTTCTCGGAAGAGGACATACAAATGTCCAACAGGCATATAAAAAATGCTCAGCATCACTGATCATCAGGGAAATAGCAAATTAAAACTACAATGAGATATGACCTCACATCTGTTAGAATGGTTTTAACAGAAAAGGAAAAAAATAACAAGTGTGGATGAGCATGTCGTGTAAAGGAACCACTGAAAACTATTGATGCTGATCGTGATTGGTACAGCCGTTTGGAAAACAGAACACAGGGCCTTTAAAACCTTAAAAATTAAAATTAAAAATAGAACTATCATAGTTCTAAGTCAGTAGATATTTGTTTCTCAGTATTGCAGTGGTTTTCAAACCCAAAGATTCTAAACACTTTGAATTATAACTGCTCCCTGATCTGCTTTAATTGCAATGTACATTCATATAATTTTATTTTTTAAATTATTTACTGACAACATTTACTGCCTTAGTGGCAGTAGTTCCTATAGCAGAGCTCAAGACAGATAATATTTGTGCACAAGTCAAAGGGACGGACTCCCAAGATGGACTGCAAACTGGGGACACGGTCCAGATCCCAGTGCCACCTCCATGCCCCATACCCGCCTGTTTTTCAGGGCCAGGGCTACTGCTGTCATCACCACCAATCCAGACCTGAGTCTTGAACCCAGCTGCACCCCACCCTCTAGGGGCACCAAGGCATCCCAGACTGACTAAGGCATATGCTTGCCAGGTCAGATGCTTGGTGTGTACCACTGCCCGCTGCTCGGGTGCCTTCCAGCTTGAACCCATGAGGGCCACACCTGAGGTGCTCCTCAACTCAATGCTGTTGTTCTTTACTCCATAGCACAAAACTGAAATTATGAAGATTTCAAGAGAGCAACAGCAGAGCACTAAACCAAGTACAGGGACTCTTCTAAGAGAAGAATTGTGTGTAGCTGCACCAGGGTGTGCACCCATGAAACTGGCACTGCTGGAAAGAAAAGTGATGCAGTCCCTGGGAATTAAGTTGATGTGACCATATCTGCTGTCATCTTAAGAGCACAATAGGAAGTGAGACTTATTTCCTCTGTATTTTATTGTACTTATTTCTCAAAAATACAGTCCTCAGCATTTCTTCTGATTTTGCAGTTCCAGAAACTGAAATCTTAATTTACAATTTTCCCTGCATAGCAAATTTGCTACCTCCTTTTTTTTTAAAAAAAAATTAATGGTTGGAATTTATTTTTCTTATTAAGATGAAACCCAGTAGATCTGTGATGCTGAGCTCTTATCCACATGTAACACTTGCAGGTATTAGCTTTTCTGAGAAAAAAGTATTTCTTCCACATTTCCTGAACCATACAAAACTATTTTTAAATAATGCAGATGCCAGTCATTTGACCAGAATGGAGACCTGTCAGAATTTTCACCAGAACAGACTTTACTTTCCCATTAAAAGTCTTGCATCCTGAGAAAATAATTTTGAGTCTGGTGATCCTCACCAGCCTGGCAAGCCTTGTGACCCAAACTTGTCTGAAATTTCTGTGTTCCTATATGCTGCTTATCATAGAGTCTCTCTTCACCTTGCTGTTTTTGCTAACCAGAATAATCATCATCCCAGGTAAGGCTTATAACTACCTTGGTATTCTGACTTACAGTCTGATGTTTTTGTGATATAGTTTTTTACATTTAAGGATCTATCTCCCTTCAATGTCTTTCACAAGCCTAAATCAAAGCACTACATTTTGAGTCCATTTGTGTTCCCCAAAGAAGGCATATTTGGAAATATCGAATATATATTTACAGTTAGTTTCTCCTTTTTCTGTCCAAGTTACCTGGTTTAATGCTGTTTTATCTACCCCTAATTTGTTATAAAGCGTTTTGTTTTGGAAATACTTCCCCAAAGTGTGTATGCCCTTATCAATGTACGTAGACACTCTATTTCAGTTCTCTAATACTGAGCATTTTCTCCATGTTCAGACTGCTACACTAAGCACTTGACTACAACAGTTTATACACCAAAAAACATTCACTGCCACGTGCCCTCTTGTTTTGCCTTCCTACAGTGAGTGTGTTCCGTACAGTGTCCATGTTCCTCAGTCTTTATTTCTGTCAATTATTTTGGGTCTGGTCAAGCACTTCTACTCTAAGAGCTAACAAACTGTTTGGAAGTAATAGAGGTGGGCTTACATCCAGGAATGCAAGGAAAATATCATGCCATATGATTTAAGTTGTAAGACAACCCGTGTTACCCTGTGGAAACGGGGAAGCTCAAAAGACAATGTCAGGGATGGGTGGAAGCACAGTGATGTTTGAATGGCATGATAAACATATCTTTAGCCTGGGACAACTGACCTGTCTAGAAGAAGACTGGGCCAGGAGTATGACATAATTTCAAGTCATTTGAAGAAAACAGAAAAGGTATTCGATACCAACATAAAACACCAGCAATGCTTGGTCTTGACAGCTGTGCTGTAACAACCTTGTATGACATTAATTCAGTTAGCAGTCCTATTTTCCAACATACATCCTCCTTGACAAACAGGGCATACATATACAATACGGTAGTGTCTTCCTGTAAAACTCATCACTGAAAGAACTACTGCTATTTAACCTAATCCTAAAATCATTACTCAGCTAAAATGAGTTATTATATTTAAGTTCATATTCCGTTGTACTTTTAAGATTCTTACGTAGCTATAAAATGATATTGGCAACACTGTATTTAACAAAACTGAGTAGCTACAATGTTTAAGGAACAGGAGAGACAGAAAGGTAAGACATACTGTCTTAGCACTCAAGGAATTTGGAGAAAAGGAAAGTCCTAGTGATCACATACTGAGAACAAAGACCACATGAGTTCCAAGGTTGGAGGGAATGCTGAGGGTTGAGGTGGTTGGAGAGAGGTGTACAATGGTAGAGGGACTTGGGTTGGATGCTAAGCAAGGATTGCCCTTCCATAGGGGACAGACTGATGGCAGTTACAATGCAGGGATGCAGAGGAAGGCACACAAATGGAGTTCAGGAGAAGCCTGAATTAATGGAAGGGCTTTTACGGGGTACTGGTGGGGATGATTGCACCAGTCAGGAATCATTTGGTTGCATGTGATAAAAACCCAACTTGAATTCGCTTAACAAGAATAAGGAAATCAGGATAGCAGTATGACTTACGCAATTCAGAACAGAAATCTGGCAGTGAACCTGGGAAGACTTGGAACCAGGGACTCTCACTGTCTGTCATCCTGTGCCTCTGGATTCGTGTTTCATCTTCTCTTCAGCTCTGCAGACAAGATACATGGAAGAAAACGTGAGCAGTAACCTCCCTGAGTGCTTCAACTCACAGCTCCAGCAATTCAGAGAGGAGGAGAATGGGCATGCTTCTCATTTCTAAAACGAGAGGGACACTGACTGCCCAGGGTACAGGACTGGGTTATTTAGGACTCTTAAGAAATCCAGAGATCAACTTGAGGGATGTAGAGTACTTTAGAAAGGAATGTGGTTCTGAAAAAGGTGTTTGAGAGAGAAAATGGTTATACTAAAAAATGCATACATATTACACAGAAAAACAGTATCTATAAACATAGATATTTGTTAAAATTTTTAAATGCCATATTTTCCATTTCTTAACCTATTCAACTTGAAATTACAAATGCTTAAAACCTCACATCGAAATGCCAACCTGAAATAGAACCAATTCATTTCTGTTATTCTTCCTCCGAAATAGTTAATTTTGCTGGCAAATATGACAACAAAATGCCGAAATAGATTTATCTTAAGGACTCATTGATGCTTTGTATTCTTTGTCTATGTCTCACTGTACCCACATTTCTTCCTATTGCTTGTTTTTCTTTGTTTAACTAAACCAGTATATGTAATTCTTTTCAAAATTAATCTGCTCTTTCTTCTAGTTAGAGTGAAACCTTTTGATCATAATTGAGAGAAACTGAGCTAACCCCCAAAGTATAGATTAACTATGTTGCATCAGGATTTTACTGTGCAGGTTATGTTTTGAGATATAAGATTTTACCAGTTTTTTTATAACAAACCATATCATAAGGAGTAATTACTGCCTTCATTCAGAAAAGACTGTATAATAGCTTTTGACTTACATAGGAGTTCTGGATATTTCAGTGCTGTAGTGAAAAACTATAGGCAGAAGCAGGATATAAAAACTGATATATGTTCTACGGCACCTCTGACACTTTAAGAGTTATAGGTTCTACAGTCAACACTCCCCTTGGAACAAGTTTGGCATTTGTTTCCTGGAACATTCCTCTTTGCCGTATCCAATCCCTTAACTGAGGTCCATTACAGCATGTACCCTAAAAGCTGAGGCTCAGCCTCCTCGGAAGCAGGACCCGTGTGGCACTGTATCCCAGTACCTTCAACAGTGCTAAGGCAAGAGTAGGCAATCAGCAAATATTGAATAAATGAATGAAGTATATAAAATATTTATATTCATAAACAGAGTCAAAAACATCCTTCAAGCAAAAAGAGCAAGGTTAAAATGGAGAGGTCAGTGAGGCAGAGACAAACATCCTATAATTGTTTTCCTCCTTTAAAAATGTCCCTCATATGCATACACAGTAAGTTATTCTTCACATACCAAAGCTGAATAATTCCAAACTCGTTTCATTCCAATTCTGTTACTGCTTGAGGATAAAACTCAGTCTTTAAAGGACAAAGAAGTTTCTTGCCGGGAGTTGGCCAGATAGTTCAGGACACAGCTCGGAAACCCATTCTGACTGTCCAATGTTTCTTTTGATAAATAGCAGGATTGCACTGCCTGGAAAAGTAATTCCTTCTAGATGTTGGCAACGGTCATTCTGAACAATAAAAATTGTACAAGGAAATGATGACAGTGTCAGCAAACTCAATCAGTGGATGAGATCAGCTTTTGTTGGACTCCTTGGATATCCAGACAGCTCATAGCATGCTCCATGAATTAAATCTGCCCAAGCCCTAACATCTAGTTTCATACAGCACACCACATGTCTTTCTGCTACATCCAAGATATTTGCCTAATTAGCAGAAATGAAGAGCATATGGTGGGAAAGAGCAGACACCAGGAGTTTGAGGTATGTATGGGGCAATCCAGGGAGAGATATGCATTAGCAGATATAAAAGGCTAAAGATCAGTAATGACCTAAATCATAGCTGACATGTATTAAACATTTGCTAGGTACTGTGCTAAGAGCTTAGCCTATGGGACTTCACTTAACCTTTGCCAACAATTCTTTGATATGCTCTTTATTCCTCATTTTACACACAGGGAAAAAGAGCCTAAGTGAGATTAAGCAACTTATTTGTAACTAACACATGATAGAATTAGAATCTGAGCCAGTGTCTTTCTGAATCCAGAGTCTATATCCTTAACCCCCACATACACTGTCATATAGAAAAAAGTTCTAAGCTGAATTTCCTTTTTCCCTACCTCCCCTCACAGCCAACCTTTTTATGGCCATTGTTCCTCCCCTCTGAATTCAGTTCAATTAGTTTCCAATGACAGCCATCAGTTTCCATCCTCACCACTCCACTGGACCTGCTCTAACAAGTGTACTAGTTAGGATGCTTAGGGATGCAACTAGCAGAATACCCAACAGAGAGAAGCCTACATAACTGGGTTGTTGTTTTTTTTCCTCACAGAATAGGAAAGCCCAAAGCTGAACAGGCCTATGATTTGTTCGGCAGCTAAATAATATTATGAAGGATCCAGGCTGTTTCTATCTTTCACCCTACCCTCTTGCATACAATGGCTTCATCCTCTAGCCTATTGCCCCATGATGGCAAGGCAGCTGCACTCCCTCCTCAACTGCACCCAAACTGAGGAAAGAAGAAAGGAACAGGAAAATACCACTTCTTTTGTACCTTTTTCACTATAAAATCAGTCATATTTTCCCTGTTTCTCAGTGGAAGTGTTTTTCAGTGCTGTCTCTAGCTGCAAGGGATGCTAGGAAAGAAAGGTGCCTGGCATTTTTAGTCTCAGTTGTAGAAGTCAGGTTCTAGGATCCAGCAACATTAAAGAAGAGGAAGGGCTCTTGCTCTTGAGAAGCTTCTGTTTCTTCTTGAGTAAGCAAAGAGAAGTGTCTGCCACCTCCCTGCTAATTCAGAGGACCACATATGGTAGAGCTTTCTGGCATTCACCAGCATCTGTTTTCTTTTCTTCTTCATGGGTTCTACATTTCTCAGCCCTTTGGGATAGAGACCAACAGAATGTGATCAAGTGGTAGGATCACATGGGTTGAAAGGGTTAAAAATGGATATATCTTCTTTGCACCTTCTTCTCTAGCCAACTGAAAAAAATTCTGTGGAGGCTTAGGGAGTCATAGAGCTACGAAATGGAAGTAAGCTCAAACCCTGGATGGCAGCATGGAACAGAGCCCCTAATCCTACTCTGCCCTGTAACATGAGTGAGAAATATATTAAGCCACTCAGATGTGAGGGTAGTTTGTTACAGCAGTTAAACTGCCTTGACTAAACAGAACCTACATTTTTTGGAAATGAAATATATCCTGTAAGTTCAATGAGCAAAAAAGCCTGTCCCCTACTGCTTCATTAATTTGCATTACCTTTCAGGTCTTTGTAGGTATCTCAACACTAGAATAAAATAAAGTGTGTAAGAAGATAAATGGGTTGTAACAATGGCAATTCAAGTAAAACTGGGTAAGGGAGACCAGACTTGTATAAATGGAATCCAAGATGTGTGCTTGGAGAGGGTAGGAAAAGAAATGAAGAGAGGAAATCTATTTCACAATTTTTCTCTTCTCCTCTAATCAGCTATCCCTCCCTCTCACATACACATTCCTCTGTCTTTTATATTCAGTCTCTGCATATCGTTTGCACTTTTTTACTGGTACATCTTGAAACATTCTTTCGAGTTTTATAAATTCCCTATTAACATGAAATTTAAGATTCATGACATAGACATTAAGAATGATAATGCCAACCTATCCTCCCCAGCTAAAGAGATCTTCTATTTGGGAAAAAATGAGGTCTAGAGCAGGAATTTTTAGTTGGTCTGAAACAGGTTTTTGGAAAAAAAGAACACAGACTCACTCAGGCTAAGCCAAGGTAAGGGGATAATTATAAAAAGAAAAAAAAAACAGACTTCCTGGGAATCCAAGAACAGAAAAAAAACAAACTCCATAAACACAGAAGTTGCACTGGGGACTTCAACAGCCAAATTCCCACAACTTCTCTCCAATGGTCATCCTGCTAAAGGACATACTGTCAATCACTCTCTACATCTCTGTTTCTCTCAGTATAGCTCCTTAATTCTCCTACAATAGTAAGTTGTTTCCTCAGCATCTACTTCATACCATTTTCCTGCCTTAATACCTCTATTCACTTACTGCTTCTTTCTTCTTTAGAACTTCCATTTGTTCATAACCCCCCACAGCTCCTATTCTTTCTCATGACATTTATGCGTGTATAATTTTATCTTCTCCTCAACTGCACCATTAGCTCCTACTGCTAATTGCCTTAGTCTAGCTCAGTCGACTATGGACAGGTGGAGGCAGACATTTGTCATACTGCAAACGAATATCTAGGGCCCAGTGGCCATGGTCCTAACAAACACTGGGCTGGACATAGCCAGCATAACATTTACCAAGCTGTTAAGTCTCAGTGGGTAAGCTTTACAGACTTGTGTTATGTAGTTGTATCAGTGTTCAAGCTGATGCTTATGTGAATAAGCAAGGCAGCTATATGCATTCTTTAACAAATATTCATAAGTATTGGCTAAATAAAGCTAACTTTAGGTCTTGGGCCCTGCTGGGGACAACTATGTATATAATTACATACATATACATAGCTTACTATGTAAGTATACATAGTTGTATACATAAAAACCTAAAACAAATTTCATAGTACATCCTTCTCTTACTACTTTCATCTACTAAGGCTACCTGTTATCAGATCAGTTTTTCAAATACAGACAAGTTTCAACATTTTTTTCTTAAAGTAATATATGCAAACAGAAAATTTCAAATATTATATAAGAATACTAAAAATTTACATCTCCCTGACCTCTTACCCCAGGCTCCCATTACTCCTCCCTAAAGGTAACAACTATGCTTCCCTAATTTTTACACAAACAAATTCAAATATAAATGGGAAAGGGTAGCTGTAAAGGTGAAATAGGGAAGAAAAGCAATCATACCCAATTTATTTGGGCAATTGTAGGGGCCTTACAGAGCTGAAGAGTGGACTGCTTTTCTTCCCCTAAGAGGCCCAATGAGTCTCACTGTTCTGCTAGAAACCACAGAGGGGAAATTCTACAATTCAGAACCGATTGGCTCCAACATATCTGAGTGAAGGTTCTTTGTGCACGTCAGGTAGCAACTTTTGGGCTCTTACCAAAATATGCATGAATTGGTGGGTGAAAGCTAGCTGGTGTCAAAGACCAGATTTTCTTCCAATTAAATAAGACTGCTGCAGGAAGAAAAATCTATCTATTCAGTAGCAAACTCTCAGAAGTCCAGCCTGATAAATTAGAATCCCGTATAGCCCTTTTGTCTTCCTTCCATCATTTATATATGTCAGTAAGTATTTCTCTCTCCAAATAACAAACATCCAAAGTCTGAGTCAAAATAGATTTTGTTGCTTCAGGAAATCTCATAAAATTTGTGATGATGGAGGCAATGTCCACTGCTCTCTCTGTTCTTATAACACAAAAACCTCTAAAATTACTAAGGACCATCTAAAACCTCTAAGGGAACCCTATGTGTTTCTTGCCTCCTCATAATTCTCTTACCCTTTGAGTCTAGGTAATACAATTCTGTTTGCCTCTCCTGTACTAAATTCCCAATTCTCCAGGAATTTCCTGCATTGCCCCAGAAGAGAAAGTTAATCTCTTACTTTAAAAATATAAAAAATGTAGGGCTAGGCATGATGGTTCATGCCTTCAATCTCAGCACTTTGGGAGGCTGAAGCAGGCAAATTGCTTGAGAGGAAGGGTTCAAGATCAGCCTGGTGAACATGGCAAACCCCGTTTCTACAAAAAATAACTAGCTGGGTGTGGTGGCATCCACCTGTAGTCATAGCTACTTGGGAGGCTGATGCTCAATAATTGCTTGAGTTTGGGAGGCAGAGGCTGCAGTGAACCAAGATCTTGCCACTGCACTCTACCATGGGCAACAGAGCAAGACCCTGTCTCAAAAAAGGAAAAAATTAAAAAATAAAAGATGTAGTTAACCCTACAAAAGCTGATACCCTGCCACTTCTTAGTGGTGATCGGTTCGCCAAACTATATCCCACAGGTAAAATCTGGTTGTGTAAAGAACACTTTATTGGAAAACAGCCAAATTCAACTGTTTACATATTGCCTGTGGCTACTTTTTCACTGCAATCCCAGCATTGAGTAGTTGCAACAGAAACTATATTGCCTGCAAAGCCTAAAATACTTACCATCTGGCCTCATACAGAAAGAATTTGTTTACGCTTGATATAGGAGGTTGGGTGGGATAATCTATCATGAACATACTTTTGGCAAAATACATAATACTTGACAGACAGTGGCCTTAATATAAGACTACTGCTCATCTAACCTAAAGTCTAGAGGTAGGCCAGTTGGTTCATAGATTCCACAATTACTTTAGAGACCCTGGACTTTTACCCTCTCCTATTCTGCCATCTTTATCAGATTGACTTACCACTTCAGAGTTTCCAGAGAGCTACAAGAGTCACAAGCCTCCCCTTAGGACAGCAACCAAGACAGAAGAAATAGAAAGCACAGAAGAGCCATAACTGTATGAAATTCTCCTTTTATCATGAGAAAAAAAAAAGTTTTCCCAGAGCCCTTGGTAGAAATTCTCAAACTGTTTTGCATAGCCTTGGACCAATCACAAAGGGTATTGACATTGAGATGGTGGATTTGGAGCCAGGGTTGTCACAGCCAGTTGCATATTAGAATTATAAGCAAAGTGACCAAAAAATTAGAAAACATCAGAAACAGCTTGCTCCAAGATGGCAGAATAGGAACAGGTCTGAAGTGCCGTTCCCAGCAAGACCAACACAGAGGGTGAGTAATCACTGCATTTCCAAATGAGTTATAACTGCCCACAGCCCAGGAGATTCCTGGGCTGAAAAGCACCGTAAGTTTCCAATATGGCTGTTTCAGCTGGTGCAGTGGGGCTCTGCACAAAAACTCACACAAATCTGGGTGGTCGTTTCAACTGGTGCCTGGAATGCCTGCAAAACAGAGCCTCCCATACAACTAAAAAAATGGGGGCTAAAGCAGGGAGCCAGGTGATCTGGCTTGGTGGGTCCCACCTCCACAAAGACTAGCAATCTGAAATGCTCTGGACTGAGAGTTTCGCAGCAAATGCAGCTGGACCCAGGACAGTCCAGCTCTACACAGAAAGGCGTCCGCCATTACCAAGGCAGTCCACCACTATCCAGGCAGTCCACCATTACTGAGGCAGTCTGCCATTACCAAGGCAATTCTAACTATACCTCTGTAAACAAAACCGCAAGGAAGTTCACACAGCAGCTGGGCAGAACCCATGGCAGCTCAGCAATGCCTCTTCTGGCAGACTGTGACTAAGCTACCTCCTTGCTGGGCAGGGCATCTCTGAAAAAAGGCAGCAGCCTCTGAAAAAATGTCAGGAACTTATAAATAAAGCCCCACTTTCCCAGGAAAGAGCACCTGGGAAAAAAGGCAGTTATGAGTTCTGCTGCAGCAGACTTAAATGTACCTGCCCAGCACACCTGAATGGAACAGCGAAGCTCACAGCTCAGCACTTGAGCTCCTATGAGGGACAGACTGTCTCTTCAAGCAGCTCCTCGACTCCCATATATCCAAAGAGACACCTGATAAAGGAGAGCTTAGGCTGACATCTGGTAGGTACCCTTCTGGGACAAAGATAATAGAAGAAGAAACTGTCAGTAACCCTTATTGTTCTGCAGCCACTGCAGGTGATCACCAGGGAAGCAGGGTCTGGAGTGGACCTCAGGAAGTCCTACAGCAGAGGGGCCTGACTGTAAGAAGGAAAGCTAAAAAACAGAGAGCAATAACTTCAACATCAACAAAAAGGACATCAACTCAGAGACCCCATCCAAAAGTCACCAACTACAAAGACCAAAGGTAGATAAAACCACAAAGATGGGAAGAAACCAGCACAATAAGGATGAAAACACCCAAAACCAGAATGCCTCTCCTCTTCCAAGGGATCACAACCCCTCACCAGCAAGGGAAGAAAGCTGGATGGAAAATGAGTCTGATGAATTGACAGAAAGAGGCCTCAGAAGGTGGGTAATAACAAACTTCTCAGAGCTAAAAGAGCATGTTCTAACCCAATGCAAAGAAACTAAGAAGCTAGAAAAAACATTAGATGAGATGCTAACTAGAATAAACAGCTTAGAGAAGAATATAAATGACTTGTGGAGCTGAAAAACACAGCACAAGAACTTCATGAAGCATACACAAGTTTCAATAGCTGAATCAACCAAGCAGAAGAAAGGATATCAGAAACTGAAGATTAACTCAATGAAATAAAATGAGAAGGCAAGATTAGAGAAAAAAGAGTGAAAAGAAATGAACAAAGCCTCTAAGAAATATGAGATTATGTGAAAAGACCTAATCTACATTTGATAGGTGTACCTGAGTGTCACAGAGAGAATGAATCCAAGTTGGAAAGCACTCTTCAGGGTATTATCCAGAGAACTTTCCCAACCTAGCAAGGCAGGCCAATATTCAAGACCAGGAAATACAGAGACCACCACAGAGATATTCCTCAAGAAGAGCAACCCCAAGGCACGTAATTGTCAGATTCACCAGGGTTGAAATGAAGGAAAAAATGCTAAGGGCAGCCAGAGAAAAAGGTTCAGTTACCCACAAAAGGAAGCCCATCAGACTCATAGCAGATCTCTCAGCAGAAACCCAACAAGCCAGAAGAATGTGGGTGCCAATATTCAACATCCTTAAAGAAAAGAACTTTCAACCTAGAATCATACCCAGCCAAACTAAACTTCCTAAGTGAAGGAGAAATAAAATACTTTATGGACAAGCAATTGCTGAGAGATTTCATCACCACCAGGCCTGCCTTACAAGAGCTACTGAAAGAAGCACTAAACATAGAAAGGAACGACCAGTACCAGCCACTCCAAAAACATACCAAATATTAAAGAGTATCGACACAATGAAGAAACTGCATCAACTAACAGGCAAAACCACCAGCTAGCATCAAAATGGCAGGATCAAATATACACATAACAATATTAACCTTAAATGTAAATGGGCTAAGTGCCCCAGTCAAAAGACACAGACTGGCAAATTGAATAAGAGGAGCATCACACACTGGGGGCAGTTGGGGGGTGTGGGTACAGGAGAGACAGTGGGGGATGGAAAGGAAAGGATGGGAAGGGATAACATGGGGAGAAATGCCAGATATAGTATGCACCTAAAGTTAAATGCAAAAAATATATACCCATTGATATACTCTATCCAGGCAACCCATCTCACGTGCAAGGACACAGATAGGCTCAAAACAAAGGGATGGAGGAAGATTTACCAAGCAAATGGAGAGCAAAAAAAAAAAAAAAAAAAAGCAGCAGTTGCAATCCTAGTCTCTGATAAAATGGACTTTAAACCAACAAAGATCAAAGGAGACAAAGAAGGGCATTACATAATGGTAAAAGGATCAATGCAACAAGAAGAGCTAAGGATCCTAAACATATATGCACCCAATACAGGGGCACCCAGATACATAAAGCAAGTTTTTAATGACCTACGAAGAGGCTTAGACTTCCACACAATAATAGTGTAAGACTTTAACACTCTACTGTCAATATTAGACAGATCAATGAGACAGAAAATTAACAAGGATATCCAGAACTTGAACTCAGATCTGCACCAAACAAAACCTAATAGATATCTACATAACTCTCCACCCCAAATCCACAGAATATACATTCTTCTAAGCACCACATCACACCTGCTCTAAAACTGACCACATAATTGGAAGTAAATCACTCCTCAGGAAATGCAAAAGAATGGAAATCATAACAAACAGTCTTTCAGACCACAGTGCAATCAAATTAGAGCTCAAGATTAAGAAACTAACTCAAAACCACACAACTTTAAGGAAACTGAACAACTGCCTCTTGAAGGTTGACTGGATGTATTGAGATAATGAAATGAAATGAAGGCAGAAATAAAGACGTTCTTTGAAACCAATGAGAATGAAGACACAACGTACCAGAATCTCTGGAACACATTTAAAGCAGTGCCTAGAGGGAAATTTATAGCAATAAATGCACACATGAGAAGCAAGGAAAGATCTAAAATTGAAACCCTATGATCAAAATTGAAAGAGCTAGAGGAGCAAGATAAAAAACACTCAAAAGCTAGAAGACAACAAGAAATAACTAAGATCAAAGCAGAACTGAGGGAGATAGAGACACAAAAAACCCTTCAAAAAATCAATAAATCCAGGAGCTAGTTTTTTCAAAAGATCAACAAAATGGACAAACTGCTAGCCAGATTAATAAAAAAGAAAAGAGAATAATCAAATATATGCAATAAAAAACAATAAAGGGGATATCACCACTGATCCACAGAAATATAAACTACAATCAGAAAGCACTACAAACAACTCTATGCACATAAACCAGTAAACCTGGAAGACATGGATAAATTCCTGGACACTTGCACTCTCCCAAGCCTAAACTGGCAAGAAGTTGAAACACTTAATAGACCAATAATAAGGGCTGAAGTTGAGGCAGCAATTAATAGCCTACGAACCAAAAAAAAAGGCCCAGGTCCAGATGGGTTCACAACTGAATTTTACCAGACATACAAAGAGGAGCTGGTACAACTCCTTCTGAAACTATTCCAAACAATCCAAAAAGAAGGAATTCTTCCCAAATTGTTTTATGAGACCAACATCATCCTGATAACAAAACCCAGCAGAGACTCAACAAAAAAAGAAACTTTCAGGCCAATATCCATGATGAACATAGATGCAAAAATCTTCAATAAAATATTGGCAAACAGATTGCAACAACACATCAAAAATCTTATCCATCACGATCAAGTAGGGTTCATCCCAGGGATGCAAGGCTGGTTTAACATATGCAAGACTATGAACATAATCCACCACATAAACAGAACCAAAGACAAAAACCACATGATTATCTCAATACATGCAGAGAAGGCCTTCGACAAATTCAACATCCCTTTATGCTAAAAACTCTCAATAAACTAGGTATCCATGGAACGTATCTCAAAATAATAAAAGCCATTTATGACAAACCCACAGGCAATATCATCCTGAATGAGCAAAAACTGGAAGCATTCCCTTTGAAATCTGGCACTAGACAAGGATGCCCTCCCTGACCACTGCTATTCAGTATAATACTGGAAGTTCTAGCCAGAGCAATCAGGCAAGAAAAAGAAATAAAGCATATTCGATTAGGAAAGGAGGAAGTCAAATAGTCTCTATTTACAGATGACATGATTGTCTATTTAGAAGACCCCATCATCTCAGCCCAAAATTATCTTAAACTGATAAACAACTTCAGCAAAGTCTCAGGATACAAAAATCAATGTGCAAAAATCACAAGCATCCCTATACACCAATAACAGACTTAAAGAGAGCCAAATCAAGAATGAACTGCCATTCACAATTGCTACAAAAAGAATAAAATACCTAGGACTACAACTAACAAAGAATGTAAAGGACCTCTTCAAGGAGAACTACAAACCACTGCTCAAGGAAATAAGAGAGGACACAAACAAATGGAGAAACATTCCATGCTGATGGTTAGGAAGGATCAATATCATGAAAATGGCCATACTGCCCAAAGTAATTTACAGATTCAATGCTATCCCCATCAAACTACAAATGACTTTCTTCACAGAACTGGAAAAACCACCTAAAACTTCATATGGAACCAAAAGAGAGCCCGCATAGCCGAGATGACCAAAGCAAAAAGAACAAAATTGAAAGTATCAGGCTACCTGATTTCAAACTATACTACAAGGCTCCAGTAATCAAAACGGCATGGTACTGGTACCAAAAAAGACATATATACCAATGGAACAGAATAGAAACCTCGGAGGCAACGCCACATATCAACAACCATTCGATCTTTGACAAACCTGATAAAAATAAGCAATGGGGAAAGGATTCCCTGTTTAATAAATTGTGTTGGGAAAACTGGTTAGCAGTGTGCAGAAAGCAGAAACTGAACCTTTTCCTGACACCTTACACTAAAATTAACTCCAGATGGATTAAAGACTTAACCATAAGATCTAACACCATAAAAACCCTAGAAGAAAACCTAGGCAAAACCATTCAGGACATAGGCATAGGCAAGGACTTCTTGACTAAAACACCAAAAGAACTGGCAACAAAAGCCAACATAGACAAATGGGATCTAATTAAACTCCAGAGCTTCTGTACAGCAAAGGATACAATCATTAGAGTGAACCGGCCACCAACAGAATGGGAAAAAGTTTTTGCAATCTACCCATCTGACAAAGGGCTAATATCCAGAATCTACAAAAACTAAAACAGATTTACAAGAAACAAACAAACCCATCCAAAAGAGGGTGAAGGACATGAACAGACACTTTTCAAAAGAAGACATGTATGAGGCCAACAAACATATTAAAAAATGTTCATCATCACTGGTCATCAGAGAAATACAAATCAAAACCACATTGAGATACCATCTCACACCAGTTAGAGTGGTGATCATTAAAAAATCTGGAGACAACAGATGCTGGAAAGGATGTGGAGAAATAGGAACACTTTGACACTGTTGGTGGGAGTGTAAATTAGTTCAACCGTTGTGGAATACAGTGTGGCAATTTCTCAAAGATCTAGAAATAGAAATTCCATTTGATCCAGCAATCCCATTACTGGGTATATATCCAAAGGATTATAAATCATTCTATTATAAAGACACATATGTTCATTGTGACAGTGCTTACAATAGCAAAGACCTGAAACCAACCCAAATGCCCATCAATGATAGACTGGACAAGGAAAATGTGGCACATATACACCATGGAATACTATGCAACCATAAAGAAAAATGAGTTTGTGTCCTTTATAGGCACATGGATGAATCTGGAAACCACCATTCTTAGCAAACTGACTCAAGAATAGAAAATTAAATACCACACGTTCTCACTCATAGGCGGGTGTTTAACAGTGAAAACACATGGACACAAGAAGGGGATCAACACACACTGGGGTCTGTTGGCGGGGAATAGGGGAGAGACAGCGGGGTGGGGGTGGGTAGGGAGGTTGGGGAGGAATAAAGTGGGGAGAAATGCCAGATATAGATGATGGGGGGATGGAGACAGCAAACCACATTACCATGTATGTACCTATGCAACAATCCTGCATGTTCTGCACATGTATCCCAGAAACTAAAGTGCAATAATATATATATACATGTATTATATATATAATATATATGTATTATATATGTATATATAATATATGTATTATATTATATATGTATTATATATTATGTATTATATATGTATTATATATATTATATATGTATTATATATTACATATAATATATGTATTATATATTACATATAATATGTATATAATATATAATATATATAATACATATATATAATATATAATACATATATAATATATAATATGTATAATACATATATAATATAAATGTATGTATTTATATTATATATTAAATATATAATAAATATATATGTATTATATATTATATATAATATATAATACATATATTTATATTATATATTTAATATATAATATAAATATATGTATTATATATATTATATATTATACATATGTATTATATATATTATATATAATATACATGTATTTTATATATACTATATATAATATGTATATAATATATATATATAATATCTCTCTCTCTCTCTCCCAAAAAAAGAAAAAACACCAGTATCTGTGCCCTATCTCAGTCCAATTATGCCAGACTCTTTCAGGTGGTTCCTAGTACTGGTATTTTTCTTTATCTCTTAAGGTTCCATAGGTAACCAGGAATGAGAACCAGTTGAACTAATCATGACTCATTGCCTGTGGCTGAGCATGTTTACATGAACAAAAGCAGGGTTTATTGTCTGGGAAGGAAAAGGAACAACAGGGTGGCTTTTGTGTAGGTGATCAGTATTGTCTGTCACAGTCCTATACATAGATACTGAAGCACTTCAAATAAATGCTTAGTTTAGGGGGAAGAGCCTGGGAGCCAGAATCTACCCAGAATCTTCCATGAACGAGGGGGAGCACCCAGAAAGTTTATGGGGAACCACTTCAAGCAGGGTAAAGGGTCATGAACTTCAATGGAAAGCCTACATGCAAAGATCACAGGAGACAGAGGTGTCAAGGGAGGGAAGAAATGTAGGAAAGAAAGGAGTGCTAAGGATGTAATTAGTTCAGTATTGGACATATTGAAGGTAAAGTGTCTGTTATTTCAAGGTTGAGGTGTCTAAAGGCTTACCAGTCCAGAGTTCAGAAAAGAAGTAAACTGCATTCTTTCTAGGACATTTTTAAAAACGATAGGTGACTACTGAGAATTTCCCCAGGGAATTGGCTTTAACTGGAAATGTCCAAACAAACTCCTATCTATGGGGACGATGGAAATCATGAAGCTGAGATTGTTCTGTGAGATGCTTCAAATACAAAGAAAAGATCTGCACCTTGAGATACAAGAAACATGTATCAAGTCAAATGCCAACTGTTAAAAGACTGTCAGTTTATCCTGAAACCCTTCTAAAGACAATAGACATTTCGATGTTTTACTTGACATATTTCAAGCTTTGATGGTAAAAGAAGACCACAGCATTTTCAACAAGAATAATAAAATTAGCAGGACAAATCCAGGCCTTCCAATTCCAAATCCCTCAGACTGAATCATCTCTTAATCCAAGCTCTGATTTGCACATGACCGGTAACTGCAAAATCTGAGTGACCTTTTCATCTCCAATGAAACAGCCTGGGAAAATTGTTTTCCTTGCACTCCTGTCAAAATAGTAACTGCTCTACTTCATTTAAGACTCCTCGTCAAGGGAATTCAATTAGCATTAGCCTGAGATTACCTCAGGACCTCTTAAAAATGTTTTACTCTGTGACCTCCCTTAGGTTTTCCATGACTCATACCTACTGTCCACAACAAAGTAAGTTAGCATTTCATCTTACAAATTCTGAGGTACTTCTGGTCTCCCCGTCACTGTCACATCAAATCTGAGAGGAGGAAGAACCCAAGGGGAGGCAGTAGGTGGTGAATGCTGGGTCACCCATAGTTGACTACCTTTTCCTCAAGCAGCTATTCAGAGCACAGGGGCTGAAGTTTCTGTGACTTCTTGAGAATAGTCCATGATCTCCCTATAGGTCAACTCCCAGATTAGAAAACACTGGGAGAATACTGAATGTCTACTTTGTAAAATGACAGACTCTGAGTTAAGTAGAACCCAGAAATGCTGAAACAATAATAATTGCCAAATTTGCTCTACTACTAATATAAAAGTCTCATCTTATCAATGGGCAAATATTTATTGCTTGCTATTATTAGTAAAATTAAACCTGCCATCTTCATTGAAATAGCATAAGATGAAAATTCCGTTTATCCAGCCTCTAGTTCGACAAATACTTTATATTGCCTACTATGTGCAAGGCACAAGATGAGTAAAAGACAATTCATACTTTTCAGTAAATAGAAAAAATCTTAAAGAAAAAAACAACCCAGCCGGGCGCGGTGGCTCAAGCCTGTAATCCCAGCACTTTGGGAGGCTGAGGCGGGTGGATCACGAGGTCGAGAGATCGAGACCATCCTGGTCAACATGGTGAAACCCCGTCTCTACTAAAGATACAAAAAATTAGCTGGGCATGGTGGCACGTGCCTGTAATCCCAGCTACTCAGGAGGCTGAGGCAGGAGAATTGCCTGAGCCCAGGAGGCGGAGGTTGCCGTGAGCCGAGATGGCGCCATTGCACTCCAGCCTGGGTAACAAGAGCGAAACTCTGTCTCAAAAAAAAAAAAAAAGAAAAAACAACCCTTGTGAAAAACCTAATAGGATGCTATAGTATGTCGTGAAGGTGTCAGAGTGTGCCTGATTATATCTATAGGCTTGCTATGATAGGCCTGCCAGAAATGCAACCACATGAGGCTCTTTCTAGGAAGGCATCATGAGAACAGGATCAGGCAGGTAAGTCTGGCACTTCTGTGCCTTCCTGGTCAGAGGGGAGGTGCAATTCTGACAGCCTATGGCTGTCAATTGAATGTTTGCTCTGTCCTTTGAATAAAAACAGAAAGAGCTGTTTTCACTAACTTAAGTGTTATGGAACCAGATAGGAACACATCTTGCTACACTTTTCCCAAAAAGAAAGATCTATTAATATCACCAAATTTTAAATAAATCTAGTCGTTCAACAAATACTTATCAAGAGCCTACAATGTAGCACAGTCACGAAATTATGAGGCCTAAGAAAAATTGGTAACAAACAAATAATCCACATACAACAGGAAATGAGCAAGCTGATATATTTACAATTAATGATATCTTATCGGAACAGAGTGTCCAATGGTGACACATTCATAAAGGATGTGTGGAAGCTAAAGCAGATTCAAAGAAAAATAGTAAGAATGATTAAGATAGAACATTAGGTTACATAAGAAAACGTTATAGCAGAGTTCCTTAGAGAAGACTAAGGCCTGACTTGATTATCATCTTCATGTTTGAGAGAGGCTCGATGCTGTTCTTTTCCTTAGAAGCCCAGATATGAGACAATGAGATAAAATTAAAGCATTTATTTAGCCCCTGATCCATTCAGTAAACACGCATTATATAGACATCAACCTTGTTACCTAAAACCGTAGGAGATTGTAGAAGCTCAAAGAGGAGTACAACATAGTCTCCCTGCTAAAGAAAGGCATTTCATTTGAACACAAAATAATTCCTTAAAAAAAATCAGTTGCTAAAACGCAGGAGCCGAAGAAGAGTATGTAATATGAATAAATGCCTAGAGATTCTCAAGAAGAAAATCGATTGCTACTCATCATTATAATCAGGGCATAGACCTAGATAATAACTCAAGTTTCTTTCTAGATTTGTGATATTAGCATCTGCCCCCTAGTTTTAGCGTAGCAGTTCCCTTCAAAGTGACATTAAAAGTGATACATAACTATGATGTATATAAATGGATGTATATTTGACCACTAATATCGTGATTTCATGTCATATATTCTCACATCCATTTCTAATTGCTCTTTAATTACGAGTGACAAATAACTTCTTAGATTTGAGGAAATTCATCTGTCTCCTTGGCAGAGTTAAAAATGTAAACTCTGCATCAAGATTATTAGTACTAAATAGACTGCAGTTAGAAAATGAGAAAACTATTCAGAACATACAGTTTGTAACCTTTGGGAGCTGGCTTTTTGGTCTCAGCATCATACTCTGGAAGTTCATCCAAGATAAATGAAAACGCATTTATCAATAGTTTCTTTTTATTGCTAAGTAGCATTCCATGGTATGTATTTACCACAGTTTATTCACTTGGTGAAGAAAATCTGAGCTAATTCCAGTTTTTGGGTATTCCATTAAAGTTGCTATGAATGTCTGTGTGCAGATTTTGTGAGCACAAATTTTCATTTCTTTGGGACAGATGCACAGGAGTACAATTGCTGGGTCACATGGTAGTTGAATGCTTAGGTTTTTCTTTTTTTTAAGAAACTTTCAAACTGTTTCTAGGATGACTGTACCACTTTTCATTCCTACCAGCAATGTGTGGGTGGTCAAATTTTTCAGCATTGTCACCAGCATTCGATGTTGTCATAATTTTTAATTTTAGCCTAATGGGTGTGTAGTGTCAAGTGGTTAGTTTTATTTAAAAAGGATGAGGCAAGGGAGAGAGCAACTAAGTCCCGGGAGCAATGGGTGTGGGAGGGTAGGGGCACTAGACATCTGGTTAGGAAAGCTTCCAAAAAAAAGATAACACTTGGGTTGGGGTTTTTTGTTTTTTTAGACAGGGTCCCACTCTGTCACCCAGGCTGGAGAGCAGTGGCATGATCATGGCTCACTGTAGCCTTGAACTCCTGGACTCAAGGAATCTTCCCATCTCAACCCTCCCCAACCACGTAGCTGGGACTACAGATGTAAGCCACCAAGCTCAGCTGGGCTGGGCTTTTAAAAACTAAGTAGATGTTCAGAAACTAGAGAGGAGGGAAGAATACATCTGGCATACTGAATAAAATAAACAAAACCAAAGAGACATGTAAGAGCATAAAAAATGGAGAGAAGGTGGAGCCCAGCCTGCCATGCGTGCATGAGAAGGGAGGGAAGGCAAAGGGAAAGAGAAATCAGTCAATGCAGGTGGAAGATGACTTGTATGTCATGCCAGGGATTTCAGCTGTGTGCTGCAGGTAAAAGGAAACCCTCAGCTATGATAAGGACAATGACAGGGCTGTTTCCATGCACTACTAATTTTATCTCACAATGTCACCCGTATCTGTCCCTCCCTTTCTTTTCTCACCATCATTCTACCTCAGAGGCTCACTGTACCTTCCATGGAGATCCCTGCTTCAATTCACCCTGCCTACTGATACCAAAGTCATTCTCCGAAGTCCCACAGCTCATATGTTATTTCTCCCTCAGAAGTCCTCATCGGCTCTTTTCTCTGGGCAGAACAAAGTCTGGAACTCCTCAGGGGCATTTAGTAACAGAGGTGATGTGGCACTACTGCTTCCCTCTGGGAAGATAAGCTTCAGATTTACGGGGCTGATTTCTGTTCTCTATGTAAGTAGTCTTTTTACAGCTCCTAAGCTGGAAACTGATGTTTCCTCCATCTCTGTAGCCTGCAGAAGTGCTCCTGATTCTCAAAGACTCAGGCTCAATGTCACTTGTTTCTGTGAGGGTTGCAATAATCCCCATCCTTCCTCCACTCCCAAATTTATGCTAATCGCTCTTACTTTAGGTTTCACCACCTTTTTACTCATATCAACACTAAAGTGTGTATTTCATCCTGCTTTGCATTTCTCCTCAAATAGACTGTAAACTATTTGATGCAAGCTTTGTGATATGGATGTAAAGTAGAAACTTGAGTTGTACATTTATTTAATATCAATGCATCTATGTGCCCAGGATTTGGTATATCACAGGGAAGGTATATAAACTCCAAAAGAGTGTATATATCCAAAGGAATATAAATCATACTATTATAAAGACACATGCACACGTATGTTTACTGCAGCACTGTTTACAACAGCAAAGACTTGGAACCAACTCAAATGCCCATCAGTGATAGACTGGATAAAGAAAATGTGGCACATATATACCGTGGAATACTATGCAGTCATAAAAAAGAATCAGTTCATGTCCTTTGCAGGGACATGAATGAAGCTGGAAACTATCATTCTCAACAAACTGACACAAGAACAGAAAACCAAACACCGCATGTTCTCACTCATTAAGTGGGTGTTGAACAGTGAGAACACATGGGCACAGGGAGGAGAACATCACACACCAGGGCCTGTCGTGAGGGGCAGGGGAAGCATGGAGGGATTGGGGAGGGATACCCATTAGGAGAATTTCTCCATTAACATTAGGAGAAATACCTAATGTAGATGATGGGGCAATGGATGCAGCAAACCACCATGGCACATGTATACCTATGTGACAAACCTGCATGATCTGCACATGTACCCCAGAACTTAAAGTATATTAATTAAAAAAAAGAAACTAGGAAGGGGATATGTTTAAAAAATAGCAACATAAAGCAGAATATATGTTTAAAAAATAGCAACATAAAGCAGAATTTAAGAATGCAAATAAAAAGCAACCTTTTCTCTATATAACTTTAAAATGTGCTTCTGTGTCTAGCTTTATTGAAACTTTTATTCTGTACTTATTTTTATTTAACTGTAGTGTAAATTTACTATTTCCTCAAAATAAACCTAATGGAATACTAAAAACTGTTTCTACACAGTAATAACTCAAACAATAATTAAAAAAAGAACATAGTAGTTTTAAAAATTCCTTCTATTACTCATGCAAACATCAAATCCACTTCTGATAAATTTATGCAGATGTAAAAGGTGAGTAGTGCATCAGTAATACTGCCAGTTCCAGATACTTTTCAAACACAAGGTCTCAAATGACACCACTCCCAAGAATGAGGTCAAGGTGACCATTCATTACTTCTGAGATGTGACCAAACTATTTTTAATAGCGTTAACAATAAAAATGTAATAAGAAATCTTAGAACAAATACATAGAATGCAATAAAAAATTTATCCCTTGGTGATGGGCCAATGAATGTGTTGATCTCACTTTAATTTTATGCAAAAGCCTTGACATCTCCTGACTTTTTCTGGTAATTTACATAAGTTATTCTCTAAATCAAGACAAAATAAATGTCACCTTTTTCTCTAATAGAATCAGTGTTCTATTTCTATAGTGTATTGATGGTACTCAATGTGTCTTCAATTTAAAGAAAAGGAAAGAGGAACATATGTCATACTGACTTGCTAATAAAGTGTTTAAAATAAATACCACAAATCCATAAAGGCTAAAATAGGATTACTGGGACCTCATCTCCTCTGAACATACAATCATTAGGGTTTGATGACTAGGACCGTATTTGGGGTTCTCACATAAACTAGGTTTCTATTGTTTCTTTTTATTTCATCAGATCAAGCAAATATTCTTTAGTTTCAAAAGAAATTTAGAAATATACAGTTCATGACTTTTATTAGCTTCTAAAATTATATCCGGTATTTCAACTATATCTTTGGATAGGCCTTTAATCAATTTTTAATCACATTCTCCACAAGTACCAGGCACTGTAATCAAGATTTACTTCTAACTTATTGGACCCGAAAGAAGCATAATCTTCTGGAAATTCCAACACACACTCAGTTGAACACATAGAGATTTCCTCGAAGCCAAATTTTATTTATTTTAGCACTCCTTTTTTCTGATTAGAAAATTAAAATGAAAGATATTTAATCATTGTGTGTATCAAAGAAATTGAATGACTGTGCCTCCAGGGGAAAGCTCTGCCGGCTAGACAATATTAATGCTAGTGAGGTTCAGTGTAGCCAAAAGGGGAATTGCTGCTAATAAAAGTGATTTTTTTTTAATGTTTCATGTTTTTCAGTTCTGCCTTTTAAAATTGAAGACAGTCAGAAAGACTGTTATAAGGAGGCTAAAAGAAAGAAATAAAAGAACAGATTGGAGAGAAGCATCAGGGTGAATTACCATATTAAAGTATAATCAGAAAATAAATTCTAACAGGAAAGAAAGGAAAAAGGCTTCAGAAGTCTGCCATTGCTTCAAAAGCAGACCAAGAAAAGTAACACTAAATTAGTGCTTCTCATCTGATTAGTGTTTCAAACTTACATTACACTTTTACCTACATACGTTTTCTTTCCTGCTAATTCAAAAAGGTAAAAAAGTTACCGTAACCTGTCACTGCAGCCATCGACCACTGGCACGGTGTACCTTCTCTTCATGTCTCTCTGCAGAGAATCTGCCTTCTCTGTCTTTAAAATGCAAAGAGTAGTGGATTCAATCATCCATGGCATGAAGAAAGTCTATTGAGACTACATGGATTCAACGAGATTGTGGATCGTTAACTTCCGGAGCATAACAAACCCTACGGGTCAGAGTTTACATCATGTACTATATTGTAGGCACTGCTCCTTTACTTCATATAACTTCCCATGGTGCAGTCAGTTTAAGATATTACTTTAATGACACTTTTCATAGGATTAAAAGGCACTCTGGGGGCTTCTCTACAAATAAGATAATTCTGTAAAGTGTTATTGGAGAAATCTCCCTAACTAAATCCACATGAGTGGAAGAGCTGCAATTTAACTGCAAAACTCTTACCGAGCCCTTAGTTTTATTTGTGAAATGTAAGCCTTCAAACAATGATTGGGGGGTCAGAAATGAAAGATAGCAGTTACCAATAGAGTTGGATTTGCATAAATATTTTACATCTTTTTATAGTTTGTCTTCTAAGACATGTTTAGTCTAAAACAAAGCAAAAGCTGTGAATATAATTTCTGTGGCCTGGGGGCTGGCCACATGAGACTCATATGGCCTCAGAAAGAACACACTGAGTCAGCCTTGCGGTCTAGCTTGAGGAGGTCATATCCATGGAATGGAACCCCACGTGCACCAAACAGCTAATGGAATTGAGTCATCAGTATCTGTGGGATAAGCCAATTGTTTCCAAACCATGGAGCTCTTCAGAATATAGATTTCCAGACTACACCCTGGATCTAATATGCCTGCGTCTCTGAGAATAGAGCCCATAGATTTGTACTTTTCAAAGCCCCCACAGGTGATTAGGATAATCGCTAAGGTTTGAACCAGAGGACCAAACTAAAATTAATCTACGTGGGCATGAGGAGTGGGAATAGGGTCTTCCATCTGCTCACAGACAAAAAAGAAGCCTCTGCAAGTCTGATTACTCATTTATTTCTCACCTACATGTGAGTGAGTTTGATTGACTAAATAATCTATTTTCTCTCTAAAAGCTTTTAAAATTTTCTTTTAATCTTAAGGTTGGAAATTTCAGTCGGATGTAGACACATTAGTGTACCCTTTTTATCTGAGGACTCAAACCTCCAGCTCAAGGGAAATTCCTCTGTTCTCTCCTTTCCATCTCTTCCATTTGCTGTGTTCCTGTTCTTTGTTTTCTGGAACTCCTGTTAAGGGTTTTTTAATTAATATTTTCCCTTGCATTTGATTTTTTTTCTACTTTGTCCACCAGATTTTAAATTACTAGAACCACTTTTGTCTTCTCTAATTACTCATCTTCATAACAGCCTTATCTTTCTCCTCCTTCTCCTCTCCCTCCTCCTTCTTTCCTTTTTTTAATGGATAATCACCACTTGACTCTCTGAAGATCTGTAAAAATCATCTTTGGTTAAGTTTTCATCTGTTTTTGATTATTTGATAACCTTGGATCAGTGGCTCTGTTAGTTCATTCCTGTCTTCCTATTGGGTTTCCTCAATCCTCTGTGGTGATACAGGTCTGATGATCCACCAGGTCTCAACTTTGAGTGAAAAGGCTACTTTTAGGTCCTTCATAAATAGTTAAGGTGGGTCTACTGGATAGTGTCTGTAAAAGTTCCTGAGGCATGGACTGGCAGGTAGGCAAGGGGCTCATGCCCTCTCCCCATTGCCAGCTTAGGAAGATGATGAGTTCAGCAGAGAAACAATTCAAGGTTTAACCTGCTGACAGCAGAGTGTTCCTTTTTTTTCTTTCTTGCCTTCATGCCCGTGGGCATCTCATGTCACTGCACAATCTGATCTTCTTCTTGCTCAGACCCGAAAGAGATTAATTTTGATAATACTTTTTGGACTTATCCTGACATTGAGTTCTATTTGTGCCTGCCATTTAGTATAGTGGGGTAAATGATAGGACAGAACAGTTGTATTGTTCAGATTTTAGCTCCTATTTAATTACTCGGAAGGCTGTCCACTGACCTCCTTCTCTATAGTAGGTCACTCTGAGTTTGGGGATTCTCAGAATTGTGTCCTTTCTAACTTGCAAAAATTCTCACAATTTTCTACCGGCTGCTGACATCTTTCTCCCTTGCCAACACTATTCTGAATTTCTTTCTATCTTCGTGTGTGTGTGTGTGTGTGTGTGTGTGTGTGTGTGTGTGTGTGTAATCTTTTTTTAGTCACATAAGGAATTTAGGACAGGAGGAGAGCTAGATGTGTGTTCAGTTCAATCTCCTCCTACAATGCCTTCTTAGATTCCTCCCAGATTAAACCACTGACATATTTAATCACAAAAGACAGTAACACAAACATTAACCACATCACTCCTATGAGAAACGTTTTTTAAAAGCCATATAACTCACAGACTAATGACATTTGTTTCTTCATGAAAGCTTAAATAGATGAATTACTTTTTACTTGGCCATTCTTTTTTATTTCTTTTTCAGAAAAAGCAGTTTTATCTGACCAGATGTCCTTTTTTATAGAGGAGCATCACTAGACTTGATCAATCAAACCATTTGACTATATATAAAAGCTTCTATCATTTTCAAAATATTTTCAGAGTAACCTAAGGCAAATCTATCATTGTAACCTATTGTGTCATATAAATGCATAATACAAATGATGCTTACAGGAGATTGTAAAATATCTACGTTAATCCTCAGTCTCTTTGATGGTTATAAGCTATCTACAGTTGCTAGTTACACAAAGAAACCATTTCTTGCCAAAGCAGAACCTCGAGCAGAGGCTTACAAATTTCTCTTCATCTGCATGCATACTTGCCTTGGAGATTGAATTTTGAAATCATGTTATTTGCTGTTTGTAAATGTCATTCAGACACTATCTCCCATATGCTCAGAATGAAGAGTAAGCAATCATTCATAAGTCACAAACCAATTATACGTGTTCACTGCAACATTAATCTGAACTATGCATATCATCCAACTGGAATGCAAGTTCAAAATTAAGGGCTTCAGAATATACTTACCCTATTTTCAATTTACCTCTTGAGGGCAAACTGGGCATGACATATGACCTGTGACATGAATTTGCCTATCATGCACTCATACATTCAGTTTGGTTTTGAGGTAATCAGACAGTATATGACATAGATAAAAGTATGAAGAGAGAAAAATAAACTTGTATAGTGAAGAGTAAGTTGTCCAGATGCCCTAAAATAACCAACTATATAATTACTGTGGGCCACAGGCCACGAAAGCAAGTTAAATGCATATCTAAAAATCAGGAAATGGGAATACAGCTGTTAATAATGCCAAAAAGTATGATTAGTCTTTTCCTTGTTAACTTACAGACATTTCAAAATCAGTTATGTTATAGTAGGTCCCTCGAAATTATGAATTAATAACAATCAGTAAAGCAGAAAGGAAAGAACATGAAGAAATCCAGGTCCATGCGGATGGAAGATCCTACAGTATATATGCAATGTAGGCCCCTGACAGAGAGCTAGGAATCTGACAGTGTTAAAATGATACACAGGTTATATACCAAAAAAAAATTATTATGAAGGCTTAAGTTTAAAATATTTTCCAGTGAAGACACGAAGCTCACATCATGTTGAGTCCAGGAAGAGAAATAATTATATTATAGCCTTTCATTTAGTGTGTAGAGATGTATTTTACAAATCTGAAATGGTATGAGCGTTTCAAGAAGGGAAGTCTGAGGAATAAAGTATCCATGCGGTACGAATTTGCTAGGACTCCCATAAAAAAGAAACACTCACTGGATGGTTTAAACAGCAGACATTTATTTTCTCACACTTCCAAAGGCTAGAAGTCCAAGCCCAAGATGTCAACAGCGTTGGTTTCTTCCGCGGGCCATGAGGGGAGTGTCTGTTTCAGGTATCTCTGCGGGGCTCCTAGGTGGCTGTCTTCTCCTGTGTCCGTGTCCAAATTTCCTCTTCTTATAAGGACATCAGTCATATTGGATTAGGCTGGCCCTAACAACCTCATTGTAACTTAACTATCTTTGTTGATACCCTATCTCGAAAGAGAGTCACATTCTAAGGTACTGGGAGTTAGGACTTTAACGTATGGATTTTTGAGGAAAAGTAATTCAGCCCAGATATAAATGCTATATATTTTTGCTAAGTTGTTTGTTTTGAAGGGTCATTTAGTTTGTTCAAAGAGCAAACAGTGAATGGAAGAGTAAAGCCTTTCCACTTAGTTCAGAATATATAAGTTCACCAGAACCCACATAACTGAATTAAATGTCAAGCAAGAGTCCAAAGTTGATGAAGGAAGAAATTCTACAAGTTCTTTCCTAGAAAAGCAGTGGCAATTTGAAGGAGACATCTTGGTCCTTACATTTGGCCCTTACTACCTCATAGTAACAATAATACTGTCCAAAGATAGAGATTCATCAACAAATTAGAGAAACACTTTTAACTGCAACGTAAACAGACAAATTTAAGATTTTTTACATTGAAATTAGAGTTAATTGTGTATGAAACTTCTTTACTGGAAAACATAATAAAGTACTGTAATTATGATTACATGGGATATCAAATCAATGACATTGTTTATCCTCTTTTTTCAGTTTTCTGATGTCTATGTAGGTTGATTTTCTTTATTCAAATAAGATTGTTGATGTGACTTTTTTGTTTTTAGGTTTGCCTCTTTTTTAGTATTACTAAGAGGATATGAGTAGGAATATTAAAAACGTGAGATTTCCCGGGGTATTTTTTTTACCCTTACTGAAAAACCAGGCAGACCTGCATGGATATGAGTGAAGACTAGCCTATCACTTTCTGCTAACATCTTCCATTTCAAATGTTTCATCATGAAACATCTACGCATATAAAATAAGAAGCTATATCAAATCGAGTTCAACAGGGCTTCTGACTTTAGATTTATACTCTCCCCTCCAGATGTCACCAGCTCCCTGGAAATGCCACCAATGAATCTAGGTTGAAAGAAGTCAAAAGCATTGATGTTTCTTGGCAAACACATATTCCTCCCTTCTGACTTTCAATCACAGCTTCAAAACACCATGGGATGATGCTAGGATCTGCTTGATTTATCTTGGGATGTGGCCTGTTTTAGCTCTTGTGCTGGTGACTCACCAAACACATCTCTCTTAATCCTTATATCTATTACTATCAATCAACACTGAGGCTGAAACAACTTTCCCAAATGTCAGACATAAACAGTGTTTTCCTGTAAGCTCGGAGGGGAAAAAATAGACGAGAGCATCGGATATATAAAACTCTATACTATATATAATTGGCTTAGAAAACTATGTTTTTAAATTTGTCTTTTGAAAGTTGGAGACTATTCTAAAGTTTTAATTGTCCCTACTCAGATTTGGGGGCCAAAATTTGTTTGTCCTTTTTTCAGTTTCCCAGTATCTACACAGAAGTTGATTTTCATTATTAGGACAAGATTATTGGTTAAGGTGTTTGGGGGTTTGGGGAGTTTTGCCTATGTATTTGTTCATTTGTTTATTTGGAAGTATTCCATTTGCCATTCACTGATTATACTGAACAGCCTTCTATCTCTGCTCTGCATCGTTCATAACTACAGTTACTGAGTCTTCTCTTTAAGTGGTAAGGCATGTAAGGACTTGGCCTCTCTAACGCAGAGGCAAAATGTGAACAAACTTAATAAAAGCCTCCTTTTGGTAGAAATTCTGGAGAAATCTTCACATGTGTTCAGAAACATATAAAACTATTTATGGAAGTATAGACTGAAGTAGCAACAAACAGAGAAACTATAATGTCTGTTGCTGGAAGAGAATAAATAAACCATAGGTTATAGAATCAATAGAATACTATGCCACAGTTCAAAAAATGAGGTGGATCCATGTGTATGTCAGAGACACTTATCAGGTGTCTATGTTTGCTTTAGCTATCCAGCCTAAAGACCCATTTCTTGTTTGGAGAGAATTCTCCCTTCATAAGATGAAATATTTGTTGAATTTAACACATGTATGTTCCTGTGTGAACCCAGAAAAATATTTTTTATAACCAGGTCTTTAGATATTTGATGGAGATACTAGCATTTAGAATATTTAGAAACAAGTATTACAATACCGCCTGACACATAGTAAGTGCTCAATAAATGTCCTCTATTTATACTGTCCATCTACACAGGAACCTACAGTGTTCAATGGAATAATTTTGAACTGAGGAATGTGAAACACACCCTTTGTACTACTGCATGCCGGCTCTGACCTAACACTAATTCCTGAGAACCCGGAATATCTCTGTAGTCCACAAATCAGATTAAAGGTGTAGGGGATTCAGGTTTAAAATGGGATGTTAGCAACCTCATCAGTGGGTCCCCCTGGAATCAATTACATTGTTATCTGCCATTAGAAACTCAAAAGCTGAAGAATTGATACCCTTAATCAATCACAGAACCCTCCCTGCAACACACACTATATAGGCTTCCTAATTCAAAGAGTAAACAAAATGGAAATATGTAATAAATTACAGGCTCTGAAACATCTCTCTCTACCACAATATTTAACCAAAACCAAAGTGCAACTCTGAGGACTGACCAGTGTTATAGCCAGGGTGAAGACTGGAAATGCAGGGAATACATTCCCAGAACACCCTCACCCCCTACCGTGGATGCCTGAAACTGCGAAGAGTACTGCATCCGTTCTTTCCTATACCTGGATAACGTTAAATTTATAAATTGGGAATAGTAGGAGACTAACAACAATGACTGATAACAAAACAGGACAATTATAACAATATGCTATAATAAAAGTTATGTGAATGTGGTCTCACTTTCTCCCCAACCACTGCCTCCTCCAACCGTATCTTATTATGCTATGATCACCTGTTGTGGTGGGTGACTGAAACCATGGAAAGCAAAGCCACAGATAAAGGGGGACTACTGTATATGTGTGGTTATTTCCATTTCATCACATTTGATTCTCTCCTTGGTTGATGAAAGACCTAGACAGATCCTGGAGAGTACAGGGGGTGATCATCAGCTGTGAAGGAATTCTTTGCATGAAAGCACTCCATTATAAAATAAAAGTAGATTTAGGCATGAGGTTTAAACAAGCTTGAAAATCCAAGTAAATCAGAAAGGGAGATTGCTTATCCTTATTCTGGCCTAATTGCAAAACGGCTTTATTGCAGAACTGGATCCTGGGGGCTATTGCCATCAGACTGTGACTACCCAGGCCCATTCAGAAAAACCACCCCTCTCAAGAAATAGAGGCATCACACATACCCAGACTGGTACAATTGGACATTTCGTTTTAGAGACTTTTTGTTCTGCATCCAAGATTAACAAGCAACTGCTGATTCCTAAGTTGCTTGACTTTGAGGAAAGAACAGACTAATGATAAAGATCTTATTCCTGAAATCATTGTCATTTTTCCATGGTTTTTAACCCTGATGAAGCTTCTCACAGAGGTTTGTCTACAGGGAAAGATTGTGTTGATCATGCTCTTGCATGTACTCCCAAGCCACAGAGAAGTTATATTTTCCTTTGTTAGTCATCATTTTTGTGTTTACCTTAGTCATCAAGCATTTTGGTGAGCCTGAGTCAGATTCTCAAGGTCTGGTCACTCTCAAGAAATGTAAATCTTCAGGGCTTCAAAAGACAACCAGATGTAGCCAGTCTCTTGCTTAGATGACATGGCATATAGAAGCACATGTCTCTTTGGGGGTCTTTGAGGATATTTTCACTTCCTTCCTCTTCCCTTTGTACATTCATTCTGTGCCTGAAGTTCCCATTTTTATTTCTTCACCCCTATTGCATGGTAATTTGATTCCCAGTTATCCTTCTATTGCTAGGTCTTCACTAGAGATTCCAGGAGAGTTTTCTGGAAACCTGTGGTTTTGCTGGCATTGCTATTGTTGCCATTAGTGATCATGGTCATATGATGAACCTGGGCCAGGGCCCAATTTTTCCTTCTCTATCCAACTGTTTCTAGAAACAATTGATACCTGATGGCTACGCAGCTAGAAAACTGGCTTCTTCATGAGTTTCTGGTATTTTTTTTCCCCAAGAGATACATATGCTTATTGGTGGCTTTCCCAGGAACGCCCTGCATTTACCTATTGCCCAAAACTGCTGCCAAAGCCAATACCATTTCCTGAGTCTTACTCAAACACGTTAATCTGGATTCAATAAAGCAGTTTTCTGCTGACCTGTCAAAAAATCAGCCCCACAAATGATTAAACTTTTCTCAAGATTTCTTCCAAACAAGAACTGGGCTGTCCAGAGATTTATCTTGGCAAAACTTGAACACAGCAAACCTAGGGCATGCTGGGTAAAAATCCCATCATTAATCCTCAAAGAAGTGACTGCGTTTACTTGGCATCTGTCTTTGGCCTTTGGTCAAACATGCAAAATTTTTTTCTTAGTGACAAAACAGAACCAAAGGCACTCAAGAGAAATGGAGGAATGGAGAGAGAAAAGAGGGAGGGAGAATGGAAACATATAAATAAAAATGTTACTTTTGGCTTATGGATCAGCCTAATGTGTTATATGCAAATCTTAAATGTAGACTGAAATTTATTTTATATCGTATTATTTTTGTAATTGGCTTTCTAAGCATGAATTTCCCCCCAGGGGACCTGTTACATTCTAAGATTTTTACAATGGAAAAGCATAGAAGTTTTAAAAACTGTTTTAAAAATCATTATTTCTTCAATTCATGAGTTAGCATCTGAATCAGAATAAATGACTCACCCCAAAAAGAAAGATGCATTAGAGTTCCTACATAAGGTATTTTTAAAATATTTTTAAATCAAGTATCTGTATCATCTAAAACAGGTTTAGATTGGTTACATTTTGAAAAGTCACTTTTTTCAAAGCAACAAGTCTCTTATACTAGGGCAGTTAGGAAACAACCATTTTGTGTGTGTGTGTGTATATATATATATACACACACACACAGTTTGGTCTGCTTAGAAGATGTCCCATTTCAAATACGTTTCAATTAACTAATCACTTTTGTATGAAGCACCCTATAACATCATCGCATATACATCTGAACTTGTACTAATATACATGATATAAAATTAATTAACATATAAGATTTTGTTATTTTTCAGACCTTGTTTACAGGAAAAATTTGTCCTGCATCAATAAGACTAGTAACTTAATACACATACATACCACTATATAGGTATGAAACAATAATGACGGTAGAATTTATATCTTTAGACACCACTAGCTCATTTTACAGATGAAAAAATTGACAGAGTTATAAATTAGATGACATCTGGTTTTAAGATAGTAAAGACATTTTTGCCCACTTCTTTTAAAAATCACTCTCCAAAGACATGCGTAACAAAAACTTTAACTTCCGTGCAACTAGGAGATATCTATAACCCTGAGCCAAATATATGATTGCAGAAAGCATATGGGGAAATGGTAAATTACTCATCAGGAAGCAGGAAGATTAAACCTACGATAGCATGATACGAAATGAGAAGCAAGCCATTCTGACCCTCAGAACCCCGGAAAGTCTCAGCAAATGGAGGTGGCAGTCATTATTAAAGCCAGTTTGAAAGTCCATATAAAGAGTAGTGAAAGCTTCAGGTCCCTGCCTCTACAGATGGGCAATCATACCTCTCCCGTCTCCACCCAACTACTAACCCAGTGCCTGACTAGAACATCAAGCACAGAGGAGGCTGAGGCCTAACTAAAAATGGGAGGATTCAATTTATCTGTATAAAAACCAATGAAATCCCTAAGGCCGTCTGCCTGTCCAGGGTCAATATGCTGCACTCCACAGGAAAGAAGTTGGAAAATCCTTTTCCTGAGCATTGTTCCAGAATAAAAATAAACAGAAACTCATATTTGGAGGGAAAAGGCTGCTAGCCATCTTGATAATATCTACCAGTCTATATGTCCCATCCAAACGCACTGATCCCAATCAGTATTTTGTTGTTCTCTCTTAAATAGACAGGCAAGGGTAATCAGACATTTGATAAGTGTGAAAAATGGAGACAAGATCTGCCTTGCTGGGCTTTGCAATAAATGCATGAATTTATAAATTCCCAGCATCTGGCAGAGTGAAAGTACTGGTAGTGCAGCCATGGAATTCTTATATAATATGGAATTAAAATTATATATTTTCCCTCTGAAAATAAGTTAATATTTCTCTTCACAATATATCTTTAAGGACAGCACTGGAGCATGTATCTGTTGCTGCTGCCCCTGTTGCAGGTGTTTTTTAATAAAGAGGAAGGACCTGGCAGTTTCATGAGGGAAGCTTAAAGCAATGGATACTACAAAAACTGCAACATTTATTTTCTGTAATGCACATTCATGGGTACTTACACATTTAGCAACATAAAGAAACTTAAAATCTTTAGAGGCAAATTCTTCTTTAGAGCTGTTTGCATCATAACACTTCCTGTCTATCTGAAGCTTCTCAAAAGAGTCTCTGGGCCAATATAAATAAATTGCAAATCAGACAATCCCTTGTTATATTAATTAAAAATATATTTGCCCTGTAATATAATTAGAGAAAATTCCTTATTATGTGAATAAGGATATATATATATATATCCTTTTTATATATATAAAAATATATTTGCCCTGTAAAACTGAAAAAGGAACTGTCTCAGAATACAATTAGAGAAAACACAGTAAACCATATTTCTAAATAGAGTATCTGATCACCAACGTAAATGGTTAAAAGACGTGAGACTAAAGTTCATCTGAAGCCCTTTCTCCGACTTGTTACCAACTCCCGCAGTTTCTAGCAGTCCTACACCTCACACAGAGATCTTTGCTGTGGATACTTGTGAGGCTGAGGCTGCTCACTCTTATTCCCACTTCCTTGAATAACAGGGCCCAGATGGTATTTCTTGCCAACTCTCAAACCAAGTGGTTCAGTTAGAATCAACTCCATCCCTAAGTCTACGGGTGAACATTTGATTCTTAAAAGTCCATTGGAACATCATTGCCCTGTCCCCAAACACAACTGATCAAGCAAAGAGGACATGACCACACTGGAGATAGTTTTAGACCTTTGGCCATGGACTCTAAGTGAGAATTTCTTTCCTTTCTGCTATGCTTGAATTTGGGAAGACACAAATCTGAGCTGCTAGGGGATAGCCCAAGGAGAAAGTTCGCCTGAGAAGGAAGCCAAATCCTGAAGGAATGTAGCACCAAGATAGAAAGAGTGGTTTGATTCACTGTATCTGTCAATTGGATCTGGCAGTGCTGAAAGCATTAAATACCCTAGACTTCAGAAACATCATTCAATGAGTTTCCTTTCTTGCTTAAGCTAGTTTACATTGGGTTTTCTATCAAACTACAAAAACTCCAACTAATACAACCATGCATTTTTATATAAGTATATTCAAGATAAAACTTTCTAGTATAATCTAGTTTCCTAATCAGGTAGGCTAAACCCTCCCCACAGGTATCTCACATCTAAATATTCTTCACATCTAAATAGTCTTCCAGCATAAAGACAAATCACACTAATAATAATAATACAGCTGAAAAGTTCTTTTTACCTTTGATTCCCTAATATCAAGTATAATTTACACAAAGTAAGCACTTAATGTTTATTGAGTGATTTGAAAGTGACAGGCTGAATAAGCAAATGAATCCTTCACCTTGTCTAACATCAAGCCATGCAGTATAGATTCTCTGTATAGATAATCATTAATCCTGATTTAATGATTTCCAGGAATGGATGGAAACTCTCAGTCTCCTTAAATGGAAAGAAAAATATTCAATTAGCTTTCTCTAATCCTAATACAAAGTATCCACAATATTCTTAGCACTTGGTTAGAGACTGGAAAAAAACAGATAAAACTGACATGGTTTTTGCTACCTGGGAACTTATCAGCTAATATTGATAATATATGGGGACAGTGCTAATCGATATATATATATAAAAAATATACATAAATATGTACTTATGGAGCAAGGAACATTAGTGTCATCTGCTCAAGCCTTCCATCCTGTAAAAGCATTGTTAAGAAATATCTGTAATAAATAAGTACCCTCTGCATTTGAACACTTGCAGCCACTGAGACCTCCCCTCCTCTTAAAGCACTGCTGACAGAGTCACACAGCTAGGAATTTTGTCTATATATTAAAGCAGTGATTCTGGTCCTTTCTTGGCCATCATGATGCTCCACATAAACTACAGGTCCCTTTCCTTTTAAGAGCTTTTCATGTCTGAGGACATAGATTTCACTTGCTTGTGAATCATCTCTTCTCTAAGCTAAGCAAAATTATTCACATAATACTGAATCTCTTCATAATTTTCTATATATATATCAATTTAGTGTAAATTCAAGGAAATAATTTATTAATTGTTCTGTGCCCATGTATTGTGCTAAGTTCTTTATCTACATTACTATTTTTTTTTCTTTTTTTTTTTTATTGCATTTTAGGTTTTGGGGTACATGTGATGAACATGCAAGATTGTTGCATAGGTACACACATGGCAGTGTGGTTTGCTGCCTTCTGTCCCCTCACCTGTATCTGTCATTTCTCCCCATGCTATCTCTTCCCACCTCCCCACCCCCCCACCCCTCCCCCATTTCCCCCCAATGGACCCCAGTGTGTAGTGCTCCCCTCCCTGTGTCCATGTGTTCTCATTGTTCAACACCCGCCTATGAGTGAGAATATACGGTGTTTGATTTTCTGCTCTTGTGTCAGTTTGCTGAGAATGATGGTTTCCAGGTTCATCCATGTCCCTACAAAGGACGTGAACTCATCGTTTTTGATGGCTGTGTAATATTCCATGTTGTATATGTACCACATTTTCCCTATCCAGTCTATCATCGTTGGGCATTTGGGTTGGTTCCAGGTCTTTGCTATTGTAAACAGTGCTGCAAGGAACATTCGTGTGCACGTGTCCTTGTAGTAGAATGATTTATAATCCTTTGGATATATACCCAGTCATGGGATTGCTGGGTCAAATGGGATTTCTATTTTTAGGTCCTTGAGGAATCGCCACACTGTCTTCCACAATGGTTGAATTAATTTACATTCCCACCAACAGTGTAAAAGTGTTCCTATTTCTCCACATCCTCTCCAGCATCTGTTGTTTCCCGATTTTTTAATGATCGCCATTCTAACTGGTGTGAGACGGTATCTCAATGTGGTTTTGATTTGCATTTCTCTGATGACCAGTGATGATGAGCATTTTTTCATATGTTTGTGGGCCTCCTGTATGTCTTCTTTTGTAAAAAAGAATGGGCTTGTTTGTTTTTTTCTTGTAGATCTGCTTTAGTTCTTTGTAAATTCTGGATATCAGCCCCTTGTCAGATGGGTAGGCTGCAAAAATTTTTTCCCATTCTGTTGGTTGCCGATTCACTCTACTGACTGTTTCTTTTGCCGTGCAGAAGCTGTGGACTTTGATTACGTCCCATTTGTCTATTTTGGCTTTTGTTGTCATTGCTTTTGGTGTTTTGGTCATGAAGTCCTTGCCTACACCTATGTCCTGAATGGTTTTGCCTAGATTTTCTTCTAAGGTTTTTATGGTATTAGGTCTGATGTTTAAGTCTTTAATCCATCCGGAGTTAATTTTGGTGTAAGGTATCAGGAAGGGGTCCTGTTTCTGCTTTCTGCACATGGCTAGCCAGTTTTCCCAACACCATTTATTAAACAGGGAGTCCATTCCCCATTGCTTGTTTTTGTCAGATTTGTCGAAGATCAGATGGTTGTGGGTATGTTGTATTTCCTGTGAGGCCTCTGTTCTGTTCCATTGGTCTATATCTCTGTTTTGGTACCAGTACCATGCTGTTTTGATTACTGTAGCCTTGTAGTATAGTTTGAAGTCCGGTAGTGTGATGCCTCCTGCTTTGTTCTTTTTGCTTAGAATTGACTTGGCTATGCGGGCTCTCTTTTGGTTCCATATGAAGTTTAAGGTGTTTTTTTCCAGTTCTGTGAAGAAGGTCATTGGTAGCTTGATGGGAATAGCGTTGAATCTGTAAATTACTTTGGGCTGTATGGCCATTTTCATGATGTTGATTCTTCCTAACCATGAACATGGAATGTTTCTCCATCTGTTTGTATCCTCTTTTATTTCATTGAGCAATGGCTTGTAGTTCTCCTTGAAGAGGTCCTTTACGTTCCTTGTTAGTTGTATTCCTAGGTACCTTATTCTCTTTGTAGCAATTGTGAATGGCAGTTCGTTCTTGATTTGGCTCTCTTGAAGTCTATTACTGGTGTATAGGAATGCTTGTGATGTTTGCACGTTGATTTTGTATCCTGAGACTTTGCTGAAGTTGTTTATCAGTTTCAGGAGACTTTGGGCTGAGATGATGGGGTCTTCCAGATATACAATCATGTCATCTGCAAATAGAGACAATTTGATTTCCTCCTTTCCAATTTGGATACCCTTTATTTCTTTTTCTTGCCTGATTGCTCTGGCTAGAACTTCCAGTACTATATTGAATAGGAGTGGTGAGAGAGGGCATCCTTGTCTAGTGCCAGATTTCAAAGGGAATGCTTCCAGTTTTTGCCCATTCAGTACGATATTGGCTGTTGGTTTGTCGTAAATAGCTTTTATTGTTTTGAGATACATTCTGTCAATACCTAGTTTATTGAGGGTTTTTAGCATAAAGGGTTGTTGAATTTTGTCAAAAGCCTTCTCTGCATCAATTGAGATAATCATGTGGTTTTTGTCTTTGGTTCTGTTTATGTGGTGAATTACGTTTATGGGCTTGCGTATGTTGAACCAACCTTGCATCCCCGGGATGAATCCTACTTGATCATGGTGGATGAGCTTTTTGATATGCTGTTGCAATCGGTTTGCCAGTATTTTATTGAAGATTTTTGCATCTATGTTCATCATGGATATTGGCCTGAAATTTTCTTTTCTTGTTGAGTCTCTGCCGGGTTTTGGTATCAGGATGATGTTTGTCTCGTAAAATGATTTGGGAAGGATTTCCTCTTTTTGGATTGTCTGGAATAGTTTCAGAAGGAATGGTATGAGCTCCTCTTTGTATGTCTGGTAGAATTCAGCTGTGAACCCATCTGGACCTGGGCTTTTTTTGGGTGGTAGGCTCTTTATTGCTGCCTCTTCTTCAGACCATGTTACTGGTCTATTCAGGGTTTCGGCTTCTTCCAGGTTTAGGCTTGGGAGGATTCAGGTGTCCAGGAATTTATCCATTTCTTCCAGGTTTACTAGTTTATGTGCATAGAGTTGTTTGTAATAATCTCTGATGATGGTTTGGATTTCTGTGGAATCTGTGGTGATATCCCCTTTATCGTTTTTTATTGCATCAATTTGGTTATTCTCTCTTTTCTTTTTTATTAATCTGGCTAGTGGTCTGTCTATTTTGTTGATCTTTTCAAAAAACCAGCTCCTGGATTTACTGATTTTTTGAAGAGTTTTTTGTGTCTCTATTTCCTTCAGTTCTGCTCTGATCTTAGTTATTTCCTGTCTTCTGCTAGGTTTTGAGTTTTTTTGATCTTGCTCCTCTAGCTCTTTCAATTTTGATGATAGGGTGTCAATTTTAGATCTCTCCTTTCTTCTCATGTGGGCACTCATTGCTATATATTTTCCTCTAGAGACTGCTTTAAATGTGTCCCAGAGATTCTGGTATGTTGTGTCTTCGTTCTCATTGGTTTCGAAGAACATCTTTATTTCTGCCTTCATTTCATTGTTTATCCAGTCAACATTCAAGGGTAAGTTGTTCAGTTTCCATGAAGCTGTGCGGTTCTGAGTTAGTTTCTGCATTCTGAGTTCTAACTCGATTGCACTGTGGTCTGAGAGACTGTTTGTTATGATTTCTGTTCTTTTGCATTTGCTGAGGAGTGATTTATTGCCAATTATGTGGTCAATTTTAGAGTAGGTGTGATGTGGTGCTGAGAAGAATGTATATTCTGTGGATTTGGGGTAGAGAGTTCTGTAAATGTCTATTAGGTTTGCTTGTTCCAGGTCTGTATTCAGGTCCTGGATATCCTTGTTGATTTTCTGTCTGGTTGATCTGTCTAATATTGACGATGGGGTGTTAAAGTCTCCCACTATTATTGTGTGGGAGTCTAAGTCTCTTTGTAAGTCATTAAGAACTTGCCTTATGTATCTGGGTGCTCCTGTATTGGGTGCGCATATATTTAGGATCGTTAGCTCTTCTTGTTGCAGTGATCCTTTTACCACTATGTAATGTCCTTCTTTGTCTTTTTTGATCTTTGTTGCTTTAAAGTCTATTTTATCAGAGATGAGAATTGCAACTCCTGCCTTTTTTTGCTCTCCATTTGCTTGGTAGATCTTCCTCCATCCCTTTATTTTGAGCCTTTGTGTATCCTTGCATGTAAGATGGGTTTCCTGGATACAGCACACTGATGGGTTTTGGCTTTTCTTCACGAAGTTCTCTTGCTGCGTTTTTCAGCTCCATCAATTCACTTATACTCCTCTCTATGCTGTCCATTCTCGTCAGCAGTTCATCCAATCTTTTTTCAAGGTTCCTATTTTCTTTGCGTTCGGTTAGAACATGTTCTTTTAGCTCACTGTAGTTTCTTACTAACCACCTTCTGAAGTCTGATTCTGTCATTTCATCACCCTCCTTCTCCATCCGGTCTGGTTCCCTTGCTGGTGAGGAGTTGTGATCCCTTTTAGAAGGAGAGGTGTTCTGGTTTCGGGAGTTTTCATCCTTTTTGCGCTGGTTTCTTCCCATTTTTGTGGGTTTATCCACCTGTTGTCTGTCTCTGTCCCAGGGAGTTGGAGCTTTATGAGTTTCTGTTGCACTACTGCCTTTTTTTATTTTTCTTTCAGGTCTGACCCGCCCAGCTAGCAGCATGCCTAGCCACTGCCTGCCCGCAGGGGCTTTGCTGAGCTGCTGTGGGCTCTGCCCCGCTGCCCTGAGCTCTTCCCTCTAGTCCTTTTTATATGGGCGTAGTTAGAACTGTCTGGGCAATGGTGGCCCCGCCTCTGTTATGGCTGACTCTCTGTTGTGGCAGGTTGCCTCGGCAACAGCGGGTTGCCTCGGCAACAGCAGCCTGCCTCCATATTGGTGGAGAGTCTCAGTAATGGCGGAAGCCCCTCCCCCACCGAGCCGGACTGTCCTGGTTCAGCTGTGCTTGGTTTGAAGGGCTCAACCCAGAGGGTTTCCAAATACTGTTTTTGTTTTCGTTGTTGTTGGGGGTGGAGGGGTGGGACCAACCGAGCCTGATCACCTGGCTCCCTGACTCAGAGTCTTTTCTTTTAAGTTGAAGGACCCTGCGTTCCGGTCGCTTGTTGAAAAGGCGCCGGGATCTCCCGTGCTGCGACTCACTGAGTCAGCTCAAACTGCGTCGCCGGCGCTGGCGGATTTTTTGCCTAGGAATCTCCTGGCCTGACTCGCTATTTCAGATGAATGGGCAACTGTGCCGTCTCAGGGCTCTGCTCGCCAGCTAAGAGGGCTCCCAGACCAGTGGCTTTTGTACGGAGAACCGCAGCAACAGGGCGTGGTCACAGCAGCCGCGCGGGCGGAATCAGCCCCGCGGGGGCCAAAACAGCCGCACCGGCTGGGACTGCGACGCTGGTGACCCCTCTGCCTGGGTATCTCCTGGTCTGTGGGCAATAAGAGTTCGTCTGGAAATGCGGCGTCCACTCACCCTCTGCACTTTCACTGGGAGCTGAAGTCCTGAGCTGTTCTTAGGCGGCCATCTTCCCAGCATTCCCCTACATTACTATTTTTAAATTCCTCCTAACAATTGTTTATAGTACAATAGAAGATAATTTATCTGAGAGTGTAAATACTGTAAGTATTCAGATCACTAATTAATTTTTCTTTTTAAAAAAATGCTTTTTATGATCAGACATGTTTCCTCACACCATGTAATAGGAGGAGACCAGTTTGTTACAATATGCTGTGCTAAGAGATGGTGTGTTCTCCAAGGCTGCAAACAACAGGCAGGTGATGACAAACGGACAGTGTGGTGCTGGTTATAACAGATCATTAGAAAATGATTTTAGTGAGGCTCTTTGATGCTGTAAAATTTTTATAAATCCCATGGAAATATTAGCATGTTTATATGCTTATGAATATGACATAGGAGACAGGAAAAGACATGACTGTCAGGAATGCCAGAATTGCTGAGATGTTACTCTTGTGAAAATGAGAGAAGTGGGATCCAATGTATAATGGTGGCTATGTGCTGGATCAATAAACAGTTCATCTGTCTAAAAAAATAAAGGAAGCCAAAATATGTGGGTGTACAGGAAGTGTTGGTGATGTGGAAAGTCTCATCAGATTGCTTTCATTACCTCCGTGAACGGGAAGGATGGTCATCTGCTGAGAGCAAGAATGAGGAGGTGGTGATAGCATTTGGAGAGAAAGGGGAAAAGTCTCAAATGACCATCTGAGTGAGTTGGCGAGAAAATGGATTAGGGACGTAGAAAACGATTGCTGGCCGCACTAGGAGCCCACTTCACGTGGGTGGTCATGGAGCGAAAGTGCAGCGAGTCAGCACGGTGCTGGGCTCCTCCTCAGCCGTGTTTGTCCATGATGCAAGTAAAGAGTTATATTTATCCAGAGTTATGAATGTGTCAGAGACAAAGCCAGAGAGGCACAAAATTAAGCTTGGTAAACAGGTGACAGAGAACAGCAAGGGGATAAGAGACAGTAAAAGATGGTAGGATCAATGAAGTCGAGATACTAATCTTTTTTATTGGACCCATTTTTGAAACCACTGAATTCTCACAGAATCTTAATTTTGTTATTTGTCACATTACGTATTTTTGTGTCATGTAAAAATAATGATAAATATAGCATTGATCCACTAATCCATTCACCTAATTCAAAAAAATTTTACTGATGGACACAAAGTGCCAGATGCTGTGGGATATACAGTTAAATAAGGTTGGTAGTTGGCCTCAAGAACTTTATAGCCTAGCAGAGAAAACAGGTAAATGAGGCACCACGGAATAGTGTGGTAAGCACCAGGAAAAACTACTCTAGAGTACAGAAGAAAGACCTCTAAATCAGACTTGAGGGTGACAGAAGACTTCCATTAAGAGGGGACAGTGGAATGGAGTTTTGAAGACCAAATAGACCTCAGTCAACAAGAGAATGGAAAAGTGCTTTCCATGGCCCATCCAAATTATAAGCCAAAATGGTTACTGGGGTTGGGGTAAGACAAAAAACTTGTGGCATATCCCTAAAGACCACGTTCTAAATTATATAATTTTACTGAGTAGCTACAACTGTCCTTCCAGACATGGCCATTTGACACAGATCTGTGTTCTCCCTCTTGTCCATGAAGCCATCTTGAGCAACTTACTTCAAATGCCTTGCCAGAATCAAAACATTGTATCTAGTTTCTCAGACCTCCCAATCAGGGAACCTATTTAAAGGAGGAACTGGTTTGCTATTTGTTCCTAGAAAATTAAGTCAGACCCTCATAATCATTGACTTTTATCCTAAGTGCTAACAAACCACTTTTTTAATAACCTGGTACAGGATTTTGCCACTGACATCAGACTCGTGAATCTGTAACTTGCATGTTTATAAAGGATGAAATCTAGCTGGGGATCAATGTCTCTTTCCAAAAATATTTGAAGGATATGACAGTGTTTGAGAATCACTTTTGTGCTAAGGGAATTGAGGGAGAAAGCATTGCCTAAGACAAAGGTTCAAAATAAATAGGGCAAGAAAAATGGAAGAAAAAGTCAGTGCAGTGGCCTGGAGAAATGGAGTGATATTTAAGAGGTTTGCATTCAATTCACAGAGAGGAATAATCCAGGTCAGCCTGGGTAAAGTCCTTAGAAATCAAAGAGTGTCTCGGTTCTGACATCTGGTAAAGAGCTCTCTCACAGCTTGAGATAAAAGCCAGACTTACTTGGGGGAAACTTGGAAACCTTTTTTAAATAAAACAAAGGAAATTATTTTCTATGACATCACACCAACTCTGCCAATTCCCAGTTTGCCAATGCTTGTCACAATGTTTACAATCAAAAATTCAAATACACAAAGTCGTTGGTTCCACTGCAGTTTAGGAAGGCTGCCAAGAATCTGGGATAATTCCTTCAAGGGAAAAGAAACAAACAAACATCAAATTGATGACAAGGAATTACAGCTCAGCTTAGATAACAGACAACAGAGGGTTAAAGAAATTTCATTAAATGGGTCAGCCCAGGGCCTATCAAGGAACTAATTGCTTTTCTTCTTGTAACTATAAAAGTTTATTCCAAAGTTTTGCTTTAGTTATTTCCTGAGTGCCTACATTAACTTTTCAACCTTAAAATCAAAATACAGACTTATTACTTTCATCAAGGTTAAAAGCACTGCACAACCAAGGATGAGACATAGCCAAGAGAAAAACTTCTTTTGATTATCTTTTGGTTAAATCTTATCTTTAAAAAAAATTGTTTTTTAAGTAATGCTTGAATAAAGTGTCTCATGAACAGAAAACCCAATTCTCTGTTCAGTTTTTGCTAAGAAAGCAGGAGGTAGAAACTAGAAATCCTGAAATTGCCAAATTTAAAACAGTCTGATTAAATTTCTTCTCAGCTTAATATGAGGAACAATTTATTATTATGCCAAGAGCAGCCAGCCCTGAAAACAAACATGTTTTCTTTAGGGAAGGCAGCTAAGGCAACTAAAACAATATGCCAGTTGTTTCAGGTTAGAATTATCATTGAAATATTATCTTTCTATTTCAACAATGTTTTTTCTAACCAGCCTTATCTATGAAACAGCAACCCAAATGTCATAATTATAGAGATGGGTATTTTATTCTATGCATGAGTATTGTCCCCTATATCGTTTTATGTGTCCCAAACAGACCACCAGGCACAAAAGCAAGTAATTTTAAAAACTGAGCTATAGGAATAGTTTATATTGGCATGAAATTAACTGTATGCTAAATGAATCTGACATTTAATGATTATCATTGTTGTGATACATAGCAATTATCCTTAATTGACAATTTATATGTTAGTGGTAACTAGTATTTTAACGTTTTTTTCCTTATTTCTCATCGTCTACTGTCAATGTTGCTTGACAGTTTTCCTCACTCTATGATAAATTTTAATTATTATTACTTTACTTCTCTCATACAAATTAAAACAAGATTCTACACTTGGCACCTGAGAGTTAGGCCCAGGCTCTTGTCTGTGCCCCGCCAATGTCTAACCCACCCTGGACCAACACAGCAGTCCTTCAAATGCCATTTTAACTGCTTTCCCTCCCTTCAGAACCACAGAAGTCTTGATGTCTGAGGCACCAAGAGAATGAAAACGTAGGTTACTGATCTGCATAGGAGGAGTTGGGGATCTGACAAGCACATGCTGGAAGCAGGACACAGTGAAGGGCTGAGGGGAGCAAGTCAGCCCGGGCTGGACAAAAAGGTGGAGAGAGAAGTATGTGAGCCTGCACCCTGACACCTTCAGAGAAAACACAAAGCTGTTTGCCCTGGGCTTTTTCCTGTTTACTTTCTCCATCACACTTAACCTTCATAGTGCATGGATGCCTGACAAAGGAGGGATACTTCATCTCCAAGTTATTCCACACGCAACTTTTTTATCTTACACATTGCTTAGCCCTAGGACTTACACAATACTTCATATACTGTGGAAACTCAATAAATAATTACCAAATGTATTATTTTTAATCATTTTAAAAGAAATGGCTACGTATTAGATGTATCTTGCTCAGTAGAACCAGGTCACTGACTGACTTCACTGAAAGTTGCTGAATTAGTGATCCATAAACCAACCAGGCACCTAGGGCATTGCAGGAAGTGCTTCCGTCCGAGTTTCAGTTCCGGGTTGTTCATCCAGTGTGTGGTCCAAAAGAGGTAGAAATCTATTTTCTGCCACAAATCAACGTTTTTGTCTTAAATAACTGTATGAATTTAATCCTAGCTGCTTGATCTGAGAGTATACAATTATACTACTTCAGTTACCTCATCTTTAAAAAGAGGGGCTTATTCACTTAACTAAATTTTATTAAATAGTCTCTTCCTGCAAAGAATGTACTAGGCACTTCTACAGAGGAGAAACATGGGAGTCTGGTGCCTCCTATTTTCCTTAGGGACTGTGATCATCCAAAACAGGTAGTTATCATAATCGACATTCACAAAAAAGGGTATTTAGAAACATCTCTTAAAAAACAATGTTAACAGTCAAAGTAATTCTTCCCTTCCACGTTCTTTTCCTTAAATCTTTGCTGAGCCTTAGCAAGGACACTGATAAACCACCTTATATTCCCTAGAGTTAGAAAGCTTTTTTTTTTTTTTTTTTTTTTTTTTTTTTAATTTCAGATCTAAATCCTGGCTGCTATTGCTTAAATCCATTTTCTCTTATTCTATTCTCTTAGAAGACAGGGAAAAATCATTCATCCTCCTCTATGTTTTAGTCCTTCATGTATTAAAGATTTCAGCCTTCATTTCTCTAGGTTACGTAATGCCAATGCCTTTCATTTTCCTCATATATCTTATTTTCCAAGCTTTTAAATTAATTCCATTGCACTCCTCTTGGACTTTATGGATAATGAAATAGTTATGCAGCTCCTTTCAAATACTAATTGGGTAATAAACCTTCAGGGAGGGAATTATTTTTAAATCTTAAATCAGAATCTCACATGATCTGAGATTTAAAACATTTCTGGAGAGCAGAAGGAGGTTGGAAAATGCACATAAAATTGGCACAGAAAGCATGGGAAGAAATGGGAAAGTACCATTTGGATATTATTGGTTTATAAAAAGGAAAGCTGAAGCACATGTTACAGCAAATAAGTAAAAGATGCAAGATTAAAGTCACAATTAAAATAAGCAGCTGCAATTTCTGGTTCTCTACCAAACTGCTGTCAAGTGATTGTGATATCTGATCATAACAATCTTGACTGAAGCTTAAAAAACATCACATTATCACAAGTTTACACATTATCACAGATTGATTGGGCAGTGGAAGTTCACCATTCGCTGTGTTAATATTATTTTGCTAGAAAATCTCCAGTTATCTCTTCTTCTCTTTCCAACTCAGCTCTACAGAACAATCCCTCTCCACTGATGTGTTTTCCAGAGGGAATCAAACAAAACTTCCGAGGCTGTTAATGTATTAGATCTCATATGATATCTAAAATCAATTCTTATGTATATAAAATATTATTTGCATAAATATCCATTAACCAACAAATAGATATATTCATACAATGGGATATTACTCAGCCATGAAAATGAAGTACAGTCAATCCTCTGTATCCACAGGTTTCACATACATACTACCAACTACAGATCAAAAATATTTAAGGGAAAAAATAAAAGTACAATAAAACAATACAAATTCTTAAATATAGCGTTAACTACTATTTGCATAACATTTACATTTGTGTTAGATGATATAGATATCATAAGTAATCTAGAGATTGAAGTATACAGGAAGTTATATGCAAATTCTATGCCATTGTATATAATGGACTGGAGCACACATGAATTTTGATATGTGGGGGTGTGTTCAGGAACCAATTCCTGATAGATACCAAAGGATGACTGTACTGATAATATGCTACAACATAAATAAACCTTGCAAACGTGGTACTAAATAAGCTAGACACAAAAAGCCATATATTATATTATTCCATTTGTATGAAATGTCCAGAAGGGGTAAATCCATAGAGACAGAAAACAAATTAGTGTTTGCCAAGGCATTGGAGGGAGAGGGATGAGGAGCGATTGCTTAAGAGGGACAGGACTTCTATTGGGGGTAATCAGTAGACTGAGTAAAGCAGCTTACTGTCCTCAATGTGGGTGGGCCTGTTCCAATGTGTTGGAGGTCTGAATTGAGCAGAAGGCAGAGTAAAGTAGAATTCACTCTCTGCCTGTTTTCAATCTGGAACATCAGTCTTCTGCACTCAGACTAGAACTTATATCACCGGCTTTTGTGGATCTTCAATCTCCAGCTTACACATAGCAGATCATCGGACTTCTCAGCCTCCATAATCATGGGAGCCAATTCTTCATAACAAATATTAACAAACATTCAAGGAACATAAATGTAACTATCTTATTGGTTCTGTTTCTCTGGAGAATCCTAACACATGTGATAGAGAATGTGGATGGCCTATAGGGACTGAGAGCAGCATCCAGCTGACAGTCAGCAAAAAGCAGACAAACCTCAGTCATACAACTACAAGGAATTTAACTTTTCCAATTAAAATAAATGAATTTAAGCTAGATGCAGTAACTCATACTTGTAATCTTAGTACTTTGGGAGGCCAAGGAGGGAGGATCTCTTGAGCCCAGGAGTTCAAGACCAGCCTGGGAAACAGGGTGAGACCCCATATCTATCAAAAAACTTAACAATTAATTGGGTGTAGTGGTGGCATTCACCTATGGTCTCAGCTATATAGGAAGCTGATGTCGGAGGACTGCTTGAGCCCAGGAGGTCGAGGCTGCAGTGATCAGATATTTACACCACTACACTCCAGTCTGGGCCACAGAACAAGAACCTGCCTCAAAAAAACAAAAACAAAAACAAAACAAAACAAAACAGTTTAGAAGCAAATTTTTCCAGAGTCTTCAGATGAGAATTCATCCAAATTAATATCCTGATTTTAACCTTGTGGTAATCTAAATGAAGAATTCTGTCATGTCATGCCAGACTTTTAACCTATGGAAAGGTAAGCAAAACAACAAGAATATTGTTTTAAGCTATTAAATGTGTGGTCATTTGTTACTCAGAAATAGAAAACTAATACAATCTCCAAATATTTTAACTTCAAAATATTTTGAACTTTAAAAAATATTTCATATTTGTGACTGTTCATTATACTATGTGCTTTGAATTCCATTTTCAAGTCATTAAAACTATGAGTAATAGGGATGTGTGCAGACATCAGTATCATCTGGTGATTCATGTTCTTTGTTGACATCAGCAAAATTATTAGTAATGTAGTCAACACATACTGTAGCAACATATGGACAAAAGCCTTTGAAAATATAATACTCAGTTACCTAGTAAGAAAACAAGAGACACAGCAAGGACTTTCAAGATGGCACCATGAGAACATCCCTGCATAAACATTCTTCTTGAGGTCTATTAAAATAAATAAGAAACCTGATCTAAAGACAAAAATGTCATCTTTAATAATACTAGGGAAATACCACAGCATAAATTAAAGATTTCCAATAATACCTACTCTTCCGTAAACAATGAAATTTAAACCCAACCACAGGAGAATGCTGAGAGATAAAAATCTATCTCCATAATTTTGGTCAGAGTGCAGATTTTTTAAAAAAGAGACTTCCCTTTTTCCAATGGCTGAATCATATTCTCATGGGTGTATTATATGTGTAAATATGTGTGTATATATGTGTGTGGGTGTATGCCATATTTTCGTTGTCCATTTGTCTATCAAATTCTAAGATCGATTCCCTATCTTGGTGAATAATGCTGCAATGAACAAAGGGTGTATATATCAACATAGATGAACCTGGAGGACATTATGCTAAGTGAAATAAGCCCAATACAAAAAGACAAATAGTATAAGATCTCACAGACAAGTAAAATTTTTAAAAATTAAACTCACGGAAATGGAGACTAAAACAGTGGTTACCAGAGACTAGGAGGTAGGAGAAATGGACAGATGTTCATTAAGGGGTACAAACTTTCAGTTATAAAATAAACAAGTACTGGGGATCTAAGGCACAGCATGTGTGGTGATGGGTTAATTTATTTGATTTGATAATTATTATACAATATATACATATTTCAAATCATCATGTTGTATACTTTGAATATATATAATCTTTATTTGTAACCTAAATATCTTAACTTTAACAAATAGATAAATATATAGAAAGGCCAACATCCTTTAAGTAGACAGGGAAAATACCCATGGCCAGGTGGAACCATGGAGAGAAAAAAGCAGCACCCACTTGAGCCAGATTTACATACACAAGAACAAAAAATGACGCAAGGCTGAAGAAGGCACAATGTACTGTGATACCTTTATTTTGTGTGAGCCTAACTGAGATAATCAATCATTATGATATTTCAAAGGAAACAAAATTAGAAGAGTCCTTTTTTTCTGTATACTACCCTAACTCACCCCTACACACACACATATATATACACACACATACACACACATACACACACACGAGTGACACGTCTTAAGGCAGATGATTATTCATATCCGGAAAGAAAGCATTTAGAAACAACACACCTAAACCAAGGCTACTAGTTGTCTGCTATCCAAACTCATCCACCACTGCCCCCACATGCATACATACATAAAATCTTCCAGCCTGCCACCTAAGTTTTAAGAAGACAAACAATGCCCATGTAAACCTGGTGGAGATCCTGCCTACTCTCTGACAAATAGCTGATCAAGAGTCCCCATGCATAACTATTCTCAATTACCAGAAAGCAATAAGAGTTCACAGAGACTGAGGTCAATCCTCCTCTAGACCTTCTACCGAGATTACCAGTGACGAAGATGCTACATAAAGTACCAACAAGCTTCCTCAAAATGTCAACTCCACTAAGGTTCCAAGAAAAGCCCCTCCCCGACCTGGGATCAAGAGTAAATTTTTGGACTGTATCAAATCAGGAAAATGCCTCCCCAGGCTTATCAACCCTTTACTATAGAATCCAGTTGGGGGTTCATCTATTGAGTCAAAGACTCACTTCCCTATTTCCTGTTGCCTCCATCAACAGAGATCAAGAAGGAGCTTCAAGCACCTAATTGTTCCTGCCTATAACACTCAACTTTACTACCACTCACCTTGAATTAATCAAGGTAAATCTTATTGTGGTATTTAGTCTTTTTTATCTTAAACTATACAGCCAAATGTCTAGTTTTTCCCTCATCTCCTACCCTGTAATCTCCATAAGGCTCTGATAGTTCCTCTGCTATTACCTACTCTCATCCTCCTTGAACTCTTCCTACTAGACCTTCAGAATCCTATTGTTTGTCCATCATCAGCACAATCTCACACATCCCCAGCCTCTTCTCTCACGTTCCCTTTATCTTTGCACTTCATTTTCACAAGGGAAACTTGGCACTGCTTTCACACACTGTCCTTTCAAGGAAAGGCTGATTTTCTCCCTACCCTTTTATCACTGAGCATGGTAGTGAGGTGAAGATCTTCTCTGTTGTTCATTGCTACTTTCTCACTTCCATCTACCTAGAAACTTCCAGCTTGACATTTTATGGCATCATAACGTATTATCTCCTGTCCCTCAATGTTACTCCATTTCCAAAACTTCCTCCAGATTACTCCCTCTTAACTTTCAAATACTTCTGCTTCTGGCTCATTCCCCTTATCCTCATGACTGTTCCTTCCTTAATTTTTGGAGTTTTAATATACATGTAGATGACCCTTCAAATTCACTGCTTTCTCAGTTTCTTGAACCCTTCTTCTCCATTTACCTCATCTTCAACATTATTATAGTTGTCTGTTGCCATGGTTATACAGTAGTCATTATAAATTTTATCTCTGCATAATCATAATTTCACATATTATACTACTGAATAACCTCATTTTGTTTCTCTCACTCCATTTAGCACCCCAACTCCAACAATCCTTTGACCCCACCAGATTCCAGCTTATTTGTCTCCCTGATATTCATTCTCTCTGTCTCTTACCTAGCTTTATTTCCATGGTGAGTCATTATAATCCTTCCTACTATACATACTTAACTTACTTCCTCTTTCTTCCCATTATTGTAAATACTTGGAAATGTCTAACCCTGGTTAAATGTAAACTTTCAACCACCCCATACTTGTACCCCTGTAGCTGGACATGGCTGAAGAAAAACACACAATTACTCTGACCGGTCTCACTTTCAATTCCTAGTTGTAAATCTCAAACAACCCTCTAATACTCCCTGACTCTTATACTACATTTCCTTAGCCTGTTCATTTGCTATTCTCCTAGAAAACCATCTGCCTTATTTTCTTTTGCCTCCAATTTTCATCATCTCTTCCTGTTTCCTTAACTCTTGGACGATGAGCTTGCTTCCAACTTCACTATATTGCAGAGGAAGTAGCTACCATGGTATACCAATTCTGGAGTACTGTACTGGGAATCGTTCCTGGTAGCCCAGCTCAAAATTTGTTCTTCCTGTCCTTCGGTAACGTTGTAACTCAAACTTTCCATCTGTAAATCCTTTGCACTTAACATAGAGCTTCCTGTAACTGCACCTCAACTCTGAAACATCAGTCAAAAATTAATAATATGCAGAAAAAAAATCAAACAACATTGATAGTATCAAGGAAAAAAATACCCAATAAAATTCAGGTGAAGAAAATATATTTAAATAGATACTACAAGAAACAGAAGAAAATTTTAGACAAAATATCCCAAATCCATAATTATATCAAAGAGAAAGATGCAAGAGAACAAAGATGAAATGCTATATTTAAAAGTGAGCCACAATAGCTGAGGTAAAAACACCATTACAGAAATGAAAACCAAATTGGAAACAGCAAGATGATAATCTAACTTTGGTAGAAATATGGTTGTAACATGGAAGGACAGCTCAAGAAAATAACCCAGACATGAAGAGGGCAGATTTGGAAGGCAGTCATTACATAAAGAGGAGAATAAAATGTAAAATAATTTTACATTTTATTCTCAATTATCAATAATCAAATTTGATAAAATATAAACTAATTGGATAATTATCAATTATCAAATTATCAATAAACATTTCTTTTCTAAAAGAAAATCTGTATATTCATATTGAAAAGCCTTGCTGTGTTCCATGAACAAATTTAAAATCATATTTCCTAATTATATTATTAAATTTCAAAGACAAAGACAGTCTCGTATAAAAATAGAAGGAGAAGAATCAGATTCCCTACAAATGTTTAAAATAAATAAATAAATAAACTCAGACTTCACTTCAGCAACACTCAAGACCCAAAAGACAAAGGAACTACATCTCCAAAAAGTTGAAAGAAAGGGGATGGAACTCAAGAACTGTATATTGAGACATGCTGACATTTACAGAGCAGGAGGAAATGTTTGGTTTTGCAATACTTCTAGATTAGCATCATTTAAAAGCTCTTTTTGAAAAAGAAACATGCATGAATTTGTAATAGAGCCAATTGGAAAATGATTCAAAACAAAAAACTCACAACCGAAGAACACCCACTGTGAAAGAACTAGTGGCACATACTGACTCAAAATAATATAAATATTCACAAGGACCTTGGTGGTAATGTTACCAATCTTGAAAAAAAAAAAGCTATATAGTATTAATTATAAAACACTAAGTGATCAATGCAAAACTTTCAAAATGGCCTAACGAAAACAAAGAAAACAACTGAAGAATATTCACAACCTACAACCCCAATATTACTAAATATAAATGTATACTCATTAATCAAATGAAATTTAACCACAAAATAAACCTAATGAAAATAGAATGAAACAGTAATAATTTTTAAAAGGAGGATTAATTACTTTTCATTTTCCTATTTGCAAAAATACAGAGTCAATTTTAAAAAGCAGAGTAGGGATATTACTGACTTTTATAACATTGAATTTGTAGATTAATTTGAGGACAAATAACACCTTTAAACTACTGAGTCTTTCTATTCAAAATTAAACTACTTTTTCAAGTCTTCTTTTATGTTCTACAGTAGAGTTTTATACTCTTTTTCTTACAGAAACTCAAACTCTGCTGCTACTTTATTAACTAAGTTTATGTACTATTCAAAAAACTTTATTGTCATTTCAACAACAGCATCTTTATCAGGAGTGAATTCCATCTCTAGAAAATAGTAATGCCATATGATAGATGAATCATCCTAGAGGCAACTCCTAAAGTGAAAAATTAAGTAACCTGATTCCTAAATATTTTAAAATAACTAAAATAACATAATCAATAAGCACAAAATTAGGAATAGCAATGAGGAGAAAACACAAATACTACATAAAGTAAGAAAATTACAGGCATAGCTCATTCTGTTATTCTTCCCTTGATTGCACTTCACAGACATGGTGTTTTTTTACAGCTTGAAGCTTTGTGGCAACCCTGCATGAAGCAAGTCTACAAGCATCACTTTCCAAACATGCTTTGCTCGCTTTGCGTCTCTACGTCTCATGCTGGTAATTTTCACAGTATTGCTAACTTTTCCATTATTATCATATCTGTTACAGTGATCTGTGGTGTTCTTTTTGTAATTGTTTTGGGCACCACAAACCATATCCAGATAAGATGTTGAACTGACGGGATAAATGTTTTGTGTGTTCTGACTGCTCCACCAATCACCTGTTTCCCCATCCCTCTCGCTTCTCAGGCCTTCCTATGCCCTGAGACACAACAATATTCAAATTAGGCCAATTAATAACCTTCCAATAGCCTCTAAGTGAAACTAGTAACCCTAGAATAGCTCCAAGTGAAAGTAAGAGTCACGTTTCTTCCTTTAAATCAAAAGCTGGAAAAAAATTAAGCTTGGTGAGAAAAGCGTTTTGAAAGCCAAAATACACTGAAAGCTAGGCCTCTTGCACCCTTAGGTAAGTTTTGAATGCAAAAGGGACGTTCTTGAAGGGAATTTAAAGTACGATTTTTGTGAATACATGAATGACAAGAAGCAAAACAGACCTATTTCTGATATGGAGAAAGTTTTAGTGACGTGGATGGAAGATTTAGCCAGCCACAGCATTCCTTTAAGCCAAAACTTAATCCAGAGCAACACCCTAACTCTCTTCAATTCTATGAAGGCTGAGAGAGGTGAGGAAGCTGCAGGGAAAAAAAGGTGGGAAGCTAACAGAGAATGGTTCCTAAGTTTCACGAAGGAGGCCAACTCCATAACTTAAAAGTGTAAGGTAAAACAGCACACATCGATGTGAAAACTGCCACAACTTATATATTGATACAAATATCAACATTAACAGGAATTTTGAAGAAGTTTATTTCAGCCTTCTTGGATTACTTTGAGGGGTTCAAGACGTGGTAAAAATAGCAAGAGAACTACAATTAGAAAGGGAGCTGGAAGATGTGACTTAAATTGCTGCAATTTCACAATAAAACTTAAATGAATAAGGAATTGCTTCTTACAGGATGCGCAAAGAAAGTGGTTTCTAGAGATGGAATTCACCCCTGATAAAGATGCTGTTGTTGAAGTGACAATAAAGTTTTTTGAATAGAACATAAACTTAGTTAATAAAGTAGCAGCAAAGTTTGAGTTTCTGTAAGAAAAAGAGTATAAAGCTCTACTGTAGAACATAAAAGAAGACTCGAAAAACTAGTTTAATTTTGATTAGAAAGACTCGATAGTTTAAAGGTGTTATTTGTCCTCAAATTAATCTACAAATTCAATGTTATAAAGGTCAGTAATATCCCTACTCCATTTTTAAAAATTGACTTAAAATTGACTCTGTATTTTAGCAAATAGGAAAGTGAAAAAGTCTCTTAGCTATTCAAACATATTAAAGATATAGTAAATAAAAACATCACAGTATTAGCACAGAAATAGCCAGAACAAAATAAAATAGTATATTTCCATATACTTGTCTATATTCTTTGATAAGGACAGTATTTCAGATCAACAGAGGGGAAAATGAACTATTCAAAGAAGCAGGTTGTACAATAAACCAGCTACTTGGAAAATGACAGCAATATGGAGAATAATTATATTGAATCCATTACATTTTGTTGCAAAATACATTTCAGAAAGATGAAAAATGTTCACACAACGCAAGAGTAAACTTACAAAAAAACTGAAAAACTATGGTAAATATTTATTATGAACTAAAATGGAGGATAGATTTATAAGCATGACATAAAATCCAGAAGAAATTATGAATATATACATTTAGATGAGAATTTGAAAGTTCTGCAAGGCAAAATACAGCATTAACAAAATAAGCAGAGATAATGTGGGGAAAGTGTAGACCAGGCGTCCCCAAACTTTTTACACAGGGGGCCAGTTCACTGTCCCTCAGACCATTGGAGGGCCGCTACATACTGTGCTCCTCTCACTGACCACCAATGAAAGAGGTGTCCCTTCCTGAAGTGCGGCAGGGGGCCGGATAAATGGCCTCAGGGGGCCGCATGCGGCCGTGGGCCATAGTTTGGGGACGCCTGGTGTAACAATGCACAGAAACAGTAAAACTCTTCCAAAATTTGTTGTTTAGATTTTTATGGAGCAATTTCTTTTTTCTCTTTTTCCCTACTCCTTTCTCTCCAGATAAAAGAAAATTGTTTATATCAAGATAGTTTATGATGTGTTCAATAAAACTAAGAATCAAATAACTTACTAGGGCTTACTCTTTATTAATATACATGAGATATTAATATATACTATATTAGCATCTATGTACAAATAAGTACTGTTTAAAGGAAAACAATAAAGCAATTCACAAAGCAAACCTTGTTTTGAGTTACTGAGATATTAAAGGCAAATAGCCCAATCGGGAAAAAATGTACATGAACAGACAACTCATAAAAGAAACATCATGGCCAATAAACTTATAAAAAGAATAAATAAATTCAAATTAAAACAAGATTGTCAAAGATTCATTTAGATCTTTAGACTGATACTAGCCAGTACTGATGAGTGTCTGGAGAGGTATAGCTTAACACCACTTTACATGGTAGAGCAATTACTAATACACTGACAGGCAAAATATTTATCAGGAATCTATTAAAATGTTATGAGTTAAGAATCTTTGACCCAGCAATACTGTGTATACTAATTTAGAGTACAGAAACAGAATGAAGAATGGGGGGGAATGAGAAATAGGGATATGAGTAGATGATCAAAAGGGTTGTGGGAAAGAGAAATAAGAAGAGGAGAATGAAAAGCATAGGAGATAAGCAGAAAGGAGAGAGGGAAGGAGAGGAAGGAAGAGAGGAAGCAAGAGGAGGAGGAAAAAGAATAGGGGAAAGAGAAGAAAGAATTGCTACATAAAAATATGAAAATTCAGTCCTGGAAGAATATGTACAAACTATTAGTCACAGTTGCTTCTGCAGAGTAAGATTATAGAGGAATTTCATCTTATTGTTAAATATATGCACAGCACTTAATTTTTTATAACAAGCATATATTATTTTTGAAGTGATCAAATATTTCAAAGTAAAATAAAAATGCAAGCAAGCTTAGAAAAAGAGCATTTCTTCCACATTGGTTTCTCTCCTACTTTTCTCTTGCCCAATCTTTATCTTAAGCCCCCCATAGAAACAGTTTCTTACTTCCATCCCAGCTGTGGCCTCTCTCCAACCCCTCTGCTCAATGACTGAAAAGATAGAAGAGAATGGAGTGGTATCCATCAAAGCATTACCTTTAACACCCAACACTGACACAATCTCTCTCTCTAAAGTGCTCAGATTGTTGATTTTAAGAGCCATTAGGCAAGAAAAGTTGGAAAGCTAGTGCTGAGTTATATAAATAGTGATCTAAAAGAAATGGAAATGATTGTAGTTTGCCAAGTCAGCAATCTAAGAATTCTGCTGGGGAAGCAGCAGAAAGTTGTTTATATCAAGATAGTTTGTGATGTTGCCAATAAAACTATGAATCAAAGAACTTACTTGGACAGACCTACTCCTTATTAATACTTTGCAAATATCTTATCAGCTAAAGCCCTCCTAGGAATTTTTATCCTTAGAAAAGAGGAGAGTTTTTGCCTTTTCAACTAAAGTTTTTAATCCTTCCTTGCATTGGTTCAGTAACATAAAAATTCTATTTAGTACAGTATTCACTACTACATAATAAACAATATATTAAAGTGCTTTATATATATTCTTCTGTATGTTCCGATATATTTGTATTTTCACAGTATAGGCAATAATAATGATGAAGGGAACTTAGAAACCATATACATTAGTAACCAACTCTCCCAATCAACACATAAATTATTTCGAAAACAGAGAGCCAAAGTTCCCTGAGGAATTTTTCTTTACACTGCTAAACATAGGGATGACTTACAGAAACGGCAGTCAGCACCAACCCGTCTTCGCCACTGGGCGATGACAGGGGTGGCTGGTGAAATGGACCTAGTGCTGTCCACAGAATGGGTCATCCTATCCACTTGATTATTAAAATCCTCCTCTGCTGAGGTCACCCATTGGTGAGCAATCACATGGGATACAAATATCTTCACAGTTTTTGGCCACTCAGAGAGGTCCATCCACACTCCTCTTCCCTAAATTTTTTTGTCATCAATTTTTCAATCATGCTTCTTCCAAGTCCCTTACCATCCAGCCAAACCCATGAATCAGTATATAATCGCACATCTGGCCATTTCTCCTTCCATGCAAAATGCACAACCAGGTGCACTGTTCAAAGTTCTGCCCATTGTGAATATTTCCCTTCACTGCTGTCCTTCAGGGTTGTCCTGTAAAGGGGCTGTAGTACTGCAGCTGTCCACTTTTTGGGTGGTGCCGAACCATCTGTGAACCAGGCCCCAGTCTTCTCTTCCTCTGTCAACTGATCATAGGAAACTCTCCAAGAGGCCTTCAGTGCAGGCTGGGGGAGAGAAGGCAGGGTGGCAGGAGTGGAGACCATAGGTCTCCTCATGTAGAGCCACTCCCTCATGTAATTTATTTGTGCCTTCAGGACCTTCTGAAACCCAATCACTTATATACCACTTCCATTTTGTGATGGAATGATGATGCCCCACTTTATGACAATATGGGTCAGAAAGCACCTATGGTAACTTGATGACCTGTAGTCAAATATTCAGTTTCCACCAAAGCCCAGTAACAGTCCAAGAGTTGTGTCTCAAAAGGGGAGTAGTTATTTCCAGAAGGTGGCAGGGCTTTATTCCAAAATCCTAGAGGCTTCCACTGTGATTCACCTATGGGGGCCTGCCAGAGGTTCCAAACAGTATTCTTATCTGCCACTGACACCTCAAGCATCATTGGATCAGCTGGGTCATATGGCCCAAGTGGCAGAGCAGCTTGCACAACAGCCTGGACCTGTTGCAGAGCCTTCTTTTGTTCAGGACCCCACTCAAAACTGGCAGCCCTTTGGGTCACTTGACAAACAGGCCAAAGTAACACACCCAGATGAAAAACGTCTTGCCTCCAAAATCCAAATAGGCCCACTAGGCATTGTGCCTCCTTGGTTGTGGAAGGAGACAAATGCAGCAACTTATCCTTCACCTTAGAAGAAATATCTTGACAGACCCCACACCACTGGACCTCTAGAAATTTTACAGAGGTAGAAGGCCCCTGAATTTTAGTCATATTTATTTCCCATCATCTGGCAAACAAATATCTTATCAATAAGTCCAGTGCATTTGCTACTTCTCACTCACTGGATAGAATTAGCATGTCATCAATGTAATAACCAGTGTGACATCTTGTGGAAAAGAAAATTGATCAAGATCTCTCCAAACAACACTATGACACAAAGCTGGAGAGGTGATATACCCCTGAGGTAGGACAGTAAAGCTGTATTGCTGGCCTTGCCAGCTGATGGCAAACTGCTTCTAGTGGTCCTTATAAACAGGGATGGAAAAAAAGGCATTTGCCAAATCAGTGGCTGCATACCAGCAAGATGTCTTAATTTTCTCAAGCAATGAAACCACATCTGGTACAGCAGCTGCAATTGAAGACACCACTTGGTTAAGCATACAACAATCCATGGTCAGTCTCAAAGATTCATCTGACTTCTGAACAGGCCAAATAGGAGAGTTGAATGGGGAACATAGAAGTTTGGAAAATTTGCAGCCTGATAATATGACAGAAAAGAAAAACTCATTTGCTGCAGAGAAATACAAGCCTACTGCATAAGTTTGCATAAGTGATGAGGAACTGAATGCTAGTCACCAAGACAATGGGGTAAAATGTCTCCAAGGCATGTCAGATACATTTGGGGCAGCCCTTTCCATCACAGGCTTGGAGGCCTAGGAGGGAAAAATGGTTTCATGGACCAGATAAAGGGCTCTCATGATCTATGCAGCCCTGGGACAAGATGCCCTGCCTCCCAGCTGCATCAGCTCCAGCCATGGCTAAAGAGAGTCCACATACAGCTTAGGCCATTACTTCAGAGTGTTCAAGTCCCAGGCTTTGGCAGCTTACACATGGTATTGGGCCTGTGGGTTCACAGAAGTCAAGAAGTGAGGTTTGGGAACCTCTGACTAGATTTTAGAGAACATATGAAGATGCTTGTCTGTCTAGGCAGAAGTTTGCTACAGGGGTGGATCCCTCACAGAGAACCTCTGCTAGGGCAGTGTAGAAGGGAAATGTGGGGTCAGAGCTCCCACATAGAATCCCCACTGGGGTACTGCCTAGTGGAGCTGTGAGAAGAGAGCCACCATCTTCCAGATCCCAGAATGGTAGATCCACCAACTGCTTGCACCATGCACCTGGAAAAGCCACAGACACTCAACACCAATCCATGAAAGCAGCCAGGAGGGGGACCGTACCCTGCAAAACCACAGGGCCATGGCTGCACAAGGCCATGAGATTCTACCTCTTGCACCAGTGTGCCTTGGATGTAAAACATGGAGTCAAAGAAGACCATCTTGAAATTTTAAAGTTTAAAGACTGCCCTATTTGATTTTGGACTTGCATGGGGCCTGCAGTCCCTTTGTTTTGGCCAATTTCTCCCTTCTGGAATGGTGTATTATCCAATGCCTGTACTCCCATTTTATCTAGGAAGTAACTACTTGCTTCTGATTTTACAGGCTCATAGGTAGAAGGGGCTTGCCTTCTCTCAGATGAGACTTGAGATTTGAACTTTTGACTTAATGCTGGAATGAGTTAAGATTTCAGGGGACTCTTCGAAGGACATAATTGCGTTTTGCAATGTGAAGACATAAGATTTGGGAGGGGTCAGGGGCACAATGATATGGGTTGGCAGGGTCTCCACCCATATCTCATCTTGAATTGTAGTTCCCATAATCCCAACATCTTAGGGAGAGACCCAGTGGGAGATCATTGAATCATGGGGGTAGTTAACTCCATGCTACTGTTCTCATGATAATGAGTGAGTTATCATAAGATCTGAGTGTTTTATGAGGGGCTTTTCCCCCTTTTGCTTCACACTTCTCTTTTCTGTTGCCATGTGAGGAAGGATATGTTTACTTCCCCTTCTGCCATTATTTTAAGTTTCCTGAGGCCTCCCCCAGCCATGCTGAACCATGAGTCAATTAAACCTCTTTCCTTTATAAATTACCCAGTCGCAACAGAATCCCTGGGAAAAGGGGTGGTATTGGGTACAGCTTCAGAAGACCTAAAGGTCCCTACCTGGCAGCTCTTAAGAGAGCAGTGGATATCCCAACACAGTGCTTGAGCTCTGACAAGCAACATGCTGACTCCTCAAGTAGTTCCCTAACGCCAGTGTATCCTGACTGGGAGACACCTCCCAGTAGGGGCCAACAGACACCTCACACAGGAGAGCTCTGGATGCCACCTGGCAGGTATCCCTCTGAAATTATGCCACCAGAGGAAGGAACATGCAGAAATATTTGCTGCTCTGCAGTCTCTGCTGGTGATTCCCAGGCAAGCAGGGTCTGGAGTGGACCTCCAGCAAACTCCAACAGACCTGAAGCAGAGGGATCTGACTGCAGCAGAGGAACCTGACTGTTAGAAGGAAAACTAACAAACAGAAAGAAATAATTTCAACATCAACAAAAAGGATGGCCACAAAGAGACCCCATCCAAAGGCCACTGACCCTAAAGACCAAAGGAAGATAAATCCATGAAGATGGGAAGAAACCAGCATGAAAAGGCTGCAAACTCTGAAAACCAGAAAGCTGCTTCTCCTCCAATGGATCACAGTTCCTTGCCAGCAAGGAAACAAAATTGGATGGAGAATGAGTTTGATGAACTGGCAGAAGCAGTCTTCAGAAGGTGGATAATAACAAACTTCTCCAAGCTAAAGGAGCATATTCTAACCCAGTGCAAGCAAGTTAAGAACTTTGAAAAAAGGTTAGATGAAATGCTAACTAGAATAACCAGTTTAGAGAAGAACATAAACGAACTGATGGAGTTGGAAAACACAGCAGAAGAACTTTGTGAAGCATACACAAGTTTGAACAGCTGAATTGATCAAGCAGAAGAAAGAATATCAGAGATTTAAGATCAACTTAATGAAATAAAGTGAGAAGACAAGATTAAAAGAATAAGAGTGAAAAGAAATGAAGAAAGCCTTCAAGATATAATGGATCACATAAGACGACATTGGTGTACCAGAAAGTAACTGAAAGAATGGGACCAAGTTAGAAAACACTCTTCAGGATATTATCCAGGAGAACTTCCCCAACCTAGCAAGGCAGGACAACATTCAAATTCAGGAATACAGAGAAGACCACAATGATACACCTTGAGAAGAGCAATCCCAAGACACAATTGTCAGACTCACCAAGGCTGAAATGAAGAAAAAAATGCTAAAAATAGCCAGAGAGAAAGGTCAGGTTACCCACAAAGGGAACCTATCAGACTCACAGTGAATCCCTTGACAAAAATCCTACAAGCCAGAAGAGAGTGGAGGCCAATATTCAACATTCTTAAAGAATTTTCAACCCAGAATTTCACATCCAGCCAAACTAAGCTTCGAAAGTGAAGGAGAAATAAAAGCCTTTACAAACAAGAAAATGCTGAGACATTTTGTCACCACCAGGCCTGCCCAAGAAGAGCACCTGAAGGAAGCACTAAACATGGAAATGAACAACTGTTAAAAACATACCAAAAACATACCAAAGTATAAGGACCATCAACACTAGGAAGAAGCCGCATCAAATAATAAGAAAAATAACCAGCTAGCATCAGAATGGCTGGATCAAATTCACATATAACAATATTAACCTTAAATGTAAATGGACTAAATGCCCAAATTAAAAGACACAGACTGGCAAACTGGATTAAAAACTCAAGATCCATCGGTATGCTAAATTCAGAAGACCCATCTCACATGCCAAGACACATACAGGCTCAAAATAAAGGGATGGAAGAAGATTTACCAAGCAAAAAGTAGGGGTTGCAATCCTTGTCTCTGATAAAACAGACTTTAAACCATCAAAGATTAAAAGAGACAAAGACAGGCATTACATAATGGTAAAGAGACCAATGCAACAAGAAGATGTAACTATCCTAAATATATATGCACCCACCGTAGGAGCACTCAGATTCATAAAGCAAGTTCTTAGAGACTTACAAAGAGACTTAGACTCCCACATAATAATAGTGGGAGAATTTAACGCCCCACTATCAATATTAGACACATCAATGAAACAGAAAATTAATAAGGATATCCAAGAATTGAACTCAATTCTGGAACAAGGAGGCTTGATAGACATCTATAGAACCCTCCACACCAAATCAACAGAATATGCATTCTTCTCAGCATCACATCACACCTATTATAAAACTGACCACATAATTGGAAGTAAAACACTGCTCAGCAAATGCAAAAGAATGGAAATCGTAGCAAACAGTCTCTCAGACCACAGTACAATCAAACTAGAACTCGGGATTAAGAAACTCACTCAAACCACACCACTATATGGAAACTGAACAACCTGCTCCTGAATGACTAATGAATAAATAATGAAATGAAGGCAGATAAAAAGATGTTCTTCAAAATCAATGAGAACGAAAGACACAACGTACCAGAATCTCTGGGACCCATTAAAAGCAATGTCTACAGGGAAATTTATAGCACTAAATACCCACATGAGAAGTGAGGAAAGATCTAAAATTGATACCCTAATGTCACAATTAAAAGACGAGAGGAGCAAGATCAAACAAATTCAACAGCTAGCAGAAGACAAGAAATAATGAAGATCAGAGTAGAAATGAAGGAGACAGAGACACAAAAACCCTTTCAAAAAAATCCATGAATCCAGGAGCTGGTTTTTTGAAAAGCAAAATAGATAGACCACTAGCCAGACTAACAAAAAAGGAAAGAGAGAAGAATTGAATAGATGCAACAAAAAATGACAAAGGGGATACCACCACCGAATTCCACAGAAATACAAAACTACCATCAGAGATTACTACCAACACCTCTATGCACATAAACCTGTAAATCTACAAGAAATTAATAAATTCATGAACACTTACACCCTCCCAAGACTAAACCAGGAGGAAGTTGAATCCCTGAATAGACCAATAACCAGGTCTGAAGTTGAGGCAGTAATTAATACCCTACCAACCAAAAAAAAGTTCAGGACCAGATAGGGTCATAGCCAAATACTACTAGAGATACAAAGATGAGCTGGTACCATTTCTTCTCAAACTATTCCAAACAATACAAAAGAGGGAATGCTCCCTAACTCATTTTATGAGACCAAAATCATCCTGATACTAAAACCTGGCAGAGACACAACTAAAAAAGAAAATTTCAAGCCAACATCCAAGATGAACATTGATGAGAAAATCTTCAATAAAGTACTGGCAAACTGAATCCAATAGCACATCAAAAAGCTTATCCATCACGATCAAGTCAGCTTCATCCCAGGGATGTAAGGCTAGTTCAACATATGCAAATCCATAAACATAATCCATGACATAAACAGAACCAAAGGCAAAAAACACATAATTATCTCAATAGATGCAGAGAAGATCTTTGACAAAATTCAACAGCCTTTTATGCTAAAAACTCTCAATAAACCAGGTATTGATGGAACATATCTCAAAATAATAAGAGCTACTTAAGACAAACCCACAGCCAATATTATACTAAATGGGCAAAACTCGGAAGCATTCCCTTTGAAAACCGGTCCAAGACAAGGGTGCCCCCTCTCACCACTCCTATTCAATATAGTATTGGAAATTCTGGCCACAGCAGTCAGGCAAGAAAAAGAAAGAAAGGGTATTCAATTAGAAAAAGATAAGGTGAAATTGTCTCTATTTGCAGATAACATGATTGTATATTTAGAATACCTCATTGCCTCCCCTAAAATCTCCTTAAATGATAAGCAAACTCAGCAAACTCTCCAGATACAAAATCAATGTGCAAAAATCACAAGCATTTCTATACAACGACAACAGACAAACAGAGAGCCAAATCATGAGCGAACTCCCATTCACAACTGCTACAAAGAGAATAAAATACCTAGGAATACAACAAACAAGGGACATGAAGGATCTCTTCAAGGAGAACCACAAACCACTGCTCAAGGAAATCAGAGAGGACACAAACAGATGGAAAAACATCCCATGCTCATGGTTAGGAAGAATCAATATCATGAAAATGGCCAGACTGACCAAAGTAATTTATAGATTCAACAATATCCCCATCAAGCTACCATTGACTTTCTTCGCAGAACTAGAAATAACCACCTTAAACTTCATATGGAACCAAAAGAAAGGCTGCATAGCCATGACAATCCTAAGCAAGAAGAAGGAAAGCTGGAGGCATCATGCTACCAGACTTCAAACTATACTACAAGTCTGCAGTAATCAAAACAGCATGATGCTAGTACCAAAACAGAGATAAACACCAATGAAACAGAACAGAGGCCTCAGAAATAATACCACATATCTACAAACATCTGCTCTTTGACAAACCTGATAAAAACAAGCAATGGGGAAAGGATTCCCTGTTTAATAAATGGTGTTGGGAAAACTGGCTAGCCATGTGCAGAAAGCTGAAACTGGACCCCTTCCTTACACCTTATACAAAAATTAACTCCAGATGTATTAAAGATTTAAAGATTTAAACATAATACCTAACACCACAAAAACCCTAGAAGAAAACCTAGGCAAAACCATTCAGGACACAGGCATGGGCAAGTGCTTCATGACTAAAACACCAAAAGCATTGGCAACCAAAGCCAAAATAGACAAATGGGATCTAATTAAACTAAAGAGCTTCTGCACAGCAAAAGAAACTATCATTAGAGTGAACTGGCAACCAACAGAATGGGAAAAAAACTTTTGCAATCTATCCATCTTACAAAGAGCTAATATCCAAAATCTACAAAGAACTTAAACAAATAAACAATTTAAAAAAACAGACAACTCCATCAAAAAGTGGGTGAAGGATATGAACAGACACTTTTCCCAAAGAAGACATTTATACAGCCAACAAACATATGAAAAAATGTTCAGCATCAACTGGTCATTACAGAAATGCATATCAAAACGACACTGAGATACCATCTCTAGCAAGTTAGAATGGCGATCATTAAAAAATCTGGAGACAACAGATGCTGGAGAGGATGTGGAGAAACAAACACTTTTACACTGTTGGTGGGAGTTTAAATTAGTTCAACCATTGTGGAATACATTTTGGCAATTCCTCAGGGATCTAGAAATAGAAATACCATTTGACCCAGCAATCCCATTACTGCATATATACCCAAAGAATTATAAATCATTCTATTATAAAAACATATGCAAACGTATGTTCACTGTGGCACTGTTTACAATAGCAAAGACTTGGAACCAACCCAAATGCCCATCAATGATAGACTGGATAAAGAAAATGTGGCACATATACACCATGGAATACCATGCAACCATAAAAAAGGATGAGTTCATGTCTTTTGCAGGGACATCAATGAAACTGGAAACCATCACTCTCAGCAAACTGACAGAGAACAAAAAATCAAACACCTCATGTTCTCATTCATAAGTGGGAACTGAACAACGAGAACACAGGGACACAGGGAGGAGAACATCGCACACTGCGGCCTGTTGTGGGGTGGGAGAGCTAGTGGAGGGATAGCAGGGGGTGAGGGAATTGGTGAGGGATAACGTTAGGAGAAATACATAATGTAGATGACAGGAGGATGGATGCAGTAAACCACCATGGCATGTGTAGACCTATGTAACAATTCTACACGATGTGCACATGTACCCCAGAACTTAAAGTATAATTTAAAAAGATACCTTACAAAATAAATCTTATGACTATCTAATAAGCATATAAAACATTTGATGTTGTCATAAGAAAAATACAAGCAAACCACAATAAGATATACCTCTCAAATGGGCTCAAATTAAAAGACAAACAATGTCAAGTATCAGTAGGAATTGGAGTAAAGAAAGTACCGCAAAAAGAGTATAATCAGTACGATTCCATTTATATAAAGTTCTAGAACAAGCAAAAGGATGGTTCACAATCAGAAAAGTAGTTGCTTTCAGGGGTGGGAGTAACAATTGACAGGAAAGGACATGAAGGAACTTTCTGTGGTGACGTAAATGTTTTGTATTTTGATAGAATTCTGTATGACACCAGAGCGGTTTGTTAAAACTGAGTTTTCATTTAAGTGTTGAACACTTTATTGCACATAAAATTCACATAAAAATTAAAACTCTTAAAAAGAGGTGACTTTAGCTTGCTATATGAATTAAGTATTTAGGGCAAAGTATCCTGATTTATCAAATTTTCTTTGAAATATATTAAAAATTAAATGGATTAATGGATTGATAGAGGAATAGATAATGTCTAAGTATGTTAATGGTAGAATGTATGTAGTGATATACTGATACTCACTTAAGTTTATTTCACCTTTGCTGTTTGTTTGGAAGTTTCATAATAAAGTGTTGGGAAAAAAAAAGAAATAAAGATGTTATTTGAAACCAATGAGAATGTGACACAACAATGGGACACATTTAAAGCAGTGTGTAGATGGAAATTTATATTACTAAATGCCCAACAGAGAAAGCAGGAAAAATCTTAAGTCGACACTCTAACCTCACAATTAAAAGACCTAGAGGAGCAAGAACAAACAAATTCAAAAGCCAGCAGAAGACAAGAAATAACTAAGATCAGAGCAGAACTGAAGGAGATAGAGACATAAAAACACTTCAAAAAAATCAGTGATTCCAGGAGCTGGTTTTTAAAAAATATCAACAATATATATAGACTGCCAGCCAGACTTATAAAGAAGAAAAGAGAGAAGAACCAAATAGATGCAATAAAAAATAATAAACGTGATATCACCACTGATCCCACAGAAATAAACACCTCTATACAAATAAAACAGAAAAACTAGAAGAAATGAATAAATTCCTGGACATTTAAATCCTCCCAAGACTAAACCAGGAAGAAGTTGAATCCCTGAATAGACCAATAACAAGGTCTGAAATTGAGGCAGTAATTAATAGTCTACCAACCAAAAAAAGTCCAGGACCAGATGGGGTCACAGCCAAATCATACCAGAGTTACAAAGAGGTGTTGGTATCATTTCTTCTTAAACTATTCCAAACAATACAAAAAGAGGGAATGCTCCCTAACTCATTTTATGAGACCAGCATCATCCTAATATCAAAACCCAGCAGAGACACAACTAAGAAAGAAAATTTCAAGCCAATATCCATGATGAACATTGATGCAAAAATCTTCAATAAAATACTGGCAAACCGAATCCAACAGCACATCAAAAAGCTTATCCATCACGATCAAGTCAGCTTCATCCCAGGGATGCAAGGCTGGTTCAACATACACAAATCAGTAAACAAAATTCATCACATAAACAGAACTAAAGCCAAAAACCACATAATTATCTCAACAGATGCAGAGAAGGCCTTTGATAAAATTCAACAGCCCTTTATGCTAAAAATTCTCCATAAACTAAGTATTGATGGAATGTATCTCAAAATATAAGAGCTATTTAAGACATATCCACAGCCAGTATCATACTAAATGGGCAAAAACTGGAAGCATTCCCTTTGAAAATAGACAAGGATGCCCTCTCTCACCACTCTTTCAACATAGTATTGGAAGTTCTGGGCAGGGCAATCAGATAAGAGTAAGAAATGAAGGGTATTTAAAGAAGTAAAGATGAAGTCAAATTATCTCTATTCACAGATGACATGATTGTGTATTTCAAAATTCCCATGGTCTCAGCCAAAAATCTCCTTAAGATGATAAGCAACTTCAGCCAAGTCTCAGGATACAAAATAAATGTGCAAAAATCACAAGCATTCCTATACACCAATAACAGACAAGCAGAGAGCCAAATTATGAGTGAACTCCCATTCACATTGCTACAAAGAGAATTAAATACCTAGGAATACAACTTCCAAGAGATGTAAAGCACCTCTTCAAGGAGAACTACACACCATTGCTCAAGGAAATCAGAGAGGACACAAACAAATGGAAAAACATTCCATGCTCATGGTTAGGAAGAATCAGTATCGTGAAAATGGCCATATTGCCCAAAGTAATCTACAGAGTCAATGTTATGCCCATCAAGCTATCATTGACTTTCTTCACAGAATTAGAGAAAACCACCTTAAATTTCATATGGAACAATAAAAAAGCCCACATAGCCAAGACAATTCTGTTTAAAAAAAAAAAAAAAAAAGCTAGAAGCATCATGCTGCCTGACTTCAAACTATACTACAAGGCTAGAGTAACCAAATCAGCATGATACTGGTACAAAAAAAAAAGAGAGAGAGAGAGAGAGAGAGAGAGAGATAGACCAATGGAACACAACAGAGGCCTCAGAAATAATGCCACACACCTACACCATCTGATCTTTGCCAAACCTGAAAAAAACAAGCAATGAGGAAAGGATTCCCTATTTAATAAATGGTGTTGGGAAAACTGGCTAGCCATATATAGAAAGCTGAAACTGGATCCCTTCCTTACATCTTATACAAAAATTAACTCAAGATGAATTAAAGATTTAAATATAAGACCTAACACCATAAAAACCCTAGAAGAAAACCTAGGCAAAACCATTCAGGATTCATAGACATGGGCAAGGGCTTCATGACTAAAACACCAAAAGCAATGGCAAAAAAAGTCAAAATAGACAAATGGAATCTAATTAAACTAAAGAGCTTCTATACAGCAAAAGAAACTGTCATCAGAGTGAACAGGAAACCTACAGAATGGCAGAAGATTTTTGCAACCTATCCATCTGACAAAGGACTAATATCCAGAATCTATGAAATCTTAAACAAATTTACAGGAAAAAAAAAAACAACCCCATCAAAAACCAAGTGAAAGATATGAACAAACATTTCTCAAAATGAGACATTTATGCAAACAGCAAACACATAAAGGAAGCCCATCATTACTGGTCATTAGAGAAATGCAAATCAAAACTACATTGAGATACCATCTCACACCAGTTAGAATGGCCAACATTAAAAAAATCAGGAGACAATGGATGCTAGACAGGATATAGAGAAATAGGAACGCTTTTACACTTTTGGTGGAAGTGTAAATTAGTTCAACCATTGTGGAAGACAGTGTGGCGATTCCTCAAGGACCTTGAAATAGAAATTCCATTTGACTCAGCAATCCCATTACTGGGTGTATACCCAAAGACTTTTAAATCATTCTATTATAAAAACACATACACATGTATGTTTATTGCAGCACCCTTCACAATAGCAAAGACTTGGAACCAACCCAAATGTCCATCAAGGATACACTGGATAAAGAAAATGCGGCACATATACACCATGGAATACTATGCAGCCATAAAAAAATGGTGAGTTCGTGTACTTTGCAGGGACATTAATGAAGCTGGAAACTATCATTCTCACCAAATTGACACAAGAACAGAAAACCAAACACCGCATGTTCTCACTCATAAGTGGGAACTGAACAATGAGAACACATGGACACAGGGAGGAGAACATCACATACCAGGACCTGTCGGTGAGTTGAGGGCTAGGGGAGGGACAGCACTAGGAGAAATACCTAATATAGATAATGGGATGATGGATGCAGCCAACCACCATGGCACATGTATATTTATATAACAAACTTTCATGTTCTGTTCATGTACCCCAGAACTTAAAGTACAATAAAAAAAAATAAATTACCCAGTCTTAAATATGTCTTTTTTTTTTTTAGCAGTATGAGAATGAACTAACGCAAAAGGCACCCAAAGAGAAAGAGTGGAAATCAAACAATCTTTTTTTTGCAGACAACATAATTATTTATCTAGAAAACCCCAGTGTCTCAGCCAACAGCTCCTCTAGCTGATAAACAACTTCGGCAAAGTTTCAAGATACAAATCAATGCACAAAAATCACCAGCATTCCTATACACCAACAACAGCCAAACTTAGAGTCAAATAAGAAAGGCAGTCCCATTCACAATTGCCACAGAAAGAATAAAATATCTAGGAATACAGCTAACCAGGGAAGTGAAGTATCTCTACAATAAGGATTACAAAACACTGCTCAAAAAAAATCAGAGAAAACACAAACAAATGGAACAATAGTTGATGCTTTTGGATATGAAGAATCAATATTAAATGGCTATACTGCCCATAGCAATTTATAGATTCAATGATACTCCTATCAAACTACCAATGACACTCTTCACAGAACAAGAAAAAAACTATTTTGAAATTTATATCAAACAATAAAGTCTGAATGGTCAGGCGTAAAAGGAACAAAGCTGAAGGCATTGCATTACCTGACTTCAAGCTATACTATAAGGCTACAGTAACCAAAACAGCATGGTGCTGGTATAAAAACAGGCACATCAACCATGAAACAAAACAGAGAGCCCAGAAATAAAGGTACACATCTACAACCATCTAATCTTCAACAAAACTGACAAGCAATGGGGAGAAGACTCCATATTCAATAAATGGTGCTGGGATATCTAGCTAACCATATGCAGAAGATTAAAGGAAGGAACCCCTTCCTTACACCATACACAAAAATCAACTCAAGATGGATTAAAGACTTAAATGCAAGCTGAGCACAGTGGCTTATGCCTATAATCCCAGTACTTTGGGAGGCTGATGTGGGCAGATCACTTGAGGTTCTAGGAGTTTGACCAGCCTGGCCAACATGGCAAAACTCCAACTCTACTGAAAATACAAAAAAAAAAAAAAAGTTGGGCATGGTGGCACATGCCTGTAATACCAGCTACTCAGGAGGCTGAGGCACACGAATCCCTTGAACCCAAGGAGTGGAGGTTGGGAGGTTGCAGTGGGCTGAGATCTCACCACTGCACTCCAGCCTGGGTGAGAAAGTGACTTTCTACTCCCACTCTGAGACAGAGTAAGACTTAAATCTAAAACCCAAAACTAAAATAACCCTGGAGACAAACTAAGCAATACCATCTCAAACACAGGAATGGGCAAAGATTTCATGACAAAGACACTAAAAGCAATCACAACAAAAGCAAGAATTGACAAGTGGAATCTAATTAAACTTAAAGAGTTTCTGCACAGCAAGAGAAACTATCAACAGAGTAAACATAATTCACAGAATGGGAGAACATTCTTGTAAACCGTGCATCTGGCAAACCTCTAATATTCTGCATCTATAAGTAACTTAAACAAATTTACAAGAGAAAAACTACCCCATGAAAAAGTGAGCAAAGGACATGAACAGACATTTTTCAAAAGAAGACATACATGCAGCCAACAAGCTTATGAAAAAAAAGCTCAGTTTCATTGATTAGAGAAATGCAAATCAAAACCACAATTAGATACTATCTCACACCAGTCAGAAAGGCTACTGTATTACTAAAAAGTCAAAAAATAACTGATGGTGGTGAGGATGCAGAGAAATGACAACACTTATTCACTGTTGATGAAAGTGTAAATTAGTTCAACCATTGCAGAAACCAGTACAGCAATTCCTCAAAGAGCTAAACGCAGAACTACTATTTGACCTAGCAATCCCATTACTAAGTATATACCCAAAAGAATATAAATCATTCTACCATAAAGACACATGCACACCAATGTTCACTGCAATACGATTTACAATGGCAAAGACATGGAATCAACGCAAATGCCCATCAACGGCAGACTGAATAAAGAAAATGTGGTATATATACACCATGGAATACAATGCAGCCATAAAAAAGAATGAGATCATATCTTTTAGGGGAACATGGATGGAGCTAGAAGCTATTACCCTTAGCAAACTAACGCTAAGGGTAATACAATGCAGCCATAAAAAAGAATGAGATCATGTCTTTTGTGGGAACATGGATGGAGCTGGAAGCTATTACCATTAGCAAACTAATGCAAGAACAGAAAACCAAGTATCACATCTTCTGACTTATAATTGGGAACTAAATAAGAACTTACGAACAAAAAGAAGGAACTAGACATTGGAATCTACGTGATGGTGGAGGGTTGCGGGAAGGAGAGGAGCAGAAAAGATAACTATCGGGTACTGGGCTTAATACCTGGGTGATGAAATAATATGTACAACAAACCCCCATGACACATGTCTACCTATGTTACAAACCTTCACATGTCCCCCAAAACCTAAAATAAAAGTTTTTTTTTTTTAATGGGAATCTGACACTTAAACAGTATCTCCTAAGGCCCGGAGCAGAGTTGGGAGGATCACATGGAAAGAGTTTTAGAAATGCCATTATTCATCCTTTACCCCTAAACCAACTAAATGAGTATCTCTGGGACTGGGATCTGCCAGTGATCTTTCATAAAAAGCTCCCCTAGACAATTCTAATGTAGCCATAGGTGACAAACTACTGCTCTAGACAAGTAGTTTTCAAAGTGTAGTTCATAGACCAGTATCACCTGACTAATTCTAGAAATGCAAATTCTCTGGCCCCGCCCCCCAGAATTTCTGTAGGTGGGATGCAGGGATATGCATCTTAACAAGCCCTCCAGGTGATTCTGATGCTTGCTCAAGCTGGAGAACTACTCATCTAGATAAGTCATGTCAGAAGAAAAAAAATATCAGGAGGGCAGACAGGTTGAAATGGCTCAGGTTGGAAGTCCACTGTGGTTCCCTTACTTTAAAGAAGAATGAAAAATGCACACCGCTTTCCCTCACGGAGCTTTTGAGTGGAGAGGGCATCTAGCCTTCCACCTTTATCTCTTAAAGAGCCAAAGAATGACACAGGCCTCTTGGTTCCAACTGTATTTTAGGATTTTAAATAAAATTCAAAGAGACTAATAATAGAAAGATGTCTGACCAACAGAAAGTAGAGCTGGTCCTTGTGCCTAGGAGCGAGGTAAGGAGAGAGGTAGGGAGGGAGGGCAAGGGCTTTCCAGACCAGAAAACAATAACCTGAAAATACATGATTAAAACTGAAAAAAAGAAAAGAAAAATATTACCTTCATCAAGAAACTGCAGATGGAAGTTTCCCCACACTTAAGCTTCCTAAGAAACCCCCAAAGCAGGCTGGGAGAGGAAGAGCATTTGGGCAACTGCCAGAGAGGGGAAGCAACACCAGCTCATTCAGTTTAGACTCTCATGTCCCATCCTTCTCCTCTTTCTCTTCTCCTCCCTCACCCTGCAGGAGTCAGAAACCATTTCAAAGATAGGGATGAAGGAATGAAAAATCCAAGGAGGGGTCATCAAAGGGCAAAAACTCTGCTCCTCTTCCCTGCTGTGGGTTGCCTCCCAAGCCTGGGGTAGGAGCAGACTGAGAAAGTGAACAAAATTTTAACTGGGTAAGAGACAGAGGTTTGTATTTATATAAAAATCAAAGTTTCTAATATCTGAAAATGAGACTTTCTCCAATTCCTGCATATGATTAGAAAACTATGGGATCTGTCTGAAATCGTTTCTTGGGGTGAAGAAGGGAGAGCAGACAGAAAGAGTTCAAGAACAAGGTTAAAATGAATACTGAAATAAAGTTTCTTCCCGCCAGCATCTTACCAATAAATAAAATAGTTACAGGGAAACTTTTCTAGATCCAGCCAAGAAAACATTTATCCCCTCGTTCTTTAGGGGAAGGAAAATTAACATAGAGTAAGAGATGACTCCTTACTTACACTCAGTCCATGCCTTGAAAAAAGATACAGGATATAGGGATAATTCATATATTCCAAATCTTGCTGATAAGGAAACTGCCACTCCAACCAAAGAGGCAGCTGATATTACTAATGGCTACAGCATTTGCTAAGTGCTATGCGCCAGCTCTGTGCTTCAAGTCTCACATGCATATTTCACTGAATCCTACAATAACCTTGGGAGGTAGGTTCTATTATTATCTCCAGCACAGGAAACCAAACTCAGGTCTTTCCTGTATCCTGCCTCACCATTCTAGGAAGCCTAGTGCTCTGGGAAGCCAAAGAGAAGCCTAAGGCAAGAAATCTCATCTTACCTTTCAGTCTATAGTGAGGAAAAGCTACCATAGGCACACTAGGAAATAAAGAAAATGTGTTTTAGATTTAATGCCCACTTTTCATGCCAGGAGCAGGTCCTAGCAACAAAATTACAGAAAAGAGTGGATTTTACTAATTATCCATTTGTAGCCCAAAATTACTTGATTCATACCAATAGTCACTGGCTGTTTCAAAAATACTCATTTTCTCAATTTAAAGCTGTCAGACACAAACTCTTCAGTTGCAACATGGTATAAAATTAACCACTAAGCACATTTCTACTGCCAAGAATAAAGACTTAGAACCACAAAATGAGGATGGTTGACTGTGCTATAGTTAAGTTTATAGTCAGCATTATTAGTTTCCTTCCTAAGGAGGAGCACAATATCAGGCTTGGACATATTGCTCAGTAGCAGGTAGTCTCGGGGAAACGTAGTCCCTGAAGTCATAAAAACTGTGTTAGCTGAAGAAGAAGACTAGTTATAGTATGTAAGTGCACAAACTACACAAGTAAGAAGGACAAGGAAGCAGACAGCAAGACAGTCATTCCAGGTTTCTCAGGGCAGCACAGAATGTGATATTTGTAAATCTTAGCTATGATAGTACTGAAATCCACCAAGTCACCTTTAGTCACCACCTCAGCTTTTATTTTTATTCACATGACAAGGTTACACTCTGCTGTTTCGGTAAAGAAATGCATTTTTCAATTTTATAGGCTATGTATTAAGAAATCTTACTATATGGAGGCTTCAGTTAATTTTTAGAAATCAATTTTATAATCAATTCTGTGTCCTCTCTATCTTTATGCTGAGCTCGTTTTCAGTAAATGTATTCTGTAGCCAGTATCTTTCTTTCTTTTCCTGTGTTAGGATTTGTTTTCTGGGTTCTTGGCACAAAAGACACAGTGTAATACACCATTGTGGAACTGGTTTTCAAGGCTGGGAGTAAGTAAATGGAGGATTTGATTCTTACATCCTCCTAAGACTAAACCAGGAAGAAGTTGAATCCATGAATAGACCAATAACAAGGTCTGAAATGAGGCAGCAATTAATAGCCTACCAACCAAAAAGAAAGTCCAAGACCAGAAAGGTTCACAGCCAAATTCTACCACAGGTAAAATGAGGAGCTGGTACCATTCCTTCTGAAAAGAGGGAATCCTCCCTAACTCATTTGATGAGACCAACATCATCCTGATATCAAAACCTGGCAGAGGCACAACTAAAAAAGAAAATTTCAGGCCAATATCCATGATGAACATTGATACAAAAATCCTCAATAAAATACTGTCAAACCAAATCCAGCAGCACATCAAAAAGTTTATTCATCATGATCAAGTTGGCTTCATCCCTGGGATGCAAGGCTGGTTCAACATATACAAATAATAAACATAATCCATCACATAAACAAAACCAAAGACAAAAACCACAATTATCTCAATAGATGCAAAGAAGGCCTTCAACAAAATTCAGCAGCCCTTTATGCTAAAAACTCTCAATAAACTAGGTATTGATTAAATGTATCTCAAAATAGTAAGAGCTCTTTATGACAAACCCACAGCCAATATCAAAGTGAACGGGCAAAAACTGGAAGCATTCCCTTTGAAAAACAGCACAAGAAAGGATTCCCTCTCTCACCACTCCTATTCAACATAGTATGGGAAGTTCTGGCCAAGGCAATCAGGCAAGAGAAAGAAATAAAGGGTATTCAATTAGGAAAAGAGGAAGTCAAATTGTCTCTATTTGCAGATGACATGATTGTATATTTAGAAGACCCCATCGTCTCAGCCAAAAATCTCCTTAAGATGATAAACAAATTCAGCAAACTCTCAGGATACAAAATCAATATGCGAAAATCACAAGCATCCCTACACACCAATAACAAACAAAGAGCCAAATCATGAGTGAACTCCCATTCACAATTGCGACAAAGACATTAAAATACTATGAATACAGCTAACAAGAAATGTGAAAGACCTCTTCAAAAAGAACTAGAAATCACTGCTCAAGGAAATCAGAGAGGACACAAACAAATGGAAAAACATTTCATGCTCATGGTTAGGAAGAATCAGCATCATGAAAATGGCCATACTGCCCAAAGTAATTTATACATTCGCTGCTATCTCCATCAAGCTATCACCGACTTTCTTCACAGATTTGGAAAAAAACACCTTAAATTTCATATAAAACCAAAAAAGTGCCCACATAGCCAAGACAATCCTAAGCAAAAAAAGAAAAGAAAAAAAAAAGCTGGAGGCATCACACTACCTGACTTCAAACTGTACTACAAGGCTATAGTAATCAAAACAGCATGATATTGGTACCAAAACAAATATAGACCAATGGAACAGAATAGAGGCCTCAGAAAGAACACCACACATCTGCAACCATCTGATCTTTGACCTGACAAAAACAAGCAATGGGGAAACAATGCCCTATTTAATAAATAGTGTTGGGAAAACCAGCTAGCCACACGCAGAAAACTGAAACTGAATTCTTTCCTTACACCTTATACAAAAATTAACTCAAGATGGATTGAATATTTAATCATAAAAACTAAAAGCATAAAAACCCTAGAAAAAACCAAGACAATACCAATCAGGACATAGGCATGGGCAAGGGCTTCATGACTAAAATATCAAAAGCAATGACAACAAAAGCCAAAATAGAAATAGGATCTAATTAAACTAAAGAGCTTCTGCACAGCAAAAGAAACTATCATCAGAGTGAACAGGAAATCTACAGAATAAGAAAAAATTTTTGCAGTCTGCCCATCTGACAAAGAGCTAATATCCAGAATCTGCAAAGAACTTAAACAAATTTACAGGAAAAAAGTAATAAGAATAACCCCATCAAAAAGTGGGCAAAGGATACAAACAGACACTTCTCAAAAGGTGACATTTATAAAGCCAACAAATGTATGAAAAAAAGCTCATCATCACTGGTTATTAGAGAAATGCAAATCAAAACCACATTGAGATACCATCTTATGCCAGTTAGAACGGCAATTACTAAAAAAGTCAGGAGACAGCAGATGCTGGAGAGGATGTGGAGAAACAGAAATGCTTTTACACTGTTGGTGGGAGTGTCAATTAGTTCAACCATTGTGAAAAACAGTGTGATGATTCCTCAAAAATCTAGAACCAGAAATTCCATTTGACCCAGCAATCCCATTACTGGGTATATACCCAAAGAATTATAAATTATTCTATTATAAAGACATATGCACACATACGTTTTCTATGACACTGTTCACAATAGCAAAGACTTGCATCCAACCCAAATGCCCATCAGTGATAGACTTGATAAAGACATATACACAATGGAATACTATGCAGCCACAAAAAAAAGATGAGTTCATGTCCTTTGCAGGGACATGAATGAAGCTAGAAATTATCGTTCTCAGCAAATTGACACGAGAACAGAAAACCAAACACCACATGTGCTCACTCATAAGTGGGTGTTGAACAATGAAAACATATGGACACAGGGAGGGAAACATCACACAGGGCCTGTCAGGGGGTTGGGGGCTAGGGGAGGGCTATCGGGGAATAGGGACTAGGGGAGGGATAGCATTAGGAGAAATACCTAATGTAGATGACAGGGTGATGAACACAGCAAACCACCATGGCATGTGTATACCTGTGTAACAAACCTGCACATTCTACACATGTACCCCAGAACTTAATAATAATAATACAAAAAAAAAAGTAAAAGAAAAGAAAACGGAGTATTTGGAAGGGACCTAAAGGAACCAAGAAACTGTCAGATTTCTTATATACTTTTAACCTCTCTGAGTGTGCTCATTTTATTATCCCCCTTCTTTACCCCTTTGGATGATAAGCTGTTAAACAATTAAAATAAAAAGATCCTGTATTCTGTCTTTGTGTACAGAAAGCAAAAGGGAAGGACTACATCTGAGCCCTCAGCAAGACTCATGGAGAGAGTGGACCCCCTCAACCCCTTGCATCAAACACACACAAGAAGTAAGAAGTTAAATAGTAGCATCATCCAATGAGAAAAGATTCCAGGCTAGTTACAATAGAAGATATAAAAGGAAGAACGCCAGAGCCCTTGGGACAATGTGGGCCATGTTGTGGGGGATAAGAGGGAGGTCACGGCACAGCAGTGAGAAATGCGCAATCCACAGGACCAAGGATCCTTGTTCTGCCTTCTCCTTTGGAGACAGTAAGGGTGGGGTTGTGTTTAGGCAACGTACCAGCGCAAGCATAGGCCAGACCAGCGGGGTCATGTTCAGCAACAGGTTTCAAATTGACTTTGTCTTGAAGAAGGTATGACCAACACACTTCTCCCTATTCAGAGAATTTGATAATGAATGTCCATGCTTTTCTTCTTCTCTGATTTTGTGGGCCCATCAAGCCAAGCCAAAAATTGTTCCCTTAAACTAAAGAACTAAAGGAATTCTCCACAGCTTGGCATGTTGAGCAGTTTCAAAATCAAAATAAAACAGGTAGCAGAATAGACAAGCAGATAAAAGGAGGAATTACTTGAGTCATCACATAGAAATGTTTCCTTACAAGGTGGGCCTTTATTCTTTTTTTTTAAATCTCCCTCTCTAGAGCAAGCCCTCAAGGGGAAAGGAATAAAAAGATTTGTGTATATTGCTTACATTCAGACATTCACATTTGGAATATCTATTGAAACTACAACAAAATGACCTCAGAAACCTGAATAAACACTGCAATTTTAAAAATAATGACTGCTCCTTCCAAACCAATCTCAGAGGCAACGAGGAGTATAGCACTGCAAGGAGTCACTCTGCAGTTCACAAAAACAATTCTGCTTTATGAAAATGGGCGATACAAGAAACAAGCAAACATTCTCCATTTCTGAAGCATCCACGGTTCCTATGCTGGTATTTATATTAACTTGGATTATTCCCTTTTAAATTTTAAGTAACATAGTGTTAGCTAAATTTGTGTTTTTGTCGCATTTTTCTCATGTGACATTTGCACTGCTACAGTACAGAAACACCATGCTAGTAATTACATGTTCCCTACTATGTGTTTCTTCTCTGTTATGGGCTAATTCTTCTGATCTTTGTCATGAAAACCAGTGAAATTAGATTTATGTTCATGTAAATAGAAGAAGAATGTTGGAAATGTCTATCATCAATCCTAGATGTTCTGTTTGCTGGGATTCAGAAAGCTGAAAGAGAATTTCAAGAAACCATTTGGGGATTTTAAAAAACAGAAATTTACATGATCTGATATCATTTACTAATATTCCAGAAGGGCAGATTACCTGAGCAAATAGATAGTTTTTCTTGAGCTCCTAGAGTTATTACTGATAACACTGGTCTAACTTTTGTGTGAGAGACTACACTGTTTGCACATCAAAGGACTTCTCATATATACCTTTTGAGTAGCAGAAAACAAGTGTCACACACCACTAAACACTTCAAATTATTATTGTATCAAAGGAGATAGATGACACCAAAATTTCAACCATTAAAAACATTAAAACACTCATGAAACATGTAAGAGTAGTTGTTATTGTTCATTACATGTTCTGGTGATGAAGTACACAACATAAAATCAAATCTACTGAAAGTCAGCTTTCTGCATGGTGGATCTTACCATGCATGATTCTGCTCAGTTGCTCTCCAATTAGAAAATTACTTTATTATTGGGTCTACCAAATACTGTTTGTCTTGAGGAAAGTGAAATAGTCCACAATCATTTGGTCCTGACCACTTATTTCTCAGATGTCCGTATTTAAATAATCCAAAATATGTAGCTGTTCATTTAATTTTTAAAACCCTTCAGAAACAGAAATTTTATAATCTCTTCATTATAATAAGATGCTTCCTTATGTAAATTTACTCTTTCTGTTTACCATTAAACCCACTGCAGTGAAAGTAGATCTTATCACGGCAGCAGATAGAGTTTTTGTTCATGGATAAAGAATTGACAATACATGATAGGGAGCAAAGAGACAGCAGTAAGAAATAGAGAAATATTAAGAGTATCTCATGAACACATGGCCTACAGCAGTGGTTCTCAAACTGTAGCCTATATCAGAATCACTTGGAGAACATATTAAACAGACTGTTGGCCCCACCCCCAGAGTTTCTAATTAGTAAGTCTGGATAATATAATGTCTAAAAAGTTTGCATTTCTAAAAACTTCTCAGTGATGCTAATGTTGCCAGTCCAGGGACTGCATTTTGAGAACCACTGACCTAGAATTTTCATTCCTGCTAAAAGCTCTAACTTCCTGAAACAGCCCTCCAAAAACGTGTACACTATAAATAAATGTAATTCTTTTTATTTTTCATTTCCCCTAAAAACATTTCCTTACATGCTATAGGGATTAGGTCTGTAACACTTGTTTCCCTCATGATGGAGCTAATTGCTGTCATCCCAAAAGACCCAAAGAGTGTTAAATGGTTATTGCCCAGACTGGAGGTATTTACATTTCTTTCTAGGTATTTACATTTCAGGGAGGAATAAGCAGGCCTCAGAACTAGGAGACATTTCTTGGTGGTAAAACCAAGACACACAGGGCATTCTGGATGCTGAAGAGATTTTTACTTATAAACCAAAGAGCTGGAGTAAGGATTCAGGTCTATTATGTTTCCAAAGAGGCCCTTTTAGGAGGGGAAGGGACTGCTATTTCCTTCCCCATTTAAGCAGATAAAAATCATTTTTCTTGTTCTTTTCCTCTGGAGTCGTCAGCTACTTCAGTAGAACGTTTGGCCTGGCTTTTATCACATCATCGCAGAGGTGAAGTCCGGGGCAGCAGGGGCTGACATGCTTAAGAAGTCTGTCTCTGATTCAGTATGCCTTGTGTGTGCACTCAGGATAAGTTAATAAAAATTAATATTAAAAACCCAATAGCAGCCCAGACCTCAATCACCTCTGCCATGATTAGGATGCCTAACATCTCCTAAGAATCAGGACTGCACCCAATGGATTCTGTAAAAAGAGTACTAAACTGTACACAAATGAGCTCTATCTCATGGAAAAAATTGCCACATATGTTATCATTTATTGGCTTTAAGGCCATTAACAAGTTTCCAATCTAACTTAGCAATCTCATCTTAGCATTCTCTTATTAAATTACCTATAAATATCCAGTTTCCCAAATACTCTTGGAATCAGCTTTCTGTATTACTGATTGCTGCACTAATTGAGTTGAGTGAAATTGTCGGCAGGTGCTTATATTTGTTTGAGTTACGTTTTGACCTATTTGAAAAACAGATTTACCAGAGAGTCCAACAGTTATCACGCCAACAGAGCATATAGTAAGTGCAGGTGGTCCTATACCTGGTCTGTGCTTTGTTTGCACCTCTGCCAACTACTCATGAAAATGCTGTCTCTTCTTTTTTTTTTTTTTTTTTTTTTTTTGAGACGGAGTTTCGCTCTTGTTACCCAGGCTGGAGTGCAATGGCGCGATCTCGGCTCACCGCAACCTCCGCCTCCTGGGTTCAGGCAATTCTCCTGCCTCAGCCTCCTGAGTAGCTGGGATTACAGGCACGCACCACCATGCCCAGCTATTTTTTTTTTGTATTTTTAGTAAAGACGGGGTTTCACCATGTTGACCAGGATGGTCTCGATCTCTTGACCTTGTGATCCACCCGCCTCAGCCTCCCAAAGTGCTGGGATTACAGGCTTGAGCCACCGCGCCCGGCCAAAAAGAAGAGACTCAGCTTACTTGAGACAGCACCATCATCTTTCTTTAATATTAATATACAATTTACCCTGCTTGAAATAGGAGAAAAGCAACTCTTATAGCCAATCTTTAGCAAAAGATTCTCCCAGAATGTCTAGGTAGCACAACTCCAGGAACTCTGGTACTTCTCACAAAATTCCATTTAAATGATACCCTCTGAAGTTGTGCAATGTGGGTGGCTCTGCATTAGCCCCACTGGGTCTTCAGACAGAAAGGATCATTAAAGCATATTTAAATTTTATTCATACTCTGTGAGTTGTTAGTTGTATAAGTAACTGCTTATCTAGAGGATAAAGAGCATACCTAGGTCCACATCTAGAATTACATAATTCACGAGGAAAGGGGAAGTTATGGGCTGCTTAATCTTATACAATGAGCCTCAGTCAATTCCATTTTTCTTGCTTGTATGCAGAAAGCCACTTCCTTCTCGTATAAGTAGATACTTATAGTCATTTCTTGACACTCAAGCACTAAAGAAGCACAGAGGTTCAGAAAGACATGGCAAGCCCAGCTGTCTCTACTCATTCCTTTCCAGAGCACCTTTGCCTCAGAAGCAAGTTCTGGTCCTTCCATCCAGCCATATACATGGTCCATAGTGTAACAGCTCTTGGTGGAAATGATTTTGCTGAATTGTTGCTGTGTGTGAAGCCACTATATGTACTGAGATGTGCACAATCAACAACGCATCACAGAAGGGCTCTGTCAAGAATGTCATTCATTATATCCACAATGCCATTTCTATTAAGACTTCAGAAAATACTTGCCCATCCCCAGCCTCAGTAATACTGCTGCGTCTCCAAAGCCACAAATACATTTGTAACTTTTGTATACCTCACCCCATGTATCTCTTTTCTGAATGGCTGCTAGAATCTCTTACTCAAACTTGAGGCCCTTTTGGGTCTTTGTGATTGGCATTTTAAAAATTAGTAATTTCTTGCTTCATTCCAATATCCATGCCTTTATATTGCTTTCTATTAACATCATATTACTTTACTCTCTTATTTACACACACACACTCTCTCTCTCTCTCTCTCTTTCACACACACACACACACAAACACACACACACACACACACACACACAGAGTCTGTAAACATTAGACCTGTCTGGAATAAGGCAAGCAGTGGAAGAAAGGAATTGTAAATTTTCTAAGCCCAGGATTTAGTATAATAGTCATTTGTTAATTTATGCCCCAATGACTCCACACATTATTCATCTATGATTCTTCCTCTCCTTATTTCCCAGGTTTCCCCCCAGTTTTATCATAAACACTAATCAGTGGCTTATCCAATATTCAGTGATTTTTTAAGAAACACATCTCTTGGTATCTGGTATTTATTTAAAAGTTGCCAAGCAACTGGGAAGACTTGATTAATGGCAATTGTTCATTTGGGGGAAGTGGTTTTTTTGAATTAGTAGGCCATAATTTTTATATTCAAGTCTCTATGCAGGCAAGAGTAAAATTTATTACTACAGAATACGTTTCTGATTGTGTTTTCAACTTTCACTGACCACTGGGAACACATGAAGCACTGTGAACAACAGCATTAGACATATTACAGCCCACGGGGCAGACACCTAAACTGGTCATTTTCCTGCTTTTGTCTAATATAATTCTGCTCATTTGGTCTATCCTGTTAATTTAGCTTTTATTTGTCATCACTTATTCATCATTATTTTTAAAGGCCTATATCTATCAGGACATATCCCCAAGTGATTCTACTCATATGAAGAAAATAAAAATCTAATTTGCAGAAATATCAAATCCCAACTGTGCTATAAATTCTGAACTTTCTCTAATAATGTCTCAATATAATTTGAATAATAGCCTTTTATTTGTTTTAATGTTGCAAATCTAGATGTTAAACGCTTTGCTTTACTTCTTGTTACCTCTAGAAATTCAAAACTTATACCTTGCAGATATATATCTTTACAGGTATATAATTGCTTGTGTATTATTATTCCTTATGAAAGAGTTAAGACAGAGTGAAGGTTACGCTTTTCCCCAAATAGCTGTGGTACTGAGTTACACACAATAGTGAGAGCTACCTAAATCATTGTTAACTGTGAAAGAAAGGCATGCCTTCCAGTGCCCACTTCCATCATTCAGAGTCTCTCCACTGGCCTCATGATACTTACACTATGTTACTATGGCTCCAACTTTCCCTGACTTATGTTCCCTTGTAGCTTTCCATGATCTTGAGCACATGTGCAGACAATGTAAGTGAGAAGCATCATTAACATCAAATATGGGAAAAGGTGGAGAAGCAGCAATTCTTCTTCCCTTATTTAAACTGCACAGAACCTCACCAGACAGAGAGAAAAAGATCACAGCTCTGCTGTGGTATAATTATATAAATATATTATATTTATAAATTATATAAATAATTTGTGCTTGTCATTGGCTTGTTCTAACAATTTCAGATAAGTTATAACAATTCCAGGTAAGTTACAGCCATTTGGATGTGCTTTCTTTTTGGAGAATTCAAAAAGAGTGACTGAAATCTAGGACCCCTCTGAGGACATCTGAGTCACCCCAAATTATCAGAAGAATTTCTATTCTGGTAAAATGGTCAGCCTCTCAACCTTGCTTCACCCCAATTACTGTCAGAAGCTCAACAAAAAGCTTCTACTTTTACCTGGCATATACAGGCCATATATATTTGCTTACTCCACCTTTCAAAACTCCACTGCATAACATAAAATGAAGAAAAAAAATACTCTTTGCATCGTATTCATTTACTGAAGCTTGTCTGACATGACCAGACATTTGGTGGCTTAAAACAGTAATAATTAATTTTCTCACAACTCTGGAAGCCAGAAGTCTGAATAAATATCACTAGAAAGAAATCAAGATTCCAGCAGGGCCAAGCACCCTCTGGAAGAGAAGCAGCGGTTCCTGGCCTCTTCCAGCTTCTAATGGCTGCCAGCATTCCTCCATTTGGGGCTGCGTGACTCCATCTACCTTCATAGTCCCATTTTCTTCTCCCCTTCTGCCTGCTAAAAATCTCCACCTGTCTCTCTTTTATAAGGATTCTTATTATTGTATTTAGAGACCACCAAGTTATCCAAGATAATCTCCCATTTCAAGATCTTGAACTTAATCACATCTGCAAAGTATTTGCCACTTAAGAAACATTCATGATTTCCAGGACATGGTTACTTTTGAAAGGAGTCATTAATCAGCCTGGCACATGCCTAAAACATTGTCAAGAGGGGAATTGCCAGAGCCTAAGGAAGCACAACTTTTGAGAAGATTCAGGTAGATGGAGCAGTGGGGGATTACTACAACAGAGTAAAGGAAGAGAGGGATGGCAATAAAAAGCGAACCACTGCATGTAGCTAGTTTCTAGGCTATTCTCTGGAGAAATAAAATCAGAAGGATCCCAGAGTTATGGCCACAAGGCAGAATGGAAGAGAAGAGTGTGACACAGGACAGGAAACTAGGAAATTAATGCAAAGACTACTCAGTGAACTAAAGGACTTGCAAACTCAAAATGCCATCATAAAGCTGCAAGTCAGGGAACTGAAGGTTTCCTGAGGTGGGAAGCAGTTTGAGAGAAATGCACCTACCAATAGCAACATTTGGTCTCACCCCAATTAAAAGACCAGCTTCCTCCCTTAAGACTTACAATAGCAATTCTCAAATGTTCTGGATCACACTCATAAAAATCATTGCAGACCCCAAAGAGCTCTTGTTTATGCCGGTTATGTCTACCAAGTTTTACCACATTAGAAATTAACCTGAGAATTTTAAAAAATATTTACTTCATTTCAAAATAACAATAATCCACCATATAACTTAAAAAGGTTTTCATGAAAAATAACTACATTTTCCAAATTGAAAAAAAGATTTAGTAGAAGTGTGGTATTTTTGAAACCTCTTTAATGTCTATCTCAATAAAAGATACCTGGATTCTTATATCTTCTGCTTTTAATCCATTGCAACATGTAACATTTGCTGAAGTCTATGAAAAAAATGCATCCTCCCAGCAATACATAGTTGGAAAAGGGAAGAGTATTTTAATAGCCTTTTCAGATAATTGCAGATTGAAACTGCACTCCGATTTGAAAAGCAGTAGTTTCTTAAAGGTTAATTGCAAGGCAGAATCTGAAACCACATCAATGAACTTTCTATTACATTAAAATCTGTCCTGCACTTTGAATGTATTTTTACCCATACATGAGATTTTGTAGCATCATGCATTTATCATTTGGAAAACCTTTGTTCACAGAGTTATTAAGATCTTCAAAATGTTGACAAATTTCATAAGATCAAAAAATTACATTTGTTAATATTACCACTAGTTTCATCAGAAAATTTTGTAATTACTGGAAAGCTGTCAAGTTCCCAGTGGCCAATACAAGTTTTCCAAACTTTTGATTTTTTTTTTGAAAGCTCATGTTTTATCATTACCAGTAAGCCCATTTTGTTTATTTTTAAAACATGTATGGCAAGTACCCACATCTGCATAACCATAGTTTGTTGTCATTCTTTCAAGTAAAAAGAGTTTCCCTGAAAAAAAAAAAAAAAATGGTGACTTCAACTCTCAACTTAATTGCGCTAGTGCTTTTCCTTGACAGTCATTATTCCAGAATGCAGCCGAAAAATAGGCATAATTCCCATTTTCTCATATAAAGTATTAAAAGATGTACACTCAAATTACAAGTTTTATAGCTTTATCAAGGCCAATATCAAGTGAAACTAGCATATTTCTTTTTTACAACAGTGTGTGCTGGTAAAGAATATACTAAAGGTATACTAAGTATTCCTTTGTGTCATTTCCTTTGTCCACGGCAAAGGCTTCGCTGTTTTACCCATCACGGTTTTTGCACCATCAGCACAAAAGTTAACATGGAAATGGCGAATAAAATCCTGGCATGAAAATGAAAATAGTTCAGACCTCATGAACTCCCTACAAGTTTCTCTGGGACCTCAGGGGTCCCTGAACAACACTTGGAGAACCACTGCTCTACAGTGAAATGAACAAATGCGTCCAAGATGCATTTAGTCCCTTATGTAAATAGGAAGAGTCAACTAAAAGTAACCTGTGTGTTGAGAGTTCCCAAGTGCATCTACAGACTCGATGATTCACTACAAGGACACACAGGACTCAGAAAAGCTGTTACATTTATGGTTATATTTTAATACAATGAAACGATGCATACGAAAATCAGCAAAAGGAAAGGGTACATGGGGCCAATTCCAAGAGAAACCAAGTGCAAGCTTTCAGGGGTCTACTCCCAGTAGTCACAAAAAGCTGCAATTAATTTCTTAGCAATGACATGTGACACAATGAGTTACCAACCAGGAAAGTTCACCTGAGTTTTGAGGTACAGGGTTTTTATTGAGGAGTCAGTTATACAGGCAAGCAAGACATGTATGACTGATCTCAGCTACACAGACTTCAGTCCCTGTTATCGAGAGCAAAATGTAGGCATTCACCATAAATCACATGATTAGCATAAAAGATCTGATCAATCTGATATAGGGTGACCAAGGTCTCTGGCACACAAACTCCATCTTATCAGTCAGACTATCCCAAGGACTCAGAATTTATCTCCCAAGAGCCAGCCAAGAGCCAATCCTAAAGGCAGGCCTTTCTTTGAAATGTGCAAGATTTGACCAACCCAGCCCTGCTGAGTTAACCCTTTCCTGCTCAACCTACCTCTAACATGAGAGAAAAAGATGAAAACAGGAAGCTGAACGAGGAGACAGAAACAAAGCAACAGCAGAGAATAATTCAAATAAAGTATAATCACCTCAGTGAGAGAAGAAAGGATATTGCATTCACAAAATTAAAAAAGTAAGTTACACAATGATCAGAAGGTAAGAAAGAGCTCCAGGAAATGAACTATCATCATAAAACATCCAAAATAGAGAAATCATTCAAATGGTCAAAAGTTAAAACAGAAATCACGAAGAAAGTAGAATAGACAGAAAATATAAAAGGAAAGGTAAAAGAGATATAAGAGCAAAACTCTCTAGAATTGATTCAGGATAGCCAATGAATAATAGCAATACCAAAATGAGAGAAGAAGAAGGTGGGAAGAACAGTTCAACGAAATCATACAAGATATTTTCCCAGAACTAAAAGGTAAAGCATCCACAGTTTGAAAGGGCCAATAACATGACTAGAACAATAAAAGCATATGCACTTTTTACAAAATGTCAGAATGCCAGAGAAAATGAGAAGATCCTAAAAGCTTCCAGAGAGAAAAATCCTGTGAATACAGAAGTGAGAGTGAGAATGGTATCAAATTTCACAACAGCAATACTGAATGTTAGAAGACAGTGTAACAATGCTTCCAAATCTGAGGAAATATTATCTCTACTTAAAATTCTGTCTGAAGCCAAAATAACAACTAAGTATGATGATAAACTCGAAATAGACTAGACACAAAAGGATATCCCATGCCCCCTTTCGAAGGATATGCTTCAGCAAAAAGGGAGTCAGTCAGGAAACAGAAATTCATAGATTACAGGCTCCAACAAATGAGGAGTGAGTGTCAAAAAAGGTCTAGAGGGATAGGAGAGTTTGTGAAAGAATATCAATTTACGGTTAGATGGGAAGAATAAGTTCTAGTGCTCTATATCCTATAGGATGACTGTAGTTAACAAAAAATGTGTTAAATAGCTTCAAATATCTAAAAGGAGGATGTTGAACATTCCCAGTGAAATGGTCAATGTTTGAGACCTCATGAACTCCCTACAAGGTTCTCTGGGACCTCAGGGGTCCTTGAACAACAAGGATCTGATCCGATCACTATACACTATATGTACCAAATCATCATTATGTGCCCCATTAATCTGTACAATTATCATTTGCCAATTTAAAAATATCAAAGAAATTCAGGTACAATAATTTTAATTTTTTTAAGGAAAATTTCTACAATGATCTCAGGTATCACTTTGTTTTTTCCTTAAAAATACAACCATACGACCTCTGGGAGTAGCTTTAAGTATTTTTCAGGGAATATCTTATTCTAACTTCTCAAGAGGCCAGTGGGAATCTTCTTATTTTCATCTTTCCAATTAAAAAACTGGTAGGAAAGTTAATACTTTATCCCAAATTCACATGATTAGTAACTGGTGAAGCTAGGACTTGAACCCATGGAGACCCCAATGCCCATTCCCTTAACTATATATTGTCTCTAAGTCAACAAATGTGGAAAAGAATCATAGTGGTTGAAAGTGTAGCAGTAGTAAATGTCTTTAATATCCAATAATCAAGCGACAGATACATCTCAAGACATTAGTTAGAAACTCTTGTACTACTTTATGCTCAACATCCTTCTACCTTTCCTTTCAAAAGACCCCAGCTAGAACAACGACCAGACAAATGGCTGGAACATACAAAGAACTTAATAAATATTAGTTGGGTAAATTACCTCAATACTATAAAAATGCACCTATCCAAAATATCTTACCTAAAATTTTTTCATAGTTAGCTTATAGAGTTAATATAGCAAGTTGATTTATAGCCAACAATTTGTTCCTTGTGAAAAAAAAATTGTCATAAAGAACTCATATGCAGAATCACTCAAAGTTAGTAATAGTATAAATTTTAAGCATAAGGATTCTGGGGGGAAAATATGGTATTACCTTTTTAATTGATAATAAAGTATCCAGGATTTGAAATACATTATTTCTTTTCAAGATGGAATTAGAAAAATATATGCTGACAATTATTAAAACAATAATTGTTCTTGATTAGTAACCATATTTTATAGAATCAAGTATTTTTCTTTACATTTTAATCTGTTATCAATAAGGCAGAAGATATCTAACAACACCCTTAAAACATTTAAAATTTATTTCAAATATTATATATGCTCCAAATACATAAGCCCACTTGTATTTCCTCTATAAAGGAAAAAAAGGTCAATTTCTAATTTCACAGAACATTGGTGTGCACCTTCAAAGTACTGATTTTGCCTCTGACAGAGTTATCTCATTCCATCAGAAAATTATGGCTTAGTGGTTATCAGAAACATAGCAGAATATTACATGTGCATGATGGCAACTTATCCCTAAGCGTTCTACATTTCATTTCCTCTAGATTTCCACTTTCCTTTTGCAGATGGCTAGACATGCTACACTACAATGAAGTATTGATCTGAAATTTTAATTTGCTAGTTGGATTAGAAGAATTTTCAGAATCCTCTTTCAGACCATTGGTATATTTCAAGTTATATTTAGTTACATATTCTAGGAACAAAAATAAATATACCTGAAAATACCCATCTGTGTTCATTAATTTATTTTGTAAAATTTTTATAGAAATATTCAAACTATTCTGTAGGTTGCCAGTTCACTCTAATGACTATTTCTTTTGCTGTACAGAAGCTCTTAAGTTTCATTAGATTCCATTTGTCTATTTTGGCTTTTGTTGCCATTGCTTTTGATGTTTTAGTCGTGAAGTCCTTGCCTATGCCTATGTCCTGAATGGTAATGCTTATGTTTCTTCTAGGGTTTTTATGGTGTTACATCTTACATCTAAATCTTTAATCCATCTGGAGTTAATTTTTGTATAAGATGTAAGCAACAGATCCAGTTTCAGCTTTCTGCACATCGTTAGCCAGTATTCCCAACACCATTTATTAAACAGGGAATCCTTTCCCCATTGCTTATTTTTGTCAGGTTTGTCAAAGATCAGATTGTTGTCACTGTGTGGTGTTACTTCTGAGGCCTCTGTTCTGTTCCATTGGTCTATATCTCTGTCTTAGTACCAGTACCATGCTGTTTTGATTACTGTAGCCTTGAAATATAGTTTGAAGTGAGGTAGTATGATGCCTCCAGCTTTGTTCTTTTTGCTTAGGATTGTCTTGGCTATGTGGGCTTTTTTTTAGTTCCATATGAAGTTTAAGGTGTTCTTTTCCCAGTTCTGTGAAGGCCAATGGTAGCTTGATGACGATAGTATTGAATCTATAAATTACTTTGGGCAGTCTGGCCATTTTCACGATATTGATTCTTCCTAACCATGAGCATGGAATGTTTTTCCATCTGTTTGTGTCCTCTCTTATTTCCTTGAGCAGTGGTTTGTAGTTTTTTGCAAGCTACCCACCTGACAAAGGGTTAATATCCAGAATCTACAAAGAACTTAAATAAATTTACAAGGGAAAAAAACACACACAAACCCATCAAAAAAGTGGGCAAAGGATATCAACAGGCACTTTTCAAAAGAAGACATTTATGTGGCCAATAAACATATGAAAAAATGCTCATCATCGCTGGTCATTAGAGAAATGCAAATCAAAACCACATTGAGATACCATCTCACACCAGGTAGAATGGCCATCATTAAAAAATGTGGAGACAAAAGATGCTGGAGAGGATGTGGAGAAATAGGAACAATTTTATACTGTTGGTGGGAGTGTAAATTAGTTCAACCATTATGGAAGACAGTGTGGCAATTCTCAAGAATCTAGAAATAGAAATTCCATTTGATCCAGCAATTCCATTACTGGGTATATATTCAAAGGATTATAAATCATTCTATTATAAAGACACATGCACATACGTGTATGTTCACTGCGGCACTGTTTGCAATAGCAAAGACTTGGAACCAATCCAAGTACCCATCAAGGATAGACTGGATAAAGAAAATGTGACACACATACACCAGGGGATACTATGCAGCTATAAAAAAGGATGAGTTAATGTTCTTTGCAGGGACATGGATGAATCTGGAAACCATCATTCTCAGCAAACTGACACAAGAACAGAAAACCAAACACCGCATGTTCTCTCTCATAAGTGGGAGTTGAACAATGAGAACACATGGACACAGTGAGGGGAATATCACACACAGGGATCTGTTGAGGGGTGGGGAGTTAGAGGAGCGATAGCAGAGGGTGGGGAGGTTGGGGAGGGATAACATTAGGAGAAGTACCTAATGCAGGTGATGGGGGGATGGAGGCAGCAAACCACCATGGCATGTGTATACCTATGTAACAATCCTGCAAGATCTGTACATGTACCCCAGAACTTACAGTATAATAAACATATATATAAACACAAAGAAAAGAAATATTCAAACTAGATTATAGACAGTAACATTCTTAGAAGTTTACCATGTTACCAAGTATTGGTGTCTCTAGCTATTTTTATTTCCAAAATTCAACTACAGTTGGAAATTTATTCTTAAAGGTAGTGGTATCCTATGATAAACATATTGCATGACATTTTTTAGAACAGGCAATGTGGAATAAGGAACAGGAGGTCTTGGGAACTCAATTATTTTTAATCTGTTTAATCTGGAAGGAGCAAAAGGCAGGGAGAAACTAAAGATATATGGAGTAACTCATGTACATTTTTTAAACCATACAGCATTATGCAAACTAAAGGTATTATTTATTCAGAAATTGATGTATTTTTCTCTTTTAACTGCTCAGCATCCAAAAAAAAAAAACCCATAAATCCTTAGGATTTTGAAATTAAACAGGCCCCAGATACTTTAGTCTCTCTTAAAAGGTTAAGTGGGTTATATAACCAGCTGACTTTAGAACTCAGACTAATTTTTCCATCTTATCACTCATATTTATTGGCACACTCATTTCTATAATATTTCTGTATTGTTTCCATACCAGTTCTTATTGAATACACATATTTCTTCATTGAACATGTTAGCTGCTTCTTTGCTGATTTCATTATTTTTATAAAAGTGCAACAATAAATCAAGACTTTTAAATGCGGAGACGGCATGACTCAATTTATGTTTTGAAATAAATGTGTCCACTGTATGAAGAATGACATAAAAGGAAGAATGAACAGATGCCAGGAGACACACAGGGTTGAGACGATATAGCTAGGAGTAGGGCTCTATAGATGGAGAGAACTACAAAGATTTTACATATATTTGAAGGCACAGTCCACAAGACTGTGGATAAGTTTGATGTGTGATGAAAAAGACAAAGTAATTGGATTAACTTAGGTTAATTCTTGGATTGTTATTGTAGCGTAGTGAGTATACTTCACTTGTCCCGTAATTTAATTTTCCCCAGGTTTTATCAGTCTTTCAATACAACCAATTTCACATCATCAGTCATACTGTGATCTTGTTGCCCCACCTCCTGATGGAGGATCTCTCACCTACCTTAAGGGGATTTTTCCAAAAGGACTCTCTCAAAGGCCTGGAGAGACAGAGGTCTCACATAATAAGCATTAAAACTCTATAGCCTTGAGTTCAGAATCAATCACACATAAACAAAAAGTAGCATCATCAGCTTTCTTTCCTGGGAGACTGTTCACTCTGGGGAAATACAATAGTATGCTGACATTTGTCTATATAGGCATACTTCATTTTACTCCATTCTACTTTATTGCATCTCACAGATGCTTTTTTTTTCTTTAACACAAATTGAAGGTTTGTGGCAATCCCATGATGAGCACATCTGTCAGTGCCATTTTCCCAACAGCATGTGCTCATTTCATGTCTCTGTGACATTTTAGTAATTCTTGCAATATTTCACACTGTTTCATTATTGTATCTGTTTTAGTGATCTGTGATTGGTGATCTTTATGTATGAACATGTGCATTTATTTATGAGAACAGAAGCTACAAGAAAATCAATCTTCAAAAGCTGAAAGATACCATAAGTATTACAAGCACCTAGTATTTTAAGAAATCAATTAACTGTCTGTCATCCCTATTAATAATAATTTTTTTCTACATTATTGGAGGCATACCCTGGTCATCTTTTCACATGGCAATAAATGTTATTTTCTAGAGACAAAGCAAGAAAATTCAGTCTTGCCTTTAGCATGGTTAATCAAAGTTTGTTTCTATTAGTGATAATTTAGAAAGTTTATTTTAGATTCAGTTAGCTTCTTTTAGCTCATTATTGGTTATCATTTAAGTGTTTAGGACTGTTTTCAACTTTGGGAGAACTTCTGGTTTCTTTTAAATATAAACTGCATAATTTTTTTCATATAGAAGTTGTAAGATAAAAAGAAAGTTTTATACAATGACCAGTTATAAGTATTCCTTAAATTGACAATACTCATTAACCATTTTGTCATTGATGCTCTCATTTTAGTTGCTAAATGCTAATTTTACATTATATTCATCAAGGTCAGGATTTCAAGTCAAATCAGCAAGAAACTTAAAAAGAACAATTCTGATTAATTCTATTTTGGGTGACTCCCACCAAAAAAAAAAAATGGTGTGTTTATAATTGTATTTGCTTTCTTATCAATGTATTTCTTTTAGGAAAGAAACCTCTCTTTTGACTTGGCCTCAATGAAAATTTTATACTTCATTCACAATTTTACAATGTCTGATAATCAGAAGTTTCCATCCACTAGCTTCTAGCTATGTATATTTCAAGCCTTCCTTCTCCTCTACTCCTCACATAATTTTGGGGTCAGATACCATAGGATATATTCACATGATGCCATGACCTTAGTTCTGCACCTTCATGTCGTTATAGAGAACAAATGAGTCAACATAATGTGCAGAAGGACTATTCCCGTGAGCCATCCTTAGATTAGAAATCGAAGCAATAACGATTCTGTACAAAGTGACTGTGAGCTATATATATACTTCCCACCAAAGCAAATCCAAACATATCCACAATTAAAATTCCCCTTATTCAGAGTCCTGGAATGAATTCTACTCTAATGGTACTTAATTCTAGATATGTGATGGAAGGGAAGTCAGAGTAGAAATAGACAAAACTGTTAATAATTTTGGTTGAAAATATTTCTGCAAATGTCCTCTATTAAAGTGTGCATGTTGGAATTGTTCGTATATGTGTATTTCTATATGAACACCTTCTATAGAGCCCCTTCCAAGGCTTTGAAAGGGAGCTGTACAAGCTTATGCTCCATTATCTTCAAGGTGAATCTGACTGTGTCTAGCACTCTATAATTCTATGAATTAATCTCTAATTTTATGGATGAGAGGAGGTGTGGTGGGAGCCTTCCCAAAGCCTCTGACATTACATAACACATAGACCTTCCTCTATTTCTTGTTTGTCTTAAATTTTCTAATTTTTAACTTATATTTTAGGTTAAGGGTACATGGAGAGGTGTGTTACACAGGTAAACTCATGTCACAAGGGTTTGTTGTACAGATTTTGTCACCCAAGTACTAAGCCTACTGTCCAATAGTTTTTTCAGATCCTCTTTGTCCTCTTCCCCTCCACACTCAAGTAGGCCCCAGTGACTGTTGTTCCCCTCTATGTGTTCATATGTTCCCATCATTTAGGTCCCACTTACAAATGAGAACATGTGGTATTTGTTTTCTGTTTCTGCATTAGTTTGTTAAGGATAATGGCCTCTAGCTCCATCCATGTCCCTTCAAAGGATATAATCTCATTCTTTTTTATGACTGTATAGTTTCCCATGTTGTCTGTGTACTACATTGTCTTTATCCAACCTGCCATTGATTAGCATTTACATTGATTCCATGTCTTTGCTATTGTGAATAGTGCTGCAATGAACATACATGTTCATGTGTCTTTAAAACAGAACGATTTATATTCCTTTGGGTATATACCCAGTAATGGGATTGCTGGGTCAAATGGTAGTTCTGCTTTTAGTTCTTTGAGGAATCGCCCTACTGTTTTCCGCAACGGTTGAACTATTTACACTCCCACCAACGGTGTATAAGTGCTCTCTTTTCTTCACAACCTCACCAGCATTTGTTACTTTTGACCTTTTAATAATAATAGCCATTGGGTGTGGTGTGAGATGGTATCTCACCTCTTTTGACTTGTATTTCTCTAATGATAAGTGATACTGAGCTTTTTTCATATGCTTGTTGTCCACATGTATGTCTTCTTTTGAAAAGTGTCTTTACACATCCTTTGCTCACTTTTTAATGCATTTTTTCCTGTAAATTTAAGTTCCTTATAGATGCTGGATATTAGACCTTTGTTAGATACATAGTTTGCAAATATTTTCTCCCATTCTGTAGGTTGCCTGTTTATTATTTTGCTGTGCAGAAGCTCTTTAGTTACATTCAATTTGTCAATTTATGCTTTTTTTCCAACTGCTTTTGGCATCTTCATCATGAAATCTTTGCCCATCCCTATGGCCAGGATGGTGTTACCTAGGTTGTCTCCCATGGTTTTTATAGTTTTGGGGTTTACATTTAAGTCTTTAATCCATCTTGAGTTGATTTTTGTGTATGATATAAGGAAGGAGTCTAGTTGTAATCTTCTACGTGTGGCTACCCAGTTATTCCAGCACTATTTATTGAATAGAAAGTCCTTTCCCCATTGCTTGTTTTTGTCAGCTTTGTCAAGTAGATTTGTGGCCTATTTCTAGGGTCTCTATTCCGTTCCATTGGCCTATTTTGTCCCATGCTGTTTTGGTTACTACAGCCCTGTAATACGGTTTGAAATCAGGTAATGTGATGCCTCCAGCTTTGTTCTTTTTGTTTAGGACTGCCTTGGCTCTTTTGGCTTTTTTGTTCTTTATAAATTTTTTTTTTTTTGGTTCTGTGAAGAATGTCATTGGTAGTTTTATAGAAATAGTATTAAATCTATAAATTGCTTTGGACAGTATTGTCATTTTAATTGTGAATCTTCCAATCTATGAGCATGGACTGTTTCCCCATTTGTTTGTGTCATTTCCAATTTCTTTGAGAAGTGTTTTGTAACTGTCATTGTAGATATCTTTCACCTCCCTGATTAGCCGTATTCCTAGATATTTTATTCCTTTTGTTGTATTTGTGAATGGGATTGCAATCCTGGTTTGGCTGTTGACTTGGCTGTTGTTGGTGTATTGAAATGCTAGTGATTTTTTGATGTTGATTTTGATCCTGAAACTTTGCTGAAGTTGTTTATCAGCTGAAGCAGCTTTTAAGCTGAGACTAGGGGTTTTCTAGATATAGAATTATCTAGAAAACAGACAGTTTGACTTCCTCTCTTCCTATTTGAATGCCATTTATTTCTTTTACTTTCCTGATTGCTCTGACTAGGACTTCTAATACTATGTAAATATGAGTAATGAGAGATGGCATCCTTGTTTTGCACTAGTTTTCAAGAGAAATGCTTCCAGCTTTTGCCCATTCAGTAAGATATTAGCTGTGGGTTTGTCACAGATGGTTCTTATTATTTTGAGGTATGTTCATTCAATACCTAGTTTATTGAGTTTTTAACATGAAGGGGTATTGAATGTTATTAAAAGCCTTTTCTACATTGAGATAATAATGTGATTTTTTGTCTTTCATTCCATCAGTGATCTTTGATGTTACTATTGTATTTGTTTTGGAATGCCATGAACCATGCCCATATAAGATGGCCAACTTAATGGATGAATGTTGTGTGTTTTCTGACAACTCCACCAACTAGCTGTTCCTCCATGTTTGTCTCTCTCCTCAAGCCTCCCCATTCTGAGACACAACTATGTTGAAATGGGTCCAAATAATAACACTACAATGGCTTCTAAATGTTCAAGTGAAAGGAAGAGTTGCACATCTCCATTTAAAATCAAAAGGCAGAATAATTAATCTTAGAAAGGAAGGCATGTTGGAAGCTGAGATAGGCCAAAAGCTAAGCCTCTTATGCTGAACAGCCAAGCTGTGAATGCAAAGGAAGAGGCAAGACCCTCCACTAGCAAAAAGATTATGACTCACTGAAGGCTCAGATGATCTTTAGCATTTTTTAGCAATAAGCATTTTTTATTTGAGGTATGCACATTTTTTTGACTATAGTATAAACATAGCTTTTATATGCACTGAAAAACTCAAAAATTGGGGAAACTCATTATTGCAAACTCACTTATTGCAGTGTGTTAGAACTGAACCCACAATATCTTTGAAGTGTGCCTGTATTTAGAATCCAGATGATTCTATTTGAAACTGCTTACGTTTTATAATTTTTATGACTTTGTTTCATTGAGTAACCACTGGTTTTGATAAGATCTTTTTAGAAAACTTATAAATGCCAAACTCTAAGTAGCCTTGATTATAACAGAAATTATATAAGAGGTCATTAAAAGTAGAAATAATCATATAACACAAGATAATCCAACTTCAGTTCAATAGACACTCTATATCACATAAAAAAGTAAACTGTCTCCTCTTACAAACAGAATTAAAGACTATCAAAATAAGTTGCAAATAAAAAACTCCCTTTGTTATTTGTGAGTCAATTAGATCTAAGTTATCAAAATATTAAAGTTTAAATATTACATGAGAACTTCCTGAAACCTCTAGTATTAGAAAATACAGTCACTGTTTATCACATTGCATGTGGATCAGCTGACAACTTCATAATGCTGTGTAAAAAGAAGTCAAAAGAATGTACTAAAATACTAATTCTGGTTGGTGGAATTATCAGTGATATTCATTTTCTGTTCATTATTTTTCATATTTGCAAACTTTCTATTAACATGTAAAACCTTTAATATTAAATGTTATCATATTTAGTGCAAAAAAAGTACATACATCTCAATTTTAAAACTTACTACAAACCTTTAGTAATCAAGATAGTGTAGTACTGGCATATGGATAGACATGTAGATAAATGGAATTGAGAGTCCAAAAACAAACTCTTAAATTTATGTTCAGTTAGTTTTCAACAAACATACCAAGATACTTCAAGAGAGAAAGAATAGTTTTCAACAAATGGTGCTGGGGCAACTGAATATCCACAAAATGAAGTTGGACCTCTATCACACATCATATATACAAATTAACTAAAAAATGGATCAAAGACCTAAATGTAAGAGCTAAACGTATAAAGATATGAGAACAAAACCTAGATATACACCTTCTGGGGACTTCAAACTAGGCAATGGTTTCTTAGGTGTAACACTTTAGTGTCAAAGCCCAAGAAAGGAAACAAAAATAGATAACATAGATTTTATCGAAACTAAAAACGTTTGTGCTTCAAAAGACATCCCAAGAGAGTTAAATACGAATCCACAAAATGAGAGAAGATATTTTCAAGTTATATATCTTATAAGGAACTTATATCCAGAATATATAAATAATTCTTACAATTCAACAATACAAAGACAGTCAAATTATAAAACAAGCAAAAGATTTGAACAGACATTCCTCTGAACAAGATACATGAATGACAAATAAGGAGGTTAAAATCATTAGTCATTAGAGAAAAGCAAATCAAAATTATCATGAGATACCAGTTCTGGCTAGGATATAGGGAAATTTAAACTCCCAAACATTGCTAATAAGAATGTAAAATGGTACAGACACTTTGGAAAAAACTTCCAACTCTGTGTATAATATATTGTACATAGGGTTACTACAAGACCAAGCAATTTCACTACTGGTTATCTTTATATGAAACTTATTCATAACATCCAGTATGTGGAAACAACCCAAATATCCATCAACTGATGAAAGAATGAACAGAATGTGATGTAGCCATACAAGGAAATACGATTTGTCAATAAAAAGGAATTAATTACTGACACACACAACAAGGATGGACCTTGAAAACATTATGCTAAGTGAAAGAAGCCAAACTCAAAAGGCCATGTGTTATATGAACCTATTAATGTATATTATCCAGGATAGGAAAATCCATAAAGATGGAAAGTAGATTAGCAGTTTCCAGGGATGGGGGAAATAAGGTTAACAAGAAGGAGTAGTGGCTAGGTAAGGCTGATGCAATGTTGTAAAATTAGATTTGGATGGTAGTTGTATGCCTTTGTAGGTACACTAAAAACCATTGAACTTTATGTATGCTGTAAATGAATGAGCTTTATGGTTTGTAAATTATGTATCAATACAGTGTTTTTAAAAGGATGTTCACAGCAATATTGTTTCTAACAACAGAAAATTGAAAATAACCTAAATATCTATCAATAGAACACATAATCTTGCATATATATACTGTGAAATGTCCACATCAAAGAAAATGAATAAACAATATACGAAGAACCTGAATAGAGAAGAATCTCAAAAACATTGCTGAGCAGACATAACTCACAGAAGCACACAGAATGATTCTATTTATAGAGTTCATAAAGGTGAAACTACATGAAGTCTTCTGACTTGATTACTCACTTAAAGGGGAAAAAAAATCAACTCACAGTTAATAATTGGCCCACATTATAAAATCTTTAATTTTTAAAGTTGACTATTTTGCTATGCAAGAAGGCCTCACTTATTCTGTAAAAAGGCACTGTCAATCTTTATCTTCATCCCGTACTTCATTTTACCAAATTCTTATTCAGACAAACAAAAAAAAGATCTTCATGTCAGAGATGCAAACATAGAAAGATGAACACTGTTTAGAATTTATTCATCTAAATTAATGGATTTTTTGTACTGTTTAGTACCAAAAAAAATCCATTAAATATTACAAACAGAAGGGTAAGTTCATATTCTGTCTCACAGGGAGCGGCTGGCAGTTTAAGAGAATATGCAATTGAGGAGAGCAGCAGTTCTAATTAGTCATAAATGACTCCACAGAACATCTTAATACTTCAAGATCTTCTGTGCCAAATGAAAACAGGCTGGCAAATAGAAAACCTTTAAAACTTAATTGCCTTTATTTTGAGGCAGTTTTCTCCTTTCAGAATTCTCTGATTACATATTTTAAATCTAATTAAATATTAATAAAAAGTTAAGCTAGAATTCCCCCACCCCTATCAATATACTAAGTGGTTTGCAGATGGTTTAGGTGGTATCATTTCTGAAAGGGAAGCAGCTGACATCAGAGGCTTCCTGGGTTCCACTAATAGGAGGTTCTGATTCAATTAGATTTAGAAAAATGTATATTTTAAAAGGTGCTACAAGGGATTTTAAGGAAATCAATCAATTCAAGATTTCTTAAAGTTCCAGTTCCAGTTTCATATTGTAAAGTACGATAATCATGTAAAGCAACTAGTTGGCAACATCAGAATGGTACTGAACTGGCTGTGTCATCAAATCACAGGACTTGAAATATAAATACACTTTGCCTTATGATAAGAAGAGCAGCTGTGTTTTATCTAGTAAGCAAAGCTGGAATCCTATCTCATTAAGAAGGCCCAACAGGTGTTGAAAACAAAATCAGTAAGCACATTTTGGGAGGCCAAGGTGGGCAGATGACCTGAAGTTGGGAATTTGAGAACAGCCTGGCCAACATAGTGAACCCCCCATCTCTACTAAAAAGACAAAACTTAGCTGGGCATGGTGGTATGCCTGTAATCCCAGCTACTCGGGAAGCTGAGGCAGGAGAATCCCTTGAACCCAGAAGGCAGAGGCTGCAGTGAGACAAGATTATACCACTGTATTCCAACCTGGGTGACAGAGAAAGACTCTATCTCCAAAAAAAAAAAAAAAAAAAGCAAGCAGAATTCATTCTTTAATATACATCCTTCAAGGTACTTACAGAGAAAATGTTATTATTTGATAAGGCATTCTCCTTGTATGTGGTAATATTTTCCATTTACATATTGTAAACAGTCTCTACACTTTGAATAAAATCTGAGACCCAATCAAAGATTTTCATGCCTTTCTGTAAAAATGAAAATTAGAAATCAAGAGAAACTTATTAATCCCATTTCTTTATATCTCTAGCTTGGCAATGAAATAGTAGCATGATATGTCAAGAAAACACTTAGAACTAAGGCAAAAACATATCTTATGTCTGCATATCTTACTCATTCATTAGTCATTAGAGAAAAGCATTTTCTTTTTAATTTTTTTTAATTTTTATTTTTATTTGTTTTTTGAGACAGATTCTCAATCTTGTCTCCCAGGCTGGAGTTCAATGGCATGATCTTGGCTCACTGCAAGCTCCACCTCCCAGGTTCAAGCAATTCTCCTGCCTCAGCCTCCTGAGTAACTGAGATTACAGGCACCCATCACTATGCCCAGCTAATTTTTGTAATTTTAGTAGAGCTAGGGTTTCACCGTGTTGGTCAGGCTGGTCTCAAACTCCTGACCTCGGGTGATCCACCCAATATTTTTTAATTTTTTTTTTTAATTTTCTAGTTCCATAGGTTTTTGGGTAACGTGATATTTGGTTACATGATTAAGTTCTTTAGCAGTGATTTGTAAGCGATTTTGGTTTACTCATCACCTGAGCAGTACATACTAAACCCAACTTGTAGTCTTTCATCCCTCACCCTTTTCCCACCATTCCCATTGAGCCCCCAAAGTCCATTGTATTATTCTTATTCCTTTATATCATCATAGCTTAGTTCTCACGAGTGAGAACATACTCAGTTTTCCATTCCTGAGTTATTTCACTTAGAATAATAGTCTCCATTCCCATTCAGGTTGCTGCAAATGCCAATAATTTGTTTTTATGGCTTAGCATTCCATCATATGTATGTGTGTGTATGTGTGTGTGTATATATATATATATATATATATATATATATATACACACACACATACACACACATACATATACATACATATATACTCATATATATACATACACACACACACATACACACACACACACACACACACACACACACACCCCAGTTTCTTTTTTTTTCTGATTACAACAAAAATATCACCTTCATAAGAATCAAAAATCAGGCCAGGCACTGTGGCTCATGCCTGTAATCCCAGCACTTTGGGAGGCTGAGGCAGGCAGATCATTTGAGTCCACAAGTTTGAAACCAGCCTAGGCAACATGATAAAACCTAATCTCTACAAAAAAATACAAAACTTAGCTGGGCACGGTGACACATGCCTGTGTTCCCAGCTACTCAGAAGGCTGAGGCAGGAGGATCACTTGGGCCTGGGAGACAGAGATTTCAGTGAGCAGAGATCATGCCATTGCACTCCAGCCTGGGCGACAGAGTGAGACCCTGTCTCAATAAATAAATAAAATGTATTTTAACACAAATAATACTTTTTTAAAAAGAAACAAAATTCAGGTGAGCAGACACAGTACCTGGTTTTAACCTAATATTGCTGAAAGAGGCACTGAAGAGGTAGGAAAAACGGTCTTGAATCACCAACACCAGCTCTCTGTGGTACAGAGAGTGTTTTGGAGTGCTGGGGAGAGGAAGATCACAGTATTTGTATGGCCTTGAACTAAGTGTTGCCCTATTATAAAAGAAAACAAAACCAGATCAAACTCAGCTGATGACTGCTCACAGAGGGAGCCTTTAAGCCAGCCCTAGCCAGAGGGGAATCACCAATCCCGGCTATTGAAACTAGTTCCTGCAAGCCTTGCTGCTGCAGGCTAAAGTGGTCTGGGGCTCTAAATAAACTCGAAAGGCAGTCTAGGCCAAAAGGACTGCAACTCCTAGGTGAATCCTAGCACTGAATTGGGCTCAGAGACAGTGGACTCGGGGGTGCAAAACTTACTGAGACACCAGCTGGGACGGCCAAGGGAGTGTTGGCATCAACCCTCCTCTAAAACCAGGCTATACAGCTCATGGGTCTGAAAGAGACCCCTGCCTTCTGCTTAAGGAGATGAGAGGATAAAGAGTGGAGAGGACTTTGTCTTGCATCTTGGATACCAGCTTAGCCAAAGCAGGGTCGGACACTGGTGAAAGTTGTGAGGCACCCTTTCCAGGTCCTAGCTCCTGGATGACACTTCCGAACACACCCTGGGCCAGAAGGGAACCTGCTGCCTTGAAGGGAAGAACCCAGTCCTGGCAAGATTAATTAACTGCTAACTAAAGAACCCCTTGGCCCTGAATAACAAGCAGCAATACACAAGTACCATGTCAAGGACCCTTGGTGAGACTCTGAGACTTGCTGGCTTCAAGTGAGACTCAGCCCATTTCCAGCTTAGGCTGCTATGAAGCAAGACTCTTTCCACTTAAGAAAAGCAGAGGGGAAAGGAAAGGGGACTTTCTCTTGCACCTTAGGTACCAGCTTGGCCACAGTGGGGTAGAGCACCAAGTGGGTCCCTGATGCCCCCAATTCCAGGACTTGGCTCTTAGATGCCATTTCTGGATATGCCTTAGGCCAGAGACGATCCCACTGCCCTGAAAGGTAAGTCCCAGGCCAGGCCGCATTCACCACAGGCTTACTAGAGAGCCCTTGGGCCTTAAGGGAACATGAGTGGTGGTCTGGCAGTACTACCTGTGGGTCTGTGGTGGTGGGGGCCAAAGAGTAAGACTCTTCTTTGAAAAGGTGAGGGAAGAGTGGCAACAACTGTGTCTTAAGGTTTATGTGCCAGCTCATCTGAGGTACAAGAGAACACCAGGTAGACTTCTAAGTGTTTGACTCTAGTCCCTGGCTCTTAAATGGCACCTCTGGACAAGCCTGGGGCCTGGAGGGACTCACCACCCTGAAGGGAAGGACTCGGGCCTGGCTGGCTTTGGCACCTGCTGATTGTAGAGTCCTAGGGTCTTGAGGGAACATAGGTAATAGCCAGGCAGTGATTATAGCAGGCCTTGGGCGAGACTTAGTGCTACGCCGGCCTCGGGTCTGACCCAGCACAGTCCTAGTGGTAATGGTCAGAGGGGTGTTTGTGTCACTCCACCCCCAGCTCCAGGTGGCTCAGAATAGAGAGAGATTCCATTCATTTGGGAGAAAGTAAGAGACGAAAACTGCCCGGTAATCCATAGAATTCTTCTGGATCTTACCAAGACCACTAAGGTAGTATGTCTATGAGTCTACAAGAACCACAGCATTACAGGACTTGGGGTGCCCCTAGAGCAAATATAGCTTAGATTATAACACCAAAGTTATTTTGAATATCTGGAAAGGCTTCAAAGAAGGGCGGGTACAAACAGACCCAGACTGAGAAAACGACAGTAAATAATTAACTCTTAAATGCCCAGACACCAAAGAACATCTACAAGCATCAACACCTTCCAGGAAAACTTGACCTCACCAAATGAACTAAGGCACCAGGGACCAATGTTGGACAAAGATACATGACTTTTCAGAAAAAAAAAATTCAAAGTAGCTGTTTTGGAGACACTCAAAGATATTCCAGACAACTCAGAGAAGAAATTCAGAATTCTATCAGATAAATTTAACAAGCAGATTGAAATAATTCAAAAGAATCAAGAAAAATTTTGGAGCTGAAAAATGCCGATGGCATACTGAAGAATGCATGGGAGTCCTTTAATAGAAGTAATCCAGAGAAAGAATTAGTGAGCTTGAGGACAGGCTAGTTGAAAATACACAGTCAGAGAAGACAAAAGAAAAGAGACTAAGAAACAATGAAACCCAACTGTGGATCTAGAAAATAGCTTCAAAAAAGCAAATCTAAGAGTTATTAGCCTTAAACAGTAGATAGAGATAGGGGAAGAAAATTTATTCAAATGGATAACAGAGAAATTCCCAAACCTAGAGAAAGATATCAATATCCAAGTACAAGAAAGTTATAGAACACCAAGTAGATTTAATGCAAAGAAGACTATCTCAAGGCATTTAATAATTAAACTCCAAAAGGTTAAGGATAAAGAAAGGGGCCAGAGGTGGTGGCTCATGCCTGTAATCCTAGCACTTTGGGAGGCTGAGGCAGGTGAATCAAGAGGTCAGGAGTTTAAGACCAGCCTGGCTAACATGATGAAACCCCGTCTCTACTAAAAATACAAAAATTAGCTGTGCATAGTGGTGGGAACCTGTAATTGCAGCTACTTGGGAAGCTGAGGAAGGAGAATCACTTGAAACTGGAAGGCAGAGGTTGCAGTGAGCCAAGATAGTGCCATTGCACTCCAGCTTGGGTGAAAAAGCGAAACTCCATCTCAAAAAAAAAAAAAAAAAAAAAAAAAAATCCTAAAAGCAACTAGAGAAAATAAACAAACAATATACAACAGAGCTCCAATACATCTGGCAACAGACTTTTCAGTGGAAACATTATAGGCCAGGAGAATGTGGCATGACATATTAAAGCAATGAAAGAATATTCTAGAATAGTATATCTGGCAAAAATATCCTTCAAATATGACAGAAAAAGAAAGACTTTCCCAGACAAACAAAAGCAGAGGGATTTTATCAACACCAAACCAGTCTTACAGGAACTGTTAAAGGGAATACTTCAATCCAGAAGAAAACATTAATGAGCAATAAGGAATCATCTGAAGGTACACAACTCACTGGTAATAGTAAGTACACATGAAAACAGAGAAAATTATAACACTGTAACTGTAGTGTGTAAAATTCTCTTAAGTAGAAAGACTAAACAATAAACCAAAAGTAGTAACTACAATAACTTTAAGATGTAGACAGTACAACAAAATATAAATACAAACAATAAAAAGTTTAAAAGTAGGGGGATGAAGTTAAGGCATAGAGTCTATATTAGTTTTCTTTTTGCCTATTTGTTTATACAAACAGTGTTAAGTTGTTATCAACTTAAAATAATGGGTTTTAAGATAGTATTTACAAGCCTCTCGGTAACCTCAAACCAAAAACCATACAACAAATACAGAAAAAATAAAAGGCAAAAAACTAAATCATATCACCAGAGAAAAGCACCTTCACTAAAAGGAAGACAAGAAGGAAAGAATAAAGGAAGAGAAGACCACAAAACAACCAGAAAACGAGTAACGAAATGGCAGGAGTTAGTCTTATCAATAACAACACTGAATGTAAATAGACGAAACACTCCAATCATAAAATACAGAGTGGCTGACTGGATAAAAGAAGCAGCAGCAGAAAGAAAGAAGCAAGAAAGAAAAAAGAAGAAGACCCCACCATCTGTTGCCTATCAAAAACACATTTCACCTATAAAGACACACATAAACTGAAAATGAAGTAATGGAAAAAGATATTCCACGCCAATGAAAGCCAAATAAGGGCAGGAGTCGCTATGCTTTTATCAGATAAAACAGATTTCAAGTCTATAAGAGACACTCCCCCCTCAAAAAATGGCCATTATAAAATGACAAAGGGGTTATTTCAGCAAGAGGATGTGACAATTTTAAATATATATGCACCTAACACTGGAACACCCAGATATATAAGGCAAATATTATTAGAGCTAAGGAGAGAGATAGATACCAATACAATAATAGCTGGAGACTTCAACACCTCACTTTCAGCAATGAACAGATTTTACAGACAGAATATTAACAAAGAAACATTGAACTTCATCTGCACTATAGAACAAATGGACCTAATAGATATGTATAGAATAATTCATTCAGTAGCTATAGAATACATATTCATTTCCTTAGCACATGGGTCATTCTCTAGGAAAGACCAAGTGTTAGGTCAAAAAAAAAAAGTCTCAAAACATTCAAAAAAAATGAAACAAATCAAGCATTTTCTCTGACTACAGTGAAATAAAACTAGACATCAATAACAAGAGGAATTTTGAAAACTATACAAATACATGGAAATTTAACAATATGCTTCTGAATGACCTGGAGATTAATGAGAAAATTAAGAAGAAAACTCAAAATTTACTGAAACAAATGATAATGGAAACACAACAAAACAAAACCTGTGGTATACAGCAAAAGGAGTACTACGAGGGAATTTTATCACTCTAAGTGACTATACACACACACACACAAAAGACAACCTTCAAATTAAAAACCTAATGATGCATCTTTAAAAAAAAAAAAAAACCACAAAAACAAATGCAAACCAAACCTAAATTTAGTAGATGAAAAGAAATAATAAAGATTAGAGCAGAAATAAAGAAAATTGAAATGAAAGAAAAAATACAAAGATCAATGAAGCAAAAAGTTGGTTTTTTGAAAAATTAAAATTGAAAACCTTTAGCCAGACTAAGACAAAGAGAAGATCCAAATAAATAAAGTCAGAGATGAAAAAGGAGACATTACAACTGATACTGCAGAAATGCAAAGGTTCATTTGTGGTTATTTTAAACAACTATATACCAATGAGTTGGAAAATCTAGAAGAAATGAACAAATTTCTAGACACATAAAACACGCCAAAAGTGAACCAGGAAGAAATCCAAAATCTGAACAGACCAATAACAAGCAACAAGATCAAAGCCATAATTAAAAAGTCTCCCTATAGAGAAAATCTCAGGACCCAGGGGCTTCACTGCTAAATTCTACCAAACATTTAAAGAACTAATACCAATCCTACTCAAACTATTCTCAAAAATACAGGAGTAGAGAATACATCTAAACTTATTCTGCAAGGCCAATATTACTCTAACACCAAAACCAGAAAAAAAGACGTGAAAGAAAAACAAGTACAGACAAATATCTCTGATGAATATTGAGATACTGGCCTGTATCAACAAAATACTAGCACACCAAATTCCTCAATATGTTAAAAAGATCATTCATTATGGCCAAGTGAGATTTATCCCTGGGATGCAAGTGTGATTCAATATATGTTAATCAATCACTATAATACAGATTAACAGAAAGAAAGATGAAAACCATATGATCATTTCAATTGATGCTGATAAAACATTTGACAAAATTCACCGGGCGCGGTGGCTCAAGCCTGTAATCCCAGCACTTTGGGAGGCCGAGGTGGGTGGATCACAAGGTCAAGAGATCAAGACCATCCTGATCAACATGGTGAAACCCCGTCTCTACTAAAATACAAAAAATTAGCTGGGCATGGTGGCACGTGCCTGTAATCCCAGCTACTCAGGAGGCTGAGGCAGGAGAATTGCCTGAACCCAGGAGGCGGAGATTGCAGTGAGCCGAGATCGCGCCATTGCACTCCAGCCTGGGTAACAAGAGCGAAACTCCATCTCAAAAAAAAAAAAAAAAAAAAAAAAATTGACAAAATTCAACATTCCTTCATAATAAAAACTATCCAAAAGTTGATTACAGAAAGAACATACCTCAATATAGTAAAAGCCATATACAATAGGTTCACAGCTTGAAGGATAAATGGGGGAAAGTGAAAGCCTTTCCTCTAAGATCTGTAACATAATAAGGATGTCTACTTTCATCACTGTTATTTAGCATCATCTAGAAATCCAAACTAAAGCAATCAGGCAAGAAAAAGACATAAAGGACATCCAAATTGCAAAGGAAGAAGTTAAATTGTCTTCATTTGCAGATGATGTAATCTTGTATTTGGAAAAACCTAAAGATACCACCAAAATACTATTAGAACTGACAAATTCAGTAAAATTGAAGGATATAAAATCAACATACAAAAATTAGTAGCATTTATATATGCTAACAGTGAAAATCTGAAAAAGAAATTTAAAAAGTAATTCCATTTACAATAGTCACAAATATACAGTAACCAAAACAGCATGATATTGCATGAAAACAGCTGCATAGAGCAATGGAACAGAATAGAGAAACCAGAAACAAATCCACACACAGTGAATTTGTTTTCAACAAAGGTACTAAGAATATACACCAAAGTAAAGATAGTCTCCTCAATAAATTGTGCTGGGAAAACTGGATATCCATGTGCAGAAGAATGAAGCTAAACCCCTATCTCTTTCCATATACAAAATCAAATCAAAATAGATTAAAGACTTAAATCTAAGACCTCAAATTATGAAACGACTACAAGAAAACATCAGGGAAACTCTCCAAGACATTACTCTGGGCAAAAATTTCTTGAACAGTACCCCAGAATACAGACAACCAAACGCAAAACCAGACAAATGGGATCACATCAAGTTAAAAAGCTTCTGCACAACAAAAGAAACAATCAGCAAAGTGAAGAGACAACCCACAGAATGAGAGAAAATGTCTGCATACTACTTGTCTGACAAGGGATTAATAACCAGAAAATATAAGGAGCTCAAACAACTTTATAGGGAAAAATCTAATAATTATGTTAAAATGGGCAAAAATATTTAAATAGACATATCTCAAAAGAAAACATACAGATGGCAAACAGGTATATAAAAAGGTGCTCAATATCATTGATTACAGAAATGCAAATCAAAACTACAGTGAGATATCATCTCAACTCAGTCAAAATGTCTTCTATCCAAAAGACAGGCAGTAAACACTGACAAGGACGTGAAAAAAAGGGAACCCTCCTATACCGTCTTAAGAGAATATAAGTTAGTACAACCACTATGGAGAAAAGTTTGAAGGTTCTCAAAAACTAAAAGCATAGCTGCCATATGATCCAGTTCGAAGGAAAGCTAGGTATATCTTAAAGGAAAGAAAAATAAGTATATCAAAAGAGATATCTGCACTCCTATGTTTATTTCAGCACTGTTTATAATAGCTAAGACATGGAAGTAACTTATGTGTCCATCAACAGATGAATGGATAAAGAAAATGTGGTACTTATGCACAATAGAGTACTATCCAGCCATAAAGAAGAATGAGATCCTGTCATTTGCAACAACATGGATCACTAAACTGGGGGTCACTATTTTAAGTGAAATAAACCAGGCATAGAAAACAAATATCACATGTCTCACTTATTTGTGGGATCTAAAAATCAAAACAAGTGAACGCATGAAGATAGGGAGCAGAAGGGTGGTTTTCAGAGACTGGAAAGGGTATTGGGGGCATGGAGGGCATAAGTGAGAATGGTTCACGGGTATTAAAAAAAATACACAGAATAACTAAGACAGTATTTGATAGCACAACAGGGTGACTAGTCAAGAATAATTTAATTCTTTTGAAATAACTAAAGTATAATTAGTACATTTTGAAATAACTAAAGTATAGTTTGTAACACAAAGGATAAAAAGGGATGGATAATCCATTTTACGTGATGTGATTATTATAACATGCATAGCTGTATCAAAATCTCATGTACCCCATAAACACATACATCTACTATATATTCACTAAATTTAAAATTAAAAAACGTTAATGCCTTGTGAATAGTACCTGTTACAGATGTAATGTACACTTACTCAACAGAGTCACCCTAAATAATTTCAATTAACACACAAGGCAACCATGATTCATGTATATTTTTCCTCCTTTTTTGATATTTCTAGGTTAATCTCACTGAAATACAATGTTGAGAGTTAAATAGATTGAAGTACTTTAAGAATGTTCAAATAGTTTACACATTTTCTTTTATAAAGAAAGCTATAAATACCCACTCTTTCTTGTATCGCCTCGATCTTCCTACCACTCTTCTGCACATTATTCACTTCCTGCTTTTAATTAAAAGGTTTCAACTGGGTAAGCCTTAGGATCTAAATACAAGACTGAAAAATATTTTCCCTTTTATACAGGAAACCAACATTGCACCTGGTAGGCTGCCCAAACCTACTCCACAGGGACTGAAGAAATTGTTCTATAACTTTATCCTGAACTGATTCTTTATTGAAAGAGGAGTATATGTGGATTTAAAATACTTTAAATTCTCTCAAAAAGGAAGCCTATGTGTCTGTGATTAACTGTATCACTCATACATGCCATTTCTTACTTCCACAGAACCACATATCTAACTTCCTAACAAATTTCAACACCACAGAGCATGTCCTGTGACTTGATATCAGGCACCACCAATAGCTTAAAATTGGAACACACAATTATGAATTAGGCCAATGGGTAACCAGAAACTGTTCCTGGAAAGAAAACAAAGAAACATTCCTAACTCCATGCAAAAGACCCTAAGCTTGACAAACACTGTTAAGGTATGTAACAGGAGGATGCACACAGTCTCCTAAATTTCAGGATTTGAATTTTTTTTTTACAACTTTGTTACTAACTTGCCTCTGAAAGCCTCAGTGAACTAGACTCCTTGACAAGACACTTGCAGTTACCATAAGAAACAGTGTAAAAAGTATTCACTGCTTAAAATGATGGGGTTGTCCTGGAAAATTGCATTGTTCACAAAGCAGCAGAGACTGAAATACAAACTGAACTAATGATCAGAAAGCATATCCTAGTAAGACTAACACCCTAAGGGTCTTCTCTCATTTCCTATCTGTGAAATGGACATGATAACTTCAAATCTATTTCACAGTCACATACCAAAATAGGTAACACAGATTAGGCAAAGCTTTGTTTTTATTGGTTAACATTGATGGCCCAGGTCTAATCCTTTGTTCTTTACTGACCATAGGTCACAAAGAGGTCATCTGTTGAGTTTTTAAGTGCAGACATATCATTCAAGGGGGTCAAATTCTATTCTTGGTTAAAGGTATTTCATGGTTAATTTTACATGCATTTTGCCAAACTGGAATCATCAGATCAATACTCTGGCTTTCATTTTCAACTACAATTACATAGCAAATTGACACTAAAACCTGTTGTTAAGATACCATCAATCTTTTGAGAAATTGTGTCAGTTTGAGTGTGAGTGTGTGTGTGTGTGTGTGTGTGTGTATGTGTTTCTTATCTAAGTTTCTAAGAGGCCCTAGAATTTTTTAAATTTTTATTGAAGCTAAGGGGTACATGCGCAGTTTGTTATACAGGTAAACTTGTGTCATGGGGGTTAATGATACACATTATTTCGTCACCCAGGTATTAAGCTTAGTACCCATGAGTTATTTTTTCTGATCCTCTCCCTCCTCCCACCCTCTACCTTCTGATAGAAGGCCTAGATTTAATAACATCACGATAGCAATAAACACATCTGTCCACCTAGATCTTGATTTCTAAACACTGTTCTCCACTTGAAGGAAAAGGACTCCTATGGAGAAACGATTGATTCTAAGACTAGGATGGAAAAACTACAAGATGAGCTGAGAACATCTCATTGTTTCAGAAAGTAAGAAGTGCTCAAAATATGACCAAAACTGGGAGAGTTCGAGCATTAAAACTAACAATGACCATAGCAGATTATAATACATAGGATAAAATAATAATCTATAAATCCACATTGAAATAAAAAAGGAAGAAAGAAAAGGAAGGAAGGAGAGAAGGAAAGGAAAAACTTTTGAGGTAGAATGTCAACTAATAGAAAAAATAATCAAGTTAGAAAAGTCATGATTTCTCAAACATAACAAACAATTGATGGACACGTTTCTGAGAGACCTCTGAGAAGCCAGCTCTTTCCCTCTCTGCCTGGATTTGGATGAGGAAGCATGTGATCCTGGGAGTAGAGGGCAATCATATTGTAACGTTTTGTATGTTTCTACTTCCTTTTCAGCACTCCACCTTTGTATAAAAAGGAAGCCAAGAAAGCAGACAAGGAAAATGAAAGAAAAACGGGCCCCTCATGCCATTTTTGAATTCGTAAATCAAACCAATCAAGTCTGCCCTAACTCAGGATTTCCAGTTACATAAACCATTAAATCTCCTGTTGCTTACCTGAGCTTTAGTGTTACCTGCAATCAAAGTACATTTACTGATACATATTTGTGATCTCAAAGTTTAACCTTGCCTTTTTATAAGTTTGATACCCACAACACAGTTCAATAGAAATGATATAATTAATCTATTCATTATCACTACACAGACATTAGACTTTTTAAGGCCTCAGAATCATTATTTGTAGATGATTTCAACATAATAATTACAACTCATTGTGCAATGCAAAATGCAAATATTGAATACCCTGTATGTCTCTGAGTTGAGAAGACCTGATCAATGACAGCCATAGTGATTGTGCCAAACTATGATTCTAAGTAATGTCCCTAAATTCCAATTCCAGTGAACTATCTCTGGTATAATCAATGGTTTTCTTTCCTTTTTCCCACCCTACATTTTCCAGCAGAAATATATAAAAGCTATATCTAAATGTGGCTTTGAAACTGAAAGGTCATTCCGTGTGTGTGTGTGTGTGTGTGTGTGTGTGTGTGTGTGTGTGTGTTTTCTCTCTTGAGGAAGAGAAATATGGAGGTACATCAATGGCATTCTAGTTTTACCCAATTATTGTAATCTACTACAGAATGACCCCCACAATTTCATCTGTCTGTATTTTTCCTTTTTTCTTTCTCTCTTCTTCTATTCCTTTTTACTGTGTATTATTTACTATGGTGTTCTTTGGGTGCTCATTCAGCAGCTTTCATAATTCTTGAAGATTTTGGTCCTTGGAAAATGTGGATTCTTTCAGAGCCAATTAATAAATATGTCCTCAGCACAGATTCTCTCGTATTGGCTTAGTAACAAAAAAGCAAGACTGTGCCTGTAATCCCAGCACTCTGGGAGGCCAAGGCGGGTGGATCATGAGGTCAAGAGATCGAGACCATCCTGGCCAACATGGTGAAACCCTGTCTCTACTAAAAATACAAAAATTAGCTGGATGTGGTGGCATGCACCTATAGTCCCAGCTACTCAGGAGGCTGATGCAGGAGAATTGCTTGAACCTGGGAGGCAGAGGTTGCAGTGAGCCGAGATCATGCCACTGCACTCCAGCCTGGCACCCGGCAACAGAGCAAGGCTCTGATTCAAAAAAAAAACAACCAAGAAGCAAGACTGTAGAAATGACCTATCTGGGAAGGAAGCATCAATAAAGAATGAAAGTACAAATAAATCATGAAAATTATTTTTATGTCCAGTCTGAAATCTTGGCTCAGGTGAGTTGTTGTTGAAATGATAAATTATTTTATTTTCTAAATTCACCTAGCAAGAGACATTTCTCCAAAAAGAATAAAAAGAAAATAGCAAGTTGGCCTTCATGTTTTAAAACTACTTTTTTCTCCAAACCAAACAAGATAGAACTCTTACATTATTCTAATTATCTTAATTTTGTTGAAATGAACAAATATGGAAGGCCACACTTGGAAGAACTTTTAAGTGATAAACCTCCAGTTAAAGAAATGCACTCCCCAAAACAAGCATTAACTGGCTTTTAAACTAATTATTGCTTTTTTTAAAAAGTGTTTCTCCTCTTGTGTTTGATAGGTCTTTATTTCCAAGCTCAGCTTGAATGAAACTAATAATGAAAAATTGTTTAATTGTACACTTAGTGGAATATGTTGAATTGTAGTCAATAAGAACATAACTTTACATTTTTTAATACAAACTTTATGGATTCAAGGAGCATAGAGAAATGTCTATTTGATTTGAATACGCACAATAAAAATATATGGAGGTACTAAAATATTTCAAGTACCCTGCTATATTAAATTCCTAATGCATTTACCCTTATTATCAGATGTATTTGAATGTAAATTTATAATTAAACAAAGGAACCAACATGGCCTTTGGTTTTCTTATCTCTAAAACAAGGTGATTAGATTAATATTGTTTTCATGCTCCAAAAAAAAAAAAAAAAAAAAAAAATGTGACTCACATTTGTATTTTCTCATTTTCCAATATGAAGCAATGTTACCACAGCCTGCATGATGGATGGTAAATGTCAAAAAAAAAAAAGGAAAATGTATAAATTCTGAAAAATAATGGCAATAGCAGTGACATAGTTTTTTTAAACTCCCGAACACTGGCATCAAAAAGAAAGAAAGGGCAACTAAATAGCCAAACCAAAAAACAAACAAGCCAACAAATAAACAAAAACCACTGACACTACTTAGAGCAAAAGTAGGTAATAAGATGTTCCTGACCTTGAAACGGAAACATGTGAGGAGAAGTCACCAACATCCACCAGAGACCTGCATGGTATCAGATCCATGTGGGAGAAAGCAACGAGTAATCACAAAGCAAATGAGGAACGTGAGAATGGGAGAGCCTCCAAATAGCCAACCGGTATTCACTGGAAAGCATGGAGAGCCAGTTTGAGAGCAAAGGGAGAAACTAGCCAAGCCGCCAAATCTAAAACAAGTGAGAGAAATACTTATTTGGTAAGCTTTGAATTGAATGGAGCACTCTATGAACTTTCAGAAGTGATCAGCTGGGGCTCTCTTCCAGGACAGAACCCCCACATTAAGATGAAATTTCTGGGGGTATATCGAATTGAGCAGGATAGTGTTCATTAAGACAAAGGTAGAGAAGGAGCTTATGGAAAGAGGCCAGGAACTGTCACAAAGCAAGGCACAATCTTGTTTGAGTATACCTAAAAACAATAGGGAAAACTATGTGAAGTTAGAAATATTATCCTAACCCATGCCTCCTTTTCAAAATTGAGAAAAACTCATTTCTTATAAAAATTTGGAAAGACAATTATTGAGGCCAAATTCCACACCTTGATATAAGGAGAAAAAAAAAAAAAAAGACTAAGAAGCCGAAAAACGCTACCAATAATGAAAGCAATACCAGATAAATGTGCCCACATATCAGACCAAACTAATTCAAAATAAGCTATTATGTATTCATAGTACAAGATATGAAAGAACATCAAAATCCAAAAAAAGCTAATGAAGTGACATTTTTTAAAAACTATTTTATTAACGAAGAATAAACTTGAATGAGCAGAAAAGCAAACAGAAATAGTAGGTAACATGTTAAGATGAAAAGAAGGATTATTTTCAAATTAAAAGGGAATTAAGACAAAAATATAAAAGCAACGTAGAGTTAAAAATGATTTAAGAGAGTGGTAAATACTGAACATAAGCAAAGATGATCCAATACTGATAATAGGAGTCCCTGAAAACAGAAAACCTAAGTAAGATTTGAAAACATTTACTAAAAACTATAATTTAATAAAACTTAAAATTAAAAATTTTAATTTAAAAAATTTCCCAGGTAGTCACAGTGGCTCACATCTGTAAGCCCAGCACTTTGGGAGACTGAGCTGGGAGGACTGCTTGAGCCCGGGAGTTTGAGACCATCCTAGACAACATGGGGAAACCCCATCTCTACAAAAACAATGTTTTTTTAATTAGCCAAGCATGATGGCTCACCCTGTGGTCCCAGCTTCTTAAGAGGCTAAGGCAGGAGGATCACTTGCCCAGGAGACAGAGGTTGAAGTGAGCTGTGTTCATGCCACTGCACCCCAGCCTGAGTGACAGAGCAAGACCCTCAAACTACATACTGAGCTTCATAATTACTAACACCAAGACATATGCTAGTAGAATTTCTGGAGTTTAAAGAAAAAGTGAAATATCCTTTAGGCATTTTAAAAAAAGGAGAACAAGTGACTTATTGAGGAAAAAAACCAAAATTGTTATCTCATTAATTATCATCTTCTGGCATTCTTATACATCTTTTACACAAAAAAAAATGAAGTAACAGGCTGGGTATGGTGGCTCATGCCTATAACCCCAGCACTTTGGGAGGCTGAGGCAGGAGGATCACCTGAGGTCAGGAGATCGAGACCAGCCTGCCCAACATAGTGAAACTCTGTCTCTACTAAAAATACAAAAAATTAGCCAGGTGTGGTGATGGGCACCTGTAATCCCAGCTATTCGGGAGGCCGAGGGAGGAGAATTGCTTGAATCTGGGAGGCAGAGGTTGCAATGAGCCAAGATCTGGGCCACTGCACTCCAGCCTGAATGACAAGAGCAAAATTCTATCTGGAAAAAAAAAAAAAAAAAAAAGAAGAAGAAAAGAGAAAGGAAAATGAGGTAACATAGCTAAGTCATTCTGAGAAAGAAACTGTTAAAGATGTTATTCAGTCCCAACTAACATTCAAATATTAAAGGCATAGACAAATTGATATCAATGTGAAAAAAAAAAAAAAGAAATTACTGTTCCCATAAGCCTTTCTACTACAATGTACTAAACAGCAAGCTTCACACGACCTGAAGAGATTACCATATGGCATAGTGTTAAGGATTAAGAGGTAATGATTAAGTTCATGTAAAACTAAAACAGAATTACAAGAGAAGGAGAGAGTTTAGTATTGATGGTGGCAGGTTCAGACAACATAGATGGTGCAATCATTTTAAAGGGAAGAAGAGAGACAGGGAGGGTAGGGAGAGCATATGCAGAGAAACTTTTTGTTTGGAGTAATCATGTTGGTGGTAGAAGTATTAGCATTGCTATCAGGAGTTTGTTGTGGCATCATAAAGAATAAAGTTAACAAATAATTCTGGGATTCTCAGTGTGGAAGAAAGAAGCAGCAAATGCAATTAACAAGTAAAGGATTGAGTAAAAGCCCTATAGCACAGAGGTATTCCTAGTGCTCAGACTGTGGTCTTAAAACATCATTTCTGCTAGGGCTTCTTAAAGTATGATTCTTAATAGCCGTGACATTGTCCCCAAAGGGTAGAAAATCGGTTTACAGGGGCTGAAAAAAATCTTACAACTATTTGTGATCTTCTGAAGCTCAACCCAACCTGAGAAAATCTTATTTCTTAGTATTTAATTACTTTAATTTTAGTTATTAGATACTAATTTAATGATAATTAAAACAATATACTTTTTTCTTGAGAGTGTGATAATTTTTTGATAGATTGAGACAGTCTCAAAGAAAGGACTGATTACAGTGAAGAGGGAAAAAATTACTAAAACAACATAATATACAAATAAAATTAATACAGGAGAGAAAAGCAGAAATTAAATTTTTCTTTTATAAGCAAACTTCCCTATTGAAAGTTTTGTTAGTTTATAAATTCTTATATTCTTGTTCTCCATAGCTGATAACTCTAAATTTCTGTAACACAGCGAAGGTCATGAGAAATATCCAAGCAGGCTGGACTCCCGCCTCCTGGGTGCTGTAGCAGAAGGCAATAGATAAGGCCGGTGCTAGAATCCTTGAGCTCTACAGAGTGAACATCCGGGTTGCATAGCAACAGTCATATGTAAGCCTAAGTTAAGTGCCTGTCATTGTTTAATAAATTGCCCTACACTTGCAAACTTGTTTTAGCGCCACTGTGTACTTCATGTATAAAAATTCAAGCCCTGTCTTTGTTAGGGGCTCAGCCATTTTGAATCCAAATCTGAGCTGGGCTGGTGTACACCTAAAATAAACTCCTGTAACCTCAACAGTCTCTCCAGTCTCTCAAATTCTGCAACAACAGGGCTGGAACAAGAAATATATAAAATAAATCTGGAATATTTTGTTACACCAGATAAGAAGCAACTATCATAGATTATTAGGGTTATGTCAAAAGATTCAAGAACTTGGAGAGACTTCCACTACTTAAAGATGAGCTTCACTAAAGACAATAATTGCCATGAATTGAAATCTACCCAACAGTTTTAAACCATAAGTTTATAGTGATACTAAAATATAGTCATTGGTCACCTTCAGTGATTGATAAGAAACTAATTCATTATTTCAAATTCTACCTTTCTGTATGCCATATACCACTGGGTAATGATTATTTTTGAACTCAATGAATTAAGAGACATAGGATGTTCACACAACAAAAATACAGACAACCAGACATTACGTGCCTCTCACAGTTTCTGCAAACACCAACAAGTCTTTCAGAAGGCATTGAACCAGTGTCTGATCAGCCCTTCTGGATCCATTGGCCAAATAATAAAAGTGATTTTCTACAAATAATCAATTGCTGTCACAAAAATACACAAGAACAGCTTGAAGGTTCTTACTAGCCAAAACGGTATCAATTTCAGCATTAAAATAGTGATAACAAAGTGTTCCAATCCATTAAATAACACTCTATACATCCAAGCTGATAAAAATATGTAGGAATATATAATAGTTATTTTAATAAATATTAAAGAAATAAGACAATTTAAAAATTGCAGCCATCATAGTAGTAATTGAAGCAGGCAAGAATCAACAATGGGCACTAAAAGTAATAGGAGATAGTTTGCTGAGAAACCTATTTACATATACTCAGCATTTCTCCAGCCAAAGAACTTAACTGCAAAGGGGAAAGTATAATTACTTCACAGAAGAGAAAACCGGCAGGCACCACTTTAACTAATGATTTCATTTAACATCACTAAAAATGGGAGAAACTGACATTGCACGACTCCTGTGCAGAACACAGTACTTGTATAATATTTATGCCCAAAATTTATAAATAGAATTTAATCATGAAGAAATATTGAATTCTAAAATTAAGGGACATTCAACCAAACCAAAATAATCACAATAATAATAATAATAATATGTATACCTTAAGAATGTCATAGTCACAAAAATCAAGGAAATACAAAGACTATTTTAGACTGAAAAATTGAAGAGACATGACAATTAAATGCAACATGTAATTCCAGATTAGGTTTGCATCCATTTGCCCTAAGGGTATTATTGGGACAATTACAAAATGTAAGTAGGGTCTCTGGATTAAATGGCAGAACTGTATCAATGTTAATTTTCTCTTTTAGATGGTTATACTGTGATTACATGAGTTGTATGGTGGTTCTTTTAGAAACTGTATACTGAATATTAGGGGAAATAAGGCATTTTGACTGCAACTCACTTTCAGTTTGTTCAGAAAAGAAATTGTGGACAGTGGTGGGGGGTGTGGGGGGGAGATGCTGAAGAGAGAGAGACAGAATGATAAAGTAAACATGGTAAAATGTGAACAACTGATAAAGTTAACTCAGGAGTACAGGGTGGCTCTTTGTTCTTGCAACTTATTTAAAAGTTTGATATTATTTCAAAAGAAACATTGAAAAAAAAAAAAAAACCTCTCTGTCAAACAACTTTTAGGCCAAAGAAGGAACCCAAAATCACAAAATGTCTTTATTCAATGACATTTAAAACATTGTGTTACAACAAGGATTGTACCTATTTCATAAGGTTAATCCGAGACTTAAATGAGATTTGAAAGTGCTTAGTATTTATTAAATGATGCATTCTCAATGGAGAATATTACCTCCCAAGTGGTGAAAATTGGTTCTTGGGAGGTGAAAAATATTAGACATTAAAACCATTTGTGGTTAACCAAAGCTCAACTCTACTCAACAAAATTTTATCCCTTACTAATTTTTTATTAATGATAAATTAAATTTAAATTTATTTTTTTAAAAGGGCAATAAGAAATAAAGGTTGAAAATTATTACCAAGAAAAGTTCAATATGCTACACAGCCTGTGAAGAAAACATATGGCCTCAAATACTTACATTGATAATTAAAAAAAATAAAATCTAAGCATTACGTTCAATAAATTAGAAAAGGCAAACAAAACAATCCCATGAGAAAGCAGAAGAAAACAATAAGCAAAAAAGCAGAAATTAGTGAATTTTAAAACCAAAAATGAGCAGAACTAAAAAGTAAAGTTCAGGCTACCTAAAACAATAAAATAAAAAACTCAAACTAACTCAAAAAAAACACAAAAGTTACAAAGCAACGCAGAGTATATTATACACATTTTCAACCCTACCTCACACCCTCATGACCCACCTCTGTGACCAGCCATTGCTGTGGAAACAAAATGCATGCAGGTGTAGTCTGCCCCTCATGCCTACCAGGGGTTTTCTAGAACTATGGTCAATATTAAACAGCTATCCAAGAGCTTGCAGATTCTTGATTCACTGACATAAGATTCAAAGCAGTAATCTGCAGTGATGGAGATACAATAATGGACACATGTCTACAGGCTAATAGACAATGACATGGCCTCCTAGAGGCTCAACGAAGGTGCCAGCTCTAGAAGACTGTATGTGGTCGAGGCATGTGCTATCCTCCTGGATGAAGTTACGTGCATGGAATCAGTGATCAATACAGCAGGCCATGTTGTTCATAGATGGAATACTCTAGTCAGTGAAAACAGGGTGCAAATAGGATTGGTCTCTCACCATCAGTCTCCTTGGCTCATTTGCAGAATTTGTGCTTCTTGTCCCCTCAGCATTATCCTCTACTAGACATTTCCTTTGAGAGACCCAGTAGGAGTCCCCTGAACCTGGAGTTTTGACAACTACATGGACTTTGTGATAGCAGGCAAAGAAAAAAAAAATCACCACGGGGGTGCAGATAATTGACCCTAAATACCATGAGGTGCTGGAGTTGCCGCTATATACAACAGGAACCAGAAACTGTATATTTGAAACCCAGGAAAACCACTAGGACATCTCTTGGTGTCTCCTTAGGGAACATTAAAATGACATTAAAAACACTGTTACAACAAGCATTGTGATATCAGCACCCATCTCACAGAGTTAATCTAAGGCTTAAATGGGATTTGAGCTAAAAATTAATAATAATAATAAATAAATAAATAAATTGGCCCAGTAAGGGCAAAGGCTTGAAGACTCAGATCCCTCAGGAAGGAAGGTCTGGAACACTATTTCTGACAAGAAACCTAGGCCTGCTGAAGTGCCAGCTGAGGGTGGGAGAAACCAGAATAGGTGGTAGAAATGGGAGATGGTAAATACCCAGTATAGGCTGAAAACAGTGATAGCAGCAACAACCTGCTTTTTCTAATAACTTCTTCTATTAAGTTGTTTGAAAATGTTGCAGCCAGCAGTTGTAGTGAAGTTTCTGTAATGGAGTGGATTTAAAGGAGAGAGGTATCTCTCATTGTCTGCCCCAGGATTTCTCTGATGCTGCTATGTGGGACACTTGCCGAAACCTATGTGGTCTGTTAGATGCATGAAGGAGCCTGAATTTGAGGGAATTAATAGTCCATAGAGAAGCCCCTAAGCATTGCTCTCATCATCTGACCCTCAGGTAGATAACTCTGAGGAACACTCTTCCCAGCTTCTCAGACTGTCTCCAGCAGGATCCAGTCCCAGTTGCCTACAGCAGGTCAATAATAAGTCATGTACCACATAACGTTTCAGTCAACAATGGACTAATCACATATACCATGATGATTCTGTAAGATTATAATGGAATTGAAAATTCCTGTCGCACAACGATGTCATGGCTATAGTAACATCATAGCACAATGCATTAGTTACATGTTTTTGCTGATGCTGATGCTGGTGTAACAAACTTACTGTACTGACAGTAGCATAAAATACAGCACATACAATCATGTACAGTAAATAATACTTGATCAATGACTGTTACTGGTTTGTACATTTACTATATTGTGTTTGTAAGGTCATTTTAGACTCTACTCCTACTAATTTAAAAAAAAAAAAGTTAACTTTTGATAACCTACAGATCACATTTGGCAGCCTTCCAAATCCACACACCTTGAGGAGGTTTCCTAGTTCACAACAACATCCTGTCCCGGGTAAATATCTTATCTGAGTTCCTCCAATTGTTGATGTACTGATTAATACATAACCTACTGACATTGAAAAGAGCACTGTTTCTGAATCGTAAAGTTTTGCTAATTTATTTCTGAATCATGAAGTTTTGCTGAATTATTTCTCAATCGTGAAGTTTTACTGATTGTCTTGCACAAAGATGTTTTAGCCTGTATGTTGCAATCTGCAGCCAATGATTGTACCGCCCTCAGAATTGCCCTCTCCAATGAAAAAGGGTAACTCCAGTGTGAATCCTCCTCCTTTCACCTAAACTTTGTTATAAAAGCCTTCCAATTTGTGACAGATTTCAGAACACTTCCAGTTTTGCTGGTGTGTCTTCCTGGGCCAATCTTCACATTTGGCTTCCAAGAAATCTTTATCAAATTATTTCTGCCTCAACAGCCTTAATTTTGGTTGGCACTGCCAAACATTCTCAGACTGGTCCTTCAGGAGCTATTCCAGAAGAAGGCATTATTGTCATAGGAGATCACAGCTCCATGCGTGTTATTGCCCCTGAAGACCTTCTAGTGGGACAAGGTGTGAAGGTAGAAGATGGGAATATTGACAATCCTGACCCTGTATAGGCCTAAGCTAATGTGTGTGCTTATGTTTTAGTTTTTAACAAAAAGTTTTAAAAGTAATAATTTTTTTTAAATCTTGTAGAATAAGGATATAAAGAAAATGTTTTGTACAGCTGTCCAATGTGTTTCACACTAAGCATTATTCTAAGAGTCAAAAAGCTTAAAAATTTTAAAGATTTATAAAGTAAAAAAGTTACAGTAAGATTATCATTGAAGAAATATTTTTTAATAAATTTAGTGTAGCCTAAGTGTAGTGTTTATCAGTAGTGTACAGTTATGTTTTAGGCCTTTACATTCACTCACCACTTACTCACTCACCAGTCCTGCAAACCCCGCTCATGCTAAATGCCCTATATAGGTGTATTATCTGTTTATTGAGCAAAAGAGACTCTGCCTGATGCATAGGAATGATGACACCAGGTTTTTGAGAAAAGAAAAGCTTTATATTGAAAGTTGACTCCCAAGGAGACAGGAGTCAAGCTCAAATCTGTTTTCCAGTGCTGGCTTTAAGGCAGTAATTTTATTAGAAAAGGTTTAGGGGTGGATTTTGAGATTAGCAGATCATTGGTGGAAGGAAGGGGAAGGTCTAGAAAGCATGCACAGTTCTCTCTTCATGCTACCGTATGGATTAAATGTGCAAATTCAGGGTGGAATCAGTATGAAACATACAGTGGAAATTCAGGCTATAACATCAGCAGGCTTGTTCTTCACAAACTCCAGTCAACCATTCTGATTCTGACAAATTTCAGCCAGTTCTTTTATCTCAGAAGGGAGTGAGTTTTGGTGTTTCAGCAAGTTGTGTCTTATCTGCTATCCTGCCTCAAGAACTTTTGTCATTTCTTTCTTTAACTATTTGGGACATGGTTTCAGGATGCCATTTTCAATCTATTATACCATTTTTTACTATATTTTTTCAATGTTTAGATATAATACCTATTACTGTGTTACAGTGGCCTTCAGAATTCAGTACAGGAATATGCTATCCAGACTTGTGGCCTAGGAGGGATAGGCTATACCCTATGGCCTAGGTATGTAGTAGGCTATACGGTTGAGGTTTAAGTACACTTTACGACATTTGAACAATGATGAAATCACCCAATACATGTTTCTCAGAACATGTACGTCCTCACCATTAAGTGACACATGATCGAAGACACTTGATTGACACTTCCTCCTTCCCAGTCTCTCTCTTCCTAGTCCATCACACTTCTTCCCTAAAACCACTTCCCAATATAAACTACATGCAATTAGGATTTTGGCAAAGATTTTCATGGTAAAAACCAAGAAAACAGTATATAAAGGCAGAGAAAAAACTGAATATAGATTATTCTTATTTTCATGTTGGTGAATTGCAAATTCTAAGTTTTCAACACTGAACATGCAATAATATTTTCATCCAAAAATGTTGTACAAAACTAATGCTTTCAAAATTTCTAAGGATTTGATTATAATGCCTTGAATTACCAGCAAAGGCTCTAGAAACAGAAAGATAAATTAGCACCTGAAATGTGTTAACACTAGGTCTCCAGTTAAATGGAGAATATTGTAATGCAATTCACCAGTTACTTGGTCTCCCAATTGACTTCTGTGATTTAAAAGTAATTAAAGCTGTGTAGCTGTATCCTTCCACAAAAACTGTTACTTTTTACTTTTTGCTCATTTTGAGGAATTATTTCTGACCTTGAGTCTCAATGAAATTCCAAAATAGTATAAGCCTTAATCTGGTTGAAAACCAAGATGTCTTTAAAATGCTGATGTTAAAATAGTCATGATGAGTCTTTTTTTATTATAGAAATGTTATTTCATTTGTTTTTTTAGGTTACTGCATGAAAACAAGAAACTTCTGAGCTTTCCTGGTCTCCATTCCCACTGTCCTGATATTCCTGAATTTTCCAATTGTCATTTGTAGAAACACAGTCACAGACATAGCCAATATTACTCAGCAAACGAAAATCATGGATTCAACACAGGGATGCAGTAATCAGGGCCATCCAGGGACGGTTCAGACCTGGGCAAATTATCTTTAAGCCATCTTTTTTCATCCTCTGCCAAACCTTGACCTGTTCCATACCGTTTAAGAGTACCACGTATTTCCATACCACAAGCTCCTCACAGCACTTTGTACAATTATAATCAGCAAATTAATTCTTGAAAATGAATAAATCCCTGCTGTTTCTGCTAGACTAGAAATGCCACAATAATGACAGTGATACCTGTTTGTTCATTTCTATATCTGGGATGCTAGGACAGAGCCAGTACCCAGTAGATGCTCAGTCAGTACTGGTGGAGCAAGTTATAGGTACAACAAAGGCAGCCTTAAAAGAAAGGTTTGTATAGAAATACGAACAGAAATAGCAGGGATAGTCCCACTTCATTTTCTTGGTGAAAAGGAGATAATTAAATCAGATTTTAGGTCATCTCTGTCAGGCAGTCAGAAGAATCCTCTAAACCCCTGATCTAGGTATTTTTCTGAGTGCACACATCCTAAAGAAATTAAAAGGTCTGTTTCAAATAAAAATTCCTCTGTCAAGAGAATCCATTCTAAATATACTTCTCTTTATGAATTCCAGGTGGAATTAAAACGAGTCATACCTCATAAATGTTTTTTTCTGTTTACTAAGGTTGGCATTTTGTTTCTTTATAACGTTTTAAATTATACATCTCTTGATGAATAAAATAATGCAATAAAAGGGGCTTCATTTTCAGTAAAGTTGAGAAGTCAAACTATATTTCATAAAGTCTGAAAACGTAATTTGTTTTCCATTTAATACCCAAGTCTGCAAATGGTGATCCTGTGTTTCTACACAGGATTCCTTATCATAGTTTTATGTAATTCTAATAGCAAAGGTACAACCAAATAAAGGTCTCAAATATTTGTGCTTAATTTCACCTTTCCTTTAGCTGTTGTATATAATGTTTTCCTTTCTACATGAGTGGAAGGGGTCTAAACTTTTGAAGTCAGTTCATTTTATTCACAATGAGTTTCAAGAAAGATAAATAACCTTGAAGATAATTCACCTACATCTAATTTTAAACTATGTATTTTAAAATGTATTTGACTATCTTTATAGGAATACTACAGTGTAGAGAGTAACCAGCTTCAAAGGAAATCGCAACTTACCAAGTCTGTTCATGAAGACCGGCGTCAGGAAGAGATACCTTTCGTTTCTTCTTGAGGGCAACAGAGCTTTCACATTCTGTCCCTCTTTTGCCCCAACATATTGTTTTGCACATAGTACAACAAATTTTGTTTTCAATTGAATTTAACTCGTTCCTCAAAGTTGAGGTTTATACCCAAAAGTAAACTAACAGTAGCGCTGCCCCTCTCAGTTACCCGTTGTGGGTTGATATGCTTACCTCCCAGCTGCTGAAATGGCTCTAGCTAACAGCTTACACCTGTGACCACTGCTACAGCATTGCCTCAGCTGGAGATGCCTGGAAAATCGCATCACCTTTATCACCATGCCACTCCCACCCCTCACGATGGCCAGTGATTGGCTAACAGAGTCTGTTGCTCTCGCCTAGAGACAGGACAGTTCCAGGTGGAACCACTGACACTCCCGCGCCCTCTGTGAATCAGGCCGAGGCTGGAGGCTATCCAAGACCATATCATTGCTAAACTCCTCCCCTTTGCCAATTCTGCTTCTTTACTCTCTTATAGATTTTTCCTGAGGAGCATTTCCTCGTTAACTCACATATACCCAAATACCTGCCTCAGGTTTTCTTATCAGGAATATAATCTAAAACACACACACACTCTCTCCCCGACCCTAAATCTGCTAGTATGACTCACATTCTCAATAAGCTGAGCTTGGGTTTATTTTTCTTTAACTTTATTTAGTAAGTATTGACCATTGCCTGAGCTTCCGCAGGCCAAGACAAAGCCCTGGTTCCTAAAAAGGCAGAGGGTCCCAGTCAGGCCTGAGATTAGTCAAGAGGTCATCTTTAAGTATGTTCCTGCAACGCCAAGACGACTTGAAAACCTAGTTAACAATTCTGAACATAACTGGACGTAAGACTCAATTAAGGGTCTAGATTCCAAGACAAAATTAGGATACCAGCTCTGTGGAAAAATGGCAAATGATTTGCCATTACTAATTATCACATAAGATTCTACAGTTATTAGACCAGTAAGAGTCTGATAACCTGGTTATCAATAAATACAGAATTTAGTTGGGTTACTGTGCAAAAGTTCATAGCAAATGTATATGTCATATATTATAGTTACATAGAAAATCAAATTTGATATATGAATTCATACAACATAGAACTTTTTCATATAAACATTTAAGAAACAGAAGAGATGGGAAAGTAAATGACCATGTTCAACAGCAAACTCAATCAGTAGCTTACATTTCCAGCCCTCTCCCACTGTCAATAATCAGATGATTTTAGGCTGCATCTCTGTAATTCTCTAGAACTTCATAAGTGCAAGGTGACTGCAGAAGCTCCAGATACCATGTTTCCACCTGAATTGCAAAGACAAAACCTACAGGAAGGAATAGGTGTCTCTCACTGAGGGAAGAAATCTTTCCCAAGCTCCCCCAGGAAATGTACCTGGGTCAGAACCAAGCCTCATGACCACTCCAGACCAGAGAATAAGCCCATTTTCCCAAAGACAGTTTTCTGTGCTCAAAGTTAAACAAACTTGAAGTTGGTGGAAGCCAAGTTTGGATCCAGGCAATAAACAGTTCTGCCATATTCAACAGTAAAAGCCAGAGAATCCCCTTCAGCAAATCTGTTTCTGAATCTCCTTCTCCAAGTTTTAAAGAATCACTTCATCACACTCAAGGCTCTTTCCTCTTAGACAATAAGCATATGTATATGTATATACTGTTATAAAGGAGAGAAATACACATTTCAATTCAAAGGTGTAAAGAGTGGTATACTGTAACTTTTCTCAAAGGTGGTAAAAGACCTAAAAATAGAATTTTTTTGCTCTGCACATTTTACAATATTATGTAAATCTTCATATGCAACAAACACTCAATTCATGTTGTCCATTCAGAGGAGGCAATGTGTACAGAGAACCAAGGGCCAAACAGATGTGGCTTCCATCTAGGCTGTTTTACTTAGCAGCAATGTGACTCAGTTTCACCATCTTTTGATGGTGAACATCATGTTTAAAAAAAAAAAAAAAAAAGCAAAACACAGTTTCTGGGCCATAACCATAGTAAGTGCTCAATATATGATAGCTATTATTAGTTCGGGAGTCTAAAAGCTGAAACTACGACGGTCATCTAACCAAAAACTATTCTTTTCCTCAACTGTAGCAAGAAAGTAACAAAGACCAGGATCACCTTCATCTCTTTCTAACCAAGTTTCCTCTTACCTAAAAGTGTCTAAGAAGTTATGATTTACTGATAAGAATTAACAGGTCTGAATGGTCCCTTCAAAGTAATTCCTGAAAACATGCCTCCTAGATGGCTTCTGTTTCATTGGACTTAGTTTCTATTTTTCACATGAGTTATAGTAAAGAAATCCGAAAGTAGCTAATCCAATTTCAGTCCATTTTCAATATAGCTAATGGCTTTCATGTACCTATCCCTCTTTCTTGGTCTAAATGGTATAGTTTTATGTAAAAATCTCCTGTTTCTAAAGTAAAATAATTGTATGATTTAACACACATAAGTTCCATCTTGTAAGCCTCCAAGACAGCATCAGTTACCTATGTATAGAACGAAACTCAATATTCAAAATGCCTTCTCACATTTCAGAAACACTCTCCTTTGTGGTATGAGAAATATTTTTATCCACAAAAATCCCTCTAAGTGATTTTTTCTCTCTAATGAGAAAATTGTAGCTGGTATGCCAGCTATGCATTAAGGTGGATGACTTTTCCAACCATATTAATAGTTTTACAATAATGGATTAAGTCTATCTTTGCTATTCTAGTTCTTGTGCCAAGTAAACTATGTCATGAGCTAACAATACTTGGGGCCTTTAGGTAACTGAGGAATTAATAGGCCAGTCCTTAAGTCCTAACCCACAATTGTCCTGGATTTCTTTTGTATGTGTCTATTGATAGAAAAAATTACAACATACTTGATATTAGATGCCTTCTTTTTGGAAAACATGTATTTGGTTTGTAGAAATAGAATACCATAAAATAAAAATAATGGTTTCCAGAAGCATTATAAAAGATATATTAAGAAATTAAAATCTCCCTCATATCAAAAAAATGGATAAAATTCATGATTGAAATAATTATTTGACCATAGGGAACAATACAGATAAATACATTGCATACTATAATGCCTAATAAAATTTATGTTAGTAAGTTTTTTGCTATACAAAAAGCAATGACAAAATTTTAGTGTTATAGAACAATGACACATTTCTTTCTCCTTTGTCTGCAGGTGAGGAGGGTTCAGCTGAAGGCCAGGCATGGCCACACTTGGCACAAAGCTGTGGGATGATTCTAAATCTGTTCTAGGTTCCAAATCTGTCTTTCCTCATTTTGGCTCAGTAGATTATCCAAGGCATTCACTCATGGGGATGACAGAGAGCATAAAAGCATGCTCAACTACCCAAACACATTTCAAATACTTGCTTGCATCATACCTGTTAACATCCCCTTGGCCAAGGCAAATCACATGGCCAAGCCAAAAATCGGAGTGGGGAAGTAAATTCTGCTCTCCATGAGACATTGGCAAGGCTGTGAACTTCTACAGAGGAGTAAAGATTTGAGTCCCATGATTCAATAAACAATAAGTATGTAACCTAAAGTATCTCAGTCACATGTGCATAGGGAGATATGTAGATGAACTTTACATAGCATTGTTTATAAATAAGCAAGGAATTATGTTCATCAGTAGGAAATGGGGAAATAAATTATAGTTCACTCATGTAATAAAATTTACATGTTAGTATATATTAAATAACTAATGCAATGACATGGCTAAATGTTTTTTAAAAGGCATAGTGGTTCAAATAAGGTACAAAGTGCTATATGTGATATGATACCATTTATGTAATTTTAAAAGAAAACACAAAGTAATATCATGCATTCTTTATGGATACACATATTTGTAATACAGAATAAAAACATGATGGAAGACAGCATAGTAATTTCAATGTGGTGAAGTGGACAGAGAAAAGATGAGACTGAAGTTTTAACAATAACACAAATTTAATTTAAAAAGAAAGAGCCCATAAAATATGGCAAATTGTGAATATTTCTTAAATTTGAGTGTGTGGTGAGTAAATGGATGGATGTTCTTTGTATATTCAAAATACATTATAACTAAGAATTACAAATATGTGTTGACAAATGGCATAAAGACTAACCCAATTACACATAATACTTTTGGAAAACACTGTCTCAGGAGAAGTAAAGATTCATTGAGCTGAAACAATGAGACAGGCTGAAGACTCCAAACACACTTAGTGATTTGTCCATGTATTATCAATTCTCACTCTCTGGGACTATGTTTCTCCTTATAGCACTTAGAGGTTTTATTCAAAACACTTTCCATTCAAAACACTTTCACTTTCAATCTGTGAAAAAGTCTGATGTTTGATGACAACTTTAATTGGGGAGTTGACCACCCATGCTGAGCAATCTGGGATTTTCTGGATTTTGTCATACACATAACTTCCTGGGAATATTTTTAATACACAGAGACTGAAAGAAGCAAATAGAATAATACCCAACTTTGGCCACATTCTTTGTTTTAAGGAGAGCTCCTGTTGGGTTACAAATACGGGCTTGATTAAAATCTGAAAGTGTCCACAAAAAAAGAACTCTAAAATGTGTTAGCAAGATTTGTGTGTTCTGCCAAACCTCAGCTGAGGATAGGGAGCTACAAATATTAAACACCTACTGTATATGTCAGGCATTTGTTTCACATGTATTTTCCCACATGATCTTTTTAACAATTACAAAGTATAGGAATTATGTCCTCTACCAATGGTCAAAAATGACAGGGCAGAGAATTAGGTCCATATCTGTGTGACACCAAAATGTGTGTTCTTGAATCAGATCACTCTGCCTAAGTTAGGGCACTTGGAGAAATCCCATAGGGTCACCCCATCATCATGAGAAGCCTGCTGGAAAAAACCTCCATCCATGATGTCTACATTATCTACACTTGAAAAATCCCAGGTAAAACAGTAAAATCAATTTGTTTGGTCTCTGGAATATACCATCCCCTTTTATTCTTGATTGATTTAGAACCCTGCCTTTTTCAGTCTTACATTGTTCTTAGGTCACTCCTTTCTTGACCAGATATCCAGCCCAGACTTACTTCTAATTTGTTGAAAGTACCTGTCCCTTCATTCTCATTCTTAATTGAAATTACCAAACCCTCCTAGCTAAACATCATAGAGGAAATCATTTTAAAACTGATTCATACTAGCAATCAATCAATGTGTACAATTCAAGAAGCAAGTGTAAAAACAATATTATCATATAGTGACTAAGTGAAAACTTAACTATAATTTCCATCAAAAAACCTAAAATAGTATTACAATGTAAAAGTACATCAGGCAGCTCTACATCATAAAATAAAATTCAGCCATATTGCATTTTTAGAAAATGCTTACAATTGTTTATTGTAAATTACATTAATGAATTTGCAATTACTACATCTTAGAAAAAATGTAGTCAGCCAGACAACTCAATATATTCCTTGCCCTAGGAATGTCAAACGAAGATATCAGAAGAGAACAATGGCCCCACAAAGTACAATCTCTCTAGATGGTAAAATTTTATGTAAGAAGAATGAGTGAAACACATTATTCTTTCTATTTCCTTTGCAGGAACACATCACACCCTTGGACTAATATATTCAACCATTTTCTTACTTTAAGCCTCAGAAGGCACCAGCAACAAGTCTTCTTATCCCATAGAAGAAATTACTATTTTCCCTTCTATATAAGCTCATATCAACTACCTAAATAACACAATGTACTAGAGAAGCCCTGAATAATAGCATAGATTTTAAAAGCTTTCCAAGGAAAATGACCCCCTTCTGCTCAGAAAACCAAACCAAACCCTCTAAACATTTCATGGGCACTATGCTCATGCAACAAGTATTCACTAAGCACCTACTGTGTGCCAGATGCTGTGCTATGCCCTCAGGCTACAGTCGATGTTGGTTAGCATCTCAGCCCCCAATGTCTTCTGCCCCTTATTATTTACCCTGTAATACCCTCTCCTTGAGTCTGGGCTAGACTTAGTGACTCTTCTGACAAACAAAAGGGCAAATGGGGTGGGACGTCACTTCCAAGATTAAATTATGAAAATACTGTGGCTTCTGTTTTGGATGCCCTTTCTCACCCTAGAAAAAGCCAGCTACATAGAGGGAGGCATCCCTGGCCCGTGTGAATTAGCTTGAAAGCAGATCATCTAAGCCTGAAGGCATGAGCTCGAGAGCAAATCTTTCCTCCTAACTTGACTGCAACCTCAGGAGAGGTCTTGTGCCAGAGGAACCCAGCTAAGCCACATCTAGGTTCCTGACCTGAAGAAACTGGGAGATGATAAATCTTTGCTGTTTTAATCTGCTAAATTTGGGGGTAAACAACAACAGAAAACTAATACACAACTGTTTGTAAGACAAGGTCCTTGCCTAAGTGGAGCTTACAATTGAGTGGGTACTGATGGATGATAAACACAAACATAGATACTATCATTTTGCATAGTTTTAAATATTATGGAGAAAGTAAAACAGGGTAATGGGAAAAAAAGAGTGACTATGTAAGTGGATGGAAAAGGAAGATCCATTTAAAGAGACCTGAGTGTTCAAGACTAAGGACATATGGGATTGCAATAAATTAAATGAAAAACTAGGTATGAGAATCCACCCAAATTCTGTTAAGCTAAACATTAAAGAAATTGATAAAAACATAGAGCAATACTATTATTTTCAATACTTTTTTGTTTTGAAAATTAGTTTTTTATTAAATATATATATTGTAGATTACTATTATTTTTAAGTAAATTAACAAGTAAATGTTTTTAAATTTTGCTTTTTAGTATAATAATTATCAATAGATATAACTCATGTAAATAAAGTATTTTGGAGAATCTCAATAATGTTTAAGAATATAAAGGGGTCCTGAAATCAAAATGAATGCGTCCTGCTAGTATAGAGTACTGCGGGGCATGGTTTGGAATATGGCTCTTAGTCTAAGTTGAATGGAATAAAATTCCATTGACATGTTCCTAATCAGAATGCTGGAATCTGACTTAAATATTTAAAAGCTTATTTGGTGTTCTGAAGGAGTGGGCCGAGAGGGAGAGAAATTAGAAAATCTGTCAGCACTTGTCAAATAATTACCCACAGACGTTTTCATGGGGACCTGAAGAGGTACAGTTCTGAAACCGAGGGCTGAATTTTTCATATAAGAAAAAAATCCCATGTGAAAACCACCTGTATCTATATCTTAATTATACAATTGAAGGTTTGCTATTATCATATTAATTTTAAAATGTAGGATGAAACAAATCCTGATGATTTGGAATGCCATTTCTTTTCAGTTGTTTTTCAGATCCTAGTGAATCTATCCCAAGCCTCGATGTTGTACTCTGTGGACCTTATCTGGGCCCACTATATAATTTCTAAGCAAAATGGCAAAATTATACTTTGGTGACATTATTTGCAAGATGAAACATCCAGAAAACAGGGCTACGTGCTGGCTGCATTAGGCCTTGCTCTTGCCATTATGAAATTCATGCTTCTATAAATTGGCAGTAATGGAATTTCACCTGACTTTTAAATAGCAGTTTTCGAGATGAATAAAATGTTAGCTCTAACTCTGATATGCCACAAAAGTAGAAAACAAACAAATCAAACCAAAAAGTGTCTAATTTTATTATATCATTTGGTGAAATGTGGTGGGGTTTTTTCCTGCCAAATATCAACCTACGGAAACAAGAGGATCTACTCTGAAGTTCTATAACATTAAAACCTCATAAGTGAATTACTATAGATGTTTTAAATATCTTTACTAAACTTTCCTGCCAATTCTAAGAAAAACCCAATGCTTTCACCAGCTAAGAAGTTATAGCTTGTTTTCTCCCCCCGCCATAATTAGTATTTCAAGAAACATAGTTAATATGCCAGGAAAAACAGAAATTATATGTAATTTTAATTATATGGATTTCTGACCTTGTTCATAACCCTCTTCGTGCATTAACCAAACATAGAGGTAAATGCCTACCCAATGTATCCTAAATACAATCCCACATGTCATATTACATCGTACTCAGTAATTTCCTTTACTTACCTCTAGAAATGTCAAAAAAAAAAAAAAAGAAAAAAGAAAAAACTTCCAATATTTTTTTTTTTCTGAGTAGAAAAGAAACTGGATGGCATTAGAGAATAAAGTGCAATGGTGCAAAGTGAAGTGAAACTCTGCCATGGATTTGGTATAGTGTGGCTAAGTTGGGCTACAGAGTACTATTTTAAACTAAATTGCTCATCATGGCTTTCAACACAGAAAAGTAAGCAGAAGAAATATCAGATCATTAAATGCTCTTTGGACTAGCTTCAAGCAGGCAGTTTTAATATTGCTATTGACCGGTGGCAGAACAGAAACTATTTTCTTGGCTTTGTGATTATGAAACCAAATACGGAGTAAATGCAAACAAACCTGTATTAAAAGGAACAGCTTCTCTGAAATCAAAGTGTGATATTTTTTAAGCACTCCTTGCAAACTAACGGAATTTACCAGAGTGAATTTTAAATACGATGTTTGAAATAGAACTTGATTTGCAAAAATTCATTTCATGCAATTTTCAAAACTGTATTTAAAGTAAGGCACACCAAGCTTATTATTTGCACAATAGCTAGAAAAAGGAAACGCTGGCACTCGGTTTAATTTCCTTCTACTTCTCCCCATCTTCCATCCTTTGCTCTTGACCTGGTTGACAAGCTCTCAAGACCTCACTGTTCCTGCTTGGTAGAGTGGAAATTGCCATATGAAGCCGGAAAGTTTAAACAGAAGCGGCATTGAATGTGCTATGGCTAAGCTTACACCGGGCAGCTGCCAGCATCATGTGATTCTGAACAGTCCAAAAGGCCTCCATGTCCCCCCCAATTTTTGCCCACTAACTTCCACTTCAAAGCCAGAAATTTCCATAGCTTACACCCTTTGACCCAAAGAAGTGGAGACTCTTGCTTAAACACCAATATTACCCAGAAGATAATAGCATAGCAAGGTTTAAGTGAAAGGTAAAAGAATGAGCTTCTAAGAGTTGTGAGTCAGCACATTAGTGAGAGACTACAAAATCCAGACTAATTAAAGTGGAAATTTCATGTACAATAAACTTGTGTGGGTGAAATGGGAAAGTACAGTGTCACTAAACTGAGACCTTTGTGAATAAGTAACATGGTGAGTAATGAGTGCTCACTACCAGGATGAAATGAATCTTCCTACTGGAGCAGAAATCCGAAGCCTTGAGATAAAAACAAGTAAGGAGTACAGGAAAAGCACGTGCCGAGAAAGGAAAGCAGATGTATGTCAGAGGGGTTTTTCTCTGAGGCATCTTTTTGCTTGTTTGTTTGCTGCTGTTGTTTAAAAAGGGTCTCACTTTGTCACTCAGGCTGGGTGTCATGGCACAATCGTAGCTCACTGCAGCCTGAGACTCCTGGGCTCAAGCCATTCTCCTACTCAGCCTCCTGAATAGCTAGAACTATAGGCAAGCACCACCACACCTGACTACATTTTTAAACTTTTTTTAGAGATGGAGATATCACTGTGTTGCCCAGACTGGTCTCAAACTCCTGGGCTCAAGTGATCCTCCTGCCTCGGCCTCCCAAAGTGCTGAGATTATAGGCCCAAACTACTATGCTTGGCCTCCTCTGGGTCATTGTAAAGGTATCATGTAACCTTTACATGTTGATGAAAAAGGATATGATAAGTTTTATACTCAAACATACTGAGACGATGGCATGGAAGTAAAGTGGAAATTGTTCAGTAGGTTGGCACGAATGGTCTATAACTTAGAGAAAACAGGACTAATGGTTTTAGATAAAAGAACTTTCCATAATGGCTTGATGGAGGAGGGCGAAGAAGTGACATTGCCAGAAAAATATATTAAAGAAAGTAGGACAGGAGCTATGGTTATGGGAACCAAGAGTAAGCACTGAGGGAGGAAAGAAGCAAGAGAAGGATTGGGGGACAAAAGCGAGGAGCCGGAAGGACAGAGAGAAATAAAGGCGGGGACGGATTTCAAGGAAAAGACGTGTAAACAACAGTGTCAACTGCCGAAGAGAGGCAGAGTAAGGACTATTCAAATGAGCCCGGGTGGAGCACGGAGGAGGACACCAGTGAGCCTCACTGAACAGCTGAGTGGACTGGTAAGAACAGACTGTGTTAGGAGAAACTAGAGGCGCTGAGCACAAACCACTCAGTGGCCATTAAAGGAAATATAGAAGCAAACAATAGCTCAATGGAGGAGGTGTTCATCAAAGACTTTGCTCAAGGTAGAAGAGATCTAAAAGAAAAGGTAGATCTTATCTCTTCCTTCTGGTTCTGAGGATGGTAAAAGTGAGCTAAGTAGACAAGGATTATTTTGACCACAAATCCCCCTAGAAAAGGAACTGGGAAAAGATTAACTCCTCCTCTAAAGTAACAGATGTTGGCTTCTCCTCCAGATACATTTGTTAAGGAATGTAGGATGTTCCTCCAAATACTCCCCACTCTATTCTACACCACCCTACTCCCACCCTTGGGACATTATTTTCCTTGTACCCGTTCCTCTCCCACTGGGTCCCAGTTCACACATTTCTCACACCAGGCCTGGTGGTAAGATTCATTCCCTTCCCTCATTTTGGGCTGAACTCTCTACTTTCCTCTAGACCGAGGTTTCTCACCTTTTATAATGTTGTCATTTTGAACCCAATAATTTTGTGTTGGGTAGGTAGGAGGTGTCGTCCAGTGTACTGCAGCTTAGTATCATCCCTGGCCTCTCCCCACTAGATGTCAGTAGCATGTTCTCCCACAGCCACAATAATGAAAACATCTCTAAATGTTACCAAATGTTCCTTTATGGGTAAAATCCCCTACACCCACATTGAGAATCACTGTTATAGACACTTCTCTCCTTTGATTGTCCCTATGCACTGAGATAGACAGCCTGCACCACCCCATTTCTCCCATAGTACCTGTTCCTGAAACAAGCAAATGATACTTTTCATTTTCTTTCCAACAATTTTCACCACTAGTAACTGACAAAGCTTAACAAATATCATCCTGACAAAATTCCAGTTTCCAGAATGCTCACAGAGTGGCCACACTCCTTAGATTCCAGGAGAGTGTGAAGTCAGCGAGGGCTGTAGTTTCTATGCCCACCTCCTGGACTCCCTTCTTAGTCAGTATGTGTGGTATGGTTGCACCCCAGTTGATGGTGAGACCGAATGCTGGACCTGCCTCCTGGTTCACAGTCATGTGGGCACACAGTCAAGTTGGCAAGGGCAAGTCCATTAGATCTGGTAGGTTTTGCAGGACAACGCTTAGCTCATTGGACTTGCCCCGTGCTGGTCCCTCCTTTCTCACTTGTATTTCTCAAGAATAGCAGTAGGATGTGCTGGGAATGTAACATCCTGAAATAGGGAGATACTGGCTAGCACATCCTGGCTCTGTTCCAGTCCCCCAGATACAAGGTGCCCTTCAGTGCTTTAGCCCAGTGAGTCAAGTAACCTTGGGGTATAAAACCTAGTGAGGGCTGCTTTCCTGGGTCCCTTAGCTGCAGTGCAAATAGGGCACATGAAGTACAGATTCCTTCTTCCACAGGAAGGTTTCCTAAGCCCTGGGGGATTGACTGACTTGCATTGAATTCTATACTTCTGTTGTCCCTTCCTGCCTATCTGTAAGTAATAAACTGGCTTCATGTGACATGTTGTGTGTGTGTTTTGTCTTAGACAAATTGGTACCCAGTTCGCAGTGCACCTGCTTCCCAGTTTGCCTATTTCATTGCCAGGTATTGGTAGTACTGTCACCACTTTTTGTCAAAAATCACTGTGTGGTTTTTCTGCAGTTTGTTCTTATTCTGCTCTCTTCACCCTCAACATCTACTACTCAGATACTCAGCTTGCCCAAGTTTTAGTTCATTCTTAACTGACCTTGCATCATACTTAGAGACTTTTATGATTCCAGTCCTGGAATCTTAATCCTTCCTTGGATGCTTGGGTGAGAAATAGCATCTCCCATTTGACTCCAAGGCTCCCAACTTAGCTCTCAAGCTGCCCTCATCCATCTTGTTCCCCTGACGGTTTTTACAGCTCTGGCTGCGTGATTCATCCCTTTCCCCAGTCCTATTTTTGCCTGCACTTTCATTTGCCTTAAACATCTTTTTACTTGAATGTTGAGGCAAGTGTCACATATTAGACTGTATATAAATTCTTCTTTATAGTCCAAGCAACATCTTGGGTTCTTCACTCATTTAAAGAGAAGATATGATAAATATACCCTAAATTATCAATACATTTCTGATGGATTATAGTAGCTTTGCCTACTTTTCAAAGCCTCTTTGAATTATTACTTATGTCCTTTTTCACATCTCTCTCTAAGGAAGTGGGTTTTTAAAATTAGGTCATTTTAAATATTGAGCAATACTAATTGATACAGCTGACAGGGGATACGGCCTCATGACCAGCAAGGACATTAAAATCTCTTGCTTCTAAATTAGAAGCAAGAGATTTATTTGTGGAAATGTATTTGCATATCTCTTTGGAATCCCCTCTTTGCATGTAAATTGGTTGAAATATAAAATGATATTGATTTGTCCTATAAAAAGAAAGAATATGGCTTGTCTTCCTTATCTTTTTATCACCTTGAGGATGGTTAACATTTATCAAAAACAGTCTATGCTTAGCAGTACACTCCAAGTGGCTCCTAGGCAACATGCCTACATTCTTGCTTTCAGCCCTCTGCCCTCACAAAAGTGCCAAGAAAAAATGAGTGCCTATTTTTCTGACCACTTTCTGGCTAATCCATTCAGTCCATACTCCAAAAGATAAGTGGACACTTCCCCTAAGGCTTTTCTTAAAAAACTTTCCAAGTCCTACCAATGCACCTCTCAAATTGTGTAGCTGAATATAAGCACTAACTCTAGCATAACAGTAATTTGCTTAAAAATAAAAAAAGAAAAGAAAGTCCCCAGAATGTCAGTACAAGAGCCCAGGATATTTACCACTTGACCGACTGACAGTAAACACACAATGAGCCCAGTCCTTCCACTGAACCAAGACTCTTGGGAATCTGAAGAACATACACATTGAATTGATCTACTCATATCACAGATGAAGCTAACAGGAGAGAGTGTTTAAATCATGCTACTCTCAAACCTGTAAGATAAAGACTTCTCATGTGTCACTATAATTATTTCCCCATTATTAAAATGTCCAATGCAGAAAACTCAAAAAATAACCGAAACTGTACGTCTTGGACTACATCCAAACTTTTTATTTAACTGACTTAGGAAGGCTGATTAAAATTCTGTTTGGTGTTGTAACTTAAAAGCAAGTGAGATGACAGCTCTAAGAATATATATACATTCACTTTTTGGAGTCCCCAAATTATTTCTATGATTTGGAAGAATTGTAGAAATTATGAAATGTACAACAAAAATCACAGAGGTGAGAAATAGTCCCCGTGGGTGTACTGGGATTGAATATGAGAAAAGAAGTGATAAATTGGCAAAAGAGAAGAGGAAGCATGTCTCTCTAGGCCACAGAAAATAACATTCAAACTGGGGAGAGTGTAGGAAGCGTTTTTCTCCTACTTCTTGCCTCCTACAGGAAATCACTAATACTTTCTGAGAAAAGGGATAAGCTGTCCAGTTTCTACTTATTAATGAAACCGCAATTTCTAGACTTAAGCACATTAGTGAGCACTGTTCTTTATAATCGCTCCAGAAGTTTCTGCTTAGAAAAAGCAAACAAACAAAAAACACCTAAGAGTAATCCTCATTGTTTCTGGGGTAGACTCACTGTATTTTAAGTGTGACTCAAAAATGTAACTCTAAAGAACCACAAGCAGATTAATATAAGAAATTCCTGCTAAACCCCTGCTAAAAACACTCCAGTATAATGTAATCCTCCTTATCCAAAACTAATTGAAGCAAAATGGGCAGGACACAGAAATGTGTGCTTTCAAGGAGCATGTTAAGCTTGAATGTGACTTGAAAGCCTTTGTGAGAACCTTTACTGGAAACAACTGAATGGGGGTTAGGTACTGGTTTTCCCATTTCCCTTCATGTCCCCTCTTCTGAATGTGACCACTGTTGAAGAAGTAGGTCTAGACCTTAACAGAACTTGGTCTGGTGTCTTTAATCCAGAGCAGCACTTTAAGGGGCCAGGTCAATTGCCGAGGAGAAAAAGGTGAAGGTATCTTCATTCTACTCTCTCCTCCCCATACTAGGCCTTACTTCTTGGACTGTACCCAGAGTTAACCTGGAAGCCCGATGATCACAGCAGACAGACCTAGGTTTGATCTGACAAAAATCCCCAGGATTGACCATGAAGCTGACTTCCATCTCCAGAATTTCACCACCCACCAGCCTTCTCCTAAGTCATTTTCACTAGTTAATGATAAAAAAAACATGCAGGTCTCTAGCACAATTGTATTTTCTGATTCAGAGGAGGAAACAATGATACTAAAAGTCAAAAGGTATTTACAGAGCTTCTGATCTCACCTGCCCTCTATTAATAGTAATACATTGTCTTTTACATAGTTCTCTGTTTAATGACTCAGAGAAATAAGTTCCAATCCATTTGAAAATTTTAGAATTATTGTACAATCTTTTCAATTGTTTAGGGATCTCTTCCTATCTTTGAAGGCTTAAAAACAGTAGGAAAATACGTTCCCATGAAACAGCATATATACAATGTAATACCATGCCAAAATTTTGGGAAGGGTGAGTGTCAGCTTGTATGTGTGTTATAACCTGAATGAAAATATGGCTACATGATTCAAAATATCTAACTTTCATTACCACTTGGTATGAAAGAAAGGCTCTGAAGGATCTGTTTTCCCATCTCTGTTTTCAGATCTCCACTCTCCACACATTTGCAAACTCAGCTTGCATTGTTTTCTTCACATGGAGGAGGCAATAAATCCTCCCAGGTTAGCATTTTGACTATCAGAAGGCTAGGATCACTATATGACTGATTATCCATATGTTTCCTGCCTGATAATTAAGATTGGTATATTTGTCCAGAACCTCAATAACCAGAAATGCCATGTGACATTAAATATTTCTGTACTCTTCTTCCCCAGTGTTATGAATTGTGTCCCCACCCCCTAAAATTTACATATTGAAATCCTAATCCTCAATACCTCAGACTATGACCATATTTGGAGATAGGGCCTTTTCAGGGAAAATTAAGCTACAATACAGTCTTTAGAGCTAGCGCTAATCTAATATGACCGGTGTTATAAGAAGAGGAAATTTGAACACTGACAGAGAGGGAAGATGACGTGAAGACACAAGGCAAAAACGGTCATCTATGAGCCAAGGAGAGAGGCCCGGAACAGATTCTTCCCTCATAGCCCTCAGAAAGAACCAACCCTTACAGATACCTTATCTAACCCCCAGAACTGTAGAAAAATTAATTTCTGTTGTTTGATCTACTCAGTCTGTGACTTTGTTACGGCAGCCCCAGCAAACTAATACACCCACCAAAGGAAGAAGAGTGCAGGAAGTTTTAAGATGCCAAAAAGACAGATTGTAAAACAGTAGGAAATGGGGAAGTTCATTAAGATAACACGTGGGAGCCAACAGGTTACATAAGAGTACAACTGCTATGCACTCCCTGTAAAGGGAAGGATTAATTTTAGGTCCTGCTGAACCATATAAAAGGTGTAAATTAAAGAAAATTATCTCTCTGACCCTAGGTATAAAGAAAAAAAAAAATAAGAGAACAAGCAAATATAAAGTAGAAAAATAAATCTGCCATATTGAAAGTATATTAGGGTATTGAGTTAAAATAAGTAGTCCTAACGTTTGAATATATAAGACATTTTAAGATCTCTGAAGTTTCACAGTGGCAAATCTTAGGATCTCCTTATAATGCTGAAAAAGTCTCACTAACTGATGTACTATTTGGAAAATGATGGTAAAAATAGTAGATGATTGATGGTAGATGATTGTAATATTATGCAACTAGGCTGATAAATATATTTTAATTCAGTTTATTGAATCATTGAGAATAGATTTTTCCTAACATAATTTTTAAGAAAAAAAAATACCTAGCAATTTCCTTATAATTAACACTGATATAAATGACAACTTGGAAGAAGTCATTGATTGATTCTGGCCCTCTGCTTCCTTATTTATAAAGTGAAATTTATATATATATGTGTGTGTGTGTGTGTGTGTGTGTGTGTGTGTTTATATATATATGAAAACATACATATAAACATATATATATAGCTACATAACTATCTGAGATATTAGTATTTATGTTATAGCTACATAAATATCTGAGATACTTATGTTGAACTTTTAATCTCTCTGGGTAGGAATCATTAGAGGCGGCACAAGCAAGGGGCATAAACACTTAAGTGACTTTTATTTTTGCTCTGATCATCTAATTGTATCATCTTGCTCACAAAAATGAAGAAATGCACCATCTAATGTTTCATACAAGAAAAAGCAGTTATCTGTCTTTCATGTTGTAGAGAAAGTTGAATTCTCTTAATCATCCATTATGATTTGTCCTAAAGCATCAACCTTATCATTCGTTTTCTCTCCATTAGCCAGAATATTAGGTTGATTATCATCCTCCAAGCACACTCTTTGCCAAGATCTACTATTGCTTTTCATTACTTGAGGTTCTGGAGGGAAGGCGACAGAGTCTATATAGATGATGGATAGGGTTAAGAACCCAAGGACTAACAGGATGGTATAAGAAGCTACTGCTGGGTGATATATGCACATGTTGGAGTAATGCTCACTGAAAGTGAGGAGGCAGCATGAAGCAGTTGGCAGGACAACAGGCAGCCTGAATGACATCATTCATTTAATAGGTCTAACATATGGCAACTATTAAATCTCCAAAACAAATGCAAGGCTAACCAGCACTCTCAGAGAAGAGACGCTTTCATTCTTGATTTTTCTAATAAAATGCTTCAGTCCAAGTCACTGCCAATTTTGAAGCAATAACATATATTTCTAAATCCAATAACAATATAGGACTTGCTGAAAGACTAATAGCTTCATCTGATAACATATAAAATGTAAAATATTCTTGTTTTTATGTCTTTCACAATTTTTTCCAGGAGCTCTGTAGGAATAATTTAATGCTTTAAAGCAACAAATAGATTCCGTAATATATAAATCAGCTCCTAATTATTTTCAGAATGAAGGACCCACAAATGCTGTATATAAAAGCTGGCCTTTGCTTAAAGCAAGTGAAACATATCTTCAATTCTGTCATTTTCCAGTTAATCTTATTTTTGTGTTGCAAAAGCCACAGGAGAAAACTCCAGCAATCTTTTAGGGAAACTAATTTTATTCTTGTTCTACATAGTTTTCAAATAATTAACCTGAGGTGATTATTACACATTGTATGCCTGAATCAAAATACTTAATGTACTCCATAAATATATACACCTACTATGTACACATAAAAATTAAAAATTTTAAAATTTAATTATTTTTTAAAATAACAATTACCCTAAGCAGGAAACAAGAGAGATAATAAAAGACAGCAAGGTACAACACACTATTACTGCATGAGTAATCACTGGAAACTTCTTATTGTACTTAGGTAAAACCCTTCATCTAAACAGTATGTCTTCTGGTGAGCTACCATCAAAGTCTCAGGGACTCTGTGAACACTCCAGAAGAGTGAACGGCCTAGGACTAATGGACAAACACCGTTTACACCAAGATTCAAAGACCCAGAAGTTAGTGCCTTCCTCACTACTTACCTCTGAATTCTATGTTTTATCCACGTCACTCCCAGGGCTGACTCAAGTGTCTTCCTCTCTAGTCCTTTGGATTTAATCCCATCCAGCTTAACTCTGTGCCCTTTGATCTGACTTTTCCTTTCATTCTACCTCCCAATTACCAAATGTCTAAGGCTTTACAATGTACTCTGTGGAATACCATTCTTCTGTCTAGAATTGTCCAACATTTTTAACTTTTTAAAGAATGTCATTTTTCTTCCCAGTATCCATTTACCTTTCTCCAGATCACATTACCCCAGTTTTTCTCTGGGAAACAAACTTCTTCCTTATTCAGTTCAAGTGTTTATGATGGAGTTAACTTCACCTCTGTCTTCATGGGCACACAAGCAACTAATGCATGAGCAATCAAAGAGTTATATTCCAATCCCTTCCTCTGACTGGAAGAAGCCATGTAGATCACTCCCTGTAAACAATGAGGTGGTAAAGATGCACATGAACTGAAGACAGTGAACCAAGTTGGACAAGGTAAAGGTCTGGAGATATTAGTATGGGAAACTGTCTGCTGCTTCCCCTCACTCCCACCTGGTGCATGGGAATATCTGAGAGGTCATCTGTGGCCCCACTAGTGAGGCATTCCATAAAGCCGTTTCTCCAGAATAGCACTCAGGTGCCAGATATCGGAGCCCCTCTCTGAGACCTACCAATAGTTCAGCTGGTCCTTCTCACCCTCCAGCCCAAAGGATCTTACTGTAATCTTAGGGGAAGCCCTGTTCTCTTCCTTCTGCGTCTTTAAATATCCTGTCCCTTCCCAAAACACTCATAGTTATCTAAGGACTTAGGGTTTTGGAACATAACTCTGGAGAGGCTCTTTCTCCACTGTCACTTCCCTTCCCCAAGGTGATGAGCTCAGAGCTGCCCATCTGCTCCTATTGGGAAAGAAAAGATGTGCCAAAGGAAGCAAAAAGTAAATCCCAAGTACACGATTACATCATAGCCTCCTGCGGAATTAAATATTTACATCCCTGCAAGGAAAGCTTACTTCACATCTGGGTGTTATCTTCACCCTCCCCAAATGCCCCCTTCCAAACATACACACACACACACACACTCTCTCTCTCTCTCTCTCTCTCTCTCTCTCTCTCTCTCTGCAGGATGAGACTGGGTCTAAATCCGATAGGATGAGAACCATTGTGCACAAAGCAACCTGACTGCCAGAGCAATGTTTTCTCCAAGTTCTCCAAAGATGAGCTGAATAAAAACAGACCCTGGGTGCATTCTTCCCCCTGTAATACTCCTTATGTGAGATTCCCCATGAAATTCACCCACCTCCCACCAATAGTGCCTTCACCAACCATCCTTCAAACTCACCCATCACTTCTACTGAACTGAGAGAAGGCCTTGAGGGACCCACTTTACTTGAAAAGTGAGAAGCTGTTATGACCTAAATATGGTGGCAGGTGTTATAAGCAGTCTCCCCAACCTCAATCTCCACCATAACTTCCTCATATCCAAAAGCGCTGTTACAATGTCTCCAAACTTCAGCAATATGCAGAATGAGATGAAGTGGGGGTTTACTGAGCCCAGACCCTTAAACGTGCAAATGGTTCCATTCTCTCTGGTCTTTCCCATTTTCTGAGAAACTTTCCTCCTGGGTGCAGGTTTCCTTTAAAGAAACGTTGTTGTGAAAATCTTTCTTTTTTCCTACAAGCTAAACAAAATAGGGGTGTGCTTGTGTTTCACTGGAGTCTTAGAAATGTCCACCATCCTATGCAGGGCAGTGTTCTTAAAGCCTGTTAAGTAGTCCCATCTCCTTCCCCCAGAGAGTATCTGATTGTGTCCCAGGCCACCACATCAATCCACAGCCCATTAAAGGGACACCCACCTGGCAGGGCACCAAGATCCTTCCGACTTGGAAGCTGCCTTACAAACAGCCTAAGTCAGGGCATCCCAAAAGACCTGCTGTGATAAATACCCAGCTGTGCCATCTGGAAGGCCCTGAGCCACTGCTGCTGAAACCACTCCTCCATCTTCAAAGTCCATTCTAAATTCAGAATCTAAGAAAAAAGCCTTAAAAAGAATATCTCGTGCATCTTCCATTTTAACCACTTTCCTAGCATGCATAGAACTCAAATCCAACCACAGACTTTATTCAGGTTACATGTGTCCTCTCTTCCTTCTGCCAACTCCCTTCAGGTTCCCTGAAAACCTTCAGGCATTTTTGTAGAGCTCCTGTCAACTTGGTCACATTACAATCCACTGGTTTTCCTGAAATCACGGATTCCTTTTGAGCACATACTTTGTCTCTGCACAGGACCACAACTAACGCCCTCCGAATGACCTGGCCCTAATTCTGGAGTAGGTCAGCAGTGCTAATTCATAAGGAAATACGCTACATAAGGAATTCCAGCAATTTCAGAAAGATCTCCATTATATCAAAAACAGGTCTCAGCCCACACAGCGGTGTGCCACCCCAATGTAATATTACTTTCCTATAATTCGGCCTTGCTTTTATTTTACTAAGCTCCATTTTACTAAAAAGGCAGAAAATTTAATCTGTTGGTTTGGTGTTCTTCCTTTCTCACTCTCCATTTCCTTGTTTGTGTCTAAGTGCCCAGGGATTCCACAGTGTCATACTGTTGGTCACCTACTAAGGCATCTGACACCTATTTGGTCCTCTCTCATGACCACCGAGACCTCCCTCACCCCTGTCCATGGGATCCTCATGAGTCCAGCAACTCTCTCCAGTGCTCTGAGTCCTGCTTGAGGAACCCAGAAACCTCTGCCAGGACATCAGTGGCTGCCCTGCTAACATACACTGCCTAGCAGTTCTTCTTTTGAATATAGATTTTTCCCCATCGCTTCTCCTAGAAAGTGAAGGATAGGGCCCTACTCTCTCACCCTCCACAGACCTGAGACTGCACATACTCTCAAACATTTGAAATTAAGTCTCAGAAACACTGGTCATTCTCTATTGAGTGCTTGGCCTGAATGATTGTCTAGGGTGGTCATTTTCCACCCATGCATAGAGAAGCAAAGAAAGCTTGTGTGAAAAGAGAAAAGAATGAAGCGGGTTCTCCTATGGAGTAACTTGGAAAGGGACAGGGCAGAAGAATAAGTAAAAGGAGCCAGAAAATTGCTATCTTAGATCCTAATGATTTTTCTGGTCATGGTCCCAGTCTCTTGTAAAGCTAGATGAATATGTGCTTTTGGATTCTGTGATGTACTTCTGCATCTTTCCAATAAATTTTAATTTGAGTAGGTATCTGTTAAAATGGATTTACAAGTTACTTGTAGGTTTGGTTTCAAAGTCAGTAAGTGAAAAAAATCACACATAGTAAAGATTATCCTTAAAATACATTACTTAAAAAGTATAGTATGCATTTTTTACAACTCTGCAAGATGATTTTATTGGTTTTCCTAATTTATTATTTGTGAAAGTTTTACCATTGAATTTAATTAATACTTCAATTTCATCAAGACCATAGGCAAATATCTCATCACTAACTTACCTGGTCACCTGAACAATACATATCTCTGTTTTCAGTGATAAAATGATTTTAAAATAAAATCATTTATACACTAATTTCCATGGGCCTTGACAAACCTGCCCTGACTAGTGACTATTTCAGTCCCCAGCATTATTCAAAGTGTCTTACTCCCGCCTCCACTCTAGCTCTCTCTCTAACCAGCTTTCTTTTATTTTTCATTTGGGGAAACTTTGAAGTTAAGAAGTTAATTATGCATATAATGAAATTCTATTGTACTTGCAAACCAGCAATCCCCAATTAAAATAATAAGGTTAAATTAATGCAGACTAACTCAAAAATTTAGACCTGGAAAGGATATCATCTACTTTAGGGCAACTTCTACATTTTTGCAATGAGAAAATGAAGGTCTAGAGAGCTGATCTCTTCATAGTCACTTCAAAATTCCCAGTGTGATGAAGAACATTAAGTCTAGAGTCAGCTACCAGGATTCAATCATTACTCCCCTACTTAGTAGTTATGTGCCCTTGGGCAAGTTTCTTAATCTCTCTGGCCTCAGTCTTCTCCTCTATAAAATAAGTCTGGTTATAACAGCATCTCCCTCACAGAGTTGTTGGGATTATACATGAGAGTAGGAGTGCAGGGCTTTGGGCAGTAGCTGGCACATAGTTAATGTTCCAGATATGTTAGCTATTGGTTTTTATTTGTACCAATTAGTAGCAAAGCTGGAACAAAAATTGAGTTTTCCAAATTTCTGGCTGTTACTCTCCCCCATATCAGGCTCCCTGTCGAGCCAATGATGAATAATGATAACAGGAGGTTACAATGCAGGGTTGCCAAGAACTATGTCAAGTTAGCAATCAGCACAGTGCCTGGCCAATAGTTCAGCAGCCAATATGTGTTTACCGGATGAGTTCAGAGGTGGCCACAAAGCAGAAACTCATATGCACAGGAATTTCAGTGACAATCAGTCATTAAGTTAAGAGAGTCCTTGCTAAAAGAGGGATTTGCTTGAGAAAATATTCAGAACACATTTCTAGGTATTCCACAAATTTGATATAAATGTTGTTAAATATATGTATATATAAATATGTATACAGATGTGCACATATGCATGTTAGAGATATGTATACATAACACATGTGTAAAATAACGTGGAAACTTTGCATCAAAATATTAGCACTAAAAAGTAAAAAAAAAAAAAATAGAAATAAATGTTAACAATAAGATGCATAATTTGAGGTGGCTCTTGTGTTCCCTTTGGGTTTTTCAACCTTTTTCAGTGTTCTGCAGAGAGAACAAATTAATTTTTTAATTAAAAGAAACAAATAATTTTATTTAAAGGTAGCTAGATCTAATTTTAAGACAAGTTGAATACAACTGGAATTGTTGATATCTATCTTTTGTCAATAGTTCTTTATAATTCCCCAGTTTTATAATAGAGTTGTTATGGAATTCAATACAAACAACTCAAAATTATGAAAGTGATTACATTTAGATTCTATTACAGTCACTAATTGTTTGCCTTCTGCCATATGACACCTGGTGGCAGTGATGCTCAGATGGCTGGACCTAAATGACCTATAAGTGCAACAGGTGCTATTTAATAATGGAAAGAAAAGTTTTTCCAAAAATCTCAGGTAGACCACATCCTGGGGTCAGAAAAGTCACATTTGGCTTGGAAGATACACATTAATACTCCTAAATGAATGAATAAATAAATGTACAAATTACTAATAAGAGGTAGACATCATAAAATATGTGGCATCATGTCAAAAGGTACTACAAACAAAACATTTAATCCATCAGTGGTTTGTTTTTCAAAACCTTCCTCTTCTCCCTTTCTACATTCTTAATTATAATTGAAGTGATTGGATGTAATTATAGAATAGTAGATGTGGTGGGCAGCCTCTAAAATGACCCTCAGTGACCCTCACCTCCTCATCTTCATGCCCTTTTATAATTCCCTCTTATTTAGTGTGGGTTGAACTAATGACACAATTGTAACAAATATAACATGGCAAAAGTGATAGGCTGTCATTTCTAAGGTATGGTTACAAAAAGACTGTGATTTCCATCTTGGGTGCCCTCTTTCACTCACTCTCTCACTCTGAGGGAAGCCAGTTACCATATTATGAGCTGTTCTATGGGTAAGTCTACATTGCCATGAGCTGATGTCTCCATTCAATAGACAGTCAGGACCTGAGGGCTGCCAGCAACCATGTGCATAAGCCTCGAATCAGATCCTCTCCAATTGAGGATCCTACTGACCACTAGATTGCAGCCTTGTGAGGGGCCAGAAGCACCCAGTTAAGCCATATCCAGATTCCTCATCCACAGAAACTGTGACATGATAATGTTTATTATTTACACCACTAAGTCTTAGAGTAATTTGTAACACAGAAATAGATAACTAATAGGCTAGGGAACAAAAAACCTTAGGCCAGTACTATACAAAGCAATTTTTAAAAAAAATAAGTGGTAAAAATGATAAAATAATTTGGTCAACAAGATAATGTTGGATTCGATTGTAAAGCAGATTTAGATTGTAGACTGCATCAATACCGATGCAAATAAATGATTAAAGGAAAGAAGGGTGGAAAGAAGAAAGAGAGGAGGAGGAGGGACAGAGAGGAAGGGAGGGATGAAGAAAAAAAAAGACACGTTTTTCTTACAGAGAAAGTGTAAATAATATATGTGGATATTCTCCCCACATGCCCACCCCGAAGGAGGTGTCGCTCAATCTCCCACCTCCTACAGTGTGTGCTGGGCTTAAAGACTGGCTTCCAGAGAATTGCGTATGTAAAAGGAAAATACAAATTGAGTATCCTTTATCTGAAATGCTTGGGAATCCGAAGTGTTTTGGATTCCAGATTTTTTCAGATTTTAGAATATTTGCATATACATAATGAGATATCTTGGGGGTGGACTTAAGTCTAAACACAAAATTCATTCGTTTTATGTGTACATTATAAACATAACCTGAAGGCAACTTTATACAATATTTTTAATACTTTTGTGCCCGAAACAAAGTTTATGTACATCAAACCACCAGAAAGCAAAGGTGTCACTACCTCAGCCATCCATGTGGACAATCTGTGGTTGTTTGGCATCATCATCACCCCTGACTCTAAATTTACATGCTACCAGTAAGCAATCATTTTCTCACACTTATTCACACAGTGCTTAACAGTAAAAAAAAAAAAAAAAAAAAAAAAAAATCATATAACATTAATACAGTATAAAACACAATGAGTTCAGAGTAACTAAGCATTACAGTAGCATCACTAGAATACACGTATCCTCTGTTAAGACAGCAGCAAAAACAAACGCTTTCAGTCTCCATCCATGATGCTGTGTTTTGGTTTAAAAGTTACTGTGCACATTTTATTTTAGGTGAGAAGAAACATTCGAAGCATTTGAGAGACCGGAAAATATGTCCTCTAGAGATGAGGAAGCATTCTGCCGAATGGCTTTTAAAAATGTTTTCTCCAAAGTCATCTGCCTCATTAACAACAGTTTTTGTCTTAAAAGTCTGTTTTTAATTTTATAAACTGACATGATTTCTTGTTCTGTAATGAGCGCAGACTGCTCTAGTCCTTTAATAAACCCAACACACATTTTCGCCATGTCTGTAGGCGCTTTTCCGCAATGTTAACAATATCGTCTTCATCACTATTATCACACACAGTTTGAGAGCCATTTTGGCTACGATCAATGAATGAACAACTGGAGCCTCAATATCAACATTAAAAACTTCTTCCATTTCCACTTCTTCCAGCTTGTTGATAGATTCTGAAGGGTTTTTTTATGTTTTTGTTTTTGTTTTTGTTTTTTTTTGCAATGTAAAGAGGTCAGAGATTATTTTTTTCTCATTTGACATACAGAAGTTTTCGAAGTTGTCACATTGTTCACTATCACCACTAAACATAGTCACAGGCCAAAGGTTCTGCCAGGCACATATAACTGTGTCTTTAGTCACTGTGTTCCATGTGTTGGTAACAGCATACGTATATGGACAGCATCCTTGATGCTAAACTCTTTCTGAAAACCTCCACACCCATGCTTCTGTTCACCACAGCTACCATACTGCTCAATAAAGTGTTCTTATATATATATTCCCCATTGATCTAAGGATATTATGGTCACACGGTTGAATTAATAAAACTACATTTAGAGAAAAGTACATGGCATAAACAACACTACTTTTGATGAAAATTTTAGCTGGAAGATGAAAGGAACAGTTGTCAAGGAATAATAAAATCTTGCAGTCATCATCCAGTCCACCTTTCCTACAGTGAGCTTCAGCCACTGGTACAAAATGTTCGTGTGACCAATTAGAAAAGATATCCCTGGTGATCTGGCCTTTCTGTTAGCATAGTAGTGAACTAGTAAGAAAGTCACTCCTTGAAAACAGCAAGGACACAAGCTTTTGCCTACACAGTAAGTTTACATGTATGTGTGCATGCTGCATCAACAAATCCTAGCACGGATATTCTGTTCATGGTATCTTTAATTCCTGTAGGGGTGTCTCATCAGCTATAGTCGCTGTCTTTCTGGGTCAATAACATGAAAACAGTGATGTTTCATCAGTGTTATAGACTTATTCTGGCACTAGATTTTCATCCACAATGACCTTTAGAAACTCATCAATGAATTTCTCCACTGCTTCATGAGCAGCAGTTGTTTTATCACCACAAATCTTTAAAAATATAATGCCAAGTCTTTTAGTAAATTTTTGCAACCAGCCGGTTGAATATTTACAGTTCCTTTCCATTTTTAGTTCATTGTCATAGATCTTTGCTTGTTTCCTGATTAGCATACCGCTAAGTGGCACATGTTCATTGCAATACTGATGGATTCACTCTGTTCATGCATGATTGAGATCTTCATGCTCAGCTTTATGCAGTGTTTTTCTGTTTTTCATTAACTCCTGCCCATCACTTTCCACACAGATCTTCAACAGTTTATCCTTCTGTTTCTTAGGTCATATGTGGTGGTCATTACAATATTATACTCTTCTGTAAGATGTTTCACACTTATACAGCTATCTGGTCTCTTCGACAGCTTGACTTTCTGTGCTATGGATAAATAAAATTGCTTCCTCTTCTCCTTATTGCTGTTGCCCATGGAGCATAGGCAAGTTTTTTTTTTTTTTTTGACATTTTTAACAATATCTTCATACCACAGAGCAGAGAATAAGCAAAAAAAAAAAAAAAAAAAAAAAAAAAAATGCGGTAAGGCACGTAAGTCTTGGCCCCACATAGGGCATTGCAGGGAACCTGCCAATGGCATGTCTGGCCTACACATGTGCCATTTTATTATGCTTTTTGTGTGTGCTTACATGGAGGAATCTGGATATGTACAGACAATATCTATTGCAGCTGAAAGGGGCTGAAGGCTCTTTCTGTTTTTGGGGATACTGAATAAACTGTGTGCTGTGTGCCTGCATTTTGACTGGGGCCTTGCACATAAGGACAACATGATGTGCCATCATGTTGGCATTCAAAAATTTTAGATACTGAAGTGTTTTGAATTTTGAATGTTTGGACTAAGGAATGCTCAATTTATAGTCACTTTACAGTCAGAAAAACTAGAAAACTCTACCTTATCTAAGTGGTCAAGATTAACATCACCAGTGATAAGTGATGTGGGTATGTAAACTATACCCTCTAATATGATATGATGAGAAGGGCACTTCACCTCTGTGATATTCTTTCCCATAACCTACCACCTTGTCTAATCATGAGAAAAACAGTAGACAAACCCATAGTGAGGGATATTCTTCAAAATACCTGACCAGTACTGCTCAAGACTATCGAGGTCATGGAAAACAAGGAAAGACTAGGAAACTATCATGGACCACATGGACACAATGGAGACATGACAACTAAATGCCATGTGCTGCCCTGGATTGGATCCTAGAATAGAAAAGGGACATCGGTAGAAAAACTAGCCTTTCCCTTCTCTCTGTATGTCTCTCTTCTGTGTGTCTCTTATAAGCATACTTGTCATTGGATTTAAGGCCCACAGTGGACAATCCAAAATAATCCCATTTTTAGATTCTTAACATAATTACATATACAAAAACCTTTTTTAATTTTTTTCAAATAAGGTCATATTCACAGACTCTGAGAGTTAGGGTATGGACATATTTTGGGGGCCACTGTCTGGTCCACTACAGATACTAACATTAGAGGGAAATTGGTGAAGCATATACAAGAAGTTGCTATACACTCTGCAACTTTTCTATACATCTGGAGTTTTTTCAGATTAAAAGGTATATTTTAAGAAATTAAAAATAACTAACATATATAAGCAAAATTGGTCTATGACATAAACTCAAAGAGTAAACTCAGAAACTCAGAGAGTAAAAGGAAGCCACTACAAATGGATATATCTTTGTAGACAGCAAAACTGGCAGCAGCTGTTATCTATAAATTTGTAAAAAATAATACTTAGTAACAACAATACTCTAGAAAATACTCGAATTATATTCTGGTTTTCTAAGCACATCTCAGCCATAAAGAAGAAAAACTATCCTGATCTTTCAAATATCTTCAACCAAAACTTGAAGAATGTAAAATTGTTTTAATGTTTGGTTACTATTCTTCCTTTTTTAAATTGCATATTTGGAAGGAAATCAACTACTGCAAAATTATATATATGTATATGCAGATTCAACAACTCTTATTTTGAGTATGTGTAACATTACAGTAAAATTCCAAAATTTAAAAAATTTTCTCTAATTGATTTAGTGTTTTGAACAAATGCAAGTTTAGTGGTTCCAAAGGCTGGCACTTTCTCTGTATTTATCAATAAAGTAATTGCTTCAGCTCAAACCTGTCATTTAAAAGCTTAAATTGATTAAGCAGGGTTGACCTTCCTGAATGTTTTTTGGTCACCTTTCTGAGGCACATTTGTATCTAATGGGTACTGAGCTGCGAGTCTCTTTTACTTTCGTTGGGTTGTTTTCCTTAATATTATAAAATGAGATCTATTGTCTCAAATGGTTCATTATTTAAAAGTGATTTGGGCTTATATAGAATGCTTACCCTTGTGGTTAGAATTCTGTACCTTTTTGATGTTAAAGAAAGAGGTCTGCAGTTAGATGATAAGCAAATACCAAATATCAAACATGGAATATAGTAATGTCAGGTACCACAGCCCTAAGATCCAGGCTTGACTCTAGGCCAAATCTCACTGACCTAGATTGAATGGCCATACTCTCTTTTCAGAGTCATCTAATGCTAGCATGCAGATGAAGACTGACAGAACAGAGGGGAAACTCACTCTCCAAATCCAAGATTCTCCATGCTTCTGAACACAGAATGCACACCCTTTTTTAAAACAAATAACTTAGGAAACCCGCAGGGAAAGTGTAATCCTGAGAATGCACTCCAGTTCTTCCTGTACCCCCATCTCATCCTGACCACCAGATTCCAAAATCAGAAACTATTCTGGTGTTTAAAGTGGTATATTTACCAAAATGATAAGCAAAATGGAAACATGTAAGATACTAACAATGCTTTAAAACATTGTACATATCAATTCTCCCCCCCCCCCCAGTTTTCAGCTTATAACTCATAAAACAATCATCTGCTTTCCTTACCAACCCATAGATATCCCCCTGCTTTTCCTCCTTTACCTCCCCATCAGTGTTCCCCTGAAACCATTTGAACACCTGCTTTTCTCATGCCTGTATCCCAAAGGTAAGTTCCCAGTCATCTCGCCTCAAACCAAATGATTTCTGACATGTTCCAAAATGTTCGATTCAGCTCTTGCCTAGTGTTACCTTCTGAAACAAGCCCCTAACCAGTTGCAGGAAGAAAGTTCCTGGGAGTTGCCTCCTTTTGTTTTCCAACATCTGTTTCGTTCTGTACCCTCCTGATCTTGCTTTCTTCCCAGCAATGTATGCATTTCACTCATTGAATTTCATGAGATAAAGCTGCCTAAGTGACCACCCTCCTCCCTCAACAATACCCTGAGAACTATTCTAGAAGAATGAATATAACACTCAGACTCCCAAGTGAGGCATGAAAGGAGAGTTTGAGCCGAATTATTTTTGTAGAAGCACGATGTGGGGCATTTGAGTCTTGCAGGTCAACCCCAGACTCTCTGTGCCTTGTCTCTCTTCCCCATATTTTACCATTTTGAGTTTTCTCTGGAGAAGGCTGACTCTGGGATATGCATAGAGCCTTAAACACTAGGGTATAAGATTCCTCAACTTAAACAGCAGCCACTTGTCACTGCTCCTCTCCTTAGAATACGGCAGGACTGAGTTCCAGTGTCCTGCAGCTCTTTCTTCTGTCTGTTGACAGCTTTCTTTTTAGTCTGTAGATCCTTTCATTCACCATCTTCTGGCTTCCCATGTGCCTGAACTCAAGTTCCTGTAAGCACCATTTAAGAATTTCCTAGTTACTGCAAGTTATTTTAGCTATTCTTCTAAAATAGCATCTGGTAATTCAAATGATACTGTGCTACTAGATGAAAATATCAACTTCATTTTACTGTGGATGTGAATATGAGTAAAAATGCTTGTAAGTGTAGGTCAAGAATACATTCATAGAAAGTTAATACCTTTATAACAACAAAGAACTTTTTATAATAACTTAGAAGTCATTCAAAAGTAATCTAAGAACAGATTTATTTTAGAAACTAATTACACTGTGATATCTGGACCACATAGATCAATCAGCAATACTAGAAAGAAATGTTGAAAGGGAATGAGATTTTCAGTCAGGAAATTAAGGCTCAAATCCTGTCTCTGCTTCTTTCTAGCTTTATGACCTTGAATAAGTTTCTTAACTTTGGAAGTGTATGCTCATAATACCTTTTGTAGTAGAATAGTTGTGTCCCCATTTTTTCTATGCCTTTCTATATTCACTCTCTTTGACTTTTCAGTTCCTCTCATTAAGAATAGAGACTATGTCCTCGTTCCTTGAACCTGAGCCAGTAAAATGCTGCAGAAGTAACAGTGTGCCATGCCAAGTGTGAGCCATGAGAGGACTCACATGCCTCCGCTCACTCACTTGGCACCTGCTTGAAACAAGCTAGGGTTAGCCTGCTGGAGAGATAATATCCACTCTTGTGTGCCCAGCAGTCTGAACTCTACACCTATGAATGAGGCCACCATAGAATAGTAAGTCCCAGAAATCCTCCAACTTACTGCAGACGCATGAGCAAGCCCATTTATGATCACCTGAGCCTGGTCCAGACCATAATTACCCAACCAAGACAAAGAACTGTCAGTTAAACAAATTATTGTTTCAAGCCACTCAGTTTCAAGGCAGTTAGTTACCCAGTTATAGCAAACTGATACAAGTACTACATAGGTTGTTGTGAAGATTAAATGAAAAAAAAAAAAAATGTAATGCACTTGCCACAGTGCCTAACATACAGTAGATGCCTAATGGACTGCTACTCTTTTTATTATCATACCAAAATGATTACTTTTCTTGCTTATGAAGTAATTGTTCATGGCAATGCTTTTTCTAATATTTCTGTTTTAAGGCTGTATTAAGATATAAATGACAAATACAAATCAACTTAAATTTAAAAAAAAAAAGGAGTGCTTCGTTAGAGCTGACGTCAGACAGACTTGGAGCAGACCTCAGTATCACCATTTCTCTGTCTTCTCTGTCTCTCTTTGTGTTGGCCTCATTCTGACAATTAAAGACAGGCTTTCTCCCCAAGAGATAAGGTCAGCCAACCTCAGCTATTCTTCTAGTCCCAGAAACCTAGAAGCAACAGCAGTTTTTCCCATCAACTCCAATATAGAAAAGTCCCAGACAAGGTCTCCAGTTGGCCCAACTTGAGTCATGTGTTAATATCTGAACCAACCATGGCAGCCAGGGAGATGGGGCTCTCTGTCCACATTAGTTCATGTGCTGACGCTGTATAAACAGGGAGAAAGCAGAATCTGCACTGAACACACAGAAAAGGAGGGGAAATGTGCTCAGTTGCCAAAGACAATACTACCAGAAGCCTGGAATAATAAAGTATGCTGTTGCCACCCTCCAGTTTACCCCTCATTATCACTGGACTGGCTCTTTGGACTTGAAGCCTGTGGTCCAGTAACGCAGAAAATAAACTGCCTCAGAAACAGAATTCAGGGCTCTGTGTCTACTTTTCTCCCTGTAATCATTCCTTAAAATTCTTTTAGCCACCCTGACACAGAGCAGCCCTGGGAATACAAGGGAAATCAAACCAATACATCTGTATTTTTAAGGAAAAGCATCTTATTATGCTTAACTTCCCATTCTTTTACCAACATACAAATATTCTTATTTTTTATTTTTTTATTTATTTTTATTTTTTTATTTTTTATTTTATTTTATTTTATTTTTTATTGAATTTTAGGTTTTGGGGTACATGTGATGAACATGCAAGATTGTTGCATAGGTACACACTTGGCAGTGTGGTTTGCTGCCTTCCGTCCCCTCACCTGTATCTGTCATTTCTCCCCATGCTATCTCTTCCCACCTCCCCACCCCCCGCCCCTCCCCCATTTCCCCCCAACGGACCCCAGTGTGTAGTGCTCCCCTCCCTGTGTCCATGTGTTCTCATTGTTCAACGCCCACCTATGAGTGAGAATATACGGTGTTTGATTTTCTGCTCTTGTGTCAGTTTGCTGAGAATGATGGTTTCCAGGTTCATCCATGTCCCTACAAAGGACGTGGACTCATCATTTTTGATGGCTGCGTAATATTCAATGTTGTATATGTACCACATTTTCCCTATCCAGTCTATCATCGTTGGGCATTTGGGTTGGTTCCAGGTCTTTGCTATTGTAAACAGTGCTGCAATGAACATTCGTGTGCACGTGTCCTTGTAGTAGAATGATTTATAATCCTTTGGATATATACCCAGTCATGGGATTGCTGGGTCAAATGGGATTTCTATTTTTAGGTCCTTGAGGAATCGCCACACTGTCTTCCACAATGGTTGAATTAATTTACATTCCCACCAACAGTGTAAAAGTGTTCCTATTTCTCCACATCCTCTCCAGCATCTGTTGTTTCCCGATTTTTTAATGATTGCCATTCTAATTGGTGTGAGATGGTATCTCAATGTGGTTTTGATTTGCATTTCTCTGATGACCAGTGATGATGAGCATTTTTTCATATGTTTGTTGGCCTCCTGTATGTCTTCTTTTGTAAAGTATCTGTTCATATCCTTCGCCCATTTTTGAATAGGCTTATTTGTTTTTTTCTTGTAGATCTGCTTTAGTTCTTTGTAAATTCTAGATATCAGCCCCTTGTCAGATGGGTAGGCTGCAAAAATTTTTTCCCATGCTGTTGGTTGCCGATTCACTCTACTGACTGTTTCTTTTGCCGTGCAGAAGCTGTGGAGTTTGATTAGGTCCCATTTGTCTATTTTGGCTTTTGTTGCCATTGCTTTTGGCGTTTTGGTCATGAAGTCCTTGCCTACACCTATGTCCTGAATGGTTTTGCCTAGATTTTCTTCTAAGGTTTTTATGGTATTAGGTCTGATGTTTAAGTCTTTAATCCATCTGGAGTTAATTTTGGTGTAAGGTGTCAGGAACGGGTCCTGTTTCTGCTTTCTCCACATGGCTAGCCAGTTTTCCCAACACCATTTATTAAACAGGGAATCCTTTCCCCATTGCTTGTTTTTGTCAGGTTTGTCGAAGATCAGATGGTTGTGGGTATGTTGTATTTCCTCTGAGGCCTCTGTTCTGTTCCATTGGTCTATATCTCTGTTTTGGTACCAGTACCATGCTGTTTTGATTACTGTAGCCTTGTAGTATAGTTTGAAGTCCGGTAGTGTGATGCCTCCTGCTTTGTTCTTTTTGCTTAGAATTGACTTGGCTATGCGGGCTCTCTTTTGGTTCCATATAAAGTTTAAGGTGTTTTTTTCCAGTTCTGTGAAGAAGGTCATTGGTAGCTTGATGGGAATAGCATTGAATCTGTAAATTACTTTGGGCAGTATGGCCATTTTCACGATGCCAACGTACAAATATTCTTATTGCACTCTAATAAAGTTTTTGGTGTTATGGATGCTGAGATTTTATTTTATTAATTTATTTATTTTGAAACAGTGTCTCATCCTGTTGTCCAGGCTGGAGTACAGTGGTGCGATCATGATTCACTCCAACCTTGACCTCCCAGGGCTTAGGTGATCCTCCCATCTCAGTTTCCTGAGTAGTTGGGACTACAGGTGTGTGCCACACTCAGCTAATATTATGTAGAGATGAGTTTCATCAAGTTGCCCAGGCCCATCTCAAACTCCTGGGCCCAAGCAGTCTGTCTGCCTCAGCTTCTCAAACTGCTGAGATTACAAGCATGAGCCACCACACCTGGCCTTGGTTGGATACTGAGATTTCAGAGGCTTTACTGGCCATGGCTGGATTTATACCTAATTCTTAAAGATGCTGTGTCTTGTGAGGTGGATCATAGGATTGCAGAGACTGAAGAAAACTTAGAGGTCATTTATATCTAAATTGAGCGAAAGTAGCAAGGACATCTCGGGTGATAGGCATTGCGGCCATGGGTGTTGCAATTGTTGCTACTGCTGTTACAGTTGAATGTGTGACAGAAATGCCACATGCATAAATACGTAATCCTGTGCCCATGCCCCACTTGAGGTTATAGCACCTGGAATTGAGAAGTACGTAGTCCAACCAATAGAAGAAGAGGGTGGGCATCCCCTCTCTCTTTGCCATGCCACAATTTTTAATCAATGAAACCTAAGTTAATATTAACTCTGCTAAATCATAAGTTAATTCCAGCTGGGTGTGGTGGCTCATGCTTATAATCCCAGTACTTTGGGAGGCTGAGGTGGGCGTATCACTTGAGGTCAGGAGTTTGAGACCAGCCTGGCCAACATGGCAAAATGCTGTCCCCACTAAAATACAAAAATTAGCTGGGCATGGTGGCTTACACCTGTAATACCAGCTACTTAAGAGGCTGAGGTGGGAGAATCACTTGAATCTGGGAGATGGAAGTTGCAGTGAGCCAAGATTACACCACTGCATTCCAGCTTGGGCAACAGAGTGAGAGACTCCATCTCAAAATAAATAAATAAAAATAAGTTAACTCTGATGACAGCTATGGTACACAACTGATTCATACTATATTCACTGCCAACTACATTTCCTGTCGTTTTCAGATGTGTTACAGCAACTTATCCAGTATAGGTGCTATTGACTATAGGACACAAGTAGCAGCCTCTACATGTATTCTCTTTAAAACAATTCTCACTATACTTACCAAGTTTGACCAGCCTAAGACTTTAGGTCTTGCTTTGACCATTTAATTTATTCTCTTTAATTTCACATCATCCCAAATTTGATAAACACACACACAACATCTTCAACCAAATCACCATAAAAAGAATTAAAGAAAAAGGCCAAGAACAACCCTAAACACATCCCTCCATTTGATACCAATCTATTAAACAGCTATCCAGACAATTATCAATATACGCAATTACACTTACACCCCAGCCCCTATATCACTTCATGCAGAAGGGTATTATGAGAGACCTTGTCAAGTCCCTTGCTCAAACTCAGATTTCCAAGTTCTCTGCCCTTTCTAGGTCTGGAGGTCTGGACACCTTGTTAAAGAAAAAAGTTTGCTGTGAAAAGTATCAAACCTATTCTGGCTTCTCATGAGTAGGTGTGACTGCCTCTAGAAACTACCCACCCATTCATCTGATAGTGTCTTACAGAATCGACCCCACATTCACTATTGTAGACTAGACTTTATTGAAATTACTACTCTTTCTTTTTAGAAGTGTCAAGGATCGAGATCCCCAAACTTCTGCCTTTCTTCACACTCGCCATGATTCCTGGGGAGGTTTTGTATTCTTAATTCCAAGTTCAGAAATATAACGTATCCAGATTTCAGATCTCTAATGGGGCAGCTAGAATTCTTTCAGTGACTAAAAGCAGATATTAACATTAACACATGAACAGCCACTCATTAGAAACCCAGGTTTTATGTTTTGTGCTGTTCTAGTAATTCTGTGTCCCACAGAAGCAGATCTTCCAATGCTGTTTGCTCTCCCCAGAGACTCTTGCACCATCATGCTAAGAGCAAAGTTACTGATGAAAACAGTTTTCTAAAAATATCCTTGGCAATGTGTGGACATGAAATACATGCCACATGTATTTAGTCATAAAAATATTTTTAAAAATTTTTTGTCTAGCAACTATTTATTTCCAGATGTGTGACTAAGCACAGGAACCAAAACACATCTGACTTAAAAAAAAAAAAAATTTAGACTGGTTGAGCTCCCTAACCACAGAAGAAATGTCTATTAATAATTTAACCCTCATTGCTATGTATATTTCCCAGCAGGCTGGCTCCTGACTGAAGTACCAGCTTTAATACTTCTGGTTAGCTTAGGACATGAGTCTGCAGTACAGAGAATCTTACCACTCAAAGATGTTTCATTCTCGTCTGAACTGGAATGCGTAAGATTTTTTGGGCGACTCAAATCTGTTAAAACAGGCATTTTCCATGCAATTAGAAGAGATTTTTTTAAAAGCCTCGCCTCAGTAAAACAAGCAAAAAAAAAAATATGAAAACGAGGTTTAAAACACCTGGGAAATGTGGTGATTCTACACCGATACGACTATTCAGTTGTTCATTTATTCCAATTAAACTGTAATCGTGTGGATGTGCCGCGCTTAGTGTGGGTTTTGTGCTTGGCTTGTACTGCCACCTGGTGGTTTTCTACATGTACTAACCTCAGACCCGTTAGGGAATTTCTTGAATTAGCATTCATTTAGCAATCTCTTCAGTATCATTGTCATTGACAAGTCAAGTAAGATCTTCAAGTAAGATCTCTAAAATGGTGGTATAGAAGAGATTTCACATAATATCCGTGTTAATCAAATTAAGAAGAACCACACTTTATTTAATCACATCATTTTTGTGTAAACACATTTATCATAAAGATTAGCAAATGTGGCCAGGCGTGGTGGCTCACACCTGTAATCCCAGCATGTTGGGAGGCTGAGGAGGGCAGATCATTTGAGGTCAGGAGTCTGAGACCAGCCTGATCAACATGGTGAAACCCCTACCTCTTCTAAAAATACAAAAATCAGCTGGACGTGGTGGTGCACTCTTGTAGTCCCAGCTCCTCGTGAGACTGAGTCAGGAGAATCGTTTGAACCTGAGAGGCAGAGGTTGTAGTGAGCTGAGATGGCACCACTGCACTACAGCCTGGGCAACAACAACAACAAAACAACAACAATAAAAAGATGAGCAAATCTGGGCCAGGTGCACTAACTCACGCCACACTTTGGGAGGCCAAGGCAGACGGATTACGTGAGGTCAGGAGTTTGAGACCAGCCTGGCCAAAATGAAACTCCATCTCTATTAAAAATACAAAAATTAGCCAGGTACGGTGGTGTGCACCTGTGGTTCCAGCTACTTGGGAGGCTGAGGCAGGAGAATCACTTGAACCCAGGAGGCAAATGCTGTAGTGAGCCGAGACCGCGCCACTGCACTTCAGCCTAGGCAACAGAGCAAGACTCTGTCTCGAGAGAAAAAAAAAATGATTAGTAAATCCATAATGAATATTCTGTAAGACAAAAAAAATTAAGGCTAATTACACCCCCAAAATAATGAAAAAGACAACGTCTCTTCAAACATACAACTACCTGTCTTTTGATAAAAACTGTCAAAAGGCGGTGGCTCATGCCTATTATCTCAGCATTTTGAGAGGCCCCGGCAAGTGGATCACCCGAGGTTAGGAGTTTGAGGCCAGCCTGACCAATATGGTGAAACCCCATCTCTGCTAAAAATACAAAAATTAGCCGGGTGCAACTTCATCATTCATACCCAGCTACTAGGGAAGCTGAGGCCGGAGAATTGCTTGAACCCAGGAAGTGAAAGTTACAGTGAGCCAAGATGATGCCACTGCACTCCAGCCTGAGTGACAGAGTAAAAAAAAATAAATGAATAAACGTAAACACCAGAAAAACGAATTGGAAAATTGGGAGTTAAGCAGTATTACTATAATACAAATGAGGAAAGTTACAAAGGTAGTTTCCCTAGGTTTCTTTGGTATGTTTTAGAACTCATGTTTCTCTTTTGTGAAATGTCTCTTCTTGACTTTGGCTCTGCTGATTTTCCACTGTTCATATGGATAAAAATGAATATTTTTAAATTAGAATTATATTTGTTTTAATTACATTTATTATAAGAATTTTACCAGTTGATACATGGAATTTATCTTTAATTATTGCTTTAGACACAGAGAAGTTTTAAATTTTACCAAATCAAGACTACCAATTATTTTCTTATTCCACTTATTTGTTTTTTAAATACATCTTATCCTGAAAGTTAATATGTGTTTTGAAAGGTAATACTTTCTCATGTTTCAAAAGAAGTCTCTATTACTTCATCATTCATTGTAACCAGTTTCTTGCCATCTCTCAGAAATAGCCATTGATTTTTACGTTTAGTAAGGCTTTTCTACAATAAAATATTTTCACTTAGGTTTTTTATTATGTGATTTTTTCATTTAATTTTTTAACTACATATGCATTATTTTATTAATTTGCTTTTTAATAACAAGTAAATCTCTTTTTTGTTTTTTCAAAATGGCAAGTCACTGTTGCCAGCAACGTATGTTGGATAAGTCCTCCCTCTTCTGTTAATTTGAGATATTTGCTTTAAGACATAGTAATATCTAACATACACCAAGAACTGTTTCTGATTTATATCTTGCATTTCATTGACAAGGAATGCCTGCACCATTACCATGCTAATGTAATTATCTCGTAAAATTCAGAATGTCTCATTTATAGTATTATAAACAGAGGTAATTAATACTCCTTCATGACTATTTTTCCAAATTGTTCTGGGTGAATTCATGCAGCAGCAATAGAAAAAAGAATTCGTGCAGCAGCAATAGAAAAAAAATTGTTCTGGCTATTCTCATCAGCTTATTATTTTAAATGAAGTGCTGGATATAATTTCATCAGGTTCCCAAAGAATTAGACCAACTTACTTTAGGAAGGAGACTTTGGCCAGGTGCCATCGTTCATGCCTGTAATCCCAGCACTTTGGGATGCTGAGGCAGGGCAGAGGATGGGGATCATTTGAGGTCAGGAATTGAGTCTGACCAACATGGTGAAACACCATCTCTACTATGACTACAAAATATTAGCTAGAAGTGGTGGTGCTTACCAATAATCCCAGCTACTCGGGAGGCTGAGGCAGGAGAATCGCCAGAACCCAGGAGGCAGAGGTTGGAGTGAGCTGAGGTCACACCACTGCACTCCAGCCTGGGTGACAGAGCGAGACTCAGTCTCAAAAAAAAAAAAAAAAAGGCCAGATGTGGTGGCTCACGCCTGTAATCCCAGCACTTTGGGAGGCCAAGGCGGGTGGATCACAAGTTCAAAAGATCAAGACCATCCTGACCAACATGGTTAAACCCATCTCTACCAAAAATACAAAAATTAGCTGGGTGTGGTGACGCACCTGTAGTCCAGCTACACTTGGGAGGCTGAGGCAGGAGAATCACTTGAACCAGGGAGGCGGAGGTTGCAGTGAGCTGAGATGGCACCACTGTGCTCCAGCCTGAGGACAGAACAAGACTGTCTCAAAAATAAAAAATAAAAGAAAGAAAGTAAGAGACTTTGTGAGCACTACTCTAAATTATAAATTATTTTGGAAAGAATTGTTAACTTTACGCATAGCTTGTTAGTAGAAGAAGCAGGATTTGTGTTAAGCCCTTCTAATGTTCTTAAACTGGATAGTTTTTCAAGGAACAAATTGAAAAAAAAACCCTCAAAAGTTGCTTTGTGCCTGCAATATGGCTGGAGAGCTATGCAGAGAAATCCTCTAATTCAAACATATAAAAACACTGGATAAAATATTTTAAAATATAGTTCTAAATGCATGGCCGAATTGGCTGAAAAATTTGGGAAGTCCCCAGAGGCCACAAATAAAAAATAACAGGAATCCAAAGAAAGTTTGGGAGCTGGGATTTGCCTGGGACATTTGCTCATCCCTGGTGGCTTAGGCCTTAGGCTTTAAAGGGCCACATGGGACTTAAGAGATAAGATATGAGGCCTGTGCAACATGTGGTAGGATTATGATCCATGCATAAAGTTTTGTTCCCTGAAAAGTAGCATCCTCAGTAAGTGAATGGGGAGGAGGGAGATCACCCTACAGAAGAGAAACAGTAGGGATAATTAGCCTATGTAGTATATAAAAGGATAAAACAAGGAGTAATGTTTCCATGAAAATGACTAACACCAGCTCTCCCTTATGTACGATGGAGTAAGAATTTACACTATTTTTATAGTCTGCGTGCTCCCAAGTCAGTGGTACTCCAAGTACCCAACAAAAACAAACATAAAGGCTTTCTAGAGGAACAGACGCAAATGGTTATCACAAATTGATTTCCAAACAACATCAGTTCACACTGAAAAAGAAAATCACAAACCCACAAGAAAATGCGTAACAAGTAAGAGTCAGCTAAAACAGAGTTAGACCCCGTGAGTCAGAATATCAGAGTATTGAAGGAGTGTGTTTAATATATTTCAAGAAATAAAAGATGATACATAACAAAAAAAGCAAAAGATATCATAAATCACCTATATCTTTGAAAAAAAATAACAAAGAGAACTCCTAGAAAAATAATGTACAATAACTGACATTAAAAACTCAGTATTAGCAGCTGAAAAGAGAATTAGTGAGTTGGAAGATAAAGCTGAAGAAGACAAACACCAAGTCTCAGATTCAGGAATACCAGTTAATCACAGCTAAGTTAAATAAAAAGAAACTCACATCTATTCATATTATAATAAAATTCAGATCATCCAAGAAAAAGAGAAGAAAAGACAGATTGTTTGGCAAGGAACAACCAACAGACTGACCTCTGACTTTTTCCATAAAATGTAAGGCATATTCATTTTATATATTCACTCCTATTATAGGAAATAATAGTTTTAAAGTAAAGAGAAAATAACTGTTAATTTAAAATCGTGTACCCAGCAAAATCCCTTTCAAAAATGAGAGTGAAACAAAGACATTTTCAGACAAATAAGGGCTATGAGAATTTAGAATGAGTAGACCCTCACTAAATGAGCCTATATGCAGTGTTTCTTAGGCATTAATTTGCATCTGAATCACCTATGGAGTTTGTTAAAATATAAATTTTAATTCACTATGTCTGGGGAGGGATCTGAAATTCTGCATTTCTAATAAGCTCTCTAAGTGAAGTTGATGCTGATGGTCCAAAGATTGCAGTTAGAGTAGAAAGGCTCTCTAAAGTGTATACTTCAGTAAGAAAAAAAAAAAAATTATCTTAAATAGATGGTCTGAGATGCAGGAAGGAATGATGTTCAAAGAAATGGTAACCTACAAAAAAAATTATTTAATAACTGTATAATATGATCAGAATAATGTCAAATTTGTGAGTTTAAAAATATATAATAGAATTAAAGTACTGAACAATAATAGTACATAAGTGGGGTAAAGGATGGCTATCATCAGACATTTCTAAAATCCTTGACTTTTTTGTTCAAGAAAAGAATACATACTTATATATATTTACATATTATTTTATTTTGTCATTTGGGGATTATTTATTTATTTATTATTATTTCTCTTTTTTTAATTGCATTTTAGGTTTTGGGGTACATGTGAAGAACATGCAAGATTGTTGCATAGGTACAGGAAAACCATCATTCTCAGCAAACCGACACAAGAGCAGAAAATCAAACACCGCATGTTCTCACTCATAGACAGATGTTGAACAATGAGAACATATTATTTTATTTTTATTTATTTTTGAGACAGTCTTGCTCTGTCACAACGGCTGGAGTGCAGTGGTACAATCTTGGCTCACTGCAGCCTCAATCTCCAGGGTTCAAGTGATCCTCCTACCTCAGCCTTCTAAGTAGCTGGGACCACAGGTACACACCCCCACACCCAGATAATGTTTGTATTTTTCATAGAGAAGGGGTTCCACCATGTTGCCAAGGCTGGTGTCAAAATCCTGAGCTCAGGCGATTCACCTGCCTCAACCTTCCAAAGTGCTGGGATTACAGGCCTGAGCCGCTGCACCCAGTCCCATATTATTTCATATATTTAATCTATTTAAGTTAAATATGCAACTTAAAATTTTGAAGACAATCCCTGAAAAACTACAAATTGGTTACATATAACTTCCATACTAAGATAGGAGAAAAATATTAAATAAAAACAATTTTCAACAAACCCAATAGAAGACCAAAATATAAAAAAAGAAAGAGAAAAAAATAGAAAAAAGAGAGATGAAAAAGAACAAAATAAAATGGTAGAAATTAATACAAAGGTATAATAGTATAATATTTACATTGAGTATAAATGAACTAAATATTCTAAGTAGAAAAACAAAGATTGTAAAACAGAATATTTTAAAAATCCAATCTTATGATATTTACATTACTGCTATGGTCTGAATGTTTATGTCCCTCCACAATTCATATGTTGAAATCTAACCTCCAAGGTGATGGTATCAAGAAGTGGGGCCTTTGAGTGCTGATTATGCCATGAATAGGATCAGTGCCCTTATAAAAAGGCTTGAGGGAGCCTGTTAGCCCCTTTCACCACATAAGGATGCAGCAAGAAGGTGTCATCTATGAGGAATGGGCCCTCACCAGACACTGTTGGCACCTTAATCTTAGACTTTCCAGCCTCTAAAACTGTAAAAAATCAATGTGATATGATAAATTACCCAGTCTAATGTACTTTGTTATAGCAGATGTGGACTAAGATGATGATGATATAGGTATACTGTAAGGACACAAAAATGGAAAGTAATAGGATGAAAAAAAGATACACCACACAAATACATACCAATAAAAGGTCATGTGAAATCATAAAGAAAACAGCTTTTTTTTTTTTTTGAGATGAAGTCTCGCTCTGTTGCCCAGGCTGGAGTGCAGTGGCACAATCTTGGCTCACTGCAACCTCTACCGTCCAGATTGAAGTGATTCTCCTGCCTCAGCCTCCTGAGTAGCTGGGATTACAGGCATGTGCCACTACATCCAGCTAATTTTTGTATTTTTAGTAGAGAAGAGGTTTCACCATGTTAGTCAGACTGGTCTTGAACTCCTGACCTTGTGATCCACCCCCCTTGGCCTCCCAAAGTACTGGGATTACAAGTGTGAGCCTCCATGCCTGGCCAAGGAAACAATTCTTGAAGAAAAAAAAAAAATAGCAGATTCAAAGATTACATATTAATGGAAATTTAATTATCTAGGATGATATATCAATTGCATAAATATGGGTGCAATATAATTACATACAGGTATTGATCGACTTATTACCTATGCAACTTACGACCATTCGACTTTACGACCACAATCACTAGCTATGACTGCTCTGCATCTGGCAGTGCAAACGTTGCCCAGCTGGGCGCACGACAGTGCGGACCAGCTTCCAGCAGCACTACCATCTCCGCGTGCAACATTTCAACTGTTATCCCAGACTCGGTACAACAATTTGTGTTTTGTGTCTTGGATATTTTTCATCAAACCCCTCCCAAGATGTCTACCAGGAGGAAATTGTCTTTGTCTACGCCTCAGCCTCCCAAGAAGGAAACAAAGGCCATCGATCTCGACAGGAAAATGAAGGTAATTAAGCAGTAAAAAGGAGGAAAGAAAGTGAATGTGACCACACATGATATGAAGTTATCACACTCGACTGTGTCGACGATTTTGAAAGATAAAGAAAGAATTCGTGAAGCTGTGAAAGGTTCTGCACCCATGCGATCAACAGTTATAACAAAGCAACAAAGCGGGCCCATCCATGAAATGGAGAAATTGCTATATATTTGGATGGAAGATCAAATTCAAAAACGGACACCATTAAGTCTTTTTACTGTGCAGATGAAGACGAGAAGTCTATTTCAGACTCTGAAGGAGCATGCTGGAGAAGATTACAGTCAAAAATTTGTAGCAAGCACTGGCTGGTTCCAGAGATTCAAGAAAAGATTCCAAATGCATGGTGTTCGAGTGACTGGAGAAGCAGCGAGTGCAGATGAGGAAGGAGCATGTAAGTTTGTTGATAGTCTGGATGAATTAAGTGCAGATGAGGGATATCTAGCAGAACAGATTTTCAATGTTGATGAACTTACAAATGAAGAGCTAATCAAACTGGAAGAAGAAAGAGTGGCGGAAGAAGGAAGAAAATAAGCAGAGAAAGAAGAGGAGGAGCCAGAAAGAAAGTTCACCACTAAGGGATTATCAGACGGTTTGTCTTTACTGAATAAACTTCTTATACATTTCAAAGCAATGGACCCAAACATCGAACAATTTGCAAGGATTGAACGGATGGCGCACAATGTGTTTCATCCCTATTGTGAAATTTATGAAGAAAAAAAGAAACACAATTCAGACAAATCTCACCATGTTTATGAAAAAACCAACTCCGGTAACCCCAACTGCTGCCTCAGATGACGACATCAATGATCCACAGCCAAGCACCAGCAGCCAAAAAAATGTTTCATACATGTTTATATATTTTGATATGTTTTGCAATTGGGAAAAAATGTTTCCTATGGTATTTTTTAAACCTATATTTTGCATTTTTGTATGCACCTGTATTTTGTAATTTTGTATGTTTTGCAAATATCAAACCAGTTGTACTGGTAATGCAGTGTTTTACTAAACCTGACAAATGTAAAAATAAGAAACAAAATGGTGTAGACATGATACAAATGGTATAAAATGAACAAAGAAAATTATGATATATAACAATAATGAAAAAAATTATAATAAAATATGACTTAAAGACTTTTATAACATCATTTCACAGTACTGTACATATAGCCTACTAAACTTACGACCAAATTGTGTTACAACCGGTCTGTCTGAACCAATCATGGTCATAAGTCGAGGACTAGCTGTAATTTCAATTACATAAACAGCCAGGTGAAGTGGCTCATGCCTGTAATCCCAGCACTTTGAGAGGCTAAGGCATGTGGATAGCTTCAGTTCAGGAGTTCGAGAGGAGCCTGGGCAACATGGTGAAACCCTGTCTCTACTAAAAATACAAACATTAGCGGGATGTGGTGTCATGAGCCTGTAGTCCAAGCTACTCAGCATGCTGAAAATGGGAGGATTGCTTGATCCTGGAAGGTGGAGGTTGCCATGAGCTGAGATCAAACCACTGCACTCCAGCTTGGGTGAAAGAGTGAGATCCTGTCTTAAAATTTTTTAAAAAGACAGAGAAAGAAAAAAAAAATTATATATATATATATATATATATATATAGAGAGAGAGAGAGAGAGAGAGAGAGAGAGAGAGAGAGAGAAATGACAGAAATACAAGAATATATTAACAAATCCATATCATAATGGAAGACCTTAAAACACACACTAGCTGATATATCAAGCAGATTACAAATAATACAAATACAGTAAGGATATAGATGATTTGGTTAATATGGTTAATGTTAGATCCAAAGGACATATTATGAAACATAGCATGCAACAGAGACCATAGAATATTTATAAAAACTGACCACTCATGAGAAAAACGCAAATCAAAACCACATTAAGATACCATCTTACACCAATTAGAATGGTGATCATTAAAAAATCAGGAGACAACAGATGCTAGAGAGGATATAGAGAAATAGGAACACTTTTACACTGTTGGTGGGTAAATCAATTCAACCATTGTGGAAGACACTGTGGCAATTCCTCAAGGATATAGAGCTAGAAATACCATTTGACTCAGCAATTCCATTACTGAGTATATACCCAAAGGATTACAAATTGTTCTAGTATAAAAACACATGCACATATATGTTTATTGCAGCACTCTTCACAATAGCAAAGACTTCAGACCAACCCAAATGCCCATCAATGATAGACTGGATAAAGAAAATGTAACACATATACACCACGGAATACTATGCAGCCATAAAAAAAGGATTAATTCATGTCCTTTGCGGGGACATGAATGAAGCTGGAAACCATCATTCTCAGCAAACTAACACAAGAACAGAAAACAAAACACTGCATGTTCTCACTCATAAGTGAGTGTTGAACAGTGAGAACACTGTTCAACAGAGAAGGGAATATCACACACTGGGGCTTTTTCAGGGGGTGGGGGCTAGGGGAGGGATAGCATTAGGAGAAATACCTAATGTAGATGACGGGGAATGGATGCAGCAAACCACCGTGGTATGTGTATACCTATGTAACAACCCTGCACATTCTGCACATGTACCCAAGAACTTAAAGTATAATAATAAAAATTAAATTAAATTAAACTAAAAAACTGGCCACCTATTAGGACCTAAAACAAATTTCAAAAAATAAAAATCTTATAGTTTTATTTTATTAAAAATAAATAACAAAACGTAAAAAGACTCCATACATCTGAAATTGAAAATATATCTCTAAACAACTCAAAAGTCGAAGAAGAAAATACAAAAATACTTAGAACCAGATATTTAGCTGGCACATACCAATATGGCCAAGTTAATTAGTAAAACATTGAAAAACATTTAAATATAGTGGGAAATACTGTAATAATAAGTATTAAAAGAGGTAAAAGTAATTAATAATATAAGTGTGAATATAAACTGGCTAATTTACACTACATAGGCAATATTGCAATCCCCAGGGACAAATGGATCTTCTGCTACTGCAGCATTTGAGAATATTCACAATACTATCCTCCAGTTCCCCTGACTCATAGTCAGCTTTCCAGCACCAGTGGATACACTGTACAATGCACTCAAGGCTTTAAGATGATCATTAGATTTTCATTTTGCAAAACTTACATAGTTCCTTCTACTTATAAATATCTTGTTTTTACTTTGAACATATGTTTATGCACTGTAATTCTTGTGTAAGCAGTAATTGTTCAACATTTTAATATTTTACATTCAATAATATATACCATGATTTTAAACATTATTTTAAAATTAAATACCCATAATAAAGAGACAGTTTTCTTCAATATTCTTTTTACATCTTACTTACATGATTCTTCTAAATCTTCTAATCTTTAAAATATATGATATTAATAACAAGGCACAGCATGAAAAAAATTATATTGTGAAAAAACTGGAATGTCCATTTTACACTGTGCAAGCATAAATAGCCCCCACAAAATTTTTTTAAACCTGAAATTAAAAAATCTTGATTAACAAATGTGGAGTGATTCATTATTGCTAAAGTGACATAAATGCTGGATATAAATTGTGCTAACAGACAAAGTAGTATCAATAAAGTTTAAAATACTAAATCATTACTAAGAAAATACACAATCCTATGGCACACATTAAGAATGAAAAAGAAACATATGTGAAGGCAAAGCAGAGATTTAAAAAGATCATCAGATACTATAAGCAACAACTTCCTACCCACAAATTTAAAAACATGCAGGAAATGTATACTTTGCTAGGAACTTTAACTTAACAAAATTGACCAAAGAACCAGAACACCTAAATGGTCCTATGTCCATTAAAGAAATTAAGATCAGTAGTTTAAAATTTTCCCACAAAGAAAATACTAGACTTAGTCTTAAAATTGAAATGTTTTAATTAAGAAAAGGAATTCTGACATTACACAAAAACTTTCAGGTAAGAGAAAAAGAGGAACAGTTCTTCAGATAACTTTATAAAACTAGTACAGGCATACTCCACAGATTTATGTTTTCCTCCTAAGTTACCTCTTGTATTTAGGACCACAACATCATACAACATATGTATCTCTGAAACAACATTTCAGATGATATTTACATGTAAAAAACTTCTATTTTAGATCCCAAAATTCGTCATTTTTAAGAACAACAACCCCCCCAAAAGTGTAGCAAATGCTTTGAGTGACGTCACAAACACAATTAGTAAAATGACAGCATCATGTGTCAGCATATCCAAAAGCATCCTGAATATCAGTGACGGAGATGTTCCATACAAATGCTGCTAGTGATACAAGAGGCATTAATGTATCATTCTCAGTGTGAATCATTCTCTGACATATTTCTAGAGTGACTTTTATATTTCTTCCCCACTATCACATCTTCCTCCTAATTTTAACAATGAGACTGAATATAAGTCAAGAAAAGGTTAAAGAACTTTATAGAAAAGGAAGCAAAGCAAGCTGAAAAACAATTACAATGAAAGAAACTCTATTACTGCAAACAAAGCAACTGTTTGTCAACAACTATATTCTTTGAGGATCAGGAAGCAAATTTAACATAGGTTTATTTATGTATTTTACTTACATTTTGGGAAATTAGTTTCAGCTAACAAGTAATCCATTATAATTTTGCTATTTAAAATGAAGTGACCTCTGTTTTTGAACAGAACATCTAATTTTCAGAAACAAATTATTAATGTTAAGTAGATATCTATATAATTTTAATATCAAATTTTTAAAAGACAGTTTGAAAATATAACTACAGTGTCATCTCATCCATAAACAGACTGCAGTAACTCTCAACAGAATACTTTCTGAAACGACAAGTTTTGTTTCTTCCAGAAATGCGAAATTGGTTTAATATTAGAAAATGTATTAATGCAAGTTACCAAAATGTATAATAACAAATTACTAAAAAGAGAACCCATATGTTCATCTCAATACAGGCAAAAAAAATAATAAAATTCAACATTGATTCATAATTTAAAAAAAAAAAAAACTATTAGCAATGTAGAAATAAAAGGAAGCTTCCCTAACTCAATAATAAGAAAGGAGTAACAATGTCACACACACAAACACACACACACACACGCACACACACACGCTGAAACATTAAGAGCATTCTTTTAAAATCCTGGATAAAGCAAGGATGTCTACTATCACCGCCCTATTCCAGCGATCCCCCAACTTTTTGGCACCAGTGACAGGCTTCGTGTGGTGGAGGAGGTGAGGCAGGGGATGGTTTTGGAATGAAACTTAAACTTCAGATCCTTAGGCATTAGTTAGATTCTCACGAGAAGCGTGCAACCTAGATCTCTCCCATGTGCAGTTCGCAAGAGGGCTTCCCTCCTAAGAGAATCTAATGCTTCGCTGATCTGCTGGGAGGCGGAGCTCAAGCCGTAAAGGTAGCTGGCCCTCCATTCACCCCACCCACTGCTGTGCCGCAGGGCCTTGGACCTGGCTCAGGCAATCCCAGCGCTTTGGGAAGCGGAGGAGAGCGGATCACTTGAAGCCAGGAATTGAAAACCAGCCTGGCCAACACGGCAACACCGCATCTCTAGCCAAAAAAAAAAAAAAAAAAAAAAAAAAAAGTTAGCCAGGCATGGTGGCTCGTGCCTGTAATCCCAGCTACAGGGAAGGCTGAAGCAGGAAAATCATTTGAACTCAGCTCGGAGATCACGCCATTGCACTCCAGCCTGGGCAACAGAGCAAGACTGTCTCAAAATAAAATAAAGAATTGGAAAAGAAGAAATAAAGCTTCTGCAGCCAAAAAAAAAAAAAAAAAAAAAAAAAGTACAAATTATTTTCAATTATAAAAATAGTAAGTTATTTAATATCAATATTTAAAAACAACTGCATTCATATAAATTGTTTTTGTTTGTTTTTTGAAATAGTGTCACTGGACTGAAGAGCAGGGGCTCCATCATGGCTCACTGCAATCTCAACCTCTCTCAGGTGATCTTCCCACCTCAGCCTCCTGAGTACCTGGGACTACAGCAGCCCATCAACACATATGGCTAGTTTTTTTGTTGTTTCTGTAGAAACGAGGTTTCACCATGTTGCCCGGACTGTTCTCCAACTCCTGAACTCAAGCTATCTGCCCACCTTGACCTCACAAAGTGCTAGGATTACAGGCGTGAACTACCAGACCCAGCTCATATACATTAAGAGCAATTAGTTACAAATTTTAATATAAAAAATAGTATTTACAATGGCAACAGATTTATAAGGTCTAAGAATTACCCTAACAAAGACCTCTATGCAAAAATTATAAAATTTGTTTGACAGATATTGAAGAAATAACAAATATAGTGGTACATTATACCAGTCAGGGTTCTCCAGAGAAACAGTACTGGAATATATATATATATATATATATATATGACTTCAAAAAGTTAATAGAAACTATATATTATGAGAAAACTATGCATGGATTGGAAAATTTTTTGCACCAAAATAAACTCATACTAATTTGTTATATAACACATTTAAACAGGATCTAGTTTGAGTCGCTAAAAAGAATAGTACATCCGTATGAAAAAAGCCCCTATCAAGGCAACATGAATTTTGCTAAAATCGAAGCAAGAACAAACACCAAGTTTATGGTGAAGCTTGGGTAGAAGAATGGTGAAATCATTGATGCTTTCTGAAAAGTTTATAGGGACAATGACCCAAGGAAATCACCAGCTTACAAATGAACAACTCATCTTAAGAAGGGATGAGATGATGTTGAAGAGAAGGCCTGCAGTGACATACCATCTACACCTATTTGAAGGAAAAAATTAATCTTGTTTATGCCCTAACTGAAGAGACTGCTGATTAATAGCAGAAACAACAGCTAACATAATAGACATCTCAAATGGTTCAACTTAATCAATTCTGATTGAAAAATTAAAGTTGAACAAACTTTCTACTCAAGGAGTGCCGAAACCATTGTGCCCAGATCAGCTGCAAACAAAAGCAGTGCTTTCTATGGAAAGTTTTGGTAAGTGAGATCCAGATCTTGAATGAAACATTTCTTCAAAGAACTGTAAAAGATAATGAAATGTGGCTTTAGATGTACAATCTTAAAGACAAAGCACAAATAATGACTACCAAAACGTAGAAGGGGTCCAGTCAAAGCAAAATTAGATCAATCAAGAGCAAAGCTCATAGCAACAGCTTTTTGGGATGCTCAAGTTATTTCGCTTGTTGACTTTCTAGGGAGCCACAGAACAGTATCTGCTTATTAAGAGAGAAAGTTAGGCAATAAATGCCTCTAGCAGATAAATGCCCAAGAAAGCTTCATCAGAGTCCTTCTCTACCACAACCATATTCCTGCTCATTCCTCTCATCACACAAGAGCAATTTTGTGAGAGTTTCAATAGCAAATCATTAGGCATCCCTTACACTCCTAATTTAATTCATTCTGAGTTATTTTTGTTTCATAATCTTAAAAACCTGTAAAAGAGGCCAGGCATGGTGGCTCATGCCTGTAATCCCATCACTTTGGGAGGCCAAGGTGGGTGGATCACTTGAGGTCAGGAGTTTGAGACTAACTGGCCAACAGGGTGAAACCACATCTCTACTAAAAGTACAGGGTGTGGCAGCACACGCTTGTGATCCCAGCTACTCAGGAGGCTGAGGCATGAGAATTGCTTAAACCCAGAAGGTTTCAGTGAGCCAAGATGGCGCCACTGCACTCCAGCCTGGGCAATAGGGTAAGACCCGTCTCAAAAAAAAAAAAAAAAAAAAAAAGCCTTAAAGGGCACCCATTTTTCTTTCATTAATAATGTAAAAAAGACTGCAGTGACATGGTTAAATTCCCAGGACTCTCAGTTCTTTATGGACTATATGGCTGGTATCACTGCTTACAAGTGGCTGGACCTTGATGGAGCTTAGGAAACAAAATTTATATTTTTTATTTTTATCCTTTTATTCCATTTTTCCACAAACTTCTTGAAGTCCCCTCGTGTGCGTGGGGGGCATACACATGTACACATATTTATACATGAAAGTATACGTACGACAGATTGACACATAAACTATCACACATACCATCTTCATATAGAGGTCAACTCTCCCTCAGTTTATCATGGATTCAATGTAATTCCAATAAAAATCCCAACAGTGCTTTTCATTGAACTTTACAATATAATTCTAAACATGTGTATACATATGTGTACATGTGTTTACACACACACACACACACACACACACACACACACACACACATTTATTATAAGGTATTGGCTCATGCAATTACGGAAGCTGAGAAGTCCTAAGATGCTATCTCCAAGCTAGAGGCCCAAGGCCAGTGGAGCAGGTGGTGTAGAGGCCCAATAGCCAGAGAGCAGGTGGTGTAGATTCCAAAGGCCTGAGAACCAGGAGAATTAAGGGGAGAAGATCAATGTTCCAGCTGATAGAGTAAGACAAAAAGGAAGCGAATCCTTCCTTTCTCCCCTGTTCTACTCAAGCCCTCAAATGATTAAGTGATGTCATCCACATTGAGGAAGAAAATCTTCTTTACTCAGTTTATTGATTCAGATGCTAATCTCTTCTGGAAACATCTTCAAAGACACACCCAGAAATTATGTTTAGCTAGATAGCTGAGGAGCCTGTGATCCAGAGTTGATAAATAAAATCAACTATCACACATACCATCTGCATATAGATGTTGACTGTCCTTCAATTTTTCATGGATTCATTGCAATTCCAATAAAAATCCCAACAATCTTTAGATTGTAAAGTTCGGTGAAAAGATGATGAAATATGGCTTTAGCAATATAATCGTGAAAACAAGCACAATCAAACAATGACTAACAAAAAGTAGGAGGGGTCCAAGTCAAAGCACAAATGGATCAATTCAATTCATTGAACTTTATATGTGCAAGAGAAAGGAACAATAATAGCCAAGACTTCCCTGAAAAAGATGATGGTGTCTGGGTGGTGATATGGATGTGGGAGGGCAGGGCATCTGCCATTGCAAATATCAAGACACTATATAAATATAGGAATTGAGACAGTGTAATACTGACACAGGAGAAACAAACAGACCTGTAGGACAGAAAAGACAGCACAAAGGTACATCTATGCAAAAAGAAAAAAAAAAAAAAAAAAAAAAAAACCCTGATCTATGATGATGGTTGCACGGTAGATCTGTGTAGAAAGAATGGGCTATTGATAAACAATCTTAGAACAACTGGTTATCCCTAGCACTTACTATAAGCAAAAGTCAGCTTCATATGAATTACTTTAAAATGAAATGTGCATAAGTTTGTCTGCAAAATCTCATTTCCACTCCTAATGAGAAAATCAAGACGGGAAAAGAAATGGTGGATTAACAAATAAAGCTTACTTACTCTCTACCCCTTATATGGTATATTAGGTTTCTCTTGCTACCATAACAAATTAACACAAATTTAGCAGCTTAAAACAACATAAATTTATTATCTCACAGCTCTGTAGGACAGAAATCCCTGCTTCTTTGCTGTCAGCTGACGGTAATTCCCAGTTTCTAGAGGGTGCCCATATTCTTTGGCTTGCGGCCCCCTCCTACATTTTCAAAGCCAGCAATGAAGGGATGAGTCCTTCTCATATGTATTTCTCCTGCCTTCCCCTCTGCCAAATCTCTTAACTCTTTTGCTGCCTTCTTCCATCTTTATCCCCCTATCTCAAGGTTCCTTATATTAATCAGATATGCAAACACCCTTCTGCTACGTAACGCACCATATTCGCAGGTTCTGGGGATTAGGACACGAATATCTTGCAGGGAGAGATTATTATTCTACCTACCACACAAGGAAATCGAGATTGCTTCATGTTTTCACAACCACTGTGTGGCTTGAACGTCTTACACAGTGCTTCAGCCCGGCAGACAAGGGTGAAGCAGGGACTAGGTAGAAAACATCCCCTAACTTCTCACGTCCTGTCTGCTTGCCTGTGCTTAATAATTGGGTTTTCTGTACCAGGATTCGGGAGGTTGAACCAGACAGGGGAGAGGAAGGATTTTGAATTGATTTCCTAATACCCAACACTCATCTAACAATTGGAACAAATGCCTTCCCTCTGCCTATTTTCAGGAAGTTTAGGGAACAGATACAAAGGGAAGAAGAGGAAAGAGGAAAGTGGGAGCAATAATGTGAATCCATTAAAAGAAAAACAGCATGTTTCCCCCTTTCATAAGAACTCAATCCAAGAAGGCTCCATATTTGGGGTAGGGGTAAAAGAGAGGAAAAGCCTGGCTCAATTGATTAATTTATTGGATGTCATTATATATCACACACAATGCTATGTGATTCCACAAACCTTTCTTAATTCTTTAAACTAACCTATTTAATACAGGTGTGTAGTTATTACACATGAAATGAGGAAACTCAGGCTCACAATTGAGGTCATGTACCTAAGGGAACAAGTGTCAGAGGTAGATATAAACCTAGATATGCTGGCTACCCCAGTCTAAGAAATTTCCACTCTCTCACTGCATTAGTACATTCTCATGCCATCAATAAAGACATATCTGAGACTGGATAATTTATAAAAGAAAAAGGCCTAATTGACTTACAGTTCAGCATGGCTGGGGAGGCCTCGGGAAACCTACAATCATAGTGGAAGGCGAGGCAAACTCATCCTTTTTCACTTGGCAGCAGGAAGGAGAAGTGCCTAGCAAAGATCTCGTGAGATCTCAGGAGAACTCATTATCACAAAAACAGCAAGAAGGTAACCACCCCCACGATTCAATTAACTCCCACCAGGTCCCTCCCACAACACGTGGGGATTATGGGAACCACAATTCAAGATGAGATTTGGGTGAGGACACAGCCAAACCTATCACCAACTTTCCCTAGCAAGAAGGCAAGACTAAAGCATGTTATATAATCCCCATACTGTACCTTTCACTGTCTTTAAAGAACAGTCTTGGTGATACTGCCTTCCTTTTGCAACCTTCCTTTTGCCCCAGATGTTACAGTGACTTCCTAATGAACTCTGGAGTTATTTACCTTCTTGTAGTAATTACACATTTGCTATTTCTGTACAGTCATTGTCCCCAGATTGATTTTGTTATCATTCATGCTAGTCCCTGCGTGATGACCGCTGGGCTGTGAGCCTGAATTTTCTTTTTTCTTCTTAAACCACTTTATTGAAGTATGACTGAGATACAAAAAGCTGTATTCAATATATATAACTTGATGAATTTGGAGATAAGCTCTTTGTCTTCTCTTTCCTTCTTTCTTTTATAGCAGTAAGCTTCAAAGAAACAACAAAAGGTGCTAAGACTGGCCTCCGGATGAATCTGATAGGACTTACAGAAACACGGAGACCTAGTTATCATGCAGCTTGTCTTGCAGCCATTCCTGTCCCTTTAAGGAGTTATGGTTATCAGGAAAAAAAAAAAAAAAAAAAAGCCAGTTAACAAACCCTTGTTTATTTTTGTGTTATCAACTCTAAGATTTCAGCATAAAATCCCAATACCTTACCCTATGTGACAAGGCCCTAAGTGCCTTCCTCCTGCCTAGCTCTCCAGCTGCATCTTGTCACTCTGCACTGCTTACTCAATTGCAGTCGCACTGGCCAAGGCCTGCTGTCCCCAGATCTTGCATAACCGCCCTCACACATGTGCTCAAAGTTCACCTCCAGTCTTCGTATCCTGAGCCCCATGAGCTACCGAGCACTTGAAATGAGTCGTCTGAACCGAGATAGCTGGAAGTATGAAATATACAATGGATTTTTAAATGTCTTAGTTGAAATAAAAGAATGCAAAATAGCTTATTAATAATTCCATATTTATTGCCTGTTGAAATATTTAACATGTTGGGTTATTATGAAAATTAATTTGACCTGTTTCTTTTTACTTTTTTTTTTTTTTTTTTTTTTGAGACAGAGTTTCACTCTTTTATCCAGGCTGGAGCGAAGTGGTAAGATCTCGGCTCACTGCAGTCTCTGCCTCCCGGGTTCAAGTTGCGATTCTCTCGCCTCAGCTTCCCAAGTAGCTGGGATTATAGGCGCCCGCCGCCATGCCCAGCTAATTTTTGTATTTTAGTAGAGACAGGGTTTCGACATATTGGCCAGGCTGGTCTCGAACTCCTGACCTCAGGTGATCACCCACCTCAGCCTCCCAAAGTGCTGAGATTACAGGCATGAGCCACCGTGCCCGGACTTCTTTCTACATTTTATGTGACAATTAGAAAATTTAAAATTACATTCACGACTCAGGCTGTTTCCATTGGACAGCGCTGCTCTATGGAATGACGCTTTTTTGCAGCCCTCCTGGCACTTACATTGTGGAATTTCAGCATGCCGGCTCACCTGGTCAGTGACCTTCTCACACAAGCAGAATGTACCACAGGAACCTTGCCTGGCTGACCCACAACTGCTTCCCAGGTACTCAGGCCGGGGCCTGGAGCACAGTAAGTCCTTATTAAATATCTTTTGAATGAATGACCCTACTCTTCCTCAGATGCAGACAGGAATTCTGTCGGGTCCCAAAACATGTGGTCTAAAGTCCTTTGGCCTCCTTCCGCTGCCATCACTGACCCCGGCGGGGGCGATGGGATGGGGAATCCGGAAAAGCCACACTTGATAAAACCTCCTCCATGGGCAGAACTGGTCACACAACCGCAGAGTTGACTCGGGCTGAGAACCCAGGCTCCCGGGCCCTCTTTCCCTTGGTGACACGTCCCTCGGTCCCTTACTGGCACTTCTCCCTCTGGCCACACGACGGCGTCTCGAGGTAGCGCAGGGGCCGATGGTACAGTCCGCTTTTCCCCCCCGCGCCTTTGGACAGTGGGTCCTTCCACATGTAGAAAAGCATTGTGGGAAGAGCGCGCGGTCTTTCTCGGCTTTGGTGCCGTGTTGGCGTGGGTCTGTGCTGGGGCCTCCGGGATGGCGCGTGGCTGTGGCCGGGTGGCCGCCCACGCTGGGGCGTCGGGCGGCGTAATGCGGGCACCCTGAGCCTGGTGAGGCGTCTGCGGCAGCTGGACCGTGTCCGAACTATTCCGGGCGATGAACGCGGGGAGGGCAGCGGCCTGGCCTTGGCGACGTTTCGGGGGAATCTCGGGAGCGCCTTAGGAGGCCTCAGGCCTGCGTTTCCGCATCCCCTTGCTTAGAAACGGGGAGCTTAGTGAATTCGAGGTTAGTTTAGATCGTCGACCGTATGCCATGGAGTTCTTTCTGTAAGCGGGGTTTTATTTTCGTTAGTGAAAAGGCCTTGCCGGGTAACTGCCTTTAAGCCTGCCCTGCCCCCGTGCACAATAGCTTGAAAGCAGAGTGCCTGATTACCGCTGTTTCCAAGTGCGGTACTCGGCGGGAGTGGTCGCCTACCCTGCAGGTGAGTTTTCACTTTGGTGCAAGACCCGTCGCCATCTAAAACGCATTGCATTTCAGTTTTCATTACCAAGTCAGGTTTTAAATGGTGAGAAAATTTTTCCGAAATGTATTGTTCGTTTTTAGGCTGTTAACAGATTACCGTCAGCCAGTCAGCAACCTTATCCCATAAAAGCTGACCTCACGCAGTGTCAGGGAGCCTTTGTGTTGCCCATTCACTTTGGAAACTAGTGAATGTGGTGTCAAAAAAGGCGTAAATTAAACGCTTTGCAGCCTTTTCCTGCCCTTAAATTTGATATCTTTGGTGTAGGAGCTGCATAAGTAACAGTTAATGCTTTTACGTTTACACGCGTGATCTTGACCCTGCGGGCCGTAGGTGTACGGTTTCTCTTAACCAGTTTTAATTTTTGTTCAGGTGTAAGATGGATACCTGAAGTGTAGACTGCTGCTAGCTGAATACCATCTGGGAAGACAAAGGTGACCTAAAGGTAGAGTGATACGTCATAAAGCACTTTGTAGTGGGAATGTTTATCACTTTTCAAATAGGTGCCTTCTCTAGTGAGTATTAATGTTAGTGGTTCATTCGTAGTGTTGCTGTCTGTAGCTAAGGTGAAGTTAACAAATGGGATAGCCTCCACAGCTTATTTTCGGGAAGGTTTTGCTGGTATTTTCCTGAGAAGCCCAGGGAAATGAATATGGATAGTAGTGGTATTCTCCATCTCCTAAGATTTTTGTGTATAGTAATTGAGTTTTTAAAAAACTTGTCAAACCACAGGCATATTAATTACCAAGTTCTTGATGAAAATGTAACACAAAAATATTTGCTGTCGAATTGAGTACTTTATTTTTTCTCTTAGGATGTCCTTGGTGAGGATTTTGAAAATTTGATCTTCACGAGTTGCTTGGATCATTTAAAATTTCGAGGAGTCTGAGGAGTACTGCCATAATTGCCTGCTGGAGTCCATAAATACACATTTAAGACCGTGAGGATATGAATAAATATATTAATACACTTTGAGATTTGTGTTTAAAGTGATAAACTACCAGAAAACAGCTATTTCTAAAAAGGTACAAGGGGTAGTTCTTTTTTTGACCAGTATTCACTGCTGTCAACCATAATTACTAGCCTTAACAATAGCTTGTGTTTGGCCCAAAGAGAAATGTACACCTTCCAGTGACTGAAAACTTACGGCTAGAACTAGACTAGCGGATTTCTAGGTCACAGGTGTGCTTTACTGCACTCAATGCATGTATTTTTTTCTCCAACTAGATTGTACACTTAATGTTGGCATATCTTTTGCCTTCACTTTGCAGGAAACAGTAAATAGTGTATTAAGGTATTCAAAAAATTTAGTAAAAGGACAGCCCTAGGAGCTGAGAACATGATGATGAGCACAACACAGTTCTTCCCTTTGAAAACATAGCCGAATTGAGAGAATGTCATCACAAATGTGAAACTTCCACTGTGAGATGAGTTCCATGATAGGATGTTCTTAGGGAACCCTGAGAAAGCAGAGTTGAGATTAAAGGTATGTGTCATTTTTTCACAAGGCAAAATTGAGGGAATGACATTTTCAGAGGCTTGGGCTAGAAAAAAAGATGACCGAAAGTCCACTTACATCAGTGACAGTTTTGGCTGCTTTCCCTCTTCAGTGCCCTGTTATACAATTGAGTGCTTAATGAAGCTCTTAAAATGGCTATTACTGGAGGTGGGAGTGTTCCAAAATGAGGCTGAAGAGGTAGGTAAAGAAGCCAGACCACTTCAGGCTCCCTCTGGCTTTATTAAATAAAACAGAATAAATCCATGGTGGGAAATTAGATTTGCAAGAAAAGGTAGTTGAACTAAGTTGCTTACTGTTGTCTAGGTGAGAGATGACCAGCTTGGACTAGTGAAATATGGTTGTTTATGGTTTGATGACAAAGCCAACTAGACTTGATAATAGTGGAGGTGTCCCTAACTGCTACGTGTCAAGCTTGCACACTGATGAGCATAATGACCCTAGATCTAGCTGGGGAGCAGCATTTAAACAGTCGAATTACCTTTGAGAAATACAAGTGGTCTTTTTACTCCTTTGTCTAAACTACGGAAATAAACCTTAAGGCCATGGGTTTAAATGAGATCTGCACAGGGTAGAGGAAGAGGGCCTAAGGTCTGAAGTTTGAGAAAGTCCACTAATAAACAGCAAGGTAAAGCATGATGAGCTAGAAAGGATGGTCAGTGGTAAGAACAAAGTAGGATTACATTAAAGCAGCAAAAGAATGTCCAACATTCTCCCTGGGATTAAGTGACACAGTGGTTGAATGGAGTAGTGGGAAAGAATCTGTATTAGAGATAGCTTAAGATAGGGATTAGATGAATGAGGGCAATGACTTGGAATTTTTCCTTGCAAGTAACTTGGCTCAAGAATGAGAGGAAAGTCATAGTTGCTAGAGGGGGATTTGTGGTTGTGAAAGATAGTTTAAATTAATCTTAGTCTTAAATTTAAAACCAAGTAGCAAGGATCTAGCTGGCAGAATGACTGAATACATTAAGAGGCGAGAGAGAGATCCTGAAAAGTCTGGGAGAGATGGCATCCAAAGCACAGGTGGAGAGACAGGTTAGGACTGTTGGCAGCTGTGGAGAGAATTGTATGTGGTAAGGGGGACATATAAGAGGTCCTGTGTAAGTATTTGCCCTGTAGATTGCAAAGTCATCTATGGCGAGGAAAGGTCCAAAATAGTCACTGAGGAGAGCAGGTGAGTTAGATAGCCAAGCAAGGTGGATGGGCCATTTGAGGTTTGGGGTGAGAGATGAACTGAAATCCACTTAGACTTCTGAAAAGTGGATTCACAAGACAAAAATACTTGCAAATTAACAACACTTAAAAACAAAGCGTTTTACATCGTTTGTAAATAACTGGTGGAACTTAACACCACAAAATACAGTATTATAAAGAACATTTATATGAATAAAAATATCTGCACTCTAAAAGTGATGCCTCAGTACTTCTGTACCTGGCTGCTAGCTGAGAACCAACCCAGCAGTGGGAGGACTTCCTCCCACTTACACTATTGCACAGCAGGCTAGCTGCAGTCCAGAATTCCAGAGTGTTCATCGGATGCATCTGGTCTTGGTTGTGGGGACAGGCACATGATACTCAGAAATGAATGACTGCTATCCTGTTCCAAAAAGGAAAATGTGGTTTCAAGTGAACTGTTTGAAAATCCTTATTCCAGTTAAAACAAAAAGGTCCTTCAGCGTAACTGTATTGTCTTAAACCGTGCCTATGATCCCAGCACTTTGGGAGGCACAGGCAGGCAGATCACGAGGTCAGGAGTTTGAGAGCAGCCTGGCCAACATGGCAAAATCCTACCTCTACTAAAAACAAAAAGAATTAGCTGGGTGTTGTGGTGCACACCTGTAATCCCAACTGCTCAGTAGAGTGAGGCAGGACAGTCGCTTAAACCCAGGAAACGGAGATTGTGCTAATCTGAGACAGCGCCACTGCACTCTAGTCTGGGTGACAGTGATATATCTCAAAAAAAGCGTTGGAGGTGGGATATGTATTTTCTTATGCTGAAGAAATACTTGCAGGTCTGAGATTTGAATCAAAGTATTTCACAGTTTCAGAAGAACCAGTGGCTCACACAACCTTCCCACACCATCCTTGACCTTTCATCATGATCAGGTCTCTGTCTTGAGGCGAGAAGCTTGGATAGTTTTTATTGTTTTTGCTGTGTGTTTTCCAGCCAGGTTGCTTGCAGGTGTCTGAGATTTTTCTTCCATCAGGCTATCTTTAGACCCATTTCTTCTCTAGAATAAAATATTTTTGAAAAATATAGAAAGTTTCAGAAGGAAACAGCCAAATGAAGTATTTTAATTACATCAGAAACCAAGCTGCTCTTAAAGATACCGAGTTGCAATTGAAAAGTTTCATAATACCAAAAGCTATCCAATAAATGTTCCCTTTAAATAGTTAATTGTGCAAAATAAAAGTATTTAATATTTGTTTAATGTACAAAGTCAGACATTGACATGCATAGTGATTTCATTCATGAATATTAGGCATAATTCACCCAAATCAGTGTCATTACTTTTGTTAATAATTCCCAAACCAGGCTCTCAACCTTCCCACTTTCCAAACAGGATAGTGATGGAGAGTTGAAGGCAATATATAATCCCCTGATTATATTTTCAGTAGTCAATGAATGAAACAATGTCTTTGGAGCTCCTATCACTCTTGGCTCTTAGGGAGAAACGGCAGCTGAGTTACCAGAGCCTGGGCACCACATTCCACTACTTTGTAAAAAATAGGTCTTACATAGCCATAGGTGGAGGCTCTGAGAATGATACTCACAACTGCTCCCTTTTATGCTAACCCTCCCCTGCCCTTACCTCCAAAAGATGGCCTAACATTGTCAGTATATCAGGCTAGCAATTATATTTCCTTCCCCAAATGTATAGTCCCACAAATAATGGGCTACACTGTCCCAATCTATTTTGAGATTTGTTGGAGCTACAACAAAAAAAACCTTTTTAAAATGCAGTTATCTTTAATCTGCTCTATGGCTGGCTTAATTTGTTTTACTGACATTCAAAAACCACTGAAGGAATAACTATTCTGCCCAACATGGGATGTATGAATCAATCTATTTGGGATGGAATATTTGTAGATAGCCAGAGGTAGGAAAAGGATGCCAGTGCATAGAAGAGAAGAATACAACAGAATAACCAGAAAAAGTGCTAGGAGAGGACCTGAAATAAATACTATGTTGTAAGTGTGTCTGGGATTGAATCTGTCCAATCTGCAGACCTTAAGAAATTAAGTTGCTATTCTTCCCAACTCTTAGCAGCCTTTGCATAAAAAGGCAAGGTGAGATGTAGGGAATGTCACTGCCAGAACTCTGGTGGCATTGCAGTGGAAAGTAGAACTAAAAGTTGCATTAGGAAATGCAACCTTCCAGCTTCCATTGGTCACTCCAGCCCCTTCGCATGGCAGCCAGATGAGTAGCTTCTTTTTAGCACTTGGAATAAAACAATAAGATCCAAACTCTTCCTGCAGCCTTTAAGGCCTTGTGTTATCCGCCTTTCCCCTCATGCTCAGTCCACGTTGGTCTTTCAGGTCCTCAAATGCCCAGGCCCTCTCCAGAGTCAGCATTTTCCCCATGTTCCTCCCTCTGATTACTCAGCCTTCTGCCCACTCAATGGCTGGCTCCTTCTTACCTGCCAGGTCTCAACTTTAAATGCCACTTTCTGAGATGGCCTCTGACCACCCTAAACATGTGAAGTGAGGTCACTTTGCTGCTTCTCTAGCTCATGCCTTTGTTTCTTCATAATGCATACTCCTATTTGTTTCACCTGTTTACTTCTATGCCTACACTTCTAGGCTAGGGTCATCAAACTTTTTTACAAAGAGCCAGACTCTACACTACATCATGTCTGTGTCACTTGTTGCTGTTGTTTTGCTTTTAAACAACCCTTAAAGGGTTTTACAACTTGAAAAGGTATAAAAACCATTATTGACTTCTGGGCTATACAAAGACAGGCAGCAGACTAGATTTGGCCCTTAGGCCATGGTTTGCTGACCTCTCAGACCAGTGCTTGACACTCCTTAGATGGGCTCACTGGATATTTACTGAATCCAAAATCAGGTTTCCTGGAGACAAGTTTAGAATCAATGCCATTGATCAGAAGATACATGTGAGTTATTCCTGTGTCCTGCAAAGTGAAGGCTATTCCAGCTTAGAATGTGTGTAAGTGTTTTAATTCCTGAGTGGAAATAAAAATTACCTCTTGTATTGAAACCAACTAAAATTTAAGACAAAAAAAAAACCCACAAAAAACTGAAAGACAACTGCTTATTAATCATCACAATGACCCTAGAAGGTAGGTTGTCTACACTATATTAAAATAGAGGCTTGGAAGTTTAGCAACATTAAAGTCACACAAGTAGTACGCAGAAATGAAACACAAATGATTCTGGTCAGTCAGAATGCAAAGCCTAAACTTAATCATGAATATAATTTTGAAAAAGTACTGTCAACTTTAAACCAATTGTCTAGTTGGACAACCTGTTAGCTCTCCCAGGTTGACCTCATCAAATATTAGGCAGACTGCATTAGAAGCTGTGTTTATCTCTCAGATCTCCATTCTACACTGAGGCATTCATTCTCCAGCTGCTGTGAGTGTTGCCTGCCATGTAGCTCAAAACTGAGCCCCTCCCCAGGAACTGCCCTCAACTGAAGATAACCCCCCTCCGAGAACATCCCTTACCCAGTGACTGCTATGGGGTGAATGAACATATAAATGTTCAGCCCCCTTGTCTCAAGGTAGGATGCATAAGAAAACACTTACCTTCTGCTGCTTTTTTTTTTTTTTTTTTTTTTTTTTTAGATGTATCACTGTCACCCAGGCTCTAGCAGTGGTGCCATCTCACCTCAGCACAATCTCCACTTCCTGGGTTTAAGTGATTCTCCTACCTCAGCCTGCCTAGCAGCTGGGATTACAGGCCATCTCAGCACTAGAGCTCCCTGTGCAATCAGCTCTTGCCTCTGCCCAAACCCATCTTTTACTTTTTCTCCAACAAGTGTCCATCCCGTGGGGCACTTACCAACAAGTTTCCTGCATGCAGATCTCCATTTCAGAATCTATCTAGGGAACCTAACCTCAATTAACACAGGTCTTGCTCTAGTCATTGATAAAAATGAAAAGGGCCACACATGATAGATACTGCTGGTGTCAGGCTTCTTAGGTGGTCCAAAAGCTGTACATGTGCTTACATACACTTTTATGGGAGAGAGTCAGTAGACACAACTGGCTGTTCCAAAGGATCCATGATTCGAACAACACTGAAAACCACAACACGACGAACAATGGGCTGACCCTGATCTATCAGAAACATCAACTTTGTTTTTAGAGTTTTACAGTAGTTGTTTAATGAAATATAAATCCATCCAATTGTCTTAGCCCACATTTTTTCCCATCTTATTAAAAAATATGACATGACAGGTAGTATCAAACCCTTCCTGAACTACGTTTGCTACAGTTCTCCCCTGATTATCAAATTCAACTAAATGTTAGAGTGATTTTGTTAAGGCAGCTAGGTGTTCTGTCTGAATTCCTTTTTACATTTTAAAAACATTTCCAGAATTAAAGTAATTGTCTATGATGGAGAAGACAGAAATAAAACAGGACTTGAGTAATTCTTCTGTCTGCCGTCAGTTAACATTGTGAGTTTATCACTTTTTTCTTTGTTTCTCTGGCTCAAAATACCTGTTGTTATTGTTGCTTTTTAATTAGTGAAACAATTGTGTCTTTATTGTGGCTCAAAACGATCTTACAATCTTTGTTATCCTCAGCTTTGCGCCACTACCTCTACTTCTTATTCCTAACTTCTCAGATTGTGCCAAGGTTCTTGATCATGCACAGCTCCTTCTATGATTACTACATGTTCTTTTAAAATACAGAATCTCAGAATGACAATAAAGATTCATTGCCTGCCCTACTTCCCCAAAGGAACTCTCCAAAGCACAAAATGCTTCTCAAAATTGTCATCAACACAGTATCTTCTTCAAACCTCACTAATACTAACCTGATGAACTGTAGCGTCCCCAGAACCCTGAGCATCTGAAGAACGGGTCACAGGAAGTGGTGGCACAAGATCCGTTTTTGAACTGCAGAAAATGAGTTTTAGAGTTAATGACTGGAACAATACCTAGAATCAGAAATTAAGTTGGAAGAGGGCTACAGTGTAGATAGAAAACACTGCCATCAGCAAAGAAAGTTATTTTAGACTGCTCTGTTCTGCAGCCATGATGGTGATAGTGTACTCTAGCCTGCCCACTTACTTCACTTCCGAGAGAACTGATCGCTCCCCATCTGAACACTGGGACCTGCGATACTGGCGGTAACTTCGTGGCGAATGAGAATGCCTGATGCGGATTGGGTCACCTTGTGTCCTGAACAAGCAACCAAGAAACATGGGAAAAAACACCCAAAGTCAAAAGAGGAAAATTAGGAGTTCTGCCTTAATACTGAAGTAGCAAAAGAATAAAAACTTTCAGAGTTTTAAAAAGAATTTGACTCCTCTGGGCTTTGAAAGCCTGAGTGACTTAAATTTCACAAGAAAAGTGCTCCCTGGACTATATGTGAAAATGAAGCTCTTTATAGTATGTATATATGTCTATTTTTTAACCACCAAATTTTAAATGAAATTATTCCTCACAGTAGAATTATTTTTGGTAGTGTGGAAGAAAAAAAAATGTATAATGCAGACAAAATGGCATTCCTAATGGAAAAAGTTGGTTCACTGTCCTAGCTACTAACATTAAGAATTCAGTCTTTACTTGAAAATTGCTAAGAAAGACCTTAAATGTTCTCTCTTCATTAAAAAAGTATGTGAGGTGATATATAAGCTTGATTTCAGCATTTCACAATGTATACATACATCAATCACATTGTATACTGTAAACATATACAATTTTTGTTGGTTATACCTTAATAATTAAAAGAATTCTAATCTTTGACTTAAAGATGGGCACAGAGGGTGGCTGGGGTATACCAACCTGCTTAACTGTGGTGGTAAAGCAGCATGAGCTGCAGAAGGGAAACAAAGCAGGCACTCACTTTCTCTTAACCATGTACTGGCAAGGCAGAAAACACAGTCAACAGGTACAGTTCCTCTTACACTGGTGATTAGAGATTCTTGCTGTGCTTTCATGAAGCCTGTTCAATGTGCTGCTTCTATGCCAAGGATTGGACTGGGCTCATATGAGAGTTTTCTAGTCAACATAATTATCTTGGTGTAAAGTAATGGATAAAAACTTTATCAATCAGTATCTCAGAAAAGAATTTATTTTAAAACTGACATTAATCAGGGAAAGCCCCCTTGTACCTACCATGTACAAATAGGTGGCTAAAAAGAGATGATAGTGACTACAGTGTAGAATAAGTAGCTTTAATGCACCCTTTTCTACCTCTTTAACTACTGTCACCTAATTTTGGTTAAAATGTAAAGACAAAGCACTACCTGGAACGCAATTGAAGAATTAATATGGATTATTCACAAGCACTAATCAAGCTTTTGTGAGGAGATTTTCAAAGGCACTCACTCTATTTTAGTATACGGAATCTCTTTTAATTGTTCTTCGGACAATCCGGATGGATCCACAAGTTCCTTTCTATAAAGGAATAAGCAAGAAAATGATAGTTGTGGTGCAGGTATAAATGCCAGTATCTTTCACAATCGGCAGGTGGGTTTTCCCTTTCTAATCTTGTCCCAAAACAGTATTAGTAAAACTAATAAAAAATAAGCCAGAAGCAAAGATTTAAAAACTAAAAATGTGCTGTCTTTGAATTCTTCTACAAAAGATCTGCTTCTCTCCCTGTGGTGGGTGTCTTTTTTCTTCTGGATTTGTTTTCCTTGGTATTTATTTGTAAATCAGTGGCCTGTGTGAGGTGCATTTAGAGGTGAGACTAAATGACCCTGGGTGAGGAGGTGTCCAGGCTGCCTGTAGATAGGCTGTTGATATGGTAAGGCACCACCATCATGTGCTCCGTGTGCCTGCCACACATGGTGGCAATTACTTGGGCAGGCTTCACACTGAGGCAGCCTCTCAGTACCGGTGTCTTTCTTGTAACTGCATTAAAACTACATGGGTTTTAAAACAATGCGAAAGAAAAACTATTACTTACTGAATGTGCTTCCATAACTCTTCTTTTGCTTGGATATCAGGGCTTCTCCTACAAATGGAGAAAACAACACTGATCTCTGCAAACATCCTTCATTTCACAATCTAATAACGAACTGTAATAGTTTTCAGACTGTGAAGTTCGTATTTGCCAGCTGAGATTAGACAAGGAAAGACTGGATAGGGAGAGCTATTGTGATCATTAGTATAAAGACACCAGATAATTTAGCTGCTACTGCTGTGGAAGGAAAATCATAAAACTCAGTCACAACCAGAGCTTCATTTAATGAAAGAACTCAGAACTGCAGGGCCATATGCCTTCCCCCTCCCGTGGTAACTGTACAATGAAGAATGATTCAGGGCTTCTGTTTCTGATCCTTCCAGATGTTTATAAGTAATGGTAAAAGAAGAACTCATCCTGATTCTAAAAAGCCCCAGCATGATCCGTGATTACCTAGGAGAAGCAACCATTACAAGGAAAAAGCAACCGGTGGGGAGACTCAGACGGCAGACTGGACCAATGACCCATCTTTCATGTTACCTCTGGTGTTGCATTTCTGCGACAAAACAGGCCAGCAAATGCTAGAACCTATCTGTGGTCTTTATGCCCTTCTCCATCCCTAACTACTGACTCTACAATCTTTTCTCCAAGAAGTATGTGAGTAGATACTATACCACTGACTTTAACTTCCTAGAATGAAAAATTCAAAGTCAGCATTCAAGTTGTTTGTACTCTCTGTAATATCAACTATTATTCCCATGGTAGCAATGAATACTAGAACTCTATGTATTATTGCTGCAATTGTTGACACATGATTGTTCTTCACAGTGAGAAAATAAGCTTTCATCAGTCCCTGTAAGAGAACAGAGATCTAGTAGTCGGCCAAAAGAAAGAACAATTAACAATTAAAAGCCAATGATCCTATGGAATTTTATGTGATTAATCTGTATTAGCATTTTGGGGTTCAATATTGCTTTCAGAATATGACATCATCAATGTTTTCATTTTTCTCAGTTCATAAGGGCACCACTAAGGTATTCTGGTAGGGCCTTCTAAATCCACAGAATATACTAAGCTACTTTCCAGCCACTGAATTGACCAAATCGTTTTTCCTTTGTGCAGGGGAAAAAATGATTTGTCTATAAAGACCTTTTAATCAACTCAGGATGACAAAATATGAAAGGAAAAAGGGGATGAAATCTTGGTCTCAGACCAAATATGGTTTGTTAAATGTAGATGTTGTTTGTTATAAGAATAAGAATAGACCTCGTGTGGTGGCTCAAGCCTGTAATCCCAGCACTTTGCGGGGCCAAGAGGGGTGGATCACTTGAGGTCAGGAGTTCAAGACCAGCCTGGCCAACATGGCAAAACCCGTCTCTACTAAAAATACAAAAAATTAGCTGGGCGTGGTGGCACATGCCTGTAATTCCAGCTGCTTGGGAGGCTGAGGCACAAGAATCACTTGAACCTGGGAGTGGAGGTTGCAGTAAGCCAAGATCACACCACTGCACTCCAGCCTGGGTGACAGAAAGAGACCCTGTCTCAAAAAAAAAAAAAAAAAAAAAAGATTGTATGTTTTTAAAAAAATCATAGAAACTGTTTCCATGGTGTCCTGTATGGACTCTGCCTTTCCTACATTTGGTTGGTCTCATTTGCTAGATAATATGTTAATCCCATTAAATGATACTGTCAGACAAGGTGCTAATATTAACACAGAATGATGGTTCAGCTGTGACTATATCCCAGGATCTACTTCTCACAGTCAACCAAGAGTCTGACAATATCTAAGTTAGGAAGTTATTCCACTGCTAATTATTATTATTTCAGGAAGGTATGAGAGTGTGCATACCAGCTGTCTTCTAGTTATAGCAGGGTTTCCCACCCTTGGCCCTACTGACATTTTCCATATCAATTCTGTGTTGTAGGAGGCTGTCCTGTGCATTGTAGGATGATCAGTAGCACCTGTGGCTTCTACCCACTAGCTGCCAGTAGTAACCCCACCCCCACCCCACAGTGTGACAGCCAAAAATGTCTGTAGACAATGTCCCCTGGGAAGCAAAACTGCCCCCAGTTGGAAACCACTGATGAAGGGTATGACTTTGGAATTAAGTGGCAATGGTTGGGTGGTGGAAGCCAAGTTACTGTAAAGATCCATTATGTGAGTAATGAAATAGGGCTGGAGAGAGTGACAGTAAAGCAGGAACTAAATCTTAAAAGAATGAGGAAAATGACCCAGGGTGCAGCTGATGACAACTACGAGAAGTGGTGAGTAGTATCGTGAGGACATGCAATTCAAAGCTGAATGCTTTTAGGGCAAACAGGGGGAGAATGGGAAAACTTATGAGGGGCCAGGAGGACATACACCCCATGATATCAGGCCTAATAGTGAGAGATGGTGAGATATGATATCAGGCCTAGTAGTGAAAGATGGTGATAATGTAATGTATGAACAATACATACAAAACTTATAACATGGTAACAGTGGCTATGTCTGAGTGCTGGTATTGTAGGTAATTTTATTTTCTTATTTATGCTTTTCTATATTTTGATTTTTGTAAGCCAGGAGAATTTCTCAATTATCAGGAAAAAGGAGTGTTTTCATGTTGTTTTGTTTTTTTTTTAAATACTGTTACTGTAATTCTACAGGAAATGCTTTTCATTCCCATCTCAGAAGAATTAGAGAAATGTTATCTTAATCAGAATGAGATCATCAGTCCTTCTAGTCATAAAGATTGGTTCTAAAAGATTTAAGAGTTTAGTCTTTATCTTGAAGTTCTATAGCACCAGAACAGTCATATTTTTAACTAAACTAAATTCTGACATGGCCAGGAGTTTCAAACAGTTTTAAGACGAGGAAAAGTCTCAAAGTTTAAAAAAATGTGAATTTCCTCTGATTGCTAGACCACCTGTGATTTCACAAATGTCAACACAAGCTGCATGGTAATGAGGAATGTATTATTTTTATGCTTACATCTGCATACATTTAATCAATAATTTAGGATGAATTCATGCTCTGCAGCTCACTGTTATGTGGATTTAGAAAGCTGTGGAATTTCAGCAGTCAGTTTTCTTAATTTGAGGTGCTTAATAATGCAGATGTTTTACTTAAACTCTCCAAATAAATTCCTAAGGAAAGGAAAAAGAACTCTCGGTTGTCTATAGGTACTACATATATAGAAAATAAACATGTAGCCCAGTATTAGTCCAGTATTTTTCAAAAGCATCCCTCCTCTACATACAAATATTCGACTTTAAATTAATTAGAGAAATTAGGTTGAGGAGACATCATTCACAAATCACCTTCCCTTATTCCAAAACCCTAAAGCAAAAATAACATATCATAAATCTGCAAAGGATTTAAACTCCATCACTGCATATAATCATTTTATATATCCCCCAAACTCAACTATATTATCTAAAAAATATTATATGGGCAATATATTATCCAATAATATGTTTAAAATTTAACATGTTTTTAATTTATGCTAAAACATATGTCAGCATTTTACTTTTATTTTTTGTCCATTTTTATACTGACCACCCCTCTGAAAGGAAATTTAGAGTTGAAAATATGTAAGTTCACAAAACATCTTTATTTAAGGAATTCAAAGAACCTAACAAATACCTCACTCATTCTTTGTCACATTCCTGACTGGTCAAAATAAATCTAATTAGGAGATGTCTTACTCTTCTCCCTCCCCCTCCAAATCAAAGAAGCCTCAGGAAGCCACTGAGATGAACAACCTGCTGAAGATCGCTCAGGAGTCACTTCCGGGTTGGGGGTGGGGATTCATGTTGTAACTTCACCTAATGCACCAGACTTAACATATTTTGTGTGTAACTGAGAACATCACCCTGGCAGCCTCATCTTCCACGTATCAGTACTTTCCAACAAAAATAGTATGACATTATCACCACCAGAGGGAGCCCGAGCCTTCTCTTGCACCCAGGTTTAACCCTACCAAAACGATTGTTTGGGCTTTAACAGTCCTCCAAATATCCCACTGAGTAAAGGTTCACCCATGTAGAAAAGCAGGTTGAACAAAGCTTTTTTCCTAGTGATAAACATAAACTGTAGCTAAAAAATGTATTAAATAGAACTGTACTTTATAAGGTTTTACCAGATGAGATCTAATCATATTTCAGCTTAACGCTTTTTAGGAGAAAAGGGTTTTGAATTTTATACAACTCTGCGTCTCTGGTATTTAATAATGAACTGGATTTTCTAGCTATGTATTAGGAGTTAAACACCCACAAATGAGTAATAATGTATCATAACATTCCGATTCTTAATAGATAATTTATATATACTGCAGCAGGAATTTAAGAACATGGGAGTAATGGAGAGATCAGTGGTTTATTGTACATCTGAAATGCCAAATATACATATATATTTTTATATAGTACATATGTTTTAATACATTTTCTGCATTCTATATATATCTGAAGGGGGGTGTGTGTGTGTGTGTGCATCTGAAGAATAATTTTAATTGCTTTCCTTGAATACTTCCCTAGTCATGTTTCCACTTTTTCTAAGGGATGGGGTCTCCCTATGTCTCCCAGGCTTATCTTTAACTCCTGGCTTCGAGTGATGATCCCTCCTCTGCCTCCCAAGTAGCTGGGACTACATGCACAAGCCACCATGCCCCGCTCATGTTTTCACTTTTAAAGAAAGCTGCAGTGGTTCCTAAATTCTCACACAACCAAATTCTAGTCATTAAGGACTTTTTGTGAATTTCTTACTCTACTCTCTCCATTTTTCACCACCTCCTCATCTCAAGGAAAAACACAATCAAATGCCTGCAGTGTTTCTAGAGAAGAACTAAGACCTGTGGGAACTTACTAATAAAAGTAACTGCCAATGTTATTTATTTTGACACAGGCATGACCTCATTTAATGCTCAGCAAAATCCTAAGAGCATGGTACCATCAATGTTGTAGGGAAGGAAGCTCATGGGGATCAGGTAATAAGCTCAAGATCCAGAATGCAAATAACAGTACCCAGCAGATATTTTATTAACTGTCAATAAATCTCAGGTTTTTAACAATCATAACTCAAAGGACAGAGCCCAGGTTGTGCTATATGAAGTAATCCATCATCCTAAAGAGTTATAACACTTTTTTATTCAGTTGCCCACTTGACATTTCCATTAATTGCCTACTTGTCATCTCAAATCTAACAGAAATCTTGATTCTCTCCCCATAACACATTCCTGACCATCCCTTCCCATCTCAGTAAAACAGCATGCTACCCACTCAGTGGATCAGCTCAGAAACTCAATGTCATCCATAATTCCCTTCACACTACAAATATGTCAGCTTTACTTCCAAAATGTACATTCATCTGCTTCTCTTCATTTCATCATCACCATCTTTTCTGAGCTAAAACCATCTCACCTGGACCACTGCAAGTTTTCTAATTGCTTTCCTACTTCCTTTCTTCCTCTTTCTCATTCTGCTTTTTACCAACCAGAGCAAGTTCTTTTGTTGTTGTTGTTGTTGAGATGGAGTTTTGCTCCTGTTGCCTGGGCTGGAGTGCAATGGTGTGATTTTGGCTCACTGCAACTTCCGCCTCCTAGGTTCAAGCAATTTTCCTGCTTCAAGCCTCCTAAGTAGCTGGAATTACAGGTGCCTGCCACCATACCCAGCTAATTTTTGTATTTTTAGTAGAGACAGGATTTCACCATGTTGGCCAGGTTGGTCTTGAACTCCTGATCTCAGGTGTTCTGACTGCCGTGGCCTCCCAAAGTGCTGGGGATTACAGGTGTGAGCCAACATGCCCCACCAGCAACTTCTAAGTGAACTACTCTCCACACAAATATATATATTTTCTACTTTAATTGCACTTGGGCTGTATCAGATGAGAAATCTAACACAGGTACTACTGGACTAAAAATCAAGATGTGGCACTGCTGCATTCCTTTCTGGAGACTCAAGGGAAAATTCATTTTCTTGGGGTTTCCAACTTCCACAGCTGCCTGCATTTATTTGTTCAAGGCCTTTTCCTCTGTTTTCAAAGCTAGCAACAGCAGGTTGAGTCCATTTCAATTCAAACACCTCTTTTGTCACCTCTTCTTCCGCTTTTAAGAAACTTATGATTACTTTGGGCCTACTTGGATAATCCAGGATAATCTCCCTGGCTGAGGGTCAATTTATTAACAACAGCCCTAATTCCACCTGCAATCTTAACTCGTCTCTGCCATCTAGTGTCATATAGTCACACATTATGGATATTAAAACATGGACTTATTTCAGAGGTCATTATTCTTCCCACCACAGTAACAATAAGGTTTTTCCTCCTAATTCCTTTATATAAAAACTCACTGTTTAAGCAAAGATACATTAACATTTTAATATGAGGCTTCTAACATGCAAAAATAAAATATATGATGATAGCACAAAAGACGAAGGCAGGGATAAGTGGGGCTATATTTTCCCAATGTTTCTGATTTTTAAATAAAATGTTACAGTATTAATTTTAGAGTGTGATAAGGAAGCATACTGATACGAATAAGACTTACAGAGAGAAAGCAATAAATAAAAAATAATAAAAGTATAGGTAAGACATCAATAGAGAATGTAAAATGGAGTATCAAAAAATATTCAATTCACACAAAACAGAGTAGGAAGGGAGGAACAAACCAAGAAAAAACAGACATAATAAACCAGAAAAAAAGAACAAGAGGCAGATTTAAATCCCAAACTATTAATAATTATGTTAACTACCAGCAGACTAAACATTCAACTTAAAAGGCAGGGATTGTCAGGCTAGATTTTAAAACAACGACAAAAGATCAACTGTACACTTTTTACAAGAGGTGTACTTTAAGTATAAAGACATAATTAGGCTTAAAGTAAAAGGATTAAAAGGATATATTACGCAAACAGTAAATATGTAGAAGGTATGGTAGAATTTACATGTGTGCATGTGTGGTAGACACAGAGAAAGGAATAGTACCAGAATAAAAGGGCATCAGTTCATCAGGAAGAAAAAACAAGAACAAAAACAAAAACACATATGTACCCCTAACACCAGAGCTTCAAAATAACTTTTAAATTAAAAGAATTCAAGGGAAAAACAAATTCACAATCACTGTTGGAGATTTTAACATCTATCTCTCAATGACTACTTTAAAAGTAGATAAAAAAATAAAAAAAGACACAATCTGAACACTATCAACTAACTACATCTACTTGACACCCATTAACTGAGACTCCTCATTCTTCTTGAGTCCACAGATTATTCATCATTAAAGACCATAGGCTAGACTTTAAAACAAGTCTCAATAAATGTCAAGGGATTAAAATTGTTCAGATGTTTTTTAAAGTCATAATGGAATTAAATTAGAATACTAATGAGATCTGTAGAAAATCCTGAAATATTTAGAAATTTAAAAACACACAACTAAAAATGCCATGAGAAAACAAACAAGATAAAAATTATTTTTAGCTGCATGATAATAAAAACAATGTCAAAAATACGTGAGATATAGTTAAAGCAAGGCTGAAAGGGAAATTTATAAATGTAGGCTTATACTGGAAAAGTAGAAAAGTTTAAAATAAATGTCATCCTAAGAAGATAAAAAAAAGAAGAGCAAGTAAAACACAAAATAAATAAAAAGAACAATAAAAAGTGAAAGTCAATGAAACACACAAATAGCAAAGAAAAAGCAACAAAATCTAAAATTGGTTCTCTGAAAAAAAACATACATTTAAAAAAATGAAGATAAAACACAAATCACCAACATGAGGAATCAAAGAGGTGATATCACAACCGATATTACAGATGTTAAAAGCACATGAAGAATTATAAACAAATTTAAGCTGAAAGATTTGACAACTTAGATAAAAATGAACAAATTATTTTAAAAGCATAAATTACCAAAACTTACACGTAAGTATAATATGTGAATATCTCAATAGCTGCCAAAATAATTGACTTTGTAATTTAAAACCTTCCACAAAGAAAATTCCAGGCAGAGACTGTTTCACTGAATTATACATTTAAGGAAGAAAAAAAAATGCTTTTATATTAACTCATTCAGAAAATATAGGACGAAGGAATGCTTCTCAAATTATTTTAAATGACCAGTATAATCTTTTTACCAAAAACCTGACATTACAGGAAAATTACACATTGATTTTTCACAAAACAAAACAAAAAAATCTTAACAAGGTAATGCCAAACAGAATCCAGCAACATACAAAAAGGAAAATACATCACGATCACAAGGGGCTTATGCTAGGAATGCAAGGATGTATCATTCAAACCTGAATCAATCGAATTCCTCCATGAACAAAATAAACCAATATACAATAATCTCAACAGATGCAGAAAAAGTTTATAACTAAGCTCAAGACCCATTCATGATCAAAACTTCACTAACTCTTAGCAAACTAGAAATAGAAGGATCTTCCTCAATTGTACAGCTAGCCTCATATATAATGTGACATACTGAATGCTTTCCTGCTATGAAAAAAGAGCAGCCAAGGATGTCTGCTTTCTTACCACTTGTGTTCAACATTGTAACTCACCACTGTCCTATATGATCTAGCCAGTATGATAAGGGAAATAACAGAAATAAGAGTCAGAAAGACTAGAAATCAAGGAAAACTGTTCACAAATATGATTGTGACTGTAGAAAATCCTAAGAAACCGTCTCCCACAAAAGCTTTCAGAGTTAATAAGTGAATTTAACAAGGTTTATGGGGTGGCAAGATGTAGCATCAGTATTTTAAAAAATCATTTATTTTACTACATACTAAAAAACAAATGAATTTTTTGAAATGTTACAAACTAAATGTAATGACTCTGTACTGAAAACTGTAAAACAATGTTGAAAGAAGATAAAAACAAATGGATATTTATTTTCTCAAAATTCATCTATCCATTCAACATAATCCTAGTCAAAAGCCTTTGGGGGAAGGCAGTAAAAACTGACAAGCTGATTCAAAAATTTACGAAGAAATGAAAAAGTTCCAATAAAACAGCTAAAACAATCTTGACAAAAAGGGGGGAGAGTGAAAGCCAATGTCAGAGAATTTATACTGCCTTATTCATGTCTTACGATAAAGCTACAGGAACAGAGACAACATGATGACTTAGGAATAGACAAATAGATCAATGAAACGAAATTGGCCCACATGTGAGCAGTCGATTCATTTTCAACAAAGGTCACAAGGCATTACAATGAAAAGTCTTTTCAAAAACTGTGGTGGAACTGGATAGACTATAGGAAAAAAACCTTTCAATCTCTACTCATCCATATACAACAACTAATTCTAAATGTAACACAGACATAAGTATAAAAGCAAAATTTATAAAGCTGCTAGAAAAATATATAAGACTATCTTTGTGACCATGGGGTAGGCAAAAACTTCTTAAGATTAAAAAAAAAAAAAAAAAAAAAAAAAAGCCTTACTTAGAAATGAAAAAAAAAAATGATACATTGATCTTCATCAAAATTAAAAAGTCTGCTCATCAAAAAGCAATGTTAAAAACATGAAAATGCAAATCACAGCCTGGGAGAAACTATTCATTCATAATATGCGTATCTGTAATAGAACTTTTATCCAGAATACATAAATAACCTACAAAAGAAAAATAAAAAAGAGAAAAAACCAATGAGACTGGACAAAAAATTTGAACACTTTAAAAATGAAGACATATGAAAAACCAATAAGCATACAAAAATGTGTTTAACATCCTTAGCCATGAATGAAATGCTCATTAAAACCAAGATGGAATATCTACTTCAAGCCTAGTAGAACAGTGAAAATTAACAAAACAACAAACTCAAATACTAGCAAGAACTGGGCAGAACAAGACCCTCTGATACCTTGCTAGTGGGGTATGAAATGATACAACCTCTCTAGAAATCATTTTGGTAGCTCCTTAAAAAATTAAACATGTGAATACCCTCCAATCCAGCAATTCTACTCCTAGGTGTTTGCCCAAGGCAAAAGGGAACAGATTCCACACACATACTTGTACAGAATGTCTATAACATAAAGGCAAAAACTGGAAACAATCCAAATGTCCATCAAAAAGAGAACGAATAAAAATATTGCTGTACATAAATAAAAATATTTAAATAACCACGGATACCATAGATGAAGCTCAAAAACATGCTGAGTGAAAGAAGCAAGATTTTAAAGGATTATACACTGTGTTACTACGTTTATATGAATTTCAACAAGAGAGAAAAACTAATCATAGAAATCAGAACAGTGGGACAGGCTCAGTGGTGGGTGCCTGTAATCCCAGCACTTTGGGAGGTTGAGACCAGTGGATCACTGGAGGTCAGAAGTTCGAGATGAGCCTGGCCAACACGGTGAAACCCTATCTCTACTAAAAATACAAAAATTAGCAGGGTGTTGTGGCAGGCACCTGTAATCCCAGCTACTCAGGAGGCTGAGTAGGAGAACTGCTTGAACCGGGAAGGCAGAGGTTGCAGTGAGCCTAGACCGGGCCACTGTACTCCATACTCCAGCTTGGGTGACAGAGGAAAAAAAAAGAAAGCAGAACAGTGGTTGGTTGTGGGGTGGGCACTGACTAAAAGGAGCATGAAGGAACTTTCTGGATAATAAAAATATTTTATATCTTGACTGGCAGGATGGATACACTTAGGATACATTTGTCAAAACCCATTAAACTGATGAGAGCATTTGACTGTATGTAAATTTCACCTCTAATTGCCTCAATTTTAAAAAGAAGTTTATTCCTTAGAGTGTTAAATAAATCTCAAACCACTCAACTAGAAAATGATTAAATTCCCAGGTCCAACTACAAATATTTGCTCCAGCATATAACTGAATTATAGTAATAACTTTGAATTATTCTATTTCTCAATTTTTATTTACAAATGAATGATTCCATTTATTTGCTATTGACTCCAGGAATGTTTTTTGACTTCTTCAAAACTTATATACAGGATTTTTTCTTATTTTATTTTACTTTCTTCTTTTTAAATAAATTCAATGGACTACTGGCATTTAATTGAACTCAGAATGCTTTAGAAATGGTTAGAAAAATTGAACGCTATTTTTAAGATTTAATATCAAGTTGCCAAACCTTGTGTATAACAAGTGCTTCATAGAAAACAATTCCACAAAGAAAGGTAAAAGTGTGGTGGCAAAAGATTTACCTGTGACTATGCTGGGTCTAAGCTTCGGTTTTGCACCTTTTCATTAAACTAATTCAATGAAGTCTGATTCTTTCCTATCTAATCTTCATTTTTTTATTGCAGTTGGGGGGAGGTGCTATCACAACAAAGGAAATTTTCATTAACCTCTGCTTTAAATTGACTACTAGTTTAATTAGGTTACTCAAAAAAATTAGAGTAATTGATACATCTGTAAGGGTGTACATGGTTTAGTGACTATTTGCAGATTTTCTATTACAAAAAGAATGTCATCACTCATAACGATGCACTGCTAATACACACACACACACATACACACACACACACACACACACGGTTAATTTCTAATTGAAAGGTAAACACCTAAGACTGAGGAGTGTCCCTTAGTGTCCCACAGCACACAGGGTCCTGGTATGAACCCCCAGTACAGTCTTGAGTTCTTTCCTAATCTTTTTTAACCTGATGTGACACTCACAGCTGTCCTCTTGTCACCCTCCTGCCTGGCTCCCTCAGAGCTCCCTACCTACCTACCCAGTCTCCACTTCCACTCCCCAACATCCTTTCATTTCTTTGTCATATACAACTGGACTTAATCCCTCCTCCTGTGAGTAATCAACACCAGACATCTAACCACCCACGATCACAAATGGATCCATAGTCTCAGCTCACTTTAAAAAGGTGAGCCACGCTTTGGGAAGTGGAGTGGGAGTGAGGCGTCTAAATCTTGATGATGCACAGATTTAAAACACACACGCACACAAACTTTACCAGTTCAAAGAAAATTAATCTGGGGGACTGTCAACCAGATCATTATGGTGTAACTGTGCTCACACATGGTGTTGCCTAGCAACAGAAGGAACAGGCAAATTCCAACATTGAGGTGTAATGACTCACTCACTGACTACTGTTCAAAAATGGTATTTTGATGGGAAGATATTTACATCTGGTTCAGTCTGGAACAAGACTTCAGAGAACTGTGAAACTCAAACTAAGAGAAACAGCAGGCTATTTCACCAACAGCCTGGCTCTGCAACAGGAAACTATTCCTATTTATTCAGGTGAATGTATACTTTGGTTAAGAAGCAACACAAAACAAAAATATGGCTTTGAGAACCTTGTTTTCATGACATTTTGTTTTGGCTGTACTTCAACTTCTATGGCTTCAAACATGGTTAAAAAATGTCACAAATATGAGAAGGTAAATATGACAAATAAACAGTGGAATAATCCTAATTGAACTAAAACACTTTAGAAGACCTGAATATCCACACTTTAAATCCACTGTTTTTGAATCAAGGTATAAAAAGAGCCCACATACGAACGAGATCTGTGTCTGGATCGCCTGTTGTTGGGGTCCGCTTGGTTTTTTTCCTTTTGTCTCCTTAACACAGCTTCCCACTGAGGCGCTGAATCAATCATATCATTCTCCTGCCGTATTCTGCAAGAAAAGCCATGCATCTACAGTTAACATCGACATGCATGGTACATTTTAGGTTCATCCTAAACTTGATTTTAAATGTTATTTAAGCAGCAGAAATTTTATGATCATTTATAGCTAAAAATGCATATTAACTGAATTAATACATCCATACATAGGTAAGCATATATACACAAACAGAAGTATACATTATAATACTTATAATATATGTGTAAATACATGTTATTTGCAGACCTCTGATTTTAATTTTCTAGGAAAATGACATGTATCAAAAACTCACTTTAAACATTTTTAAGTTTTGACTAAACAAACTTTGGTGTCTACTATGGAGCCAGTTTTAGCCTACAAAACAAAAATCATATTTTTAATGTGCTAGTCAAAACAGTAATAAATGGTTTTACTTTGAACTACTCTTAAAAAGTCAAACTAATTGTCAAACTTTTCATCAGAAATAGATGCCAAATATAATTCCCATTTTTTAAGGCAGAAATCTAGAAGTAAAAATGTTAAATATGTTGGCATAATGCATCAGCTGAGTAAGCACACACCATTCCCATCATGGCTTCTCACCATGTTTAAGAGGGAATGAGAGTTGGATGCCGACTGTGGCCAGGGAAGGAATGTAAATGAGAAAAAGAGAAAGGTGGGAAAGACTCAGATGCACAGGTACTTGACATGTAAGATCACAGGACAATGTTACCAAATCCTCTCGTTTTTTAAAAAAAGATAATTCCCTAAATCTGGATTTTTAAAGTGAACTCTTCTAATTTTTAAGTCTTGCAACCAATTCTAAATTATAAAGCATAATACAGACCTAACAAAACCCATGGACCACGTTCAACCTGAAGAAATTCTAGATTTCTGATGTATCAAGTCTTTCAGATAATGAGGTACACTATTTGGGGGAGAGGAGAAGTACTTATTTATGTGAAATACTGTCTAGAATGCATCACGATGCTGTGAAGCTTTTTTTTTTTTTTTTTTTTTTCAAAAACTGGACACCTGCTATTTGGATACATAACTTTTAATTTATGTAAGCTCTTCGGAAAGCTGCTCCATAGTGTTCATCTTCCCGGGTATAGACATGGAACTGCCAGGTACTCATCCCAGTACTGCAACTGCATAAGCATAACTGCTTCGAGACAAAATTAAAAGAACAGGCAGGCTTGGAGGCATTTCTTTCTCTGAACATATGTCTTTTGGTTCCTCTGTTATAACACTAAGTATAGACTGTGGGCTGGGTATCTGGGTTTGCTTACAGGTACAAATCAGCTGATGGGTGACAAGTATTCATTTCACATGTAACTAAGACACAATGTAAAGCAATTCAAGTTGAAAAGAACAGCATTTTGTGAGGAAGAAACTGTCTAAATCTCTCTAGTAAAGGAGAATTCTGCGAAATAAAAAATTATCTGTAACATACTCCAACCCTTTGAGGTGTATGTATTTCCTCACTACAGTTTTCATTTTTAGTAGGCTATTATTTGAAGATTAACAGCATACTGTCAGGGTATCTTTTACCAGATTTCAAAGCAAAACTCTTTCTCTCATTGCATGAACAAAGCAAATTCAAATTGAACATATACTGCTATGGACCTTAATATCAGAAATATCTGAAGAAAACCATGAGAAGGTATACACTTGAGGTCATAATTATTAATCATTCTTTGAAACAAACACTCCCATTTGAAAATGGCATGTTAGTACCTGTGTGTGCTGTATACACACACACATTTTTGTAGCCAGAACCTACACCTAGAAGCCATTCTGTGTTCATGTGAGTCACTAACCCACCAGACTTGCTGGTAGGGGAGCAGGCCTGGACACCCCCAGGACCGAGGGGTCAGGATTAGGAAGAGACAATCACAGGGAAGGTGCCACACTGGCAAGGTGACATCTCCCTTCCTACAGGAACCCACACTGGATTGCTGGGCCCAAGATTGGACACAAAACTCCTAACCCTGGAGTCTTTTAGGATGCAGCTTTCATTCTAAATGAAATCACTGCCCAGTTGATGAGCAGAACTAAATTTACAATGTGAAATGTTTGTACTAGGGAATGATGGCTTCTAAATATTTCTGAGAGGTCAAACCTACTAACAAGGCCGAGGCCTGACTTGGACAGACACTTTTCCCAGAGTAATAGACATTGAAAAGGAAGCACAGTTACTGTACATTCATTCTCATCTATTGTAGAATTCAGATGGCTACCTTCATACTCTTTACTCTGATAATAAAAAATTAAAACCACTGAGACATAAGCACACATATTTCCTGTATCCCGCTATAATAGTAATAAGGACCAAATCAGAAAGAATTCAAGATTATACATGTACCTTTAACTTTTGTTCTAAACGAAAGTCTAAAGTCAGGGCAGTGTAACCTTGTCACTTAATATCCTTGTGATCCACACGTTTCAGAGACAGAAGCCCTCTACTGGCGATGCTGTTCATAAATATTCTAACAAGATGCATTAAAAATGTAAGGGCCTTTGGACAGTCACAACAGAAGCACATTTTCCTGAGTAATGGGGAGTGTGGCCACCTTGGCCTGTAATGAAGTTTGAAATTACACCCTTACAAAAGACCTCTGGTTAATGGTGCCTCATTACAACAATCAAAGTGTCATTTCTTCCACAGCTGAACTGCTCCAAAAAACACAGGTGCCACTTGCAAAGAAAAACATCCTAGACCTAGAAGCAAGAATATTGTAGCACTCCGTCCTGAAGAGGCAGGAGATAAACTATTTTGTTTATGCATGAGTGAATAAAGAATTCTTTAATTGAAAAGGACATGTTTCCTGTGATGATTCTGACTTTTAAAGTCTCATTTATTCTTAGGTGTGGGGGATCCAAGTAGTTTTTTGCTCCTTTCCTGCTCTATTTTAGTCTCGTTGTATAGATTTATGTCAAGAAGAATAAAATACTACTAGCATTGTTCTGACACAATACCTTTTAAATAGTCAAAATGTGCTCTTACATCATAGTCAAGAAAGTCCCAAAGGGGAAAAAAGAGTCCATTGTAATTTACATTGTGGATCTATTAATTTTCAAATGTTGCATCTAATGGTGAACTTCAATAAGCTGACAAACGTTTCTTTCCAGTACCAGTTGATCCAGTAAGTCTACGTGTATCATATTTTGTCCACTTCTCCATCGGTAACTATGGAGGGTCAACAGCTGTGGTAGGAAGTATATTGTAACAAGATTTTTGCTTTTTAGTTAATATATAAGGGAGAGGGTTGCTTTAGAATACAGCATATTCTAACCATGTTTCAGAACAGAATTCTAATATATTTCTTCCATCTCTTACCAAACTTCAACACTCTACTTTTCCAGACTATCCATGCAATTTAGAGTTTAACTGCATTTGACATTTAATTAAATTCTGAAAAGGTTTTGAAAATGAAATGCCATATAATCGTTTGATAGCAATGATGAAGAAAATGACTATTCCTAGCCTCCTCTTTTCCTGTCTTACCAATTACAGTCCTGCATCTTCTGCAAAATTCTTCACATTACCAAATGAATTCTTACACAAATCCCCCTGAGTTTTATTGTGAACTCCCCCTTTGGCAGTTTTGTTCCTAGCAGAACATTCCTTTACACAAGTTCTCAATTCACTGAGATAAAACATGTTAACACCAAATCTAAGAAGACTTTCAGAGTGAATGGATAATGAAGCTTCAAGATGATACAAGCCATAAACGTTGCTCCTGAGTTTTCTCCATTCCCAGTTCTGCCATTATCTGACTCAGAGATCTTGGGCAAACTGCTTATCTTTTTTGATCAAGTCTCAGGTTGTTCATATAAAAAATTATGGCAAAGATCCTTTCTAGCTTTAAAACTTGCTGTTTCTCTATTTGCATTTTATTTCCAAACCAGTCAGACGCACTGAAAGAAACTTCTACTCTTCAACTATAGCAAAACATTCCAGAAAATTGCTTTATTTCTGGCCCCTCCATTGCCAGAATTAAATATGCAGGTCTCAACTGATTGTGAAATTCTGTTTCTCATCAACTGTACTCATTTTTTTTTTTGGATTACCTGCTATAAAGCAATCTTCTTTTATTTTCTACTTTTCTTCCCTAGGGAAATTTATGTTTTTTCCAGGCATCTGTCGACATATTCCCTTAAGACCAGCAAGAAAAAGTTAATTTGCTTTTGCCACTTTCCCTACCATCAATAAATTATTCTTATTTGCTCTTAAAGGTACTTCTGTCTCTTCCACTTATTCCTTATGTCCCCACTACTAAAATGGGCTACCTTTGGTGCAATTTCCCTTTCAAACTCTCCTGTTTTCATAAATTGTTAACGTATTTTTCCCTCACTCAGTAATGTAACAGCATTCGTCAGTTGCTGGGGCTTTGTCCTTCCACGGTCATCTCTGTCAACCTTGATGATACTCTGGAAGCCCAAAATCACCCATATCAAATGTCTAAATCTTAATATATCTTATTAAAGTAGAAATCAGAAACTCCTGTTTCACAAATCATTAGAGCAAAGTAATCTCTAAAGAAAGTTTAGGCATTTTAGTTTTTAATCCTACCAGTGAATTGAAACACCAACTTCATTTCCCAGAACAAATGTAATCCTTCACTACTGAGGATCACAAAACTTTGTAAGTTTTAAGGTGGGGGGGGTTACATAAAAACCCCTTAAGAATCTAGTAAAAGCTCCAGACCTTGTCTCTAGAAAACTATGCACTTGACCCCCACACACTATTTTACATACAATTTCAGGGGGTTATAAAACCCCTAGCACCTACCTGTGAATGAAAAATTAAGAATCCTGGTGTAAAAACAACCAAAGGTATAAAGTTAGAAAAGGTGGGAGAATGAAAGATAGGACGAAGTTTAAAAATGCTGGAAAAGGATGGCGGAGAGGACAGGTGAAGCAGCAGCAGTGAGTAACTCTGGAAGTGCGTATAGGACTATGTGGCTCCATACTTCAAAGTGCTCTCACTTCATACATTTCATTTGATCCTTCTGGTAACTCACTCAAAAAAACAGATCAGCTGTTACAACATACCTCTCTGTCCCTCCCATCCCCACACCAACTTTAAAGAGAAGAAAACTAATACTTGAACTGGTTATACAAGTTACCCAAGGTCAAATATCAGCACAGAGCAGAACCAAGACCCAATCCCAAGTCCTCAGGTTATTCCGTGTTATACTACTGGGGGCTCCTAGGGAGAGAGGGAATTCAGAGAAGACAGAAGAAAAAGAAAAGACTGGGAAGGAAGTCCAGAAAACAGAACAGGAACTGGGTGAGGAGAATAGCATGATACAAAGAGTGAAAAGAAAAGCAAGAGGAGGGAGAGGGAGATGAGGATATAAGTAGAGAAAGTAACAAGAACTTTCTGTCATCTTAAATGTTATAACAAAAATCCGTGACTCCAACTTCTATCTGGTTATAGAAAGAGAGTGAAAAATTATCATCTCAAACTTCAAAATCTAGAAAGCTGTAGGATATTCATCCAGATTACGAGAACGGTGAAGAAAGAATAAAGTAGAAAGGGGTAAGGGAAAACATAAATGATGCCCCAAATAAAGGAGTGGGGTAAATTCCTCTGGCGTCCTAGGAAACACTGGGGGATAAAACCTAGAGTCAAGGCACAACTAACACCAGACCCCTCACTCATTGGGCATTGTCAGGTTTGGACCCAAAGGGGAGAAAGAGATGGAGTGGTTATTTACCGTTTTATTTTCTTAAAATTGAAACTAAACAAAAATCTTTGCTTCTAACATTAGCCTTCCAGAGCTGGTGTTCATTATTATTTTTTTAATTTATTGGTTGTTAAAACACCTGTTTTGGATAAAGTTGATTCATAAAAGCTGTTTTATTAACTTTGTTTCTCTTCAGAAACATTTCTTCACAATGAGAAATGTTTAAATGGTTATCCATGGAAACAGTAAAGCAGCTTATGCTTCAGTGGGTTGACTTCTTGGAAAAAAGAAAACAGTATTTTCATGGAGTGGCCTCATGCCTAACAGGAAAGACCTCCTTTATGTTTAAAAAAAAAAAATCCTGCATGGAGTAGCAGAGGGAGCAACATCCCAAAGACCACATGCAACTTCCAGAAAGTAAAAGTGACTCTGTCCAGATTTCCAATGGATACATCATGGGCTCCTAAAGAGGTTCTGAAAAGCAAATTTGCCCAGTAGTTGTCGCTCTCTAGGCTACAGTTTCCTAGAGACCGAAAAGCAGGGTGCATCAGTGTGCAGGCTCTTGTTGGAAAGTGATGATGCATCCTGGGGCTGAGTTTAGAGACCTTGCTGGCAAGAAGTAGAACATCGGCATGTACAAGATTCTGTCTGCCCCACTGCAGGGTTGCCGGAGTCCTAGAGTAAAAGCACCAAGGACAGTGCTAAGAACTGGCTGGAGCACACGTCAGCCAAGAAAAGGAAGGAAGAATGAGGCTGAAGAGACTGCAGGACTGCAACTGAAATATCCAGACCTATGCATCCTCATCGGGGATGAGTGGGTTCTGGCAAAATTTAAGAGGCTAATAATGGGATGGAGGGGTTGGCAGCAGCACAGCATACTAGGTAAGTGGCACCAAAAAACAGCACAATGAACTTCCACCCTCTTTCTCTGTACAGTCACCTGTTGCACCAGAATTTGCAGTGGTGGGGATGAGAACTGAAAGCTGTATTTCTTCCTCTCTCCACTTTCTGCTGTGCTACTGAAAGGCAGACTTTACGCCACATGTTCTACAGACATAGGCAACTTAGGCACTCCTAGAGCAGTATTTCTACAGGTAGCAAAAACGATTTTGAAAGCCTGCTAGATCCTTTGCATGAAATGTGTAGGAAGGTGTTTTGAAAGCTATTTCTCATTACTAGCCTTACAAGGTTGCATTAAACATTCAGAATCACTGTTATTCTAAAATATACTTTTTACACAGTACAAAGAAAGCCAATCTAAGAATCCGTCCATGGAAAAGTGGGAATAAATTCTCAAGGGAGAAAATAGCTACAAGAAATGTTAAAGCCAGTGCAACCAGATCAGTAATGAGCAACTTAATGGCAACCTTTCACTAGTCTATCCTTTTTAATAGTGAATGGTACTATTAGTAATTCTGGCCTCCAAAAATGGTTTTAAATGGGCCACCTTCCGAACAGTTAAGAAAAGAACATTTACAGGCACAATTTAGAATATATTAAGTCAAAGAGAAATAGACTTAAACTACTGGCTTGGTCAATAAACACAAGTTTCAAATAGGAAAATAAGCGGGTATTTTGGCTTTGTCTTGTATTGTTTGTATGGAAATACTCAATTTTTTATCAGAGAGAGGGTACCTAAGAAAGAGCTACCTCCCACACATGGTTTTTCACAGAAGAAACTGAAATCATTTCCTTAAGAAAGGAGTCATAACACACTGAGATCTCCCACCTGTCTAGTGTCATTCCAGCCCCAGAAGGCTCCACAGAGAATGCGTTCCTAACAAAACGGTCCACCCTTACAATGCTATCTGGGCTGTTATTACCACACAGCCTTTGCAGTTAGAGAGGGCCACCGATCCCATTCGTGCCAAGCACAAGAGTTCTGAGCACTAAAGAAACACCTTGGAGATTATCAAGTCCAACTTCCTCATTTTTCAGAAGAGAAAAAGATAAACCAGAAAAAGCAGCCAGGCCAGAGGTCCACACTAGGTGGAAACAGGTTTCTCAACAGTGGCACTACTGACATGTTTTTTACTGGGCACTTATTTGTTGCCAGGGCCTGTCCTATGCATTGTAGGATGTTTAGCAGCATCCCTGGCCAGCTGCAGTCCCCTTACCCAATTTTCACAATAAAAAATGACTCTGGACACTGCCAAATGTCCTTGTGGAGAAGGCAGAGAGGACAAAACTCCCCCAGTTGAGAACCACTGGGTTGGCATGACTGGCAACCAAATCCCTCTGACTCCCAAGGTGATCTTTTCATTAATCACACAAATACTTCTTGTTTTCAAATAAATATTTTGGAATTAGGGATAACTGATTAATGCATTAAGCCACCACTAATACTGATTACATGTCAAACAATGTGATTAAAAATCTCTTAAAAATGTATCTTACATATGTGGAATGTCACGCACACACAGATGAGTAAATGCACATATTAGAACAGACAAACACACACACGAGCCTGAAAATGCACAATCTAAGAAACAGTGAGTTATTTTTGGTTGGGTAAAATATAGCGATGCCATTGAAAAGACAGTTCAAGGAGAAATCTCTTTACAAATGGTAAACTTTCTTACCAGTCTTAGAAAAATTCACTATACATTGTAGCTTATACTGAGTCAACTTTAAACACACACACACACACACACACACACACACACACACACACACAAAGAAGGGACCTTATTGTCAAGCTGTTTAACCATCTTATTGTAAACATAAGAAAACTCCAATCTAAGAGCTAAAGTTTCCTAAACTAAGTGCTTCAAAATAGTGCCAGATTGCTTCTCAAACACAGAGGAAAAAACCATACTTACAAAGGACACAGTTTCTACCACCAAGGGCAGCCTCTGATTTCAGAGTGCCAGTTAATTATAATATTGAATATTACCTGTTTCTCTTTTTCCGGTGTTCTCTATTAGAATTTTCTGATTCACTACCACTGCTTGTGTTACAGCGAGAACGTGACCTGAAGACAAAATAGTAAGAACAAAAGAAAAAGAAACATGTTTATAACTCATGAAAAATTTCAGAAAGGTCTATATTGCTCCTTTGGAATTCATTTTGCAGTTAAATTACCAAACCAAACATCAAGAGCTGTATTATCCCTCTCCCAATCAGTGTTTCTGAACTCAGTCAGACATCTAACTGAGTCTATAGCTCAGGATATGGCAATGCAGGGGAAATATAAAAACAGATTAAGGAGAGTATCAGCGTATTCCCAGAAAGGACCACAAAATGAATCACTTGTAACAGAACTCTGACATGGCAAAGCTGTAAGCCAGTGGTGGACTAAATATGGACAGAAAATCTTGAAACCCTTCCATCCATACCACTGAGAGAGGTAGAGCTTATTTCCCTAGCCTCTGAATTTACACTGGTCTTGTAACTGATTTTACTAATAGAATCAAGTAGAAGGGGTACTCTGTCAGTTCCAGGACTAGCCCCTTCACAGACTGACAGCTTCTGCTTCCTCATAGCCTAAAGAAGTGTAAAAGAGGGAACTTCCACCAAGATGGCCGAACAGGAACAGCTCTGGAGTGCGGCTCCCAGCAAGAGAGATGCAGAATACAAGTGAACTCTGCATTTTCAACTGAGGTACCAGGTTCATTTCAATGGGACTGGTTGGACAGTGGGTGTAGCCTAGTGAGGGCAAACCAAGGCAGGGCAGGGCGCTTCCCCACCCAGGAAGTACAACCAACCGGAGGATCAGGGACTTTACCCCCTCAGCACTCCAGTTCAGATACTGTGCTTCTCCCATGCCCTTTGCAACCCACAGTCCAGGAGAATGCCGCCAGGCTGAGAAGCACTGTGAGATGCTAGCGCAGATGAGTGACAGCTCCAGCCAGCCCAGCACCACCAGCTGTCAGCACAGAACTGGGCAGAGGTTTTGGCTAGCACTGAGAGTGCCTGCACGACTGATCTACCTGCCCCCAAGAAAGAGGGAGAGCTTAAAGCAGGGAGACAGGTGACATGGCTTTGCAGGTCCCACCCCCACAAAGACCAGCAAACTAAAGCCCTCCTGTTTGGGAGTTTTGCAGTCAGCATATCAGTTCAAGCTCAACCTGGGATGATCCAGCTTGGCTGGGGGAAGGGCATCCGCCATTGTGAAGGCGGTTCTAATCTCACCTGCACAAACAAAAGCCAGAAGAAACCTACACAGCAGCTGGGCTGAGTCCGAGGCAGCCCAGCAGTGCCTCTGCAGGCAGACAAGGGATAGAGTGCCTCCTCAAGCAGTTCCCTGACCCCTGTATAAGCAAAAAAAAAAAAAAAAAAAAAAAAAAAAAAAAAAGCTTTATACAGCAGAGCGGCCTATTAGAAGGAAAACTAAAAAACAGAAAGAAATAGCTTCAACATCAACAAAAAGGATGTCCACTCAGAGACTCCATCCGAAATCACCAACCTCAAAGATCAAAGGTAGATAAATCCACGAAGATGGGAAGAAACCAGCACAAAAAGGATGCAATCATCAAAGACCAGAACACCTCTCCTCCTCCAAGGGATCACAACTCCTCACCAGCAAGGGAACAAAACAGGATGGACAATGAGTTTGACAAACTGACAGAAGCAGGCTTCAGAAGGTGGGTAATAACAAAATTCTCCGAGCTAAAGCAGCATTCTAACCCAATGCAAAGAAACTAAAAACCTTGAAAAAAGGTTAGATGAAATGCTAACTAGAATAACAAGCTTAGCAAAGAACATAAACAACTTGATGGGGCTGAAAAAAACAGCACGAGAACTTGACGAAGCATACACAAGTTTCAATAGCTGAATCAATCAAGCAGAAGAAAGCATATCAGAGATTGAAGATCAACTCAATGAAATAAAATTAGAAGGCAAGACTAGAGAAAAAAGAGTGAAAAGAAATGAACAAAGCCTCCAAGAAATATGGGATCATATGAAAAGACCTAATCTATGCTTGATCGGTGTACCTGAATGTGATCAGGAGAATGAATCCAAGCTGGAAAACACTCTGCAGGACATTATCCAGGAGAACTTCCCAACCTACCAAGGCAGGCCAATATTCAAATACAGGAAATACACAGAACACCACAAAGATACTCCTCAAGAAGAGCAACCTCAAGGCACATAATTATCAGATTCACTAGGGTTGAAACAAAGAAAAAATGCTAAGTGCAGCCAGAGAAAAAGGTGAGGTAACCCACAAAGGAAAGCCCATCAGACCCACAGCAGATCTCTCGGCAGAAACCCTGCAAGCCAAAAGAGAGCAGGGGACAATATTCAACATCCTTAAAGAAAAGAACTTTCAACCCAGAATTTCATACCTAGCCAAACTAAGCTTCACAAGTGAAGGAGAAATAAAATCCTAGACAGACAAACAATTACTGAGAGATTTTGTCACCACCAGACCTGCCTTACAAGAGCTCCTGAAGGAAACACTAAACACAGAAAGGAACAACCAGTACCAGCCACTACAAAAACATACCAAATGGTAAAGACCAATGATGCAATGAAGAAACTGCAACAACTAATGAACAAAACAACCAGCCAGTAACAAAATGGCAGGATCAAATACACACATAACAATATTAACATTAAATGTAAATGGCCTAAATGCCCCAATCAAAAGACACATACTGGAAAACTGGATAAAAAGTCAAGACCCATTGGTGTGCTGTATTCAGGAGACCCATCTCACATGCAAGGACACACATAGACTCAAAATAAAGGGATGGAAGAAGAACTACCAAGCAAATGGAGAGAAAAAAAAACAAACAAAAAAACGGGTTGCAATCCTAGTTTCTGATAAAACAGACTTTAAACCAACAAAGATCAAAAGTGACAAACAGCATTACATAATGGTAAAAGGATCAACGCAACAAGAAGAGCTAACTATCCTAAATATATATGCACCCAATACAGGAGCACCCAGATACACAGAGCAAGTTCTTAATGACCTACAAAAAGACTTAGACTCCCACACAATAATAGTGGGAAACTTTAATACTCCACTGTCAATATTAGACAGATCAACGAGACAGAAAATCAACAAGGCTATCTAGGACTTAAATGCAGACCTGGACCAAGCAGACCTAATAGACAACTACACAACGCTTGACCCTAAATCCACAGAATATGCATTCTTCTCAGCACCACATTGCACTTACTCTAAAATTGACCACATAATTGGAAGTAAATCACTCTTTGGCAAATGCAAAAGAAGGGAAATCATAACAAACAGTCTCTCAGACCACAGTGCAATCAAATTAGAATTCAGGATTAAGAAACGCATGCAAAACCACACAACTTCATGGAAGCTGAACAACTGGCTCCTGAATGGCAACTAGATAAACAATAAAATGAAGGCAGAAATAAAGATATTCTTTGAAACCAATGAGAACAAAGACACAATGTATCAGAATCTCTGGGACACATTTAAAGCAGTGTCTAGAGGGAAATTTATAGCAATAAATGCCCACATAAGAAGCAAGGAAAGATTTAAAATTAAAACCCTATTGTCAAAATTGATAGAGCTAGAGAAGCAAGTTCAAAAAAACTAAAAAACTAGCAGATGACAAGAAATAACTATGATCAGAGCAGAACTGAAGGAGATAGAGACACAAAAAAATCCTTTAAAAAAATCAATAAATCCAGGAGCTGGTTTTTGAAAAGATCAACAAAACAGAGAGACCACTAGCCAAACTAATAAAAAAGAAAAGAGAGAAGAATCAAACAGATACAATAAAAAACAATAAAGGCGATATCACCATCAATTTCACGGAAATACAAACTACCATCAGAGATTAGTACAAACAACTCTAAGCACATAAATGAGTAAATGTGGAAGAAATGAATAATTTCCTGGACACTTGCAGCCTCCCACGCCTAAACCAGGAAGAAGTTGAAACCCTGAATAGACCAATAACAAGGGCTGAAGTTGAGGCAGCAATTAATAGCCTACCAATCCCCGCCCCCCCCCCCCGCCCAAAAAAAAATCCAGGTCCAGACGGGTTCACAGCCAAATTCTACCAGATGTACAAAGAGGAGCTGGTACCATTCCTTCTGAAACTATTCCCCAAAATATAGAAAGTGGGAATCCTCCCTAACTCATTTTATGAGACCAACATCATCCTGATACCAAAACCCGGCAGAGACTCAACTGAAAAAGAAAACCTCAGGTCAATATCCATGATGAACATAGACATAAAAATCTTCAATAATATACTGGCAAGCCGATTGTAGCAGCATATCCAAAAGCTTATCCACCAAGTTCAAGTAGGCTTAATCCCTGGGATGCAAGGCTGGTTCAACATATGCAAGTCTATAAATGTAATCCATCATATAAACAGAACCAAAGACAAAAACCACATGATTATCTCAATAGATGCAAAGGAGGCCTTTGACAAAATTCAACAACCCTTTATGTGAAAAACCCTCAATAAACTAGATATTGATGGAATGTACCTCAAAGTAATAAAAGTTATTACAAACTCACAGCCAATATCATACTGAATGAGCAAAAACTGGAAGCATTCCCTTTGAAATCTGGCACTAGACAAGGATGCCCTCTCTCACCACTCCTACTGAATACAGTATTAGACGTTCTAGCCCAAGCAATCATGCAAGAAAAAGAAATAAAGGATATTCAATTAGGAAAGGAGGAAGTCAAATTGTCTTTGTTTGAAGATGACATGATTGTATATTTAGAAGACTCCATCATCTCAGCCCAAAATCTCCTTAAACTGATAAACAACTTCAGTAAAATCTCAGGATACAAAATCAATGTGCAGAAATCACAAGCACTCCTATACACCAGACAAACAGAGAACCAAATCAAGAGAGAACTCCCATTCACAATTGCTATAAAGAGAATAAAATACCTAGGAATACAACTGACAGAGGATGTAAAGGACCTCTTCAAGGAGGACTACAAACCACTGCTCAACAAAATAAGAGAGGACACAAACAGATAGAAAAACATTACATGCTCATGGTTAGGAAGAATCAATATTGTGAAAATGGCCATACTGCCCAAAGTAACTTACAGATTCAACACTATCCCCATCAAGCTACGACTGACCTTCTTCACAGAACTGGAAAAAACTTCTTTAAACTTCATATGGAACCAAAAGTAAGCCCACATAGCCACGACAATCCTAAGCAAAAAGAAGAAAGTTGGAGGTAGCACACTACCTCACTTCAAACTATACTACAAGGCTATAGTAATCAAAACAGCATGGTACTGGTACCGAAACAGAGATATAGAACAATGGAACAGAACAGAGGCCTCGGAGGCAACGGCACACATGTACAACCATCTGATCTTTGACAAACATGATAAAAACAAGCAATGGGGAAAGGATTCCCTGTTTAATAAATGGTGTTGGGAAAACTGGCTAGCCATGTGCAGAAAGCAGAAACTGGACCCCTTCCTGACACCTTACACTAAAATTAACTCCAGATAGATTAAAGATTTAAACATAAGACCTAATACCATAAAAAATCCTAGAGGAAAACTTAGGCAAAACCATTCAGGACATAGGCACAGGCAAGGACTTCATGACTATAACACCAAAAACAATGGCAACAAAAGCCAAAATAGACAAATGGGATCTAATTAGGAGTTTCTGCACAGAAAAAGAAACAATCATTAGACTGAATTGGCAACCAACAGAATGGGAAAAAATTTTTGCAATCTACCCATATGACAAAGGGCTAATATCCAGAATCTACAAAGAACTAAAGCAGATTTACAAGAAAAAAAAACAAACAAACCCATTCAAAAGTGGGGGACGGATATGAAACATATGCTTCATATGAAAAAAACAAACATATGAAAAAATGCTCAGCATCACTGGTCATTAGAGAAATGCAAATCAAAAATTGAGATACCATCTCATGCCAGTTAGAATGGTGATCATTAAAAAAACTGGAGACAACAGATGTTCAAGTGGATGTGGAGATACAGGAACACTTTTACACTGTTGGTGGGAGTGTAAATTAGTTCAACCATTGTGGAAGACAGTGTGGTGATTCCTCAAGGATCTAGAAACAGAAATTCCATTTGACCCATCAATCTTGTTACTGAGTATATACCCAAAGGATTATAAATCGTTCTATTATAAAGACACATGCATACATATGTTCACTGCAGCATTGTTTACAATAGTAAAGACCTGGAACCAACCCAAATGCCCATCAGTGATACTGGACAAGGAAAATGTGGCACACATATACCATGGAATACTATGCAGCCATAAAAAAACGATGAGTTCGTATCCTCTGTAGGGACATGGTTGAATCTGGAAACCATCATTCTCAGCAAACTGACACAAGAACAGAAAACCAAACACCGCATGTTCTTACTCATAGGTGTGTGTTGAACAGTGAGAACACATGGGCACAGGGAGGGGAGCATCACACTCTGAGGTATGTTGGGTGTGGGGGGCTAGAGGAGGGGCAGCAGGAGGCAGGGAGGTTGAGGAGGGTTAACATTGGGAGAAATGCCTGATGTTGGTGAGGGGGCAATGGAGACAACAAACCACCATGGCATGTGTGTACCCATGCAACAATCCTGCAAGATCTGCAAATGTATCCCAGAACTTAAAGTACAAAAAAAAAAAAAAGAAGAAGAAGAAGTGTAAAAGAAGTGTCTGAAGAAGTGTAAGCTAACCAGGTGGAGAGACTAGACAAAGACATCAGGCCTCCAGCCTTTCTGCCAAGATGCCAACATGAAAGAGAAAGGCCCCCCAAATAACACAATCTCAGCTGTCATCTGAACACAGCCTCATGAAACCGAAAACAAGACTAGCTAAAAAGATACCTGTTCAATTGACAGAATTATACTAGATAAATACAGTTGTTGTTGCTTTAAGCCAATGAGTTTTGGAGTAGTTTATATGGCAGTAAATAAATGAGACAGCTCCGCCGAGACACAAAGAAGAGAAAACAGTACTGTCTCAGGATGCAACAGAATGGAAGACTTGGAATCAGTTGAAGATATATTGGTTTTGGAAACTAAAAAAATAATAGCCCCACCTCAACTCTGAGCATTCCTAAATCTGCTAACCCTTCTTCCCTCTGACTCTCCTGCCATTTTTTTTTTTTACCTTCTCCTTTGCTTTAGATCTGAATCTTCACCACTGTTATGGGCTTTCCTGTGAAAACAAAGACATTAAAGCAAAAGGTAATTATCAATTGGCTAAGGAAAACACAATAAAGTGAGTTTCACTTCAGTTAATACCTATCTGTCATACCTTCATTCATTCACCAAACATTTAAGTCATGACTATATGCCTAACCCTACATACAACAGGTCCCAGAAATATAATGTTAATAACAACATCTGGCCTCACTCTAGTGGGTTCTGCAAACCATCTGAATTCTATTCATCTAACGATGAGGTTAGTCTGCAGTTTCAGAACTGCAATCCTCCAAGCTGATTTCTGCCATAGTAGAATTGACATCATCTCACTTGGATGCCCTTTCCCATACCCTGGCTCCAATTCTTTTTATCTCTTCTCTCATAACCTCCTCCACTTCAACTCAGCAACCTACATCATGGTCATACTTTGGACTTTATTGTCTGTAACCACCTCCAAACACTTTGCTCTCTTACCCCAATCTCCTCTTCTTCCTGTTTAACACTCCCCATTTACTTTCAAACAGCTTCAACACCTGGTTAAAGGTGCTGGCTCTGGAGCCAGACAACCTGAATGTGAATCCCATCTCCTCCAATGATGAGTTGTGTGATTTAAATAAGTTACTTTTCTATGCAGTGACTCACTTTTAATAGAATCTCCTTTAAAGTCTACTCTAAAGGATAAAATGAATTTAATATATTTAAAATGCATACAATAGGACCTGGGCCATTGTTAGCATTCAACCAAGATAAGCTGTTATTGCTTATTCAACTATTTCCATCATTCCTTTTCTTTGACCCCAATAAGACTATCTATTGACCTGACTACTCTCCACCAGCTCTTCACCTCTCTTCACTGCCTTCTGTACTCAGCTTAGATTTCCTAATCCTACATTTCAATAACATGCATGCTGATACTCAACACGTTCCCTGACTCTGTTTTTCATTCCACCTTTTTGGTGAAAATCCCAGACATGGGTTAATTTAACCATGGAAATTTTCTGGATCAGTCTTAAGTAGCTGGCTGAGCAGTGCTGGAAGGAGTCACACAAAAGGGGTCTATTAGTTACACTACAAATCTATGTCCATAAACCTGAAGTGGGACCACACCACGGTTCAGCAACCCTGTCAATTTTCACAGACCTAAGTACAAAGCAGTTTCAAACTCTCCATCCTGCAACCCTCTGACCCATAGTATCCTTGTTTCAGCTAATGACTTTGTTTTCTCCTTCCAAAGGAAAAAGTAGCCTCCAGATGGAACTCTTTCATCTTCCTGCTACCAAAAATAAAAACTTACTAACATCTCCTCTGTTATTTATGGATTTATCCTTATTACCAAGGTCAGTCTCTCCACCAGTGCTTTGTGGTTCCCATCACCTCGGGTCTTCTCAATGAATTTCATTAACTACCCTCCCACCTCTCACCCATAGTCACCTTGCCTGTCTGACAGACTGTTTTTACAAGCTATTAACTTTTTCAAGTCTCTGTTGTTCAAACACAGACCTACTTTGAGTCCACATCCCCGCTCATCTGCCCAGTCCCTCCTCTCTCCTCACAGCCAAACTTCTTGAGAATGGTGTTTATGCCCTATGCTCCATTTGCTTACCTTCTTTCTAATCTAGTGCCTTCCCACTATGATTGGGCGGGATGGACATGGCTCTTCAATGCATAGCTTATGTTACCCCATTTCCTTTAATATGCTTATATCAAATAACATTAATGCCAATATGTGGTCCCTGTTCTTGCATCAAATTTTGGGGTCACTATTTAGCATAAACACAATTATATAGATATTGTTCACAGATGATCTAAATAGTGTTCCAGGAATATGATTCCATTCTTTTATAGGTTTTAAATTTTCTGAGAGATGTATCGTCTTGCCTAAGTTTTCCATGTACATATCACTTGCTTAGTGTTCTTTTGCTTATCACCAATTCTTCAAATTCTGAGAGAACTGCAAAACTCCTGCTATGGATGGATGCTCAAGTAATCTGCAAGTTCCATTTATATTTCTCCTGGAGCTCTCTACCCTCCTGCTTATAATACCTGGACCACCTGCTTTTGATTAACTCCCTTCACCATAATCCAAGGAACTCCTGTTGCATCTGTATAATGGACCCCGCATCTCCAGGTCTTCTGGCTACTTCTCTGGGTTTTGGAAAAGTGTATCTTTCAGGTGCTAACAGAGAAAATTTGCATGGCAGATACACTTTTTTGGAACTCAAAATTTCTGAAAATGTCTTTATACAAACAATTACGGTTATCTGGGCCTAGACTCCTAAATTAAAAATAATCTTTCAGACTTCTGAAGGCAATTCTTCTTTGCCTTCTTCTTCTGATATTACTGCTAAGTGGCACAATGTCTTTTTTTTTTTTTTTTTTTTTTTTGAGACAGAGTTTCACTCTTGTCACCGAGGCTGGATTGCAGTGGCATGATCTCAGCTCACTGCAACCTCTGCCTTCCAAGTTCAAGTGATTCTCCTGCCTCAGCCTCCAGAGTAGCTGAGATTACAGGCATACACCACTATGCCTGGCTAATTTGTAGTTTCAACAGCGACAGGGTTTCACCATGTTGCCCAGGCTTGTCTGGAACTCCTGACCTCAGGTGATCCACCCACCTCGGCCTCCCAAAGTGCTGGGATTATAGGTGTGAGCCACCAGGCCTGACCCCCAATGTCATTTTGATTTGTCACCATTTGTACATGGAATTTTTCTCTCCCATATTCCCATGTTCACTCCATATCTTTAGAATTCTTTCTTAAACTATGTTTTGAAATTTAATTATAATGAACCTTGTAATGAATCTAACTTTTCAATTGATTATGATAAATGCTCAGTGGGTTCTTTACGATGTCACATCCTTAAGTTATGGAATATTTACTTGTGCTATTTCTTTAATAGTTTTCTCTTGTGTTTTATCTGTTCTTTTTTCGTAGAAATTGTATTAGTTGAATGTCTGATATCTAGGTTTGATAATTTTATTATCCTTATTTCCATACACTAGTTTTACTGGTTTTGTTGCTGTTGTCGTTGTTGTTGTTGCTGTTGTTCCATCGTGGGGAAGATTTTCTTAATGTTACCTTCCAAATCTTTTTTTGATTATTTTAAATTCTAGCACACTAATTTAAAGCCTAATAACTGTTATTCATTGGTCCTTACCTTTGTAATGATAGAAATTGATATATTTTTTCATCTTTCTAAATAATTAGTTCTTGAGAAATTTTTCTTTCTTATATTGTCTGTTTCCTGTGAAAATGTCCCCAACGCCACCCTATACCCCATTTGTTTGTTTTAATCTTTGCCTTTCCAAACAGAAGCAATGTTCAAACGCAGGTGTTCATGGCTCTCTCTCCCTATTCAAGCAATAAGTGTTAAAATTACTGGAGCCCTTTGGATGGTGCACAGCATGTTAACTAATGGCCTCACAGTAATATGAGGGCAGCCTCAATCATTTCATTGAAGGATCCTTTGAAAGTAAGTATATGTAAATCTTTTCTCTTGTACCTGGTCCATTCCCTGCAGTGGGATTCTCTAATCTCATGCCTGGGATATATAACCTTTTCATTGGAAGATGCTTTGAAAGCTGGTATCCACAGTCTTTTCTCTTGCCCCTGTTCATTTCTTACAAAGGGATTCTCTAATTTTCTGCCTAGGTAATATAAGCCTGGATTCTAGTATTCTGGGAATGAACAGAGAAGGGAGACATTTGGTATGCAAATTTTCACTCTCTTGATTTCACCATGGCCACAATTTCTCTTTCTCCTTTACCAGTTAATCTTCCTCAGTTAAGCCAAATGCTTGAGCTTCTTACAACTCTGTCACTGGCTTTGTCTTTCCGCATTCTATCTATACTATCAACCTAAACAACCTAATCTCTATTATATATTTCAAGTAACATATTTAAGATTATATTTTGGTCCATAAAACTAATCTAGCTCCTGACTTATATTCAACAACCCATGGGAATACTGCACTTGGACTTCTATAAATTCAAGATATCAGAAACTAAATTGGCAATTGTCCCATTCAAGCCAGCAACGGTCTGATAATTCTATTTCTACACAACACATCTGAATTCATACAATTGAACAAGCTTTGGTTTCATTCTGGACAGCTAGCTCCCTCTCCTCCACCCCTCATACTGATCCTCCTACCAATTTTACCTCCTACTGGCTACTGAAACCATCTACTTCTCCATATCTCTATGTCACCACCTTGGTCCATGCTCCCACTCTCTATTGCTAGGACTAGTACACTGGCCTGCTGCCTGGTCTCTCCACTTCTGCCACTACCCTCTTCCACCATTTCTCCAAAGGACGGTAAGGGTCATCTTTACAAACACAAATGTGATGTTATTGAACTCTCTGTTAAAACAAACAAACAAACAAAACAAACAAACAAACAAAAAGACTGGTCTAAGGAAACAGATCTAAATCCTGGTCTAAATCCTGAACAAAGTCCAGGTGGGCTGTAAGGTCTGATCCCACCTTTCTCTCTAGGCTCATTTCTAACACATTTTCATTCACTATCAGAGTTTGATAAATACTGGCCTTTATTCCTTTTCATGAACGTTCCCTGTTTCTTTCCCTCCCAAGAGTTTTGCACACGCTAGCCCCTCTGTCTGGTATGATCATTCCTTCCTTTTTGCCTGCTTGTATCTCAGATTCTGGCACAAGCATCCAACCTCAGGAAACCCTTCCCCAACCTCCTTGGTTCAACTTCCCCTAATAGTACTCATTACACAGGTGTTTATTAAATTTAACATGCAGTCACACTTATGACGTGTACATTTTTCTGTATGCATGCTAGGTTTCAATAAAAATTTTTTAAAATTCCCTTAAGTACCACATATCTTACCTTCATATTACATAGTAAAGTCATAATGGCACATATATTCCTATGACTCATGTATTTTCCCCTTAACAGCACAGGAACTTTGTCTAGTGGTGGTAGCACATTGCATGGCAGACAGCAGGCACTCAAACATTTTTGAATATAAAGGTAAAAGCTGAGGAGTGAAAATATATTGTACTACCAGAAAATAGGCTGGCTTTCTTTTTCTAGAATAGGAATGTTTAAATAAGCAGGCTTCAGGGTCTCCATAAACTTTGAAAATTATATGAAAATGTTTATGTGTATTTAAATATGAACCTGTCTTTCCCGAGGGGATGAATCCAACATTTCATCAGATCTCAGAGGGTAGTATCACCCAAAAAGGTTAAGGATCACTATTCTGGACTCGGCCAGAATTTGATAGCTTGTATCCATCTCACAACAAACAAATGACAAAATAGGAAATTCTGACACTTCTTGCAAAATGTGTTATCCTGACATCCAAAGCAGAGTAGAATTTCCTATTATTAAATTTAAATAGTTGAGATTCTTCCATGTCAATGACATGTCTGAAATTTAAATGTCAATGCTAATCCAGCAATGTAGAGATTTGTGCCTAGTGCAAGTTAAATATGTGTGAAGATAAAACAAGATGGACAAGGACAGGGATGCTTATAGGGCATTTATACTGGAAAGAGAGAAGAATATGCTTTAGTCCTTCTATGTCAACATGCAGCAATGGCTCGCTGCCTCAAAACACGCATTCTGAAAAGAGACCTGTAAGTGCACCAGGCAAAAGGCTCTAAGAATCCTCAGGCAAAAAAATTCTCTTCCCAGCAAATTTAAATAGCCTTCCCCTGGAATATGCCAATGAAAGGATCCTGTATCCACTCTCCACAATTACTTCTGTGTTTCACAGGAAGCCACCGGAAAATCAATCTCAGTGTAGAAGTCAAGTCTGGATTTGGGAGTATAAATGCTGGAAACTATCTCAAGCAATTATTTTGTACAAAAACAATTCAAATTTAGGCATATTTTAGTAAAATTTAATTAATTTCATTTTTAAGCGTATTAAAATGACTATCTGCTCAACACGTATAATTATTTTGTTTAGGGAGTGCTGACAAATTGCACCAATTAATTAAGGGTAGAAAACTATATAACTCTATCTACCAACAACATATACTAAATTCTAATCATCCCCACCCCAGTCACCTCAATATACAACACACATAAATGCACTTTAAAGTACTTCCTAGCGGTGTTGCTGTGGTTTTAAGTATTGTCCAAGTTGAACCGACTCTTGGTGCTCCAAAGGAGAAAGCTGAGTAAGAGCTGAAGTACAGCCTTATTTAAATGAGGGCTATCACTATCTCCACCTTTTTCATATGTACAGACTGGGATTCAAATCCCACATGTGCCACAGAGGACAAGCTACCATCATCTCCCTAAGCCTCAGTTTTCTCATCTGTAAAAGTGAGGTGGTGATGCTGGGCTGAATAGTTTTCACTGGTACTCAGCCTCTACTGACTCATCTATAATCTGCCCTCTACTGTCAAGATAGAAAGCCTGGAAATTTTATATTCCTGGACACCTTTGCCAGCTGGGTTCTACTTAAGAGAGACTCCAGTAAGATTTGAAGGCAGAGAAAGGGGAAAGTGATTTTGCTTCTAGTTGTACCTGTGTCATCAACTCTTGCACTCCTGAGAAGTGGGAGTTCTTTGTTTGGCTAAAGTAGTGGTACCTCCAGCAATGTCAGCAACAGCGTTCCCCACCTAGCATCTGCCATGGTGCCTGCAGCAATGTCAGCAGCAAGACAGGCTCAGGATTGCCAGCACAAAGGTGGAAGTGGCTCCTGGTCTCTAAGTAACACCCACTTCTCTCCTTGCATTTTTTCAGTCCAGAGGCTGTAACAGCAGCTACATCTCTTGAGTTACACCACGCTCTGCCTTTTGCACCTTCAATCCTACTTACACCTTTGCTCCAATTCCCTATTGAAGCCCTCTCTGCTAGAATCACATTGTGCCTGAATACAAATGTCAGTTCCCAAAGGGTTATTATCAGGATTAAATGAGATAATATAAAGCAAGCACTTTGCTCAGTACTTGGAATACGGCCAATACCAAACAAATGCCTTCTTTTTCTCTATTATTCTATCTAATCACTGTTGGGTCCTGACCTAGCCCCATCCCATCAGTCCTACTACATGAAGGAAATATAGACCCTTCTTTTCTTAACCATCAAAGGGTTTCAGTGAAGTTGAATTTGGTTTTAGAAAGATGGGCGTAAAGCTCTGGGAAACTAGCAGAAGCAAAAGGGATCAAGCAGCAAAGGGCCAGCAAGTGTGTGTGAACCAGGGCATAGGTGAGAGGAGGGCTCAGCTTCCAAACATGCAGTGTACATAAAAAGAGTTTTGATGATACCTGAAATCATGAACCGAACTTCTCACAGTTATAAAAGTCTTTTAGGCTGGGTGCAATAACTCATGCCTGTAACCCCAGCACTTTGGGGGCCTGAGCTGGGAGGACTGCTTGAGGCTAGGAATTCAAGACCAGCCTGGGCAACACAGTGAGCGAGACCTCATCTCTACTTTAATTTACACATTTTTATTTTTTTTAAAGAAGAAAAAGTCATTTTTATAATGCCAATTATGTAGGTACTCAAAGAAAACCACAGTCCCTGTCACGTAGGAGTGAAAAGAATTTAACTGATGAGTCATTTCTATGTCGTCTTTTCTTGCACCTGCCACACTGCCCAGCCTGCTTTGTGGAGGGGTCCAAAACTTCCAGCTAAGAACTTTTTATTAAGCATACATACACAAATATAATCCCTTCAAACATTCTAACCTTACAGGTAAAATGTAACAGGATTCATTTTTTTCTGTGCTTTAAAAGGCGTTTTTTAGCTAATAAGGCTTATCTTTAAGTGTACTGTCTTCTCAGGTAGAAAGAATATGTTTCATATATTAAGATATACTTTCTATACTATATACTATACGTAATACACAATTTTAGTATATATTATACTAGTTTTAGACAGATTAGTCATAAATAGAATACTGAAAGCAAGTTCCTGCCTACATTTTATGAAAGAATTCTCCAAAACTCTGGCTGTCTAAGATAAATGCTTCAGGATTCCTAACTTATTTTATCTCAAAAAGAGTAAGCTTCCCATTATCTTGAGAGAAACCGTAATGTTGGTGTAAGAATCACCTGTTATAAAGACAGGCCTGGGACAAAATGCTTCTGTTGAAAACTGCTAGCAGAGGGACTGTATTCCGCTTACCTCCTCCTCACAGGCTGTACAGAGTCATTGTCACTTCCACAGGAGGGGTTTCGGCGACGCGTGTAAGGGAACTTTGGTGACTTAGTGCGGTCACTGGGAGAATTGTAGAGTCCGCTGGAGAGAAAGGGAAATGGTCACAAAGAGTCCAGAGAGGTCCTGAGGGAAGTCCAGACCTAGAGTAGTTGGTAACTGCACAGCTGGTACTTCCACGTGGTTCTCTTTGCTGACAAGATTTTTTGAAAGAAAAGAGGTAAGATCTGGCAAATCAAATCATAAAGGTCATTATTTTGCAGGAATGCCATTTGTCTCACTAGCCTTCAGTAGTAAAAAATGAACACACACAAATGATAACAATAACCATTCATATGTATGATGAATGTGCCCCTTTCTAAACACTGACTCAACTAAAGACTTCACATACATTATCTCAGCTAATCTTCGTATCAGCCTTCAGCACTGACGTACAATTATTCAACCTTTTAAACACAAAAAATATTGAAATACAGACTACTTAATTAAATGGCCCAAATAAAGTAGCTAGGAAGTAGCAGGGCTAGAATTTGAACAGTAAGGTACAACACAGGTCTGTCACTGGTTTGGTAGTTGTTACCAGAAATAAACTAGACATATCCATATTTTTAGGAATAATGGTCTTCCAGCATCACTATTCATCAGCTATAGTTTTTGACTTAAGTTTTTAACCAAAACTATGAAATGGGGCAAATTATCATTAATATGTCATTTAGAGTTTTCAGAAACATAGTACTTTACAGGCAATTTCATAATATTTCTTAGGTTTCCCTTTTGGCTTTCTAGGAAAAAGTTTCATTTTATGAAACATACTGTTGATTTTCACTTCAGAAATCTGAGACCCTCCCAGTCACAATGATTTAGTCTGCCCACTTTATCCACAGCTAGCTGTGCTCAGTCACCCAGCAGCTGGACTCCTTTATTCAATGAGCTGCAAGTGCTAACCCCTTTTCTACTGTCTCCTTTATAGAAACGATGATTCCCTTTACCTCTGGGGGCCATTTTCTTCCCATGGTGCATGAGATTTCCTTCTTTGGGTATCAGGACTATTTTCATTCTTTGCTTTCTTAAAGCTTTAATTTAAAAAAAAAAGTATGAAAAATAGATTAAGTAGAAAACAAAAGTAAACACACAAACTTTTATGTTAAGTAAAATTTTTTAACAAAGTTAAAATGTGCATGCTTATTTGCTTGTTTACACCTGTGACTCTAAAAAGAAGATGAAGTCGCTGCCTTAAAAATCTATGTCTCCAGTAAGTACCTTTGGGTCTTTCCCCATCTTTCTTTGTAGTTTTACTATTTTAGTCAACAGATATCAGGTCCATCAACTGTTAAGAAACTCTAGAGTCCACCTGCAGGAGAGGAAACAAGGGGAACCATAGAGCCGGAAAAGAAGAAAGCCAAGGAGGAAGGACCTGGGCTTCCCAGGATCTTCAGCCTGGATCCCGTTTTACGACAGTGATCGGAGAAGTCCTGGCTCCACGCATGGGTCTGAATCCACACGGGTGGGTCAGCCTCGGGCAGGTTCAGGCTACCTAAACTGACCTTTTCCCAGCTTCCGCCACATCCTGGCTTCATCCCTCCAAATCAGAATGACTTTCAAATGCTATTTCCTGACCTAGTATCATTTTTCAGTTCTAAGAATGTAAATATAACTGAGTTGTTATTCTACCCTTAACAAATTATTTTAGAAACCCATGGGGAAACACAGAGACAAAGAGGAAGGGACACATCTGAAGCCTCCAGGCACCAGGGCGGGAGGGTGTGTCACCTCTCACATCCTCAGGAGTCTTAGCTTCAGACAAAGATAGAGCTATTCAACTCCAAATCCACTTTTAACCCTGGCTTTTTGAGGAATCCTCTATATAACTGTCCTAAGATACAGTGATAGCAGAGTACTTTATAACAGCCAACAAAGAGGAGAGAGGAAAGATGACTAGGTCATTTAAAAATAATAATAAAAAGAAAACAGACTTGCTCCCTAGTATACTATCCATGAAGGAATCAAAATATAAGCCTATAAAATTATGCATCTGGCAGAGGCATACAACTCATGTGATTTGTAGACAGTATATAGTAGCTAAGTTTTATATTATTTTTATAAAGGTTAAAAACTTCTACAGATCCAATTCCCAAAGTAAAAGCTTATCTTTTGAAATGAAGAAAAGTAACAAATATGATACATACTTAAGACACCAGTAGAAAGTGTATGTGTTCAACAAATCAGAAAAAGCAAAGAGAAAGGAGAGGGAGACTAAAAAAGAAATAGGAAGATAAAAGAGGAACAGACAGTAGACAAAAGTTAAAGAATAATGAAATCTGGGTGACAAGTTAATTGCATTCACTCCCTAAGGTATTTCTCGTCTGAAGCTTGAGAGGAAAACTTTGGTGGCGCTTCAGGTATCAGTACTATCACAGGAATGTGGTTGCAAAGGGGGCTGAAAAATATTGTTAAAATGGCCATACTGCCCAAAGCACTATCCATACAAATACAATGCATACAAATATGAAATATCAAACTACCAACATCATTTTTCAATATACATACAAATATCAAACTACTATCATTTTTCACAGAAAATAACTATTCTAAAATGAATGGAACTCCCTCTCCAAAAAAGCTCTAACAGCCAAAGCAATTCTAAGCAAAAAGAACAAAGCTGGAGGCTACGGTAACAAAAACAGCACAGTATGGTCCAAAGCCCAACAAAAAGACCAGTGGAATAGGATGGAGAACCCAGAAATAAAGTCGCACACCTACAACCATCTGATCTTCAACAAAATCAACTATAACAAGCAATATGGAAAGAATTCCCTAAATGGTGTTGGGATGGCTACCCATATGCAGAAGAGTGAAAATGTACTCCTTCCTTTTACCATACACAAAAATCCAATCAAGATAAAGAAGTTATATAACACCTCAAACTATACAAATATATCTTAAAAGAAAACCCAGGAAATATCATTCTAGACATCAGTCTTGGCGAAGAATTTATGACTAAGTCCCCAAAAGTAAGTGCAACAAAACAAAAAATTGACAAGTGGGACTTTAAATTGAAGAGCTTCTGTACAACAAAAGGAACTATCAACAGAGTAAACAGACAATGTACAGAATGGGAGAAAATATTCACAAAATATGTATTTGACAAAGGTCTAATATCCAGACATTATAAAGAACTTCAACAATGAAACAAGATAAAACAAACAACACCATTTAAAAATGGGCAAAGGATATGAACAGACACTTTGCAAAAGAAGACATATATACAGCCAACAAATACATGAAAAAAATACTCAACATCACTAATCATTAGAAGAAAGCAAATTAAAATCACTATGAGACACCATCTCACAACAGTCAAAATAGCTATTATCATTATCATTATTATTATTATTATTATTACTTTTTGAGATGGAGTCTCACTCTGTCACCAGGCTGGAGTGCAGTGGTGTGATCTCAGCTCACTGCAACCTCTGCCTCCTGGGTTCAAGCAATTCTCCTGCCTCAGCCTCCCCAGCAGCTGGGACTACAGGTGTGTGCCACCACACCTAGCTAATTTTTGTATTTTTAGTGGAGACAGAGTTTCACCATATTGACCAGGATGGTCTTGATCTCTTGACCTTGTGATCCGCCTGCCTCAGCCTCCCAAAGTGCTGGGATTACAGGTGTGAGCCACCGTGCCTGGCCCCAAAATAGCTATTATTAAAAAGACAAAAAATAATAGATGTTGGCAAGATAGCAGAGAAAAACAGAGTACTTTTTTTTTTCCTTTGAGACGGCATTTTGCTCTTGTTGCCCAGGCTGCAGTGAAATGGCATGATCTCAGCTCACTGCAACCTCCACTTCCCAGATTCAAATAATTCTCCTGCCTCAGCCTCCTGAGCAGGTGGGATAATAGGCATGTGCCACCACACCTGGCTAATTTTTAATAGAGATGGAGTTTCTCTCCATGTTGATCAAGCTGGTGTCAAACTCCCAACCTCAAGTGATTCACCCACCTTGGCCTCCCAAAGTGCTGGGATTACAGGCGTGAGCCAGGACACCAAGCCGAAAAACACTTGCACACTGTTGGTGAAAATGTAAATTAGCTCAGCTACTGTGGAAAGCAGTTTGAAGATTTCTCAAATAACTTTGAACCACCATTTGACCCAACAATCCCACTACTGGATATATACTCAAAGGGAAACAAATCATTCTGCAAAAAAAGACACATGGCCTGGCGTGGTGGCTCACACCTGTAATCCCAGCACTTTTGGAGGCCAAGGTGGGCAGATGTCGAGGTCAAGAGATTGAGACCATTATGACCAACATGGTGAAACTTCATCTCTACTAAAAATACAACAATTCGCTAAGTGTGGTGGTATGTGCCTGTACTCCCAGCTACTCAGGAGGCTGAGGCAGGAGAATCACTTGAACCCAGGAGGCAGAGGTTACAGTGAGCCAAGATTGCACCACTGCACTCCAGCCGGGGCAACAAAATGAGACTCCATCTCAAAAAATAAAAATAAAAAAAAAAGCACATACACTCACATGCTCATTGCAGCACTATTCACAATAGTAAAGACAGGGAATCAGCCTAGTTGACCATGAACAGTGGACTGGATAAAGCAAATGTGGTACATACACACCATGGAATACTACACAGCCATAAAAACAATGAAACCATGCAGGTGGAGGCTATTATCCTAAGTGAATTAACACAGAAACAGAAACCAAATACCGCATGTTACCACTTGTAAGTGGGAATTAAACATTCAGTACACATGGACATAAAGATGGGAACAGACACTGGAGACCACCAGAGGAGGACAGGGGGCAAGGGTTGAAGACCACCTATCAGGTACTGTGCTTACAACCTGAGTGATGGGATCATGCAAACACCAAACCTCAGTGATGCACAAATTACCCATGTAAAAAACCTACCAAAACATGGACCCCCAGACCTAAAATAAAGTTGAAAAAATAAATTTTTAAAAGGAGGATTGTACTGCTTCTTCACATGCTAAAAAAGCTTGGGATCTGAATCTCATGGAAGATTCCTGTTCTTATGCTGAACATACCACGAGCATACCCTGTACATACAGATGAAGCTGATGCTATTTATCCACAGCTGTGAGGCTAAGGAAATACGGTAAACTGAAGATATGCAATGATAAAGAACCTGTCATTCTAAAAAAAGAACTGGTATATGTCTTAGAACTAAAGAAAAGAAAACATAGGCAAATCCTTGGGTAAAATATTACAACTCTGAGAATCTTCAGATGTTAAAGTTATCTTGCTGAGAAATTACGAACTACATTCCTCAAAGTAGCCACAATCCCACTGAATGAAGACACTATTATTTACTAAAAGAAAATATCAAGTAGATGATCTAAGAAGTCTTTGCAGGTCACATATCTCTGACTGCTGGGACTTCCCCATGATGCATGTAGGGCAACCTCATAGAGCAAGCGAGCTTATGAAAGCTGCTCATTGTTTTCTATAATGCTGTTCCGTGAACATAATTGGAGATAAGAAAAAATGACTCTGCAACAGTATCTTAACAGAAAACAAGGCTGAGCTCTCAGGGAAACAATCCATGTAATATATTAAGAAAAGGCTTTTCCACTGGGAATGCCCCTGGGAAAACAGATGCAGAGGACCATGACAAGTCTTCTTACATATGCAATCGCTGACTTCTGAGGCTCTGATGCCTCTGAATACCATAAACCCTCTTTCCAGGGAACAGTTCAGTGCACAGCTGTAATGAACACAGTACATTAAACTTGAATATTATCTACTTTATTTTACAAGTCCCTCTGAGTTAGTTCATTATATCATGGCATTTAAAAAACCACAAGGAATTTTCACTTTGCTGTGGAGAATGCAGATCACAGACTACCTGTGAGTTCACCTTGCTGGGACAAAAAGAGCATTTTCTTCAAATGAGAGAGGCAGGTCCTGATGTTTTATACTTCACTGGTGTTTTAATGTATACCTTGGCCCAGAGATTATTTATTGGAACCCATGGATCAAAAGTATTCATTAATCATCAAAGTTAAAAGATTTTTAACCTTGTCTACAGAAAAAATTATTTTTATCATAGCATATGACTACACGTTTCTTCAGTTAACTTCACTGACCTTTTTACTGGTGAAGGTGCAATAATTTTAGTTGTTCCTTCATTTTCTCCATTTTCCATGTTTGCAGTTACCCTATTGATGCTGTTTGATCCTAGCAGAATGGAAGAGAAGATGGAAGGAAGAAAGGAAACAGTGATAAGGAAATGCAAAGAAGCAGAAGACTTATTTTAAAATACAATTTTAGGGACACAGTGGTACATTTTATCGATAAAGTATAACCCCAACTAAATAATGAATCACCCAATAAATTTGAGGTACTATTTTCTAAGGTGTATTAAACCCTCAACATAACAATGTCCTAGGGGTCTAGGCTGACTTTTTCAGACTTCAAAACTAAGTCTCCACATATTTAGATGTTAAAATAACATTCACTTTAGACTATTAAAATGATATCCTGAGATAGTACCATGTATTAGAATATAAAACATAGTAATCAGCTTTTGATGACTATGTTGTGAAGAAGTTTCTCAGCATATTACGGCAGTCCCCACTTGAAATCAAACCAAACAAAAAATTTCAAACCTGAGAATATTCCAATCCATAGTGCAGGTGCCAAAATAAGAGTACTATACATGTGATCTGTATCACTCACATACAAAAAAAAGATGCTTTCAAATGTGTTCTTCATGCAAACATTCCTAAAAATCTGAAACTGAATTTTTAAAAGCTGTTATTCCACAGATTTGCGCACATGCTAGAGGAACCAGCAGAGGGAGCCCACAGCAGACACAATGCTGGAAGTCACGATTGAAATAAAGGTAATTGAAGGGTCTGGGCCCATCTAGGAGGTCAGGCTCCCACTCTCAGGGCAGAGGCTGATAAGCCTGCAGGAGTGAGGTGTCCGGGTTTTGAGAACAACTCTTCCCCGGTGGGCATGCACCTTACTCAAGGAGGCAGCAGTTTAGATAAGCAGGGGCAATCGGCACGCACAGATGCCCACAGGCCCTGCTCAGCTATGTCTATGTGCCATGCGGGTATGTCTTCCTCGGATCTACTCCTGCAGGGGTGTGTGCACAGAGTTCTTCAATCCAATGTATTACAGTCACTAACTACTGAGAGTGTGGGTCATGAAGATGAGTTTGTAATATTAATAAGCACTAATATTTATTGAGTACTTACTCTATGTTAGGTGCTGTTACAACTGCCTCACATCTACTTATTCATGTAATACTCAAAATAATCCTATGAAGTAGATACCAATGTTTTCTCATTTAAGAATACAACAAAAATGGGCTTTCCCCAAGGTCCCACAGCTCCTGAGTGGTGGGGCAAGCTTTGAAACCCTGCAGACTGGTTCCAGAGACTTAGCTCTAAACCACATAGTACTTCCACCTGTGGCCCACCCACAAATGGCTCAAAAGTCAGTCTAGATTAAGAGTCAGCTGGGAGAGATGAACTCTAAAGGGCAAGTGGGCTGGGCACAGTGGCTCACGCCTATAATCCCAGCACTCTGGGAAGCCGAGGCAGGCGGATCATGAGTACAGGAGTTCAAGACTGGCCTGGCCAACATGGTGAAACCTAGTACTAAAAATACAAAAATTAGTATGGTAGAGCATGCCTCCCAGCTACTCGGGAAGCTGAGGCAGGGGAACTGCTTGAACTAGGATGTGGTAAATGGAGGTTGCAGTGAGTGAAGATCGTGCCATTATATTCCAGCCTGGGCTACAGAGCAAGACTCCATCTCAAAAAAAAAAAAAAAAAAAAAAAAAAAAAAAAAAAAAAAAAAGGAGGGGGACAAGTCAAAGAGATGTCCAATGAGAAGAACACCTGAGAGTGGGGCAAGAGAACAAGACAGGAGGAACACCTGAACACCCCTGAGGTTGATGAGTTTGCTCCAGAGCAGTTGGGAGGTATGTCTAGCTACCCATCAGGGAAGATAAACAAAATAAATACTCTGAGAAAACAAAGGGTGGTTTCAGATAAGAGTTCCAAAAACTGTAACTCTATAAGGCATTTGACATGGATTCCATATCTGAATTGTGTTCCTGCTTTGGAATCTTGAAACGAAAAGGTGAGCCTGAAGACACATGTGGCATAAAAGGTAAGATCATGCTGGAGTCACTGCCAATAAATGAGCAACATCCAGGAGCCAGGCATAAGAAAATAATAATGTTAGGGCAAATTTCAACTGGTGTGATAAACAGAACACAACTAATTAATTCCCTTGAACTACTCCATGTTCCATAAAACGTCAGCAGTGGCCAGTTACCATTTAAGTCACTTTTGCCTTAACCACGTGACCATTAACAAACTCACAAGGGCAGATTCTCAAAACTGCCAAAACAGATTTGGGATGAAGCTGCTTCTCACAAGTAGAACTCCATGCGGTACATGTCTGGGGCAGTGGCAGAAGGAATTAATTCACTTATGTCCTAGACAGTAGCGTGCCCTAACATGAGTTTTTTGTGTGTGATTTCTTTTTTCTTCTTTGGTTTTTTCCTGAGATGGTCTTGCTTTGTTACCCAGGCTGGAGTGCAGTGGCACAATCTCAGCTCACTGCAACCTCCGCCTCTTGGGTTGAAGCAATTCTCCTGCCTCAGCCTCCCAAGTAGCTGGAATTACAGGTGCACACCACTGAGCCCAGCTAATTTTTTTGTATTTTTAGTAGAGATGGGGTTTCATCATGTTGGCCAGGCTGGTCTTGAACTCCTGGTTTCAAGTGATCCACCGCCTTGGCCTCTCAAAGTGCTGGGATTACAGGTGTGAGCCACCATGCCCAGCCCCTAACATTAGTATTTTTAATAAGCTATATTTAAATGTGGTATTCTGAGCAGATGTTATTAATATTTCATATAAATGAAAAGGACCTTCATGTACTAGGGCTATTTTTCTAGGCTGGAGGAGGCAGCCACAGCAGAGAGCCCAATACCCAGTATCAATAACACCAACTGAAAAAAGTCGAGTAAAGGGGAACATCCTGTTAACCAAGGCCCTGAGTAACTAGCTTAATAGACCTGGGTTTGTGCCAACTCTCATTCTCTTTAGACTCACTACTTTTTTATTAGTCCAACAATCAATCACCTTAGGAGAAGTATGGTTGCTTAAGCACTTTCACCTGTTTTCCTGCCATCCAAAAATTAATAAACACACAGAAAAATAGACTATTTTAAAACAGAAAAAATGCAAACTATATTTAGATATCTGCTTAAAGAAAGCAGTATTTGTTTTTTCACAATAACCAAATCATAATTTTTAAGATGAAGTATTATCCGGATGGTTTTCCAAAAGAATTTCAGGGAAAAAAACACAAATTATGTGAGTGCTCTCTGTCACAAACACTCGCAATCAGCACAGCCAGACTTTTTCAACATAAATTATTCTACTGTCAGGACTAATTTACTAATATAACAGTGCTATAACTCTCATATACCCACTATAGATGAGATAAGGTATAGTCAGTAATACGACTTAATTCATAGTTCCTTTATATTCAAAATGGTAAACTGTTCACTGTTAACATGTACAGTATTTTTTTTTTTTTTTTAAGATAGAGTCTTGCTCTGTCAGCCAGGCTGGAGTGCAGTGGCATGATCTAGGCTCACTGCAACCTCTGCCTCCTGGGTTCAAGCAATTCTTGTGCCTCAGCCTCTTGAGTAGCTCGGATTACAGGAATGCACCACCATGCCTGGCTAAATTTTGTATTTTTAGTAGAGATGGGGTTTCACCATGTTGGCCAGGCTGGTCTCGAACTCCCAAAGGTAGGCGATCTGCCCGCATCACCTCAGGCTCCCAAAATGCTGGGATTACAAGTGTGAGCCACCACGCCCCACCAACGCATACAGTCTTTTTATTTTTATTTATTTATTTATTTATTTTTTGCTTTTGAGACAGAGTCTAGCTCTGTTGCCCAGGCTGGAGTGCAGTGGCAGAATCTTGGCTCACTGCAACCTCTGCTTCCCAAGTTCAAGAGATTCTCCTACCTCAGCCTCCCGAGTAGCTGTAATTACAGGCGCCCGTCACCACATCCAGCTAATTCTTTTTTTTGTATTTTCAGTAGAGATGGGATTTTGCTGTGTTAGCCAGGCTGCTCTCAAACTCTTAACCTCGTGACCACCAGCCTCGGCCTCCCAAAGTGCTAGGATTACAAGTGTGAACTACCATGCCCAGACTATTCTTTTCATGTGGACTAAATATCTCTTCATCTGTACTCCCCTACTCTACAACAAATGTGAACTAGACAAGCCTGGGTTTTAAGAGCCTTATTAGGAAGACTGCACGGGGAAAAACCACCTAAGCGCATTAACTTACTGGGAGCGCTTCTGAAGTATCCAGTTATATAATAGTCACACATTTTCATTAGCCAATATGTTTGCGTTTTATGTCACTAAATATGTAACTTCAAAGTAGTAACTGTATGTTCAGAATAATATATTTTAACCACTGTCCAAATTAGTAAGATTTTACCATACCACCATCTGAGACAACTAATCAATTCAGTAAAGTAGGTTATATGTTGGTGACTGAAATCTGCAAAGGTGAGAAATTTAGGTTATGCATGATTTAGGTTTACTGACTTTCCATTTTGTTAACATCCAATACTAAATTTTCCTTTTCCTCCCCTCATCATACCATCTTCCAGAATCCCTCCTACATCGGCTCAGACTCAGGCTACAGAGAAGAGTGACCTGACAAACCCATCCTACTAATGGGCTTATGCCTCATGTATTACCTGCCAAGAGGAGTAAAAAGAAAGGCCAAATATTAACTAAAATATTTACTCAATAACAAGGGAGTTTTAGGTGCTGTTCCAGAAAATATTTTGAGGTTAGAAAAAGCTTTCCCCCGCCCCTCCTTTTTCATTTAAATATTGGACATAAGAAAAGGATATACATACATAAACAGCTTAACAAATAATTATAAAGTAAACCACCACCCACTTCAAGAATTAAAACACAGAAGGCAATTTTGCTGCACTGCACAAATCAACCCATTTGGGGCAATTCTTTATTTTTTAGATAAAGTTAAATAATTGCTTTCTGCCTAAAATATCTGGAAACACAAATTATTACATATACATTTCATAAAATATTTATGATCTGCACAATAAAATTATTTAAATAAAAAACTTAAGACCTCAAAATCTTAATAAAAGGAAGGCCACATCACTGTGCCCGCACATGGCTGCCGTAACAGTGCACTGCCCATGGTAGGTACTCAATGAATGCCTATTATTAGAAGGGATGTATTTCTACCATTTTTGCCACTAGAGAGAAAAATTCAGGATAATGATCTTATGTTTAATAAGTGTCAAAAGTAAAACAAAACTATTAATAGATAAGGTGGTACCTGAGATGCATGTCAAAAGGACATGGGGCAATATACCCTGCAGGACTGGGCTATTTCCTACAATTTTAAAAGGCAGTTTTCTGCAATAGCACACTGCTGTTTTAATTCACAGCCACAGGTGATCTGTAATCAACATCAGTTACTGGTATATGGCTATTAAGGCTTCGAAATAAATCTGTATTTTACTTCAAGTAAAAATAATATTAACTCTAGTGAGGCCACTTAGAATTAATCGAGTGTCCAATTCATTTTACATATTGTTCAGATTAAAAAGACAACGAGTTTAATTTCAAAAGGCTGCTCATATTTTGAAGAGCACGTCAATCAGGGAACTGCATCATTTATTAATAAGCCAAATCTAGTTCACAGCCTGTGATATTTGTTTCTGAGCTGTTAGACACTACAGCTTAATATGTGCACACACAACTCCCTGTAGTTTATACAATACTGAAATGCCAGTATGCAAAGCTGCAGGATTTCAATTGTTCATTTTTAAAACACTACATCCAAATACTTCCATCCTGTGTGCATCCGACCACTACCAGTCCTTTGAGTGGTTACATTCTGTTCACACTTGAGTGCCTGCATCTTAAGTGATCCCTGCCATTAGTTCAGGAAGAGTGACTGTCAGAAACAGAATGAACTTTCCCAGGATCTATTTAGCTATTTGATTTGGGGGCAATTCTTAAAAGTCATCCCCGTGATGTTAAGATTTAGTGATGAATATACATGTATTTTAAATTATAAAAATATTTTGCATTTAAATAGGATTGACTCTCACAAAATTCATAATTCAATTTGACACCTGTCAACATAAATCAGATCTTTGATGTTACTTAAATGTTGCCATTCCTTTTAATTTTTAGAGTGGGGGTAAAGGTTGAATGTGTAAAATTAAAATGAAAAAAAGTTTATTTGTCAAGTGAGAATACCTTATTCTAACATATGGGAAAAGAACACACAGCTAACAAGCAAAACAAGGCTGTGATGTATCATTTCTTTTAAAAATTCTCAAATATAAATTTGTAACTTTTAGGTTAAATTTTTCCCACTTAATCACATTTTACATTTTCCCTAAACATAAAAAAATTATATGAGATGCTTAAGACAAATAATCAAGTAAGATTATAGCTATTCTCAACACAGTAAGTTATTAGGTTTCAGTTAAAAATCTGATTTATAATACCTAACCCAGTACAACTTACCAGAATATACCTTTATGAATTAAGAATTAGCCAATAAATGAAAATATATTTTAGTTCTATTTCTCACACTGACAGCTCAAAGTCACTTTGCCTTAATTTCACCAACTTTAGACTGGGTACTATGGAAAAAATGGTAGTATAGCAAATTAGCAAAATAAAACATTCTTTTTTTATGCCACAGATTATGGTCAAACAGCCAACTATTTAAGAAAAACTTATATATTTTTTCCTATCATCATGGAAACTTTTATATTTGGCAAAACAGATGCTCATTAAATTCTACAGAGCAAAACTAAATTTTAAAACACACAATTTGGAAAATAAAGATGTTTCTGGATCCAATGGCTAATTGTTTAAAGTTCAAACACCTGACATGAGCTGGTTCCTCCCCAAAAGTCAGCCAGATTCCTGCTTAAGAATTCCTAGGCTGAATACAGTAGCTCACTCCTGTAATCCCAGCACTTTGGGAAGACAAAGCAGAAGGATCGCTTGAGGCCAGGAGTTTGAGATCACCCTAGGCAGCACAGCGAGACCTATCTCTACAAAAAAATTTTTTTTAATTAGCCAGGCATGGTGTCCCCTTCCCTGTAATCCCAGCTATTTAGGAGACTGAGGCAAGATGACTGTTTGAGCTCTAGAGTTTGAGTCTATAATAAGCCACAATCATACCACTGCACTCCAGCCTAGTGACAGAGTGAGACCGTATCTCTTAAAACACACAAAAAATGTTTCTGCCTTCAAATGTTCCAAGAGTGATATTTAAGCAGTTGCCTCTTTCCTAGAAATACATAGACTTTTAAGACACTAATTTTGCTACTCCAAGATCAAACAAGGAATTCTACCAAAAACCTAAAGAGTAGATTATAAAGAATGGGTGCGGAGGAGAACGATGCTAGGAAAACATGTCTATGCATGAAAGATCCCCTCCCGACTTGTTCTGCTACCAATTCCCTCTTCCTTGACCCAGTACTCTCCTGTATTCCTCTGCTTTTGTCATTACCAAAATGATAATTTGGGGCTGTGAGTACACATAAAAGCACTTCTTCCTCTGCCCCTCCCCCAGAGCTACACAGGCACACACACAGCGTAGTGTGGAGGCAGTCACAGACCGCCTTCCTTGTGGGTCAGAATGTCAGGTTCAAAAACCAGAAAGGCATCTGAGAGGCTTAGAAAGGCATCTGCTCATTCCCTTGGACCCTTGGAGGAGCAGGATGAAAGCGTTCTATCTGAAGACTTGTCATCTATACCAGTGTGGAAAGACTGCCAGATGTGGTAACAGCAGAGGGTACACATTGTTCCTTCAAGCCTTCTTGGCCCCAAAGACACCACCTATCTATGAATGGTCAGCTGGAATCAAGAGGTGTCATGAGTCACTTGGATATCAAGTTTTTCTTCCTGTGATTGGAGTGTTGAGGCAAGAGAGTTGAGTAATCACTCACATCCTTCCTAGTAATACTCCTGGTACCCACTCCTCCAACTCCCTATCAGGGCTACACAGCAGACTGACATGCACCAAACCTTCTCCAGCCATCTCTCAAGCCCCACAATGTTTGCTTGGTATAGGGCAGGTGGAGAGTTGCATAGCTAACCTAAAGCTGGTTCTGTTTCACAGGACAGTGCTAGAACACTACTTTAGAAGCTTTTATTTGATGCAATTTTAATAGTATATACAGTAAATGCAAATATAAAATATGTATAATTGTTTATCAAGATTATTCTGAAAATGCTTATTTAGCTAAGGCAAGATTGGGAAATTTTTGTCTGCTTCCATATTTGAGCTCATATCTCAAGGACCTTAACTCCATGGTCTTCTAACTTTTTTTAATGCAAACACTCACTAAAAGAATTTTGAAAGACAATGCACCTTTGTGCTTCTTTCAAAATGATATCTATAATTTTTCATCAGAAGTTTAAATAGTACCAAAGGATATAATTTGAAGTATAAATATTGACATTAAAAAAAGAACAATTTCACAACTCCCTTAAATGTGTCCAATGTAATAAAATGCCATATCAATTTATGTCATCCACTTTAAAAATATATGAAATGAGTTGTTTAGCAGTTAATAAATTTCATCACATTCTTTTTTTTCTTTGTATTTCCTTTTCAATTCTACTTCACCTACAAAATTTAGTTTGCTTTGCATTTGAAAGTTGATATGGTTTGACTGTGTCCCCACTCAAATCTCATCTTGATTTGTAATCCCCACAATCCCCACATGGTTGTGGGAAGGAGCCAGTGAGAGGTAACTGAATCATGAGGGTGGTTCCCCGATGCTGTTCTCATGATAGTGAGTTCTCACGAGATCTGATGGATTTGTAAGCATTTGCCACTTCCCCTGTTGGCACTCGTTCTATCTCCTGCCACCCTGTGAAGAGGTGCCTTCCGCCAAAATTCTAAGTTTCCTGAAGCCACCCCAGCCAAGTGGAACTGTGAGTCTTTTAAATGTCTTTTCTTTATAAATTTCCCAGTCTCAGGTATTTCTTCATATCAGTGTGAGAGTGGACTAATACAAAAGTTTTTATTATCACCTTATCATATTTCTCTATGACAAAATATAGAAATCAAATGTTTACTTCCCATGACCATACATAAAGCTCTAAGTGTTAAAAATTTCTTCTAAATTATTAAAATTAATAGTAGTATATTATTAGTTTACCATACTAATGTTGAAAGTAAATAATGAAAAAATGAAAATTATCTGTGCCCACGTACATCTTAGAAAGCCTCTATGTGTTGCCCTCCCCACCTAACTCAGTTCAGGACATGCTACCCCAAACTGTAACACCTTGGCACTTGGGATAATAGCAGAAGCAACAAATTCCCTCTCATCTCCCAACCCTCTGCCATTTTCTCCTAAAACAGTCTAAAACCTAGAAGGTCACTCTATGACCTCCCTCCTTTCTCCCCTGAAATCCCTCATGTGATAGATATCCTGCTTTATACAGAGGAAGCAGATATCACACAGGTAAACCAAGAATCCAAACTAACAACCCTTGCTTCGTCCCCCTCCAGATTATTGCCATTAGAACACACCCTTATGTCCTCTAGTCATACTTCTTTATGACTGTCCATAAAAATACACAGATCTCATTTCTTTGAGCCTTCATTTCTAAAGGCTCTCATGTACATAAAACTTATATTAAGGTTGTACACTTTTGTTAATCTTTTGTTATAGGTACCTCAGCCATGAACCTAGTGATAGTGAGGAAAAGTTATTACTTTTTCTCTCCTACACAATCCACCCTAGGAGTTGTATATGCCAGCCTGACATCTATTGCCTTAATTCACCTGTTTTTTAAAATCCTCTTTCACAATAGCATCACGGATTGTCTCTAGCCATAAGCAAATTATCCTTCTGAACACTTCTAACTCTCTCAGTGCCACAGCCAGGACATACCTATGCCACTTGGTACGTCCTGCCTGCACTCCAGCACGCCTTTTGCTTCTCTAGTCTTGCAAAGCAGTTGGTTAAGTATAGAAGGTTGAAAGTCATACAAACCTAGATTTCTTTCCTTTTTTTTTGTTCTTTTTTTTGAGACAGATTCTTGCACTGTCACCCAGGCTGGAGTTGCAATGACACGTTCTCAGCTAACTGCAACCTCCATCTCCTGGGTTCATGTGATTCTCCTGCCTCAGCATGCCAAGAAGGTGGAATTATAGGCACACACTACCACAACCAGTTAATTTTTTTTTGTATTTCTAGTAGAGACAGGGTTTCACTCTGTTGGCCACACTGGCCTTGAACTCCTGACCTTGGGATCCAACCACGTCGGCCTCCCAAAGTGCTGGGATTACAGGTGCCTGGCCATCAAACCTAGATTCATTTCTGTGCCGGTTTGCCCACTGCTAATTGATCCTGTGATTTTGGACAAGTTATTAAACTACTTTGGGCCACAGTTTTCTCACGTGTAAAATGGGAACACCACCAACTACTTATATAGTCCACAGCTGAATTAAATTAGACAATTTATACAAAGCCTTTAGCACTGTGTTTGGGAAGTGCTAAATAATGGACTGCTGTGTTACTTGCAAATGACTTAGTTCCTATAGATTAGGGTTCAAGCTTTATTCGGTTTTCTGTGCTAGATCTATAAAATAGGGTGCTTTATGCTTTATGCTAAAGAGGTGCCCAGTAAATTCTTGTTGAATAAGAAGGAAAAAAGGTGTCATTTATGCTAACTCACTAAAGCTGTGATTTTAACTTGAGTATATGATAGGCCTTTAGTTTTGCATGTTTTTCCAATTTTCATGGCTATGTTTGGAATGCTAAACACTACCAAGAAGACTAAAAACATTAGCTTTTTAGAGAAAATCTAACCAGACTTGCTATATATTAACAAATCTTTTACAGATGGAAAATAAGCCTAAGTTTCAAGGCAGAATAGAAAAGGATGTCAACAAAGGCTAACAGCCTTGAACAAACATACACCTGACCACATGATTTACCTAATGCTTCTTGCAATGAACAGTTACTGCCTTTCCCCTTCTCTCTTGGCTAGGTAAGATGTCCAAAAGAACTTAAACATTTTCTTTTAAAAATGGCTTAAAGTAAAAGCAGGTGACTCTGACTCTATAAATGAGCAGAACATGTGGTCCTCTCAAAAATATCTGCTGAAAACAAGTTAGACTTACTGAAAAAAAAATCACACATTGGGGAAAAAAACAGAGAATGTGTATTTTCAAATCATTCTAGATCTTTCACCTTTTTTATTTTCCATTTACTTTCCAAGCATGTACCGTATTATCACAAAGACCTGGGTTAGGATCCTGGCTCTGCACTTACTGTCTGTGTAACCTCAAACAAGTATTTAATGTTTCCTAGCCACAATTTCTTCACCAGTAAGATGAGACTACAACCCATCTTCCTCATGGGGATAGTTAAAGGTTTATGCTCAGTAATGTTATCCACTGTTTTTATGCAAGAAAATCAGCTCAAATTAGAAAGGAATTTATGGTTAATCCACAATAGGATCTCACAGATTTGAATGCACAGCTGCTAAGCCTGCCTTCCCCTCTCTTCTCAAAGCTGTGTGGTTCTCACAGTGAGTCAACTCCATTTTTTTTTTTCTCTGAAAACTAGCTTCTCTGTTCAAAGCTGTACCAGGTACCTGGACAGTAATGCAGCCCTAAAAGCTTGGCTGTCCCCAGCTAAGTGACTCATCTTCTGGACTCCAAGTCATCTTCTCTGGAGAAGGAATCTGGGCAGTTTCCTCAGAGGCCCTCTTTTCACCCCAGGAAGGAAGGGAGGAGAAAGGTCACTGTTACAGAGGGCTATTCCTCCACCCCTTTTAAACTCCTGCTCCAGAGACCAGTACAGTGCAGTGTTCCAAGGGCCAAGCAAGGCACCTGCTCCACAAGTGGAAGCAGTTTTTCTTTGTTTTTGTTTTTGTTTATGAGATGGAGTCTCACTCACTCTGTTGTTTCGGCTGGAGTGCAGTGGCGTGATCTCGACTTGCAACCTTTGCCTCCTGGGTTCAAGTCATTCTTGAGGCTCAGTCTCCCAAGAAGCTGGGACTACAACAGGCATACACCAACCCTGCCCAGCTAATTCTTGTATTTTTAGTAGAGACAGGGTTTCGTCATGTTCGCCAGGCTAGTCTTAAACTCCTGACCTCAGGTGATTGCCCCCTTGGCCTCCCAAAGTGCTGGATTGCAGGCATGAGCCACGGCGCCCAGCTGGAAGTGGTTTCTTTCTTTTTTGCCTCACCTATTTCACCCTATGCTTACCAAAATAACCCTGAACTCTCAGATCCCCAATATCTTTAATATTGGTATCAATAAGTAAGCCAAACAGAGCCATAAAAAAATGAATCCCAGAGTTCTCAAAGTCCGAAGAAAATACTGCATAGAAACCACCACCTCAGAACCACAAATTCTGGAATCCTCAGACCCCATCTACTCGGGATATCTATCCCCAGAACAGAACCCCAGACTGCTGACAGATGCATCCTCCTGCCCCCACCTGTGACGAAGAGGAGAGGTAAGAAAACAGGACTGTGCCTAACCAGTTAGTAAAATCAAGAACTGCAATGACCAACAACTGCCAAGGTAGGGCCAGTTCCACTGCTGACTTCCGAAAGTGCAAGCAGGTTCAAGAAAGGGCTAGTCTAAGGTTGTGTTCAGACACAATTCAAAGGCAGAGACAGAACTATGCAAAACCTTTCTAAGAAGGAATGTCTCCTTTTTACTTTTACCCAGAAAGACATCACTTTTTAACTAAGAGTTAACCAAAGAGGCAAAGTTTCATATTCATCTGGTCAATCTGGACTAAAAGAATAATTTTTAAACTGTATTAGAGCCAAGGTTGTTAAAATTAATTTTATTCAATTTGTCAATAAGAGTTTCATTTGAACTTTAAGATGCTTTAAAGAATTGGCTAGAGGGTTTTCCAAACACAAAACGTACTATGCATTTCCAATGACAAAATTACATCTTATAACCTGGGAAGATCTTTTTCACAACTTTGTAAGACTTCTGAAGTGCTAAAAATCATACACTTTAAAAAAAAAACTTTCTAGAATTCCGTTGTATCTATTTTTCATATTTCCAACTCTGTGGCAGGTAAGTCAGAGAGAATAAAAGAATTTTAGAAAGAAGAGAAATATTTAAAGCTTACATACCTATTTTATAGATGAAGGGATAAAAGCTCAGAATGTTGAATGACAAGTGACAGATCACAGCCAAGGCAAACCAGGAATTCAGGGCTATTCAAATCAGGTACAAATTTTCACTCTTTTTTGTTTAAACTCCCCTACTCCGCTTCTCAATGCAACAGCTTAAATAATTAGTCCAGAGGCAATTTAAGTATCCTTCAGAGCAGAGGCTCTTACAGTGAAGAGAGAGAGGGAACACAGACTTGGACCATAACTCAGTCAGTGGTCTAATTCTGATCTGTGACCTTGGAAAAGGAGAGCCACAACCATACTTTTGCTAAAACAAAGTTACCTCCACTATATTTTCAGAAATCATCTCCATAATCACCCATATAACAACTCTGGGTCAGAATGTCTTGTTCTAACCCCTTTATATGAAAATCTATACTAATTTCTTCCTTTTTCTGACCCAGAAGAGATAAACAAAAACTTCATAATACCCGTCAAGCGTGGGATAAACGTGAGAGCTCTTTTCCCAGTTTCTACCCTCTCTTTCCCCAAACATTCCTCCATGCTGTGTGATTCTCATCCAGACATCCTCTGTGTCCTAGAACTTGCTACACTTGAAAATCACTTCACTTCTTTGGGCAAAAAACACAGTGTCCCTACTTCATTTAATCCAAAGACTACATAATGAGCTTCCTCACTAAATGGAGCACCCTCTGGTTTGATAACCTATATGTAATCGTCTGTACTTTAATCCTGGACTTGTGCCCCAATCCTGGAAGACTCTGGTTGTGTCTGTTAGACACAGGAGAAATTCCTAACATTTGAGTTTTGTACTATTGATCTTATGTTGTTCTGTTACTTTCTCTGTAAATCACGATGATCTAGGATAAGATCAGTGTCTCATCTCTGAGCTTACTGAGAATGTCTCTACTGAAAATGTGAATCAGCATTTGTAAATTTCATGCATTCATGACAGTTATCTGTAGGGCTTTTGAAAAGCACATAGTAAAAAATCAAATGAAAATAAATCTGTCTCCTACTGCCAATCCCCATTCTCTCAGAAACCCTTCCCAAAGGTCACCACTGTTACTAGTTCCTAATATATCCTGCTTGCAAATATATTCATATGCATACTTTCCCACCTAATTTGTCTCTGTATATAATGGTAACATATTAAATACTACCAGGCCCCTCTGCTTCTCTGCCCCCATCATTTATATACTATATACTGAAGATCATTCCATATTAGCACAGACAAATGTATCACATTTTTAGTCTTCCCTCTCTATATCGATGACTGTAACTGCTGTGTTCCTATCTCAGCTTTCTAACTCTGTACAAGTCTCAGCCTCTGCTTTCTCACCTGAACAGTGAGAATTACAGCATCTTTTAAGAGAGTAAAATACTATCTGCAGAGCACATGGTGATGCTCAATGATTATTCCTCCTCATTTTCCTCTCCTTTGGTGGGCTCTCATGGAGCCTGGCCTTTCTGTGGGACCGTGGAATCAGATCGACTAAGTTCCAACCCTGCTCTCAGATTTCTTTTAACAGAGACACGGTATTTCATGTGGGGCAGAGGCTGGGAAACACACATTATTTTATTAGGCCAGTTTCCTTCTAATGAATATTAGTTAGGTATTTTCCAGTCTCTGTGATGACAACAACACAGGAGTAGTTCCACTGATATTACAGAAGTGATATATTTCATCTTCCTGGACCAACTCGGAGATTGAGGAATTACTTTTGAAATCCCTGATCCACAGCCACAGCTTCTGTGTGCTCCTCATTCAAGAACTTTGCTTCCCCTCTGGGAGCCCTTTCAGCTTTGCCTTTTCTCTTCCTATCGTCTGCTTAACACGAAAAATGCACTCAGGTAGACCTGGCAGTTAATTACGTCAAATAGGAGAAACCACCTTACTTAGAAGACGGAATGATTAACCACATGAACTTTAAAATACCGTGCAATGTCATCACCATTAATGAACACACTGGAAGAAGTTTGTTCTTTCCAATTCATAGTCATATAAAATTCCAAGAGGGCTGGAGAGCAGTAAATATCTGGGTGGGGAGGAGAGAAGCGTAGAGATGTTGGTGTAAAAAAAATCCGAGAAGAAAAACAGCTCAAACAAATATTAGATGATTTCATTCATATAAAATACCTAAAGTAGTGAAAATTACAGAAACAAAGTAGAAAGACAATTAACAAGAGCTGAGAGGAACAGGAAGAGGGAATCAGTGTTTAGGAGGTATAGTTTGAGTTACAAGATGAAAACACTAGAGATTGCTTGTAAAATGATGTGAATATATTTAATACTATTGAACTTACTCTTAAAATGCTTAAGATGGTAAATTTAATGTTATGGTTTTTAGCACAATGGAAAAAAAAAAAAGGCTTGGACTAAACACCACTCTGAAAAGGGCCACAGTTTAAGAAAGACACCTCCTACTAGCTGCCTGGGGTGCTAAGATCTATGAACAGGCAGGACAGAGGCAATCTTCACATTGTGTGCTTGGACTGGTCCAGTTCTTCACATGTGATTTACACTGAATCTTCTAGATTTAACTGAGAATGTCCAATTTCCTTCCCAAGCCCCCTCACTGTACTTGAATGGCCTCTCCTCACCCCTCACTCTCAAAAGCCCACAGTACCTCAATGTAATCACATCATATTTTGTATATGAAGTTGATGTTATTACAGCAAACGTACCTCAAACATTGACAGATGGATTTACAGTGGTCCACACTATGAATAAAAAGACATCCTCTTGGTTTAGGAGAAGGAAAATAAAGCATACCAAGCCCCTAAAAGCTCTGACAAGACATTCAGCTCATTTCAGATGCATCCCCATGACAGCAACCCATCTGACAGAGGAAGAAATCAAGGCTCAGACTGCCTAAGTGACTTTATAATATTACGAGTCTAGTACATGGATTACTGAAGCTGAGCCGGCATGTACCAGGATGTGGCTTACTGGATCACACTGACACACCCATCTCTATTCAGATAACTTGCCTTTCCTCTGACTTCAAAAACATAGGTTTAACTGTCCCAAGCCACAATGAGGTTCTGCTGACTTGCATCTGACACAATGTGCCAATCAGAAGTGTTCAATAAATAATTATTGTTTTTGACATTGCTATTTTTCAGCAGCCCAGAGCTATACTTCATCAAAGTATAGTACAGCTATACTTGCTGTACTTCACTGTATCAAAGCATTTTTCTGTCTGTTCTGCTTTGACTGCGCCCACCTCAGGTCAACAATAGGTACTGGTCAGCTACCCTCAGGCAAATCATTCACTATGGGGGATCAAGCGCTGTGTGGCACCATCATCCCCTGGAGTTGGCCTACTGACCTACTAAATACAAAGTGTTCATGTCTGGAGTGATGGAGTGTTTGAATCAAACATAGTGGTGATCACTGAGGATGCTGCAGAAATACAGTGTGAGCCTCAGGGTGGATGGAGTCATCTGTCGAATGGTCAATCAGCCACTCACACCAGCTCTGTCAAGGAGAGGTTCCAGGGAGGCAGCTCTCAAGCCAAATCTGTCTATCAGAAATGTTTAATTTAGCACACAGAGACTTTTTCATGAAATTAATTGCCAGTACTTCAAATTCTAGGAAGTTCACATAAACATCCAGATTTTGTACTTCACTTGAAACACTGGAAGATTTGTCAACATGAGGTCCCCTCTGCTGCACAGAAACAGCTGTCTTGGTCCAAGCAGTAAGTAACTGTCCTCTTGCACACTGTGCACAAACCATCCTATCAGAAATCATTTTCACAACCCTGTACACGCACTGTTTGCAGCCCCTTCCACAGAGCCAGAATAGGAATGCCGAAAATGTCATCTTATCTTGCTTTCCAAATGTGCTGCAAGTATTTGTGTATTCAGTGGGATATTTTTAAGAACTTAAAATGCTGCATCAGATAGTCACAGACTTGTGTAACCACTGCAAATGGCTTAACCCATTACTTTTCTTATAGTTAATTATGAATTATATCCAAATATTCTGTCTTTATTACATACTGACAGCAGAGACTCCCTCCTTTGACAGGAATCCAACTGTGTGAGTTGCCAAGACCTTGTCAGAGAGAGGGCTGTACCAGGAGGGCACTTTTTCCTCCTGCTGTCTCTTTTCTGGCTTTACTCAAGCTCCTCTGAGGCAGTTTAGACTTGCAGGAATGCTCTGGCTGCCTGCCCTGATGCTGACCTCCTCTGGGTGGGGAAGCAGGCTGCTGGGTGCAGGGCACTTGACTCTGGAATGTACTTCCTCATAAAGGTGCCAGGGTCTGTACTTGGCGAACTAAACACAACGGCTTTTTAGCTGTCAGGGCATTTATTACTCCTGATTGAGGGGTGAATAAACATGCTTTTAAAGGTACAGAGAACTGGGATGCAAGGTAAGGAGACTAGTCATCTAGTTTGACTGAATTAATTTAACTTCAGAATTTAAAAAAAAAAAGTCTTCTAAAATAGTCTCATTTAGTATAAATTAATGATACAATCTAACAAAAAGTAATAACCCCCATCACAACTTAAAAAAAATTATATACAAATGTTTGTTGTGGTTTTTTTGGAACACACCACGTTTATTCATTTGGGTATTTTCTGTGACTGCTATTGTACTACAAATGGCAGAGGTGAATAGTTACTTCACTATACCCAATAGTGGAATTGCTAGATCAAATGGTAACGCTACTTTTAGATCTTTAAGGAATCTCCATACTATTTTCCATAGCGGTTGTTCTAGTTTACCTTCCAACCAGCAGTGTAAAAGTGTGCCCTTTTCACCACATCAGAAACCACACGGCCTGCAAAACCTAAAATATTCATTATTATCTGGACCTTTGTGAAAAAAGTTTGCCTAGTCCCACTCCACTAAATAACTCTCTGTGGGGGGGAAGGGGGAGCTGTTTATTCATTTTTATTTCAATAGTTTTAGGGGAACAGGTAGTTTTTGGTTACATGGATAAGTTTAGCTGTGATTTCTGAGATTTTGGTGCACCCATCAACTGAGCAGTGCACACTGTACTCAGTGTATAGTCTTGTATCCCTCACCCCTCTCCTACCCTTCCCCCCAGGTCCCCAAAGTCCATTGTATCATTCTTATGCCTTCATATCCTCACAGCTTAGCTCCCACTTAAAAGTGAGAACATATAATATTTGATTTTCTATTCCTGAGTTACTTCACTTAGAATAATGGTCTCCAACCTGATTTAGGTTGCTGCAAATACCATTATTTTGTTCCTTTTTACAGTGGAGTATTTTCTCTTGTGTACATATTAATATATATACCACATTTTCTTTATCCAGTTGTTGGTTGATGGCATTTAGGCTGGTTCCATATTTTTGCAAATGTGAATTGTGCTTATATCAACATCATGTGCAAGTGTTTTTCTTATATAATGACTTCTTTTCCTCTGGGCAGACACCCAATAGTGGGATTGCTGGATCAAATGGTAGGTCTACTTTTAGTTCTTTAAGGAATCTCCATACTATTTTCCATAGTGGCTGTTCTAGATCACATTCCAACCAGCTGTGTAAAACTCTTCCCTTTTCACCACATCCACACCAACATCTATTAATTTTTTTCACTTTTTAATTATGGCTATTCATGCAGGAGTAAAGTGAAAGCTCACTGCCATTTTTATTTGCATTTCCCTGATAATTAGTGATGTTGGGCATGTTTTCATATGCTTGTTGGCCATTTGTGTATTTTCTTTTGAGAATTGTCTATTCATGTACTTTGCTCACTTTTTGATGGAATTATTCATTTTTTTTCTTGCTGATTTCAGTTCCTCATAGATTCTGGATATTAGTCCTCTGACGGATACATAGTTTGCAAGTATTTTCTCCCTGTTTGTGGGTTGACTATTCTCTCTGATCACTTCCTTTGCTGTGCAGAAGTTTTTTAGTTTAATTAGGTCTTATCTATTTATTTTTGTTTTTATTGCATTTGTTTTTGGGTTCTTACCTATGAACATCTTTGCCAAAGCCAACATCTAGAAGAGTTTTACCAGTGTTATCTTCTAGAATTGTTATGGTTTCAGGTCTCAAAGTTTTTGATCCATCATTAGTTGATTTTTATGTAAGGTAAGAGACGAGGATCCAGTGTCATTCTTCCACATGTGGCGTGGCAGTTACTGCAGCACCACTTGTTGAACAGGGTGTCCTTTCCCCACTTTGTTTTTGTTTTATTGAAGATTAGCTGGCTGTAGTTGGCTTTCTTTCTGGGTTCTCTATTCTGTTCCATTGGTCTACATGCTTATTTTTATGCCAACACCATGCTGCTTAGGTAACTATAGCCTTGTAATATAGTTTGAAATCAGGTAATGTGATGCCTCCAGGTTTGTTCTTTTTGCTTCATCTTGCTTTGGCTATGGGGGCTTTTCTTTGGTTCTACTTGAATTTTAGGATTTTTTTCTAGTTCTGTGAAGAATTATGGTATTTTGATGTGAACTGCACTGAATCTGTAGATTGCTTTTGGCAGTATGGGCATTTCCACAACGTTGATTCTACCTATCCATGAGCATGGGATGTGTCCTCTAAGATTTCTATCAGCAGTGTTTTGTAGTTTTCCTTATAGAGGTCTTTCACCTCCTTGTTTTAAGTATACTCCTAAGTGACTGAGTGAGAGAGAGAGAGAGAGAGAGAGAGAGAGAGAGAGAGAGTGTATTATTATTATTTTGCAGCTGTTGTAAAAGGGGTTGAATTCTTGATTTGATTTTCAGCTTGGCTGATGTTGGTGTATAGCAGGGGTACTGATTTGTGTACACTAATTTTGTATCCTGAAACTTTGCTGAATTTATTTACCAGTTCTAGGAGCTTTATGAATGAGTCTTTAGGGTTTTCTAGGTATACAATCATGTCATCAGCGAACAGTGACAGTCTGTCTTTCTCTCTACCAATCTGGATGACCTTTATTTCTTTTGCTTGTCTGATTGCTCTGGCTAAGACTTCCAGTACCATGTTGAATAGAATTGGTGAAAGTGGGCATCCTTGTTTTGTTCTCAATTACATACAAATGTTAAATTAGAAGTGGCAGTTTATGCTAATGATTCCAAAAACTAGTTCTAAAATTTTATTTTAGAGATAATACCAATATGATCAGTTCATGAAAATTAACAGCTGGCCTTATTAGAGCAAAAGTTATTTAAATCATAACTCCTTTTTGCCAAACACAGTAAAATCTAATAAAATAACCTCCTGTCTTAAACTTTTTTATTTAAAAATTATTAAAATTTAAAAAAAAATCATGAACATTTTAAAATAAAAATTTAAGTAACTGTACTTTGCCAAGGTAACACTTTTGTTTCCCTTTAACCAATACAAAATAATTTCTAAAAAATGAGAGCTATTCTTTTTTTCCTTCTCAGCTACCCTCAAATGAGTCCCAGAAACAGGAAGCTTCTGGGCGAGGGGCTGCTCTGGAGCCCAATGTGTAGGAGAAAGATGGGCAGGGCACGCCTGGCTGTATGGTCTCCCTAAGCAGGCAAGACTCAGGGCCCAGGAGGCTCCCAGCCTCATCCAAAACCCCTTCCATCTTACACACATACTCCAGGACAGCTTCATGAAGAATTGCCTCACTTCATAGGGCCTAGTGGGCTTCAACAAAAAGCATACAAATAGGAAGCACGGCAGTACTGATATAGGTAGGGACCAGAGGACCCTCTTCAAATATTCTGCTTTGAGTTGGAAGCCTGCCAAAACCTCAGGACTTGGAGATGGCTCACAATCGCTTTCCACCAGCCAGGTTCAATTGAGGCTCAAAGCAAAGTACATTTGAATTAGAGGAAGAAGAAAACATAACATTTAAAAAATGAAACAATTAATCCCTGCCCCACAACATCCTTCATATTTGCACAAGAGCAAGTGTAACACAGGATCACTGGACCACCGGCGTTTGCAAAATGGTCCTTCCCCACCCAGGAAAATAACACTGTCAAGGGGAAAGTCACCTTTAGGTCCCTAGAACCCATCACTATTTGTGGAACACAGGCTTGAAAAGTCAGGATAGGCTGGGCACAGTGGCTCACAGCTGTAATCCCAGTACTTTGAGAGGCTGAGGCAGGTGGATTGACTGAGGTTAGGAGTTCGAGACCAGCCTGGGCAATGTAGCAAAACCTTGTCTCCACTAAAAATACAAAAATTAGCCAGATTTGGTGATGTGCAACCTGCAGTCCCAGCTACTGCGGAGGCTGAGGCAAGAGAATCGCCTAAACCTGGGCGGTGGAGGTAGCAGTGAACCAAGATTGTACCAATGCACTCCAGCCTGAGAGGGAGAGTGAGATTCCACCTCAAAAAAGAAAGAAAGAAAAGTCAGGATAAAAGCAAAAAGCAATTCAAAAATCGGAGTGAAAGGTGCTCTCAGCAAAGTCTTAAATTTTAACACACCATTGTTTAATCGTTTTTAGAATAAAAATGATGAATATACATCATTGTTTAAAATATATAAATGGTCATTAATGCTTAAAGATATCACCACAAGAATATTCACTTTAGTGCTATTTGTGGTTTTCAAATTTTGAAACTGCTTAAATATTCAAGAATTAAAAGTTGTTTGCATCAATTAGGTCATATCTCTATGTCTACACAGCAGAAAATCATACAGATATTAAAATGGCACTGTGTAGGAACATTTAAAGACTTAGAACAGATCCATGATGTATTATTAAATAAGAAAAGCAACTTGAAAACCTACAATTCTACCACTTGTGTGGGAAAAATATACAATTGACCAAAAGGCTGTAAAATACAGTGCTACTATAAGGAGAATAGAGTTGAATATGAAAGGTTTTTTTCTATCTTTTTGGGAAAGAAAATTCTACATTTTCTAAATTTTATAAAACAAGTACGTATTTGTATAATAATTAAAGCATAATACATTCTACATTTTAAAAAGATCCACCTGCCAGACACAGTGGCTCACACCTGTAATCCTAACACTTTGGGAGGTCAAAGTGTAAGGATCACTTGAAGCTGGGAGTTTGAAACCAGCCTTAAAACATAGCAAAACCCTACATCCACAAAAAATAAAAGATTAAAAGCCATTAGCCGGGAGTGGTGGCCTGTGCCTGTAATCCCAGCTACACAGAAGGCTGAGGTGGGAGGATTGCTTGAACCATGAGTTCGAAGCTACAGTGAGCTATGGCCACAACATTGCATTTCAGACTGGGTGACAAGGTGAGACCTTGTCTCAAAAAAAGAAAAAACAGAGAGAGATCCACCTGATGCTGGGAGGCTGTCCTTCACAAAGGCTGGGCTGTACATTAGCCACCTGCCCACCTATACCCTCACCCACTACTAGAGTCTGTTTTGATACACTCAACAGGCTGTGCTGTGGGGACCCCTTTCCATATGTTCTACAGCAGAGCAGAGTGGAACTGAGAGGCTGCCCTCAGGTGTGGGCTAGGATGGAAGTGATGGCTCATGCTGCTCTGTGAAAACTATATTTGTCTGGTACTACATAAGCCGAGAAAAAACAAACACCTTCTCCTAATTAATCAGCTTCTGGGATTTAAGCTTCCAAGGAGAGTCAAATCATTTTTTTCTGTGTTAACAGAGGCAGATACTTGCAAACATTTTCATTAGAGCACGCAAGAAGAAGAAAAAAAGCAACTACACAGGTTTATAGAAAGAGCATGTGTAATTCTGCATCTCAAGTAGAAGAAATTGTTGATTTGAGGCAGGAAATGCTTTTGCTATTTTCAGGTGATCTCAGGATAATTTTATGAGGCTTGATGTTTCAGAAATAGCATAGGGTTATGCAAGTTTGCTTATTCATTTTAGCCACACTGCAGTTGATCCAAATGGGATTTATGACTGCTGAAATACAAAATATTAAGATAAAGCATAAGACTAGGCATTAGAGAACTAAGATAATCTGTCCAAAGCCACCTTTAGTATATAATTGTAAGACAGGTCTTCCCCTTTTCTTGCTTGTAGTTCTCAAGAAATAACTGCAGAATGTGCTGGGGATACAGTATCCTGAGATAGGGAGAAACTGCCTAAAACAGCCCGGGCCTTTCTCCTGCTCCCTTTAAGGAAAGTAACATCCTTCATTAAAAGGAAACTGTCCAGGACAGCCTGGGCTTTGTTCCTTTCTCCCCTGAAAGCAGGATGTCCTGCAAAGCTTTAACCTAGTGAGTGTTCCCTGAGGTATTCAATTCAGAGTAGGTCACCTCATTCAGGGTCCCTCCAATGGCGTGGGGAAAGTGAGGCCCCTGCAGTCAAGACTCCATCTACCCCAGGCAGCTTTCTTGAGCCTTGGGGGACGAGCTCACAGTGGACCCTCGGTTTCCTCTGTCCTCTTGCTGCCCATGTGTAAGTAATACATAAGCTTCATATAACTTGTTGCATATGAGCGTGTTCTCTCTCACTGGACTCAGACAAGTCAGTAACCAATGCCCAGTAAACCTACTCCACAGCCATTTTAGCCAAACTGCCTTTTAGTCTTAGTTTCCTCATTAGCTGAAAGGAGGTAACAATAATACTGATGTGGCAAGGTAATCTCATGCAAATTTCAGTCATGTTTTCTTCTTTTCAACGTAGAACCACCAGAAAGAATGTTATTTCCTCCCAGCCAACAAGATGGGGGGCGGCGGAGGGGCGGGGCATGGAACTACAGTCAGACTTAATTTGACTTCAGAAGCAGTAAGTCAGGTGACATTCTCACACACAGGAATGGCAGAAGAAACTCCCAAACGTTTCTTCACAGGCCTGACACAAGGATTAAATGAAATGACAGACATCATAATGCTATGTCAATTTTCACAAATGTTCAGATGTTAATGTTGGTACTAAAAATTTCATTTACTTCCTATAATATGCCAGACCCAATAGACCTGGGCTCCTGTCCTGGCCACACCTCTGAATAAGTGCTAGAACCATATGCTCCTCATCTGTAAAATACTCTTTCCCTTGCCCCACCTCATGGAGTGAAGCTCGAACAACATAGTATCTGTGAAAGGACATTGGAGAGTGTTAGACAAGGGTGATCTATAAGCAAGCCACAAACTAACGTCAGCAATATTACTTCACAGTAAAATTCTGTGAGCAATGAACACTGAACATGAATTAAAGCTGACTGACTGGGTGGTTTTATTAAAGAAACAGTGTCTTTATTTTTAAAAATACGAATAACCCAAATGTCCATCAACAGTAGAATGAATAAAATGTCAAACACTAGAATACTTACAGCAAGAAAAAAAAAAAAAACATGCTTTAGTACACACTGTATATAATGTTGGCAAGAAGAATCAAGACATAAAAGAACACATACTATGATCCATTTATACAATGTTAAAAACAGGCAAAATAAACTAATTTTTTCAGGAAACACTGACAAATTATAACGAAAAGGAATGAAATTATTGCAAAGTCAAACAGAAGTTTCCTCTAACTGAGGGGAGGAGACAGTGAGAATGCTAATCAGAGAAATGCCCATGTTGCACTTTGGGGATGCTGGCTAGATTAACTCTGCATGTGTATATACACATATGTATACATATATGTAGATCCATAAGTATATTTTACTTATACACTTTCTATATGTATATTGTTACATGATAAAAGACTAATAATAACAAAAAACCAACTGGATTCTGTACAAATGAAGCTGAAATTAAGCCACCTCAATAGCGCTCCTAATTTCTACTTGTATTTTTACAGATGGGGACTCACTTTGTTGCTCAGGGTATACTCAAACTCCCAGGCTCAAGCAATCCTCCTGCCTTAGCCTCTTGAATAGCTAGGACTGCAGCCTCACCAGTGGTAATTTTTTTAAAGACTCTTGCTAAGAGTCTTTTCAATTTCAACTCAAATACATCAAACTAAGAAATTACTCAGTTTAGCATTTTGTCTTGTGGGTTTTTGTTTGTTTAAGAGATAAGGTCTCAGTCTATCACCCAGATTGGAGTGCAGCTACATGATAGCTCACTGCAACCTTAAATGCCTGGGTTCCAACCATCCTCCTGCTTCAGCCTCCCAAAGCACTGGCATTACAGGTATGAGTCATTGTGCCCAGCAAAGATTTTATTTAAAATAAAAACGCTTCAAAAAGAAAGTATGGGGCCAGGCATAGTGGCTCATGCCTGTAATACTAGCATTCTGGGAGGCTAAAGAGGGATGATCACTTGAGCCCAAGAGTTTGAGACCAACCTGGGCAACATACTGAGACCATATCTCCACTATAAAAAAGTAAAATAACTGGGTATGGTTGTGTGTGCCTACAGTCCCAGCTACTTGGGAGGCTGAGGTTGGAAGATCACTTGGGCCCAGGACGTCGAGGATGCAGTGAGCAATAATCATGCCACTACACTCCAGCCTAGTGACAAAGCAAGATTCTATCTCAAAAAATAAAAAGAAAGTATAGTCACTAAGCAGGTCATGGTGATTCAAGATGACTATTTGTCTTCTTAATAATTACTGACTGCTTGAATATTTCTAAGATCAAATTAAAAGTTCCAATATTAGAAAGTTTTAATATTAAAAATTTCAATAAAAAGACTATACAGTTATAGACATCACCTGAGTATATCTCATACACCAGCCTAAAGGGAAACACAAGGTTATACAGGTAACTCAGGGGCACCATGACTTACCAGCTGGCTGTGTTTGTGCTATTCGCTTAGGGTAAGTCTTGCTTCGAGTTCTTGTCACATTCTGATCAGGCCGGGGAAGCTGAATAGAAAGATCTCGACTCATTTGCAAAGCTGTCCTGCCACTTGAAAGTGCAACATTTTGATTAGCAAAGGTAAAACCATGCATCCACAAAATTAAACAACAGGTCATTCAGAAAATCTGCAAAGTATGGAGAGAAGATAAAACACACAGACTCAACTGGTCATAACTATTCATGGGGTTTTAATTGATTCTTATTGCAATATTGACCAAAGGAGTAGTTATTAAATTCTAGGAGGAGATTTACATTAGACAGAAGGAAAATCTTTCAGAGAAGGAAACAGGAAGAAAGGATTTATTAAAGGACGAGTTAGATTTAAGTAGAATGATGGGCTGGAAATAAAGGTTGCTGAGTCTTTTGGGTCACTTAATAATAATGAAATTAATTGAGCTAAACTATGGGAGGGCAATGATTCCACATGAGCTCCATATTGTACTCACAGGGCAGGTTGTAAAGCATCCCCCACAGGGCCACTCACTATGGTTTTATTCTGGACTCTGCCATGGCACAATTAGCCATTTACTGTACCCACCTCACCTGTGCCAGATCAAGTGTCTGGAAGACTGAAGTCAGGCCTAGAACCCCATGCAAAGCACTGCTGCTCTACAGATACCACGCAGGTTCCAGGGCAGCTTTCCCTAGGGATGGCCCAAACTTCTCAAGTCATTTTCCCAAGGAATCATGTGCTTCAGTTTGCTGGATCTCAGTGAACATGTGTCTTACTAACAATTTATTCCACAATTGCTGAATTTGAGCTACTGAATGATCCTGGCTTTCACACAGGAAGACATCATTTCGGGCACAGGAAAAATGCATTTCTACAAGGTTAGTTTGATTCACCCCCAAGTAGAGCCATCTATGGGGGGAAAAAGTCTTTTAATGGCCTTAAATCCTATTCAGCTTACATTTACAGGTTAAGTATGGGTGAATGTTTCCCCAAAACAGATTAAACAGACTTAAAACTTATCTTTCACATGCTTCACATGAGGAAAATTTCTCCTCCTCACTACACCATCCACCTTTATTAAGAATGAATATGCCTACAACCCTCATAAAAATGACTGCATCAGGCTAAGTTGGGATGTGTGGTATGAGCTACCAGGGAAATAAAGATGCCAGGGCCCATCTATAATGGTAATTCCTGTTCGGTAACAGTTCATGGAAATTCAGGAAGGGACAGAAGCAAACCTCTCCCAATATTCACCAAGAGAGTTGTTACTAAATTCTAGGAGGACATTTTCTTTTGCTTGAAATGTAACTTCTTTTAAAAAAAAAAAAAAAGTACATGGGGTAACACAAATTTTCCAAAAAGCAAGAAATCCATATAAAGTAAAAATTTTCATTATTATAAATGGTCTGGAGCATGATGATAAGGCCTACTTTCTACAGACTCACTGTTACCAGAAAGACCTGGGCATTGTACACTTCATCTCACAGAGGAAAAAAGATTCCCCCTAAAAACAGAACCCAATATATGATCTACTAAGGCAGGGGTCCCCAAACTTTTTACACAGGGGGCCAGTTCACTGTCCCTCAGACCATTGGAGGGCCGGACTATGCAAGGTGTGGCACCCTTCACAGCCAGCACTGCTGCCTCCACTATCCCAGACAGCGGTATACAGTGTCACAGGCCCAGCACCACCTCCAGTGCTGTATACAGGGATGGCAGTGATCAGCCTGTGACATTGTGTATACAGCGTCCTGGACATCTGCAGCAGCGGTGGGCCTCTTCTGTGGGAAGCCCACTGCTGCATGTTTCCCCTATTATAAGACACCTCCTAAAAATAAGACAGCCCCCGTCTTTTGGGGGTACAATTAATATAAGACAGGGTCTTATAATAGGGGAAACGGTGTGTAGTAATGTGGGGGGAGACTTTTGGGCAAAGGGAGGTTATGGGGCCATTATGTTGTTGTACATTTGGGGGAGTATGGAGGCCATTGTACTGTGTAGTAACGGTTATAGTGCTTTGCCTTTCTTCCTACTTCTGCTGTAATTTCACACTGCTTCGGTGATGTGGGGCGCTGCAGCCGCAGACCAAATGTGCGTCATAAGACGCGCTTCTGGAGCCATGACCCATGCGTCCCGCATCACCAGAAGTAGTACTGTATGTGAGCAGTGCCGTGCTTTGCAGCGCCACCACATACAGTACTCCAGGAGCACAGGATGCTGACCACCAATGAAAGAGGTGCCCCTTCCTGAAGTGCGGCGGGGGCCAGATAAATGGCCTCAGGGGGCCCCATGCTGCCCGTGAGCCATAGTTTGGGGACGCCTGCACTAAGGCATGTTATAATGAGATTTTTTTTTTAATTATTCAAATTTTCCTCATGGTTTTTCTCTCTCAGGAACAAAGGAGAAATGAGAAAATCATATCGTAAGATTAGTAAGACTAAGGACCAGAAGGGTAAACTGATCTGCCACCAGCTGTATAGGACCCAGCACTAGAACAAGTCTTTGGACCTTCAGCTGGTCAATATGGCACAGCCTGATGGCATGGGAGAAGGAACCACGTAGCTGTTGGGTCTGAAGTTGCAAGCCCTGTTTAAAGCATAGTTCTGCCTTTCCCTAGCTGTGTGGTCTTCAGCAGGTTATTTGTAAAAATCCTTGCAGCCTCATTTTCCTCATGTATATTTCCACTTTTTCTTACAATTTCCTGGCAGAAGTATTCTTGTATAGCATCCTATTTCTTTGTAGCAGAAAGTAATTGACAAGTATAGCGATTTACAGTGTAGGTGATGAAAGTCCCTATGCATGTTTGGTGGCTCTCTGTTACGACAGGACAGAGCTTTATTTCTGTGATCATCCCTCCTTCCCTGCTGCCTCTGGCATACACACACCCCTCTGAATGCTGAATGGCACTGCCAGCAGCCCCTTCAGAAGGGAAGGAAAACAGAAGGAAAAGAACAAGAGTGGAAACACTCAGGTTCAAATCCCAGCTTTGCCACTTACCGATTAGGGACTGTTACTTTAATTACTTTATTTTGGGGGGGCTCCAATTTCTCATCTATATAAAGTGGGGATATGAAACCTATCTCTTTGGCAGGTCATTGTGTGGATTAAATAAAGCAGCACATGTGAAAGCAACTGACACAAAGGAGGTTCTCATGAGAACCTGATCTCTCTTCCATGCTTCATAGAATGGAAATCTCATGACAGCTCCTGTGAGTTAAGTCCTACAAGGGAGGATCTGGGTCCCAGGGTGGTTTCGAAGGCCTCCTTCTCAATTCTGGAGTATAAATTCTATACAACTCATTAATTCATCAAAACCAGGAGCACCCCACAAACTTAACGACAGGTAAAAACAAGGTTTCTTTGTAAGGGGCTCAGAGAAGATAGCAATGTCTAACAAAATGTTTAATCAAAGAATTTCTATTTCAGATTATTGGTCTCTGGTAATAAAACAGGAACAACAACAACAAAAGAATTGGCACATCAGATTTCAGCTCAGCCTTTCCTCACAAACTTAATTTTTAATCTTAATTGTCCCATATTATTAAAAAACGTCTACTTTTTCCTTCTTAAGTAACCACTAGTTTTCCCAAAAAACGCCAATTCTCCCTGGCATTTTGCAAGCCCTAAAATGCAAGACAAACTAAAGACTAGAACTCTCTCTTTCTCCATCACATATAGGGATATGTGCACAACCACAAAACACTAACACACCACTATAAACACATACACAATTACACACACAAACACACCCTGACACCTGCATTCATATACTGTAGCCACTTGTTAGGCTGTTCTTCATACCCCATTCTTTAAAAGCCTGCAGGGTGAAAGGAGGAGAATGTGTGTCCAGAGCTCTGCTTTCATTACAGGATATCTCTGGAATGTCTCAAGGAAGGGGCAGGCATATCCTGCTGGTTAAAGTCTGGTTGCTTGCCCTCTTTTAACAATAAACAGTTTGTGTGCTAATGACCCCCCAGCAATCAGAGACCCAACCCTGCCTAAGCTCTGGGCATCATCTTTCTTCTAAGGATGGGCAATGTTAGTGTTTCCTACATAAGGACATATAGATTTAAGATTCATTAAGACTTACCAGGCAGTTAACATCTAACAGCCACAAAATTAGAACAGATTTAGCATAGTCTCCTATTTTGCAAAGGTTACTTTTAATTACTTCCTTGGAAGAAATGGTATTTAATATGCAAAATCCAGTAACTTCCTAATAATAATTCCCAGTAGCCACAACATTTGCATTTCAATAAATTTGAGAAATCAGGTATGGCCACATTTGTGGAAGCCAACCACAGTGTACGTAAAACAGGATAATTACAACTTTAATAGTAGGAACATTAAGACACATGTCTTTTCACCAGCTCCGTTTCAGCCACAAGGAGACATTCTTTTATAGCCCTGGTGATGTTTTATGCCACAACTCAAAGAACAGTGCAAATACTATTACCTGCTCTTCTCAACATAAACGTAAATAATACTTCCTTAAATTCTTCATAATTGTATCACTGTCTACAGAAGAACAGTGAATACCTAAATGTCAAATATTTACATATCAAGGAATACCTTCATGTAAATTCCAATAATATGCATAATACAATGACACTGAAGCATTTTTTAGCCATTAAATGAACAAATATTCAACTAAATAACATATAAAGATGAATGTAACAAACATTTAATATTCATTACTGTTTTATTATCTTTAGTCTCAAATTCAAGACCCAAACAGTGCATTATAAAAGAGAAGAATTAAAATCTAGCACAGACAACCTGAAAATGCTTGCCTTGGCTTTTTTTGTACCTCCTAATGAAGCATTTCATTCAGTGATATCTCCAATGGAACTGACAAAAGTGTCCCATCTCTGTGACATGAGGTGGCATTTCCATGCCCTGCTTGGGTTTTACAAGGCCTGGGATCTCTTTCACTGTTTGAATAATACTTGAGCTCTTGGTAAACCCGATTCTTTTTATCTCTGGGTACCTAACACCATGCCTTGTACATCACAGGCTCTTTCCAATGAACAGAACGAATTGAAGCAAAACAAATTCTTTTTCAAAATATAGAATCCACTCTCAGTTTTAATGCTGGTATTAGAAAAAGACATAAGCACTTGCGTAGCTGCATGACAATCAGGCTTTTTCCGCAAAAGGCTAACAGTCTGCCTAACGGTCATAAGCAGGAGCTCTGCAGTTAGAGAGCCAGGGAATGGATCCTACTTCCCTGCTTCCTAGTTGGATTACCTAAAGAAGGAACTTGGTCTCTTTGAACTTTAGTGTCCTCATACATTAATGGGGCTAATAATGCAGAAGACTGATAAATAAATGAAGCAATGAATGGAAAATACGTAGCACAGCACATACCACTTAGTAACTGCTCAATAATGTTGAGATACAATTGCTAGCATTACTACATGCAAGCTTTATGTTGCAGAAAAAAACATGGCTTGATGCACAATATAAAAAGTATAGATTGTGTTAAAATAGGGGATCAACAGAACATCTTAAAAACACAGTTACTATTCAGAACATCTACACTGTTTCATAATCACAAAACATGCATAATTAAAAATAAGTGAAAATTGTATTAAAATGAATTTCTGAAGATAATCAACTTTACTATGATCGAAAAGCCTACAACACAGATAATGCAGACATTAAATATAAATAAATCTGGAAAATCATGTGTATTGAGAAAGTTTTAATCAACTGTTATGCTTAAAAAACACATTGGCATTGTAGGAAAAAAGAAAAAAGAATCAAAAACTTCATTGAGCATGTATGACAGCTGAATTAAGTATTTATTTACAAACACATCCCCCCAAGGAAAAAAAAATGTCATTCACCTGTACCGGTGCTTACAACGTACGGATCCAAACTTGCTGAGTTTTCTTGACAGTGAATTAGAGTCATTTTCTGGCATTCTAATCGGTTTTTAAAAGAAAATGGGACAAAGACTCAATGTCACAGGCATTCTCGGCCACCTCTCTCTCCTAATACAAACTTTATAAAGGACCCCAGCCATTTTGTAAGAATACCTCTCCAACACCATGCTATTCATACTCCATGAGGATGAAACAAGGAATAACTCAATTTTGTTTCCATTTAAAAAACAACAAAAAATAAAGCTTAACGTATTAACCAGCTAAATTTTTATCTTTACAGTATAAAAGTGTGAAACAAAGAAAAAAGTATCCCTACAATCAGTTCTCTAGTTTCATCTGACCTGACCTCCCAGGAGTCCTGCATGCAGTTGCCAGCACCTTATTCATCAAGACATTCTCATTCTCTTTCCTTGTTTCCCAGGATACGACACACTCTTCTGACTGCTCTTCTCATACTCTACACTGGCTCATTCTGCCCTCTAATGTCAGGAGGGCCACCAAGCTCAATCCTTGGAGTTCTGCTTCTCTCGCCACTGTTTCCATTGGTGACTTTGTCCAACCACTTCTGTAAATACCTACTTAAGTGACATCATCAATTCTGGTCTTTCTAGTGAGCCTTGTATACCTAACTGCCTTATCACATCTCTACCTAGATGGCTGATAGGCTTTTCAAATTAATTATGCACAGAATACTCCATTCCACCAATACTACATAGGTGCTAGCAACAGCTGCATGTTTTCCATAAACCTAAAAAATATTACCTTCATCCTTTCTTGTAGTATCAAAGATATATCTCTATCTATGTGTTTAAGTGCCTATGTGCATATATACATATATGTACACATACATGAATATATGTGTGCATATATGCATGTATTAATATAATCCAGAGAATTAGGAATTGAGAAAATAAAAGGGAAACAATTCCAAATTTCTGTTTGAACATAGAAATCTTTTTATAAAAATAAATGCCATTTTCATTTATTAAGACAGCAAAATTTTTTATCAATTTACCTAAAAAATGTATGATGTTCTACACTGCACTTCCAGAGATGCTTGCAGGCAGTTTTACTTCGAGCTTCAAAAAAGAATGAGGTTTCATTACACTAAGAGACAAAGAAAGAGAGATAATATGAATAATGACCATAGAATTTTTCAAATAACAGCCCCCTTGAGGTAACAAAAATTCAAGCGAGAGATTATTAACACATCAAGAATAATTATTTTTGGAGAGGTGCATTAATTAACATTTGATATCTAACATATCTTCCATTAATTAATATTTGATAAATTTCATTTAAATCTTAAAGCACCTTTATTACCTACTTTTACTTCGCCCCATGACTATAGGCAGTCTGGATGATGGCAGTGAAATACTACAACATCTCCCTCATAAATGGCCACTAATACAGGAGAAGCACAGATCAGGTGAAAATCAACTTCCAACAAAAAGAAGATGCCCATAAATTCAGTCCTTAAGTGTATTAGTTCCAGGGATGAACAAGTCACACATAAAACAATGATAAGAATCTCAGGAAGAGCCACTAGGAGGAGGGACCACCCCAGCAGCATAATCTGGGAAAATTAAATAATACCTCTGATGCCAAGTTTCTCCATTCTGCATCAAGTTACCGAGTAAATCAAATTAAACAACATGACATATGTTATGTTTCATATAATAGGTGTATAATACATGTTAATTATTATTTTAATCCAGTAGTTACTTGATTCTCTATATTTAATATGTAAGAAATAAAGCAACAATGAAGGTACAAATCAGCCCTCTATAAGTTCAACATACGCAAATTTAACCAAACTTGAATCAAAAATATTAAGGAAAAAAAGAATACAAATTTAAAAAGCAATGAAGCATAATATCTATTTACATAGCATTTATATTATGTTAGATATCAAAAGTAATCTAGAGATGACTTAAAATTATATGGGTGGATGCATGTAGGTTATATGCAAATACCATGCCATATTTATGAAGAACTTGGACATCCTCGAATTTGGGAGGAAGGTTTCCAAAACCAATACCCTGTGGATGCTGAGGAACAACTATACAAGCATACCTTGGAGATACTGTGTGTGTAGTTCCAGACTACTGCAATAAAGTGAATATTGAAGTCAAGTGGTTGCATATATTTTTTTTGTTTCCTAGTGCATGTAAAAGTGATTTACACTATACTGTAGCTTATTAAGTATATAACAGCATTATGTCTTAAAAAACAACATATATACTGTAATTTAAAAATACTTTACTGTTGAAAAATGGTAAAAATCATCTGAGCCTTCAGGAAGTCACAATCTTTTTGCTGGTGGAAGGTATTGCCTTAATGTTGATGGCTACTGACTGACCAGGATGGTAGTTGCTAAAGGTTAGAGTGGCTATATCAATTTCTTAAAATGAGAAAACAATGAAGTGTTCTGTGTTAATGTTCTCTTCCATTCAAGAAAGATTTCTCTGTAGCACATGATACTACTTGATAGCATTTGACCCAGAGTAGGCCTTCTTTCAAACTTGGAGTTAATCTTCTCAAACCCTGCCACTGCTTTATCAATTAAGTTTGTGTAGCATTTTAAATTCTTTGTTGTCATTTTAACAATGTTCACAGCATCTTCACCAAGAGTAGATTCCATCTCAAGAAACCATTTTTGTTTATTCATAAGAAGGAAATCTTTATTCCTTCAAGTTTTATCATGAGATTGTAGCAATTAAGTTATACCTTCAAGCTTCACTTCTAATTCTACTTTTCTTGCTATTTCTACCGCATCTGCAGTTAATTCCTTCACTGAAGTCGTGGACCCCTCAAAGTCACCATGAGGGTAGAAATCAACTTCTTTCAAACTCCTGCTAATCAGAATAATCTGACCTCCTGCCATAAATCATGCATTGTCTTAAGGGCATCCAGAATGGTGAATATTTTCCAGAAGTTTTTCAATTTGCTTTGTCCAGATCCATTAAATAAATCATTATCTATTGCATCCATAGCTTACAAAATATACTTCTTAATAACATTTGAAAGCCAAAGTTACCTCTTGATCCATGGAGTGCAGAATAGATACTGCAATAGCAGGCATGAAAACATTAATCTCCTTGTACATCTCCATGAGAGCTCTAGAGTGACTAGGTGCATTGTTGATGAACAGTAATATTTTGAAAGGAATCTTTTTCTCTGAGCAGTAGATATCAGCACTGGGCTTAATATATTCACTAAGCCGGCCAGGCGCTGCGGCTCACGCCCGTAATCCCAGCACTTCAGGAGGCTGAGGTGGGCAGATTACCTGAGGTCAGGAGTTCGAGGCCAGTCTGGCCAATACGGAGAAACCTCGTCTCTACTAAAAATGCAAAAATTAGCTGGGTATGGTGGCGCACGCCTATAATCTCAGCTACTCAGGAGGTTCAGACAGGAGAATGGTTGAACCCAGGAGGCAAAGGTTGCAGTGAGCTGAGATTGCGCCACTGCACTCCAGCTCAGGTGACAAGAGTGAGACTGTCTTAAAATATATAAACATATAAAATACATTTATTATATATATATATACATATATATATTCACTAAACCATGCTGTAAACATATATGCTATCATCCAGGCTTTGTTGTTCTATTTGTAGAGTACAGAGTACAGTTAGCATCATTTGTATGGACCCCAGAATTTTCTGAATGGTAAATAAATATTGGCTGCAATTTAAAGTCACCCACAGCAGTAGCACCCAACAAGACAGTCAACCTGTCCTTGGAAGCTTTAATGCAGGCATTGACTTCTCTTTATAGCTATGAAAGTCCTAGATAAGAACTCCTTCCAATGGAAGAAGGCTGTTTTGTCTCCACTGAAAATCTGTTGTTTTGTGTAGTCACTTTCATCAACAATCTTAGCTGGATCTTCTGGATTACTTGCTGCAGCTTCTAAATCAGCACTTGCTGCTTCACCTCATACTTCTTATGTTATGGAGATGACTACTGTCCTTTAACCTCATGAACCAACCTCTGCTAGCTTCCTACTTTTATTCTGCTGTTTCCCTGTCTTGCTCAGACTTCACAGAATTGAAGACAGTTGGAGACTTGCTCTGGATTAGAGGCTTTGGTTTAAAGAAATGCTGCAGCTTGTTGGATCTTCTATCCAGACCACTCAAACTTTCTCCTTATCAGCAATAAGACCGTTTTGTTTATTATTTTTGTGTTCACTGGAGTAGCTCTCCGAATTTCCTGCAAGAATTTTTTTTTGCATTTTTAACTTGGCTAACTGGCCCAAGAGGCCTAGCTTTTAGCCTCAGCCTTCAAGATGACTTCCTCACTAAGCTTAATCATTTCAAGCATTTGATTTCAAATCCCAGATGCACAACTATTCCTTTCAGTTGAACACTTAGAGGTTACTGTAGGGTTATTAACTAACCTAATTTGAATATTGCTGTGTCTTGTAAAACAGGAAAGCCTAAGGAGAAGGAGAGAGACATGGAATGGCTAGTCTGCAGAGCAGTCAGAACACACGTATCATTTATCAGTAAGTTCAGTATCTTACACAGATACAGTTTGTGGCACCCCAAATCAATTACAATAGTAACATCAAAGATCAATGAAAAGCAGCCCCAAATCATTTTCTCACAAAGAGCAGCCTGCAAGCTAGGAGCTTGCATGGGTAAGTGTTGGCAGGAACGAAGGACTAGACATTTTCAAAATGGCGGCTCCATCTTTCCTTCTCTGCCAGTCACGTGTACTACAAAGAAGCAGACAAGATGGCACAGATCAACTGCAAAGCCCATTTGCATAAGAAGATTAGGGTGGGGTAACCAGCCTTCCCCGTACACTGTGTAGACGTTATACCTTATAGAACCAACCTGTGAGCTCAGTGTAAATCAGACACCACCTTCTCCAGCCTGCCTGTAAAATCTGCTGTGGTCCATGGTCCATCAAAGATCACTGATCACAGATACTGAAGCGGCTGCACTGTCTGGGATATATACCCTGGAGTTCAGTGTCATGCATTGAGAAATAATTCAGGACGTGGACACATGTGGGTAAGTTAAGGGGTGGGAAGTTTAACAGACAGAATAAAGGAGAAAGGAGAGCAGCTCCCTGAGAAAGAGAGAGAGAGACATCCAAAAAAGCAGGGAGGCCATGGACTACAGCAGATTTTACAGGCAGGCTGGAGAAGGTGGTGCCTGATTTACACTGGGCTCACAGATTGGTTCTATCAGGTATAATATCTACATAGTATACCGGGGAAGGCTGGTTACCCCACCCTAATCTTCTTATGCAAATGGGCTTTGCAGTTGATCTGTGCCATCTTGTCTGCTCCTTTGTAGTACATGTGGCTGGCAGAGAAGGGAAGATGGAGCCGCCATTTTGAAAATGTCTAGTCCTTAGTTCCTGCTGACACTTACCTATGCAAGCTCCTAGCTTGCAGGCTGATCTTTGTGAGAAAATGATTTGGGGCTGCTTCTCATTAAAAAGAAAATCCGTATCAAGGACTCCCATGCCCTTGCTATCTGCCTAAGTAATTCCTTCTTAACTCCTATATCACTATCACATATATAATAATAATGAAAAAGTTTGAAATACTATTGCAAGAATTACCAAAATGTGACACAGTGACATGAAGTGAGCACATGCTGTTGGAAAAATGTCGCCAATAGATTGTTCGACAAGGTTGCCACAAATCTTCAATTTGTTAGAAAAAAATAATAATACAGTATCTGCAAAGCACAATAAAGTGAAATGTAATAAAATAAGATCTGCCTATAATTCTAATTTTGCAGAAAATACTATTTATATTTTAAGTAACTGAATAGAAAACTAAGCAAAACACAATATAAGTGCTAACATAATAAACCACAAGCTCTGTGAAGTTACGTACTTGCTAATTTAGTTTCAAAGCTACAAACCAAACTGAAGTCTCAAATGCAGCAAATGCCTCTGAAATGAGGTTTCTATGGACTCATAAACCACAAAACAATCAGGGCAAAAGAATAACTGAAATTATTTGTCTCCTACTTTTAATAAGGACAGAACATTTGCATGTGTAAAATCTCTCCCAAGTCCAACTTCAATCATGCTGCCCAACTTAAAAGTTGATTTGTAAGATGAAGAGATCTGATGGAAACAAACCAACATACGCACATTACAGCAAGGATAGCGGTAATTCCAAAACCTTGTCTGGTGGAGGAAGAAAGTTAGGATACTTTTCAGGTTTCCGGCTTGGGAGCTACTAAAATATAGCAAGTGGAGAAAACAGGCATTTGAATAAGGGAATAGACAGTAAGTTCCAGTTGAGGTACTTTGATTTCAAGGTCCCCATGGGACACCTAGTGGGCCAATAAGGATGCAGGTGCACAGAGCGAGAGAGGCCACATCTCCTCACACAGGTGATCTTTCTGAGTGAGCAAGACTGCTCAGGGAGAGCACACAGAATGGATGAAGGTGGAATCACTGCAAAGTCGCTCCTGAAAGTGGAGTGAGAGAGGTCCAAATAAACCAGGAAACAGTGTCAGAGAGGCTGGGAAGAGAGAGTACAACTCTCAAGTGACCCAGAAAGGTCAAATCAAGTTTGAAAGGAGACTGCATTTCACGGTAAGAAATCTTCTGAGGCCTTTGTGAAAGGAATAGGGGTTATACAATTAGAGATGAAGAAGAAAAGTCAATAAATTCACAAAGTGTTTTCCTTAACAGAAAAATAAACTGGTGGCAGAGGATAGGGGCTTGGGAAAGGGGATGCACAGGAAATCATAGAAGTTCCTCGAGGCAGGGAGGAAAAGCCCAGGCTTTTGTCAGAAAATAGGAGCCCTTAGAGAGAAAATTAGTTTTTATTTTACCTTTCTTTCTTTAAATATCCAGTCATGCATTGTATAAGCACATTTTCGTCAATGATGGGTTGCATATACAACAGTGATTCATTAAGATTATAAATGCATTTTAACTGTGCCTTTTCTGTGTTTAGATATGTTTACATACACAAATACTCACCACAGTGTTCCACTTGCCTTCAGTATTCAGTACAGTAACATGCTGTACAGGTTGGCAGCCTAGGAGCAATAGGCTATACTGTATAGCCTAGGTATCGTGAAAGGAAATTGAATTTGAAGACTCCAAACTCATTTAGCTGAAGAGAAAATTCAAGCTGGGAGCTGGGTCACGTAAACCTGCCTCTCCCTTTTGGTTCCTAAATAAGACTGCTACAAGATGAAAAGCTACATGACTCCCTCATATTTTTCCCACAAGGAAATTCCTAGTGAGCTGTTAAAACTTTATCCTGGCAAAGCAAACTGACAGCTCATCTTTACAGGTACAGTCACCCCTGATTGTATCTGACTCTTCCCTTACCCCATTTTGTCTATGTTATCTGATGTAAAATGCAGATTCTTCATATTTTTCCTCTGCCCCTTTTGTCATCCTATCTAAAAAAAAAAAAAAAAAAAAAAAAGTAGATTCACTGAGCCAGACAAAGGCATGAATGACTAATTTTCCCTACCCCAGCTCTTACATTAAAACTGTGTGCTTCTCAACATCCTACCCTTTACCCTTTAAATTTGGAGCCCTCAAAATCACCTTCAGGGAAAGGCACAGACCTGTCTCCCTGGTGTGTCCTTAACTTTGGCAAATAAATCTCCTAAAATGATTGCGGCTTGTCTCATTATTTTCCTGACCAACAGTATGTAGTAGGCTAGACCAGTTAGGTTTGTGTAAAAATATTCTATGATGTACCCACCATGACAAAATCGCCTAATGACTGTTTCTCAGAACATATCCCTGTCATTGACATATGACTGTATAATAGGTACATGGCAAAAATGCCAAAGTTATTCAAAGTGGGTATATAATGACAACTCAATCTCCCTCCCAACACTATCCCCAATTCCCTTCCCCAGAGGCAATCACTACTGTAAGGGGTGAGTGTTTTTAAGGGCACTGAATTATCCTAAAATGGAATGTACAAGTTATTCATTTAAAAGTAAGTCTGCTTACAACTGCATTCTATCAAGACGAATTGTTAAGATAAAGAGAAGACTTAGACAGGCTGCCCCTGCTCACCTCCCACCCCACTACCTCCTTCCTCAGTACGTGGACCCTCCCTTCCCTGTGCCTTTCAACAATGGAAGTACTTCGTGTGGCGTACATACTGAGAATTACCACCTACTAGAAATGACGGTTGAGAATGATTTCTGTGTGACATAGACATTTTTATATATTTAGCCAAAGCATCCAAAACAAGGTATAATTTAAGTACTTAAATAAAAATATCAAAATTTATTTAATTACATACTTCCCAAGACTTCCAAGAATAAAAGAGAAACAAAGTATTCCATCTTAAAATAAAACATAAGTCTCCTCTAAATCTCACACTTTTCTTAGTCTGGTTTTCAGCTTTATTCTTCAGGTAGATGACTGTATCCTTTTACTTTTCAAGTAGAGACCTGGTCAAAGGATACCTAATGTTTAACAATTTTTTTTAAAAACTACCATCACTTAAAGGGTAAAAGATATTTAAAATCCAACCAAAATTGGGTTTTTCTCAAGTTTCCTTGGATACAAATATATTAAAGGATCAAAAGCACCTCCCTACTGGCTTCCTAATTATTTCTGCCAAGTACAAATGACAAGTATGAACTCATTCTCCACTTAGAGTGAGCTTTAGGACAAGCTGCCTGTTTTTTAATCCTGTTATTGGCTGAATGATCCAAATACTAAAAAGAGGGTTAACATAATAGAAACAGGAGCCAGGTATTCTGAATAAATTCTGTGTACTTTTGCCACGTACAGTAACTGCTGGCAAGAATTCCACTGCATGGCATTTTGAATCTCTTTCCACTACTCTCTCACTTACCAAACCTTTTCCAGATAAACATGGCCAATTTGCACATTTCCACTCATTCACACAAAGATGAACAGCTGCTTAATTAAAGAAGTTCATTCCAATCTCCTGCTGAAATACTTTATACAAGAATCCAACGCTTGCTTTTTGTAAAATTTCTCAAACATCTTTATAGCTTTGGTCATTTCATACTGAAGCAAAGTTATTCTCTGAATCTATTTCTTTTTAACTCATAAATGAATCAAGCTTAAGTCACTTATAAGTCCAATATCATATGGATATTACTTCCCCATGTGTCTCTGGGTAAACCTGACTCAGACCCCCAATTCCATCATTTGTAAGAATTCTGGATCTGATTATATCAGCAAATTCCCAACCTAACTAACTCTGGTCTTCCCAGTTTCTTTTCCCATTTTGGCTGGCAATGTCTCTCTTAGCAAGCTTAAAGAAAGAATTCTACTTTTGCCTAGCTTCTTCTAAGGGTACTGAGATTACTGACAGGATCACTGAGGGGCTCACACTGCCAGTGGCATACCCACTTATTCTGCCTGGGCCTAGTCCCATTTCACTGCCTCTATCAAGCCTACATTCTTGAAACAAGAATGCAATCCTGCACTCTCACAGGTTCCTCACTGTTTTTGTTTTGGGAAACAGCCACACCTGGGCAGTCTGCCTTCCCCAGGCTCCCTAAAATTATGGGTATTAATACCTTTCTCAATCCCATTATATACCTGGCTCACATCCAAGGTGACATTAGAAGTAACTCAAGATACACAGTGTACATCATCACTGAAGAGCAAAAGAGATGAGTACTTCTAAAATAGTAAAATGCAATCATTATATTAATACCTGAAGGTCTACAACAGAGAGGTTTCCTACTGACATTCCATAGAGGTGGGAGAGAGGCTAAAAAGAAGTGGGAAGATCTCAAGTGTAAATAAAGCACTATGAGATTTTTGCTTTTTTCTATCCAATCCACACAAGATTTACATTAACTCGGCAATCATTAACTTACTTTAGGTTCTAGAGAGAAAAACAAAAATAGTCAGACGGCTGGTAGCAAATGACTAAAATAAATTTCTTCTTAATTACTGATCATGCAAATGAAGGCAAGTAGTCGAAGTGAAAACTGTATTCTCTAAATGGAAACAGATACCAAAGAAAGCTTACAAGATTTTAAGTCTTTTGAAAAATTTTATCTTTCTAAATGGTGACACTGAATGACTGCAGTTGTAAAAATTAAACTATACTGGTAAACATGATATCCTGGCACCATGTTTGTTTTAACGGCTTTCCTCATATTTTTCATGCTCTTTTTGCTAGGCATCCTGAGTTCAAATCGGACTAATGAATTCAGGGTGAGTCCTGCAACAAAATTCACCAATTTTGTCATTACTTGGAAAAGGAAGTCAGAAGGAAATTTTAAGACACTGAATAAAACATGATCTTATTCATTCAAGCTTTACACAATGCTCCCCAAAAAGTGTTTCTTATAACGCAAGAGTCTTGTGATATCGGCACAGAAGGGCTCTTTGCTCAGGTAATTATGGGAAACACTGGGCTGAACACTCAGACCTTTAATGCGAACCGGGAACCTCCAAGAGCTCGTCAAGTTGTGGGTTGTTCTCCTAACTTATTTGAGCAAAGAACTTTCTTTCAGGGAAGTGTACAGTTAAGTACTCCAGCTTAAAAAATATTGCACTATACATAAAGATCCCTCTACACACACACACACATTTTAAAAATATGAAATACATGTAATATGGTTTCAATTGAAAATTTCTGTGCATTTCAGCACAGCACTTGAATAAAATTCATTTCCATCTCTGCATGTATCATATTTGCTGTTTTGTAAGAACAAAAACAGCAGTATATTCTAGTATTCTTGTCAGCTATGTAGGTTATATTTCAAAATATATGCTTAATGTGAAAACCACCTTACCCATTTTACAGATGAATACATTGATTGCTTGATCAATAATTACATATAACTTTAGCTCACAGAAGCATAAGGATTAGAATTGAATAGGATGTGTCAGATTACACTGCTTCTCCTCTTTCCTCCAAAAATTCTAAGAGAGAATATGAGCCAGAAAATAGAAAATATTTACATCATATTTCAGTAAACTTTGAAAACTATCCTGTTGAGCTCGCTCTTATTATTATTTGAAGGAATTCACAGATACACACATAGAAGTCCAAATGGATTTTCCTGTAATAGTTTATATCCTACCTTCTCCTCATCTGTTTTGTAGTATTCCTAAAAAGTCAACATTTCTCACATATTTGCAGACTGATTTAATTTTTGTTTTAATAACTTTTATTCCCAATCTTAGTGTTTTTTTAAAAGTCTAATAAACATTATTAATCTTATTAAAATGAAGGTATATCTAGTAAGATTTACTGATACTCAAATTTTTTGTAGGAGAATTTTCATTACTTCTAAACACGTGGCCCATGTATTTTAATTATGACAAAGTCAGCAAAACACATCAGCAAGGGAAGCAAAGGGAAAGCCATGGGCTTGAGAGACCTGGGCTTCCCTTCCTGCTATAGCATAAGCTATTCAGTGGCCAAGAATAAGGTCATCCCATGGTCCTTCCCTGTGCAAGACTGCAATAGCTCTAAGTGGCACAAGGTAAAGGCAGTTCCAACACACAGACATGGACTGGGTGCCCATTACATGTCCAACTTTGCATTGAGTGCTTGCAACCTCACAGCAGCTTCATAAGAGATATTATCATCCTCATTTTACAGATAACGAAACATAGGTTAAATGTTGCTCAGTGAACTGCCCATAGTTAGTGAGCGAGAGACCTGGACTTAAAACATTTATTTGATCACACCTAACAGTCCATCACTGAATCTGAAAGACTCCAAAGTAAACTGTCATGTGGCATCAGAACCCATTACTAACAGACACACTTAAGAATAGTTGGGGAAAATATTAAATCTATAGTTCCAGGACTCCTATACATTGTAGTTAGAGACACAAAATGGTACAACTATAAATGAAGTGTGACCAAGCAATCCCATTACTGGGACTTTAACCCACAGACATCCCTCCAAAAACACGTATGCACAAAATTACTGAATGAAGAAAAATGTGTGACTGTAAAACACTGAAAACTTTTCCTAAATATTCAAGCATGAGACATTCCTTGAATAAATTATGGTACATACATTCAATAAGAGGGCTATGTATGAAAGAAAGAAATCTCTCAATGAACTAATATAGAAAGATTTCTAGGACATATTACTAAATGAGGGGAAAAAAACCAACACAGTACAAAAGCCAATACAGTATGCTACCTTTTAGGAAAAAAAGAATGAAAATAAGAAGGAAAATAAAATGCTTATTTTTACAAAAAGAAACACAGGGAGCATGAACTAGGAAACAACTAACGTTGGCTACCTACAAGGAAGCATGGCAGAACAGGATGGAAGGAATGTGGAGTTGGTGATAATTCTCTGAGTTTTTGAGTACTTTTGATTTTCGAAAGCAAGTTAACCTTCTACATATTAAAAATATATAATTAAAGAATGTGAAGGAGAGGAAGCTAAAACTGAAAACAAGCTGAAACAATAAACCTAAGTAGATTTCAAATGAATATATAAGCACAGGAATGAAGAAAGAAGACCTGAATGATGAGAAGGAGGGAAGAAAGACAGACCAATCCAAGTAAATTTTGAACACAGTACTTGACTCTTAGGCCCTCTGTCTTGGCGAACTGATATATGTGAATGAAAGAACAGCAAATAATTGTCCATTTTAGTGGTCTGACTAAAGCAATTCTGAAACTACATGATATGCATTATAGAACTGAGCAAATGAGTAAATGTGTGGCTTTTGTTGGAAGCCAAAATTCTCATGGACAAAGAAAGGACATATAAATATAAAACGACAGGGGGTAAGGAAGAACCCTGTGGGACAGGAACTGGAGGTATGCTGTGAACTCATGATTTCTAAGTCTATGTATCAATATGTGTATGCCTATGTGTACATGTATTTCTATTTGTATGTACGTGTATTAGGATCTATGTGTGTGTGTATGAGGTATATATTCCCTAGCTCTTCCCTGAAAAGGCCAAGAAGCAAAGCCACCTTAGTACTAATGACCACACCTAGCACCCAGATCTAGACCATTTCCAAGTAAAAGGAACCAGAACTCCTCGGAAAACAGCTGACATCAGGGTGGGGCATGGTTGATACAACATGCATCTGAATATACTACACTAAAAAAAGAAGATATTAGTCCCAAAATGATAGGGGCAGATCCAAAAGAACGAGGAGTCACATCAAAGGGGATCCCATTGGCCAAATCTGAACAGCAAAATAGTTAGGTACCTATGCAAACTAATGCAAGAACATAAAACCAAATACCAGGTGTTCTCACTTGTAAGTGAGAACTAAACATTGAATACACATGAACATGAAGATGGAAATAACAGACACTGGGGACTACTGGATCGGGGAGGCATGTACTGAAGAACCACCTGTTGGGTACTATGCTCACTTCCTGGGTGATGGGATCATTAGCACCCCAAGCCTCAGTATCACACAATATGCCCATCTCACAAACCTGCACATGGACCCTTTAATCTATAATAAATGTTGAAAGTAGTAAAAATAAAAAGGTATAGTAATGTATTTTAAACCACTGAAAAAACAAGAGCTAAAAAGTACTGACAATAGATAAGTAAAAGGGAGAGAAGGCAGGGCTCTTGCTTCAATAGAATGCTGAGAGCTGACTCTTAAATGTAGAGAGAGTAGAAAGCTAGAAAAATCAGCATTTTGCAACCATCTTAGTTGAAGATTGGATCAGGCAAGAATCCTCGATGAATGCTAAATTTACAGAGAATTTTAAAGAGGAACTGGGAATTTGCATTGATTTAAAGCATCTCCCCATAGACTACTTATTAGTTGCGAGAGAAAGAGAGAGAAGAGAGGAGAGAGGAGAGAGGAGGAGAGGAGAGAGGAGAGAGGAGGAGAGAGGAGGAGAGAGGAGGAGAGAGGAGGAGAGAGGAGGAGAGGAGAGAGGAGAGGAGAGAAGAGAGAGGAGAGAGAGAGAAGCAGGAATCATACAGCAGAGAAATCAGGCCACACTGTGATGAGTGATCAAACTTAAGAGCCAATGAGGGACAGGTGGTCACCATGTGCTCCCAGATGGGACACCTGAGAAGGACACTATTTTACCAGTGCAGCTGTACAGCTAGGAATGTATAACCTTAGTCTAATCACAAGGAAACAGCTGAAAAACATGAAATAAGAAACTCTGTTTTAAAACAGTGGGGTACAACTCTATTCTTTTAAAATGTCAATGTTATAAAAGATAACAAAATGCAAGAAAGTGTTCCAGATTAAAGGAAGTTACCTAAATTCTATACTGTAGGGGGGAAATGCTGAAAAGGACATTATTAGGTCAACCAACAAAACTGGAATAGGGAAGCTAGACAGTAAACGTATTATATCATTATTAATTTATTAAGTTGTTAAACATACCATGGTTACATCAGAATATCCCTATTCTTAGGAAATACACACGTACATATTTATAGTCTATGACATTTGTAACTTACTCTCAAGCTGTTCTAAAAAGAATCACCTGTGTGTTTAAGGAGAAAAAGAAAGCACAAATAACAAAGTCAGTCAAGTAAAATGTTAATCATAAGTGACTCTAGGTAACAGTAAATGAGTATGTTCTTTGCAGTATTTTATTTTTTGCAACTTTTTTATAAATTTGGAATCATTTGCAAATAATACTTTTTAATATCTACAGAACCATTTAAAATGTGAAAGGAACCCCCACATAAGTGTGACCTCTTGTGCTTGCTGACAAACTGTGGTGACTCCTGGCTATCACTGCTTCCCATGTACTCTCCTTACAGCAAGCTCAACAACTCTGCCAAGTGGATCTCATTACTTGCAGCCAGGGTTGCCAGGAACCTTTTGGTTCTACATCCTGTCACACGAGGTAACTTTAGCTGAGGTTAGTTTCCTGAAGTATTATATATAAAAGCAAGTACAGCATCATTTATTCATTCTTTCATTTATTTCACAAGTGTGCTTACTACATGCCAAATTCTTGGCCAAGTCCTGTGTCAGGAATTACATCCTTCCCCTTGTCACAAAAATCAAGAAATTCCAGTATGATCCTAAATTCCCATTTTCTACAAAATCATTGAATCTGCTTCCAATCAAACAATTTTACCTTCAAAATGCTTCCCACATCTGCCCACTTCTCTCCATCTTTGCAGTGAGTCCTCTCATCTCCCCGTGATCACATCTACTCTGTCTGCCTCTGTGCTTAAATCTGTGAAGTGTTGCACTCTGCAGCCAAAGAGTGCTTTCTGAAATGCACATCTGATCATGGAGGGTAAAGCCCAGAGTTAATGTCACACCCAATTTCCCCCAAGTCCTCAATCCATTCTCAAGTGTTGAGTCTGAGCTCAAACCCACAGGTAAGAGAGGCTCTCCCCTGAAAAGGGTCAGGTTGAACAAGGTGGTGCACTAGAACCACCCCATGTTCTTTAGGTCTTGTATCCCACATCTCCAGAGGGAATGGGCAGACATGGAAACCCAATCCTCACTCTCTTCCTAATCGACTGGACCAATTCTCATGATGCTCCTTATCTCTGTGTATCCCAGTCACCTCCAAATAATGCTTACTGAGCACACCTCCTCGCCTATCTCTTTTTTCATCACCACCCATCTCCTGAAACCCTTGCTTTGTACCCTCTGGAATACTTGGCCTCTCATCCACAAACCCCTTGCTCCTCAATCTGTTCCTTTATATGTCTTTCACCCTCCTATACTAGGAGATACTTGGCTTTCCCTGAAGACCCTGCTTCTGCTGCAGTCCTCAAGAGATGGATGCGTCTTCTGTCTCCACTGTTCTCACATCTGTGAGCCTAAAAGTGGGGGAGGATCCTCCTTGCTCCACAGTGCTGCTTTCAGACCATTCTCTCTCTTTCCTTCCTCCTAAAATTCCCAGCTTTGGATCTTATCAGTTTATGAGATTCTGCAATCTTTCATGGTGGCTGTCATCCTTAAAGTCATCCTCCTCATATCCTGAGGCTGGCATAGTCCCTGCCAGCTATATTCCTATTTATTCCCCTTGTACCAAAACAACTCAAAAGAGTTGTCCATACTCACCATCTCCAATTCTTATCTTCCTGTTACTGTTACCTCTCTTATGGGTTTTTCTTAATGAATATTAATTAATTTATTTGTTCATTCTCCTGTTAATGGAATTCTGGGTTAATTTCTCTCACTTTTACATAAGTGCTGCACAGAACGTATCTCTAGGGTATATATACTTAAGAGGGAAACTGCTGGGTTGAAGCTCAGTCTTCCAATCCACTGAAACTCATCTTGTCAGTGGTCTTCTACATTCCTAAATTCACTGGCCCATTCTCAGCCCTTACCCTATCTGACATATCAGCATCATTTGACACATGCTTAATACATGACATGCTTAATACATGACACATGCTTAATGCATGCTTAATACTTGGCATTCAGGATAATTAATGTTCCTTCTACCTCACTGGCTGATTCTTTTCAGCCTCCTTTGCTGGTTCTCTCTCTTCTTCTCTCATTTATACTCATTCTCCTAGTGATTTCTGATAGTCTCATGGCTTCAAAAACCAGCAGATACCAATGATTCTCAAATTTATATATTTTGCTCAGACTTTGGTACTGAATGCCAGGCTCACATAGCTCACTTCTTATTTATTATCTCCACTTAGATGTCTAAAAGACATCTCAAATAAAAAATGTTCAAAAGGGACTCCTGATCTTCCTCAAGTCTGCTCTATCCATAGCCTTCTCCACCTCACCTGATGGTAGCTCTATCCTTCCTGCTTTTCAGGCCAAACTCGTTTAAGTTACCAGGACTTCTCTCTGTAATATCTGCCCACATTCAAGAAACCCTGGTGGCAAAATCCATAATCCAAAAGCGTCTCTGCACTTTGACTGTTGTCAGCTTGACCCACTGAGATAGAGACATTATCATCTCTTGCCTGGATTTTGAAATATGCATAAGTTGTTGAATGAGTTAAGAGGCAACAGTCTTAGTTCTCAAGTTATTCAAAATCAACCATTTGATAATAAACTTAAAAAAAATTCAACACCTACTAAAAAACACGTATTCCCAAAACCAAAAACACATAGTGATAAAAGAGTAGTGATGTTTTTGTTAAAACAGAAAGCCAATCAAGGATGCCTTAGACTGTTACATCACTTAGTACTCTTCTAGAAGTTCAGACCAACACTATAAAATATGAAACATAAATAATAGAATTGGAGAAACAAATTATTTTCATTTGCAAGTGATATACCTATAAACATTTACGAGAATCAAATTAAGAACTCTTGGCTGGAATACAACAAGAATTCAGCAAAACAACTAGTTCTGAGATAAACAAAATTCCACGGCGTTCACTTCTCTTAGCAAAAACCAATTAGAAGAGAAAATAGAAAGAAAAGATTGCATCTGTAACAGCAAGAAAAAAAGTAAAACACATAAAAAGAAAAATCAAACACCACGAACAAACATCAAAACAGATGAATAAATCTAACAAAAAAGGAAAAATTCTCATGATACGATATAAAATACAAAGGCATGTACAAAACCACACAGGGGATAATCTACATGTATGTATAAATACCTATATTATACATTCACACTGATAGGGTGAAACCTAGAAGCAACTGTACCAAAATATTAATACCTCTGAGTTTTAGGATAAAGAGTCATTTTAATTTTCTTCTTTGCAGGGTATTTTTTAGATTTTCAACAGTGAACATGTAAAGTCTTTATACTAAAAGTTTAGTTGTTTGTAAAAAAATTATGTAAACAACAGTACTTATTTTGAAGTTTAATGCATGAAAGTGTCTCTGAATTTGGACTAAATGCGCTGACCATACTAAGTCTTTCTGACCAGATCAGCAAACCAGCAGAATAAGCATTTCAACCATTCTTCATGATGAATGTGATTACTGTTCCAAGTGATGGGTTTTCAGGGGCTTTTTAATTCAATTTGTGATTCCAGTTAGGCCTCCATAATAATCATCAACTTAATTCTACCATTATGTAAATCACTGCCTGACAGAGGGGTACCCTGGTGGAGAAAGAGAAAAGACCCACAAGCAAGAATGCTCAGGAAATAGAATGCTTTGACTAAATTAATGTGATATTTAATACCAATTTTAAAAACTCCCTTTAATTCAAGCCTCTGAGTTATGTGACCTGCTTTGCCACCTTATTAAAGATCACTGACACTGGGCTTAATGACCTAGAAGTGTGCAGTATCTTGGGCCTCCCCAGACATTTCATCTCAAAGCCAAAGAAGGAATGAGGTGGGGGTGGAAGACACCTGAGCCAAGTACACAGGAAACAGGGATATTCAGTGGAGACTGCCATTTGAAAAATAACATGATGATATCAATTTTGTTGCTGTTGTTTTTGCCTAATCATGAAGAAAGAAGTTGAAAGTACATGCAGGTTAGCTGTGACTTTACCAAATATTTATCCTGAGACAGTGGTAGACATATATTTTAAGGCACTGTAATAATAACATAAAAGTCATTCACCAAAGACCTCACTCACAAAAATAACTTATAAGGGAAAGAATACTTTAAATAATAGTACTGTTTCCATAAAAGTCTCTTGATATCGTATTCTGCTAAAAATAACTGGAAATATTATTTTCAAACCTATTTATCAGACCTTATTCCTTGATTAATATTACTTAGATGAATTATTATTCGTTTGAACCTCATGGCAGGATAGGGAGAAAACTACAAAACTCTCCTATGTAATTAACTACTCTACTTTTTGAATGATTTAAATTCAGTCTTACATTAGCACATCTTTTAAAATTGAGATGTCTAATCAGGAGCTGAAGAACACATTGGATTTCCTCCAAACTAGACCATAAGAACAACTATGCAGTTTCTAGACTATCATTTCTTTAAAAATCTGGAATTTCCCTTCCTTACAAGTTGTTAAAACTCATTTCAAAATCCAATTTTAATTTGTCAGTAAATGGCAGCATGCCATATCGTTCAGGATGAGATATATTTTTTTTTCCTATTAGGAGAATGAAGAGTAGCATCAGGTTTTCTGATTCGGCAGCACATAGTGTCTGTCTCTGTGCTTCAGTTCATTGATCATTCAACAGATATTTATGAAGTTCCTACTACATGTGAAGCACTCTGCCAAATACCATGCCCCAAATGTAGCTGCAGCTATATGGGTCCTGTGTCTCAAGGCGTGCATGCATAAGCACCAATTTACTTTTTTTTTTAACCAAGAAAATCAATTCAATTCCATTAAGTTTTTGTTCTGCACAAAGTTAGTATCAGAGACAGAAGGACAGATTCTCCTATATCATGTTTTCACTCATGTATTCCATAAATATGAATTAAACATTATATTTTCACTCATCTACCCCATAATATATGGATACTTCATATAGTAGCACTTCAATGAAGCATTATTTTCACAGGTAGATCAAAAGGAAGCTTTCACATACTTGCCTTCCTTTTTCTCAAAGCTACTCGTCAAGGCTCCAAAGCACATCCAGGCACCAACAAACTCTGTGCCCATTACCCAAATACTCCCAGAGGACACTGCCAAGTTGTAAAGAAGGCCGGCATTTTTGCACTCTCACCATACATTTTCCCTTGAAAGCATCCAGAATTTCCATCTGGTTTGTCTATCACACTCGATGAAGGAAAGAGCGGAAGCGAGACTCCCAAAGGTTGTTTAATTAACATTAGAGTAAAATTAGAACACATTTTTGCATTCCTGAATGCAGGTTATACCCTTCTGATTACAACTTTTACCTTCTACCCTCACAGAGAATACTGGAAAGCAAATTTCACTAATAACAACAATCACCTCCTATTATCTCCTCTGCCCTAAAAGGGTTTTGTTTTCCTTTGCTAAAACGAAAATGCCCATTTTCTCCATTACCCTCTCATTCATTTCCCTTTCCTTCCTTAAGAAGCTGTGCATGTGAGTTAATTAACCTGGCTCCATGTGGAAGCAGCTGAAGAAAACATTTATTCACAATGTCTTTTAAGCTATAAATGAACACACAAGACACCCCCCCTTGTAATTTAAGCTAAGGACTTGGAAACTTACATCTTTTCCCAGTACTCTGAGTTCAAACTGAGTCTCCTTGAAGTGAACCTTTGTAATCCGAGGCCTAAAAAACAAAGCATATGGTGTTGTTGCTGTTTTTAAGTACTAACCTTTCAGAAAATCAGGAAAGTGTCCAGTGGAAAAGACTAGTGAATATTGGCTCCTTTATATACTGCTTCATACCCAGTACATACAGAGACAGAGAGAGTTCCCCATATGCCCTAGTTCTGTTCTCATTGTCCCGTGCTTCTCCACTGAATGCACGGTTGACCTTGGAATCCCCAGGTTGTGGTGGCAGTGCTGCCTTCCCAAACACAGTGCAGGGCCATGGGCTTCCCAGTCTCTCCAGCTCATCCCAATTTAGAGCTAAAAGTCAAAGTAGTCCTGGATCCACAGCCTACCAGCACATATTGAAATGGGTGAGAAATCCTACTACAAACAGCTCCCGTGAAGAAGAGAGTCTAGAATCACAGTGTCTGAAATTTACAAAGAAAATATATACTGAGGTGCATTAGGAGAAAACTCACACCCAATTTCACTCATTTATTTATCAACCACTGAAAATATACCTGTTTTCTTTTCCCCAACTCTTTCACTGACACAGTGAAAGTCCTTTAAGTTCAAAACAGAGTGCCAACTCTGTTCTCAAGCCATACCTACCAGAAATACTTCCCCACTTGCTTTTTATTCTTGTAGACAACAACACCAACTGGTGTTAATCCTAAGAAATACTCAGACTTGTTCTCTCCCTGCAAAAACAAACATATGCCTATTATAACCACATAGTCACATAAAATCTCTTTGTCAAAATATAATTGACCATACAAATATAATTTGTTACATTAATATTGGGTTGCATTTTTAAAAGACAGCAGCTTAGAAAGCTAGATATACTATGATAGTAGCTAACTTGTTGCTTATTTTTTTTTTCAAAGTTTTAAAGGAAATGTCCTGTTAGTGTTCTTCATACTTGTCACTTCTGTTCATTAAAACAAGCCGAGACTGAGTCAGGCCAGCAGATGACTTACTCAACATTCTTTACACAGTGGTGTTCAATCCTAGCAGCATATTAACTAAAATCACTGTGCAGCTTAAAATGCTGATGCCTGGGCACTACCAAAAACAGTTAAGTCAGAACCTCTAATGAAGAGGCCAAAGCAGTGAAAACACACAGAACTCCCAGATGATACTTCTGTGTAGTCAAAGACTGAGAACCACTGGCTTCTATCAAGGGTACTTTTGAATGGCTTCATTTATCTGTGACATGGACAATCATGAAACCAACTTTGTCCCCACCCCAACTCTCTCTAGAAAGTTTAGGCAATCACCAGCAGACACACACTTGAATTTTCTGAAGTCTCTATCATGTGTTTTCCTACTTCCACCTGTAACTTTATGACTGCTTAAAAATTTAAAAATACAGTATCTTCTGGTAAACACTCGAGAACCCTTATTTTCAGGCAATAATAAATCCAAATTACAAAAATGGGATCTTGAAAAAGTCACAGAGTGGGTACCAAGGACATGCAAAGAACTGTTTGTAATAATGTTATTTCTACTCTACGATAAACAGTAACCTGCAAAATTATATTCACAAAGAACATAACAAATTTGGAAGAATACCAGCCGATATCCACTTTCAGTTCTTAAAATTCAAATCTTAAAGGAATATGTGAAGAGTCTCATCAATCTAGCTCATTTGCCATAAACTCCTACCATCAACCAAAGGTGATTTCTAATTAGGGTAACACTACACAAATGTAGGAGCATCTTGCAGAAGACTCTCTTTATAAATTTCCTGTAGAGTAGTTTCTTTTAAAAACTGAAAACCTAACAAGATTAATGTGGCTAAAGGGAGGGAAGGGCAAATTATAATGATTCTACAGTTTTAGAAGCATTCTTAATGGACAGTGCTATGACGCATTTAATGCCCTAATGAAATGGAATCTAACATATCAGGGAACTACTACTTCCCCCAAAACCATAACTTTTATTGCCACATTAACTATATAAACAGTAATGCTTCTAAATGTAAACATATTATGAGATGGTTTCTTCTTTTAGGAAATGCTAATGAGCAAGACATGTACAAAATGAATGCATGTGTGTTATTCACACTGTAGAAAGTTTTATTGGAGTGATTTAAAAACTGAATTACATGATCCAATAGACAAAAAAAAAAAATCAGTCTATAAATACTCTTCAGCAATTCATTTCCTATAAAGAATAAAGCACCTGGCTCATTTTCTCAAATAAAATATAACTTTTGCTACCCACACTCTTCTTAATTCAAAGGCAAGGCATTCTAATCTCATTGGCATAGAATAATCAATTGGTAGCCTAAAAGCAGCAGCTCAAAGGTTAAAACTTGGATGCAGAACACTCAGCAGATTCAGTGTAATTGCTCACTGACTACTATTCAGCAAGTTTTCATAAACCACTGAAAAAAATCTGCGAGGATATTAATGCAGTGATACCTACAGTATGTGGTAACCCTCATATTGACTGAACCAATAGTAGTTGTACCTGACCTATTGCCTAATGCCTACTTTACCTGGCAAGTGATTTTATTTATGCCTTGCTGCCATAAAATCTATTTTTGGAATATCCTCCTGTTTTCTTTCTAATATGATCGATTATATACCAATTTTTTTTTTTAAAGACACAGTCTTGCTCTGTTGTCAAGCTGGAGTGCAATGGCATGATCTCGGCTCACTGCAACTTCCACCTCCCAGGTTCAAGCAATTCTCCTGCCTCAGCCTCCTGAGTAGCTGGGACTACAGGTGTGCGCCACCACAACTGGCTAATTTTTGTATTTTCAGTAGAGACAGGGTTTCATAGTGATGGCCAGGATAGTTATGATCTCTTGACCTCATGATCCGCCTGCCTCGGCTTCCCAAAGTGCTGAGATTATAGGCGTGAGCCACTGTACCTGGCCTATAAACCAATTTTAAATGGTTCTGCTGTTTAGCTAAGCCTTTTGGATCTGTTATCCAGATTGTGTTTTCAAGTCCAGTTAATTGTTTTTTACACATGGAAATACAATCACAGATTTTTATGCAAAACTCATTAGGGTTTAATTCACACAAGAGCTGCTTTGTGTTAGAAAAATACAGATAAAAAAAAGTATCATCTCCTTGCTAAACAACAGTACTGCAGCTTTCTTTTGGGAGTCTCAGTGACGTTTTAAGAAAAATGTCATCAGCTTAAAATATTCTGTGTTAATTAAATGTTACTCACATAGACGGGATGGAGGTCAACGCCATACATCTCCAGGGATTTGGCAGTCCTCAAGTAATTCAGTTCAGCCTCAGAAGGAGCCTGACCCCTGTACCCAGCACAAAAACAGAGAGGCTTATTTCACAGTAGCTACTGTACTTAAAGGGATGCAAATGATCTTCACTGTATTCACTGGAAAAATAAATAATCCTTTTAACTAATGCACACATAAGTGCTTGTATTTCACGAAGGCCTTTGCTTCTTGGTGACAAAATTGTATACTCTGAAGTGATACATTAATTTCATTTACCAAATCCATTCTGGCTCATTATAGCCTATCCCCAATGTCGCCACATATATTAAAAATTCTCAGTTTCAGAAACTCCTGAAGAGGTTACTGAGAATATAAACACTCAAATTAAACAGCATACCCTCCACAAAGAATAAAATGTCTTTGTGTACCAGCAGCTCTCCATCCAAAGCAAAGAGAACTAGAACAGTGGTGGGTAGGAGGAAGAGAATGGGCTGCCAACACCCAACTGGGGTCACATTAAGATTTCCTGAGCACATGTGTAGTTTGAAAATACATTAATTAACGTACAGAGATTGTAAAACTGCTTGTCATTTTCTTAATTGAGTACAGAATTCTTCCCAAAATCTTCATTGGTGATAATATACAGAAAACAGCATTCATTCCTGATAAGGGTGAGCAGAAACGTGCACAGAAATGAGCCAGAAATGTGCACGGAGGAGCTAAACATGTATGTGCAAGCATGTGAATGTGAGAATGTGTGTGTGTGTGTGTGTGTGTGTGTGTCAGAGACAATGAGATTTTACAAGATAACCAAAGGAGGTCGAATCTTAAAGAAATTAAGAAATCCTGCAGTGACATATTTCATTTCAACACAATGCACTAGATAGCACACCATACTTTTGTAACCCATGAAGAATGTTCATCAAATTAGACATACCACACCTTGATCAAGCTTTATTCTTAGAAAGAACTGTCACACTGTCAACACCAACATGTAAAACATGTATGAGAGCCTCTACCCAAAGGCTTGATAATTTCAATATTTAATTGTACTTTGAAACTCCGAGTATAATCAGTACTCTCAGAATGTGCCAAACACACTGGCCTTCCTAACGTTGTTAACAAGCACTCTCTGAGCATCTACTTCAGCAAAACCTGAAAATGAAGGACTCTACAATCAGGTTGGAGAGCCTTATAGTACATGCTAATACAAGATGGAGGGCCTCTCTCTCTGATTGCAATTCAGCAGCCAACTTCTGCTTCTACATTCACTGAAACAGATTAATTCTACATTTTTCCTCTATTTTATCTTATTTGAGACAGAGTTTCGGTCTTGTTGCCCAGGCTGGAGTGGTCTCAGCTCACTGCAACCTTTCCCTCCTGGGTTCAAGTGATTCTCCTGCCTCAACCTCCAGAGTAACTGGGATTACAGGTGCACGTCACCACACCAGGTTAATTTTTGTATTTTTAGCGGAGAAGGGGTTTTGCCATGTTGGCCAGGCTGGTCTCAAACTCTTGACCTCAGGTAATCCACCTGCCTAGGCCTCCCTAAGTGCTGGGATTACAGGAATAAGTCACGATGCCCAGCCATTTCTTTTTCTTAACTATAATAGATCTGAAACCAAGCATATTCAAGAGGGTGTGTTATGTAACAAGAAATAATGCAATGTTAACCAGTGTAAAAAATTTAACCGAAATTAACTATAATGAAATTGTAACTTCAATGCTGTAGGCCATGAATTGGAAAATCCTACTAGGGGAGCCTGTCTACTCTCAGAAACGCATGTGGTGTTAACACAATACCCTCTAAGGCTCCACACTGGCATCATCACGATTTCCAGACTCATTGCTATGGCCTGAATAAGACTTGGCTTAAACTGTGAAGAAGTAGCATACTCCACAAAGAGGAAACATCGAAGAATGTATTAGTGCATTTATGGTTAAAAATTTTTGTGATTAAAATTATATTCATAGCTGAAAAATTAATTTCACAAGATACTGGTGATTGAAAAGACCACAAAATCTAGTATTTACAGAATGATTCCACTATATAATATCATAAATACATGAACCTATGTAAAACAAATTTTCTCTATGGGAAATTCTACATAGAAAGAGATGTCTGAAAGGCCATTGACCACAAATATGACTTCACACACTCAGATTACTTTCTGCTTTATACTTTTAAAATTATTGATGTTTTCGATGAGCATTTTAGAATTAAAAGCAGTTTTAAAACTATACAAAGAAGAATATTAGCATATTCAAGGCACAGGGAAAGAATTTATCATTCCAGAAACTTTTCTAACGTCTGCTAATATCATAAGATGGTGACTGATGGACAATGAAATAAGATGCAGTGTAATGATTCTTACATTAGAGTTTTATGAATCCTTTCTATGGCTTCTTCAAGTTCTTCCTTCTGGTCAGGAACAAACCGGTACTCAGATACATATCCTGCAGTATGTTTATACGGGTCATAATCACCAAGTTCCGCTTAAAAAAAAAAAAAAAGACATTATAATTTTTTCCATTTTAGGAAAAAAGTCCTTAAAATATAGATATAAAATATCCTAATATGCTTAAATATTTTGTCAAATGTCTTATTAAAATTCACATACAAGACAACTAAATAATTTTACTAAAACAACTCTGATGAGCATATATGGATGGTAGCAACACATTGTGGAATTAAAAATCAAAGATCTGTATTTTTGCTTTGCCAAAGACTGTAATTATATCATCATTTTTACTTCAATTACTCTTACCAATTTATGTGAAGTAAAATGTTGTAAACAGCATTTAGAGTACAAACATTAGAAATGCTGGAAGTGAAATGACCTCAATATATCCTATCAGAAAATGACACCAAGAAATAGTGCATGCGATTCAATACATCTTTGCCTGAAATAATGATCATGGAAATGCAATACAATTCTGGACATATCCCATTACAATTTACACAATGAAGCAAAATGATACCAGACAGCCCACTATATTACTCCTATAAAAACGTTTCTCCCTACATTAATCTACCTTGCAAGCCCCAATCCAGTTCATCTACATGATATTTTTCCTAGCATATTTCTTCTAGATTATTTTTAGTCTGCAAGTGCCACAAGGACAAGGACCATGCTGTCTCATTCTCCCCCCATCTAGCTTCTTAGAAGGTGTCCAATTGTTACTGGAAGTAGTCTCAGCCTCAGTCTCCAAAATGACAATGCATACTGGAGCCACCCCACACAGCCACCACATTAACACAAGAGCTGAAGAGCACTGAGCTCAATATCCAAGTCACACGCTGAACACAGCGATGGCACCTGAACATGCAGACTCTTCACAACTGCTGTGCAAAAGCAATGGGATCTCTGACACAAAGCAGCTTGGGTGAAGGTGGGGGAAGGAGAATCAATGAACTCGGATGACATGTACAGAGAACAGACTGTTAGACCCTCCACTTAATCAAGAATCAATGCTATTCCAGTGACTAAAACTCCACAAAACCTACCATAAGGGATTTGTACTTGGCTCCATTTTTACCTCTTCCAAAGGAACACTGAAGAAAACTTGAATTCCAAATTAATTTAATTTTTTTTTCAAAATCTCATGGATAAGAAAGTTTTAGTATATAAATTCACTTTAAAAATGCAAATACTTTCCCAGACATTTCTGAGGCAAACATGCTTAAGTGGCACCTACACTGGATGGCATATGCTCCCAGCTGAGCAGCAATGTTGACGGGACAGGGCAGGCGGCCCTGAAGGACATCTTGCTTCACCTGCAAGAAAAACTGATACCTAAAAGAGAAATGAAAAGAGAGATTAATTATCTCTTCACTACTCAAACCTGAGGTTTCAGACCCTGATAATCAAGGTTAACAACAACAAATCACCTTCAGTTAAAATAAGGCCACCCCCCACACTTGTGTGAGGAAGCTGTTGAGTGAACAGGAACTATTTAAACATACCTCACAGAGGCGATACAGGGTTGTGGCTAAAAAGTGTGGCTTTCAAGTTCGACTGCTTGGCTTACTTCCCAGCCCCAGCACTCACTACCTCTGTAGTCTTGGGCTGCTGCTTAACCTCTCCAACAGCCACTCTTCCCACCTGCAAAACTGGGACAGTTGAAAGCATCCACCTCATTGGGTGGATGTAAAGGATAACTCCAAGCTTTTTAAAACTATCATTACTGCCACTACCAACAACAACACCACGCTCTTGCTGGGAGGAACAAATCACAAAGACTCAACCTATATTACATAACACTGCCTATTACCTGCTCAATCCATGTTGCCAAAAGAAAACCTGTTATAATTGTAGTACCATGCACTGCTCTAAATGCTATACAGGAACTTGACATAAGTGATTTATGTATAACAGGTTAACACTTTAAAAATAAAGTCAGCACTATTATTTTCTCCATTGTGCAGATGAGAAAAGTGTTAGACTCAGAAGCGAAATAACTTGTCCAAAACCTCACAACTAATTAAGAAGCAAGAGTTAGAGATAGAACCCAAGCAAGCTGACCCTAGAACTCTCTCAATCAGGATGTTATGTAACTTTGACTAGCTTTATTTGTTTCTTATTCAGCTATTCTGCCAGTGGACTGAGAGGGGCCAGAGGTTTATGAACCAACATAATTAACCATCCACATCATCCTCAGATGCTAGCATTTATACACAAGCACACACACACTCACACACCTCAGTTTGTCCTTTCATGACTTCTGCTTTGCAAGGTAACTCAATGTCATTGGGAAGGACAAAAACAAAAACAAAACACACACACACACACACACACACACACACACACACAAAAGAACTATAATAATCAGCTTGACAAATTTCTCTTCTTCAAATGCTCAAAACCAAAGCCCTTAGTGAGGAAATGTTACACTTATGTTAGATGTCAGATGCCACATTAATTATTTCAATTAGACTGGTACCAACTTTGATTGCAACCACATGCTTGAGAGAAAATTTGCCCAATGCCCCATGTTTCCCCACTGCCCATTTCAGTAAATGGCACCTCCACCTTCAGATGTCCAAGTAAAATAAACCTGGGAACCATGTGTCATCATCACTGTCACCCACAGTCAATCACCAAATATGCTGTTTCTGAAATCTATACTCTTCTTCATCCCCTCGTCCAGGTAGCTCTCTCCTAAATTTCTAAAACATCCTCCTAAGTGTTCTGCCATCACTCATATTTACCAATCATCCCAAGAAGTAAGCAGGATTCTTAAGATATAAACAGAATCATGCCACTCTTTCAGTTAAAAAAAAGAAAAGAAAAAAAATCCTCAAAAGACTTCCCTTTGCTTTTAGGATAAAGTTCAAGTTCAAGCTCCTTAAGCTAGCTTTCAAGCCTTCTGCTTTCTTCTTGGGCCACTTCTTGCGACTGATCAATGACCACACTGTCCCGTAATTTGCACAACCTTTTCCAACTCTATTTAACTATTTTCAATTCCCTGAATGCTCATCTGAGAATATTAAATCCACTTTATAATCATCATCTGTGCTCCTCTTAGAGAGGAGAAAGCAGAGTCAAGTAATATTAGGAGAACTTAAATAGAAAACCTTATAAACAAGGGTGGGCATGGTGGCTGATGCCTGTAATCCCAGCACCTTGGGAAGTTTCGTCAGGTGAATCACCTGAGGTCAGGAGTTCGAGACCAGCCAGGCCAACGCAGTGAAACCCTTTCTCTACTAAAAAAAAGTTAGGGATGGTGGTGCATGCCTATAGTCCCAGCTACTCGGGAAGTTGAGGCAGGAGAATCACTTGAATCCAGGAAGTGGAGGCTCCCGTGAGCTGAGATTGCGCCACTGCACCCCAGCCTGGGTGACAGGGCGAGACCCTGTCTCAAAGAAAACCCTTATAAACAAAAGAGACAGTTGTGAGAATTATCACTGCTTGCTGCTGGAAACTTGCATTTTACTATAGCCTCCTTCTCTATTGGTATCTTCACATTTCTTTTCCTGAAGTGTATTTTCTTAAGGAAATGGGTCAGAGATGAGTATTTCTCTTCCTCTATTGCGCATGGTGGGTCACACCTGTAATCCCCGTACTTTGGGAGGCTGTGGAAAGAGGACTGCTTGAGGCCAGGAGTTTGAGACCAATGTGAGCAACATAGTGAGACTCCCACCTCTACAAAAAATAAATTAGGCAGGCATGGTGGTACATGCATGTAGTCACAGCTACTTGAAAGGCTCAGGCAGGAAGATCATTTGAGCCCAGGATGTTGAGGTTGTAGTGAGCCATAACTGTGCCACTGTACTGCAGCCTGGGCAACAGAGTAAGACCGTCTCTCAAAAAAAAAAAAAAAAAAAAAAAAAAAAAGATTGATAACATCTGATCTGAAAATCAAATCTCTTGCCAAATACAGAAATAATAGTCATCTGTTTCAAAGACAAAAGGAAAGAGGAACAGAGAGATTAAAAACATACATTAGAAAACAAACAACTGAAACACAGAACGACAAACAGATACAAAGAAACAGGAGCCATATCACATTGGTAACTGCATTCCTAGTATCCAGGGCTCGGCACCTAGTAGCTGCTCAATAAATACTTGTTGATTTGCAAATTGGGTACATGGATACACAAATAGACAGAATTCTAAAGACTGGGAACAATATTTGCTGTCTCTGAGAAATTCATAGGAAAAAAAAATCTACTCAAACTTGCCTGGATAGCCTGCCTTTTAAAGGTATCACAGATCTTTAACTCACCACTTTAAAAGAAAAAACACATCAAAAATTGAAGAAGACAAACTAACTATTTTTAATTTAAAACTTGTTTTCTATTATAGCAAGCATCTTATTAGAATCTAAGGCAATGAGACCCTAATTTGTGATAAAGTAAAATCATATTTTCATATGTTAAACATTTTATAGTTTCTCAGGGTCTATTTTAAATTACCTATTTATTGCTTACTTTGTATTCTTTATGGGGCTTACCGTAAATTTAATATTCTATTTGAATTACAGCAATTTAGAGCTGCTGAGTCTTTCCTTCTGTGTCATTCTGATTAAAGCTATGACTGAATGCTTGAGTCCTTGTTTATCTCTGGTTTTAATTAGGATGAACCTATATGCCAGTTTGCCTAGGATAGTACGAATTTATGCCTATTATGAAGATAGAATTATTAATAACTTCATTCTCTAAAGTGTCAGAGTTTAGACAATAAATTATACTGTGACTTTAGTTATATTGTATCATACTGGGGGAAAAAATGCTGACTAAAAAAGATCTACTTAACAAGAAAGTTTCCAGAATACATTGTGGTACACATCAGAGGCGTCATGAAGCAGTTTCTGGTTACGTCCTGTGTAAACTAACAAACTGATGTATATGCACTGCCCCAAGACTGTAAGTTCTTCGGGGGAGGAGCATTTGGTCTTCCACTCTATCTGTATTTAACACATCACCACCACCACCAGTACAACATGATAGACGGGTCTGAAATATTGGCCTCACAGTTTTCTATTTATCTAATGTGTGTCAAAAAGAGCAGAATTGACATCAAGGATGTACAAGCTGTTGAGGACCATTAGCAATTAGAAGCAAAGAGAACAGATGAGGACTTTCTTAAAGAAGAGCCAGAGAGACAGAAGCCCAAAACAGAAGACTCCCATGAGATTCCTGGCCAAAAACAATCATGAATGCTCATACCAAAGTATCCTGCAGTGTACTTTCTAATGACTTAAGACCCTGGTAAAAAACTGAAGAATGTATGGACAGGGAAGAGTCTGATTTCAAGTGCTAGCTGAATTGAAACAGGAGAACCTAGATGAGAGTACCAACCTACACAGGAGTAATAAGGAACATAATCGTTAACTTCATCCCACAAAGAGCAGGGACACAGCATTTTATCTAACCAATCTTGATAAAACCTAAATGTGAGAGTCAGAGAGAAATATTTAAATCATAACATGATAGTAAATAATGCAGAAAAATGGCGCATATGACACAGCAAAAAAAAAACACTAGAGAAAATATCCAGTAATTCTCAAAAGAGTAACTCTTTAACCTCTGAAGTTTAAAACCAATAATGAAAATATGGAAACAAATAGCAGTAACATCACCTTACATTTGTACAGTGCTTTAAAGCTCACAAAGTCCTTTCGCATCCATAATGAAATCTAATCCTCAACTCTGAGGTAGATGAGGACCATTACCTTCAATGAAAGGAGGAGACAAAGACTCAGGAAGTAAGCATATGGCTGAAGGTCACAAAGAAAGTGATTAAGCTAAATAAAACAAGCCTATCTTCACCAAGTGAAGATTCTAGGTTGCAAAAAGAAGGCATGAACTTAATGTCAATCCCGACAAAAGTCTGTGAAATACTATTTTAAAAACTAAAAAAAAAAAAAATCAAACACCTGCTTTTAGAATCTAGAAAGCATTAAGAATGAGTCATTTGGAACTAACATTATTTTCTTTTTTAGAAAGAGTTTTAAGATCCTTAAAAGTTCAGGGAAATTCCAATAACATTTCAGATAGGGCTGTCAGCAACACAACTGACAGAATCACTCTTTAGGCAGACTGAAACCAGATCTTGCCCTGGTCACCAGTGAGTCTCCTTTTACTCAGCACACTGGAACATGGTGCTCCAGGTGGTTACTGAACAGTTACTGAATGTAGTGTAAGTGCATTCCGTCTTAACATACAAATTCAATAAATGCAGGCTAGAAGGGGTAGTAAAATGATTCATAGTGAAACAAACACCTACAATGACAAGAGTCTGATTACTGATTGACTTAGACTTGTAAGACCTACCTCAGAGCTCCAAGCTGGTCTTTTCCTAATGTTTTAATCAATTTGAAAATATAAAACAATAATCACTATTTCCATGTCAGCTACCTTTATCATTATCAAACACATATCTTTGCATTATGATAAGTACGTTGCAAGTACACTCTTATGTATTCCTCCAAGCATCTTTTTTAAGAAATACTATACTCCCATTGCACTGATGAGAAAACTGAGCCTTTACAAAAGACTATGCAATCTTCTCAGGATTACGCTAGTGAATAACAAAGCAAGGACACAGACCTCAGCCTTACTGACTCCCAAGCCTGTCTTTCTAACCAATATATGTATTACATTTATCAAATCTGTGGAGGACACAGAGCTATGAAGGATACAAAATATAGGGAAGAATGTCATAATGTTTTGAATTAGAACTGAAAATACATTTCACAGATCTCCTGAGGACACACATCATTTACAGTACTGATGAAGAAAAGAGAGACCATAGTTAATCTGCACAGACCTAGAAAGAAAACCTAGTACTGATAATAGAAATTTCAGGGAATTATTATTTCTTATTGAATTTCCCAGTGTTTTTCAAAGCAGGTTTCCTACCTAAAAGTGCTTAACAAGAAGCTGGCTGATGTGTCAGAAATGTTCTACAAGGGTAGAGGTCCAAATATACGACTTCAAAGTCCCCCCAATTTCATTTATTTCTGAAAACATCTTAGAACACAAGCAGGGACTCCAAGTTGATGATTCTATTAACTTACATTTTTCGTAAACTGCAACTTTTATTTTCCTATCACATTCACCCCAGGTCTTTGTTCCTATATCAGTGTCCTGAAACATTACTGCATTTATTAATAGTGTGGCCACATATATGCATGAGAAGACTCCCTGTAGCATTATCTGTAATTTTTTTTTGAAAAAAGAAATAAACTGGATGGCCATCCATAAGCACATGGTTAACTATTGGAATACTCTGCGGGAGTAAAAAGATTGGGTTAAATGGTGAAAGAGGCCATAAAATATGTATGAAATAGTAACATGTCAAAAAAACATATACATAAAAGATTATGTATAAACATGTTTACAATAGCATGATCATTCATATCAAAAAATTACAGACAACCTAACAGCAAATGCAGAGTAGGGTGGAACAATTTTCCAAAGAACTAAATCAAGATAAACACTCAACTTGAAAATGCTGGCAGAAGTAAGCTCTTCCTTAAATAGCATATATTTGGAGATTCTGCTTTTTGGTTTCAGTTTTTGCTTTTGCCCAAATTATCTGACATGATTCCTGTTTTTCAGATCCATTAATGGTAATATATTCATGTAAATCAGTAATAAAATGAAAATGTGTGTATCAATGTATTAATTGCACATTTGACTTACTTAAATTCAACTATATGTTTTAGGCAAAAAATCATGGACACTAATCAGAAGCCAGCTATGTCATTGGGTTCTTCACTACACAAGCTGGTCTAAAGCTTTCAATACAACTGGTTGTACTGAAAACATTGTGGGTTGTACCTTATATAAAATCCATGTATTCTGACAATGAGCCTTCAGAAATTTCTGCAGGGAAATTTCTGTTCACTATTAATGTGTGATGAACAGAGGTGAAGTAATGCATTATAAAACAACGATCTTTTTTCTCTCTTCTTAACATTAACTCAAGTATTTTTGGAAACTAACCCCTATTTAAGATGCAATTCCACTGTACATCTAGAAAAAGGATAGGATGAAAAAAGTATTAACATTCATCAAACATAGTATGAGACATGGGCAATCATAACAGCTTTATATACATCATTCCATTTAATGCTTACAGAAACTTTGAAACAGGTACATCTCCAGGAAATTTTTACAAGTGAGGAAACAGGCACAGGCAGAGATTACTCACAACCTGAATAGTAAGGACTTTCTTTTTTTTTTTTTTTTAAATGTTGTGCCCTTGCAATTCTCTAATGAGTTACACATATAAGTGTATTTTTTATACCACTTGAGTTCAGTTTCCCTCTGAAACTCTAATGAAAATACCATTCCTCTCCTCAACATTTCCTCCCCATCCTAATGGCCTTTTCCCCAGAAAGGCATGCTCTGGGAAGGCTTAAACTCGGTATGTTGGCTTTGCAAAGTGCTCACTAACAAGGTGATAATGAACAATGTGAATGCAGACATCTGCTTGCTTCTAAAAAACGACGTCTAGGCTGGAGCAGTGGCTCATGCTGGTAATCTCAGCACTCTGGGAGGCCAAGGCTGGAGAACTGTAAGAAGTCAGGAGTTCAAGATCAGCTGAGTCAACATAACAAGACAAAAAAATAAAACTATTAGCCAGGTGTAGTGGCACACACCTGTAGTCCCAGCTACTCCTGAGGCTGAAGTGGGAGGATTCTGTGAGCACAGGAGTTTGACGTCACAGTGAGCTATAATTTCACTGCTATACTCTAGCCTGCACGACAGAGTGAGACCCTGTCTCTTACAAAATTAAACAAATAAAGATTATGAAATACAATCTTTTCATCATTCAATCAGTCATTAGAGTTCAAATGATTATATCTTAAGTTTAGGGATAAAATAAAACAACATAAATTGAAAATGAAGCCTAAATATAGCAAAGTGGGATGAAAAAGGTCCAATTAGCCTACCGTCTTCTCATTCTTCTATGTGCAGTCCAGAATAAAGACAAAAGAAAGTCTGAGACAGATGAAAGCATAGTCATAGACTACCACATACATGTTGAATACAAACATAGTCATAGACTACCACAGACATGATTTTCAACTTTTTTAAAGGATGTATTAGGCTTTATTTGAGCCCCTAATATGGGTTAACTGGGAAAACTGACCTCTTAGAGTTAAGTTAGGGAATATACTTTTGTTTTTGTTACTACATGCATCTAGGTCACCAGTGGATTAAGTTAAAACGTAACTGGTCTGTTCTTTACAAACCCTTTCATATGTACATATATTCTATTTTGACAACCTAAGCAATATCAACAGGAAATTCTGTCTTACTAATATCAAATATTTGGTGACAAAGGTGAATTAATATATTAAAACATTGGTCTCCATTCTTAATACTAAAAGCAATTATCTTCTCATTTCCTATTGAAACACCTGGATAGTTAATATTTAAGCTACAACCAATTAAGAAGAAATAACTGGCTAAGCAAATGTATATTTAGAAGTACAAACTGAGCATCAGAATATCCTTCCTTTAGGCAGTTCAAATGACTTTTATATGAACACAAAGACTGAATGTATGCTTAAACAGTAATGGTACAGAAATACCTCATCACAGCAGGTGCAAAATCTACCATCACATCACTCAGGTTCATGCCATTTTCAAACACATCTATCATCAGACACTGATCTACTTGATGCAATGCTAGTTAAAATTTTATACTCACAGGAGATGCGTTATGAAATGCAGGCAGACACACATTCAAATGTTTAGCCTAATTTTAATTTGTTTTAAATTAAAGCTGTTTGTATATGCAATGCATGTATCTGTTCAAAAACAAAGTCAACTAACCAACAAAACAGCCAGGTAGCATCAAAATGACAGCATCAAATTCACACATAACAATACTATCCCTAAATGTCAATGGACTAAATGCCCCAATCAAAAGACACAGACTGGCAAATTGGATAAAAAGCCAAAACCCATCAGTGTGCTGTATCCAGGAAACCCATCTTACATGCAAGGATACACAAAGGCTCAAAATAAAGGGATGGAGGAAGATCTACCAAGCAAATGGAGAGCAAAAAAAGGCAGGAGTTGCAATTCTCATCTCTGATAAAATAGACTTTAAAGCAACAAAGATCAAAAGAGACAAAGAAGGACATTACATAATGGTAAAAGGATCACTGCAACAAGAAGAGCTAACGATCCTAAATATATATGCACCCAATACAGGAGCACCCAGATACATAAGGCAAGTTCTTAATGACTTACAAAGAGACTTAGACTCCCACACAATAATAGTGGGAGACTTTAACACCCCATTGTCAATATTAGACAGATCAACCAGACAGAAAATCAACAAGGATATCCAGGACCTGAACACAGACCTGGAACGAGCAAACCTAATAGACATTTACAGAACTCTCCACCCCAAATCCACAGAATATACATTCTTCTCAGCACCACATCACACCTACTCTAAAATTGACCACATAATTGGCAATAAATCACTCCTCAGCAAATGCAAAAGAACAGAAATCATAACAAACAGTCTCTCAGACCACAGTGCAATCGAGTTAGAACTCAGAATGCAGAAACTAACTCAGAACCGCACAGCTTCATGGAAACTGAACAACTTGCTCTTGAATGTTGACTGGATAAACAATGAAATGAAGGCAGAAATAAAGATGTTCTTCGAAACCAATGAGAACGAAGACACAACATACCAGAATCTCTGGGACACATTTAAAGCAGTCTCTAGAGGAAAATATATAGCAATGAGTGCCCACATGAGAAGAAAGGAGAGATCTAAAATTGACACCCTATCAGCAAAATTGAAAGAGCTAGAGGAGCAAGATCAAAAAAACTCAAAACCTAGCAGAAGACAGGAAATAACTAAGATCAGAGCAGAACTGAAGGAAATAGAGACACAAAAAACTCTTCAAAAAATCAATAAATCCAGGAGCTGGTTTTTTGAAAAGATCAACAAAATAGACAGACCACTAGCCAGATTAATAAAAAAGAAAAGAGAGAATAACCAAATTGATGCAATAAAAAACGATAAAGGGGATATCACCACAGATTCCACAGAAATCCAAACCATCATCAGAGATTATTACAAACAACTCTATGCACATAAACTAGTAAACCTGGAAGAAATGGATAAATTCCTGGACACCTGCAACCTCCCAAGCCTAAACCCGGAAGAAGCTGAAACCCTGAATAGACCAATAACATGGTCTGAAGTCGAGGCAGCAATAAAGAGCCTACCACCCAAAAAAAGCCCAGGTCCAGATGGGTTCACAGCTGAATTCTACCAGACACACAAGGAGGAGCTGATACCATTCCTTCTGAAACTATTCCAGACAATCCAAAAAGAGGGAATCCTTCCCAAATCATTTTACGAGACAAACATCATCCTGATACCAAAACCCGGCAGAGACTCAACAAGAAAAGAAAATTTCAGGCCAATATCCATGATGAACACAGATGCAAAAATCTTCAATAAAATACTGGCAAACCGATTGCAACAGCATATCAAAAAGCTCATCCACCATGATCAAGTAGGATTCATCCCGGGGATGCAAGGCTGGTTCAACATACGCAAGTCCATAAACGTAATTCACCACATAAACAGAACCAAAGACAAAAACCACATGATTATCTCGATTGATGCAGAGAAGGCTTTTGACAAAATTCAACAACCCTTTATGCTAAAAACCCTCAATAAACTAGGTATTGATGGAACGTATCTCAAAACAATAAAAGCTATTTACGACAAACCAACAGCCAATATCATACTGAATGGGCAAAAACTGGAAGCATTCCCTTTGAAATCTGGCACTAGACAAGGATGCCCTCTCTCACCACTCCTATTCAATATAGTACTGGAAGTTCTAGCCAGAGCAATCAGGCAAGAAAAAGAAATAAAGGGTATCCAAATTGGAAAGGAGGAAATCAAATTGTCTCTATTTGCAGATGACATGATTGTATATCTGGAAGACCCCATCATCTCAGCCCAAAATCTCCTGAAACTGATAAACAACTTCAGCAAAGTCTCAGGATACAAAATCAACGTGCAAACATCACAAGCATTCCTATACACCAGTAATAGACTTCAAGAGAGACAAATCAAGAACGAACTGCCATTCACAATTGCTACAAAGAGAATAAAGTACCTAGGAATACAACTAACAAGGAACGTAAAGGACCTCTTCAAGGAGAACTACAAGCCATTGCTCAACGAAATAAGAGAGGATACAAACAGATGGAGAAACATTCCATGTTCATGGTTAGGAAGAATCAACATCGTGAAAATGGCCATACTGCCCAAAGTAATTTACAGATTCAACGCTATTCCCATCAAGCTACCAATGACCTTCTTCACAGAACTGGAAAAAAACACCTTAAACTTCATATGGAACCAAAAGAGAGCCCGCATAGCCAAGTCAATTCTAAGCAAAAAGAACAAAGCAGGAGGCATCACACTACCGGACTTCAAACTATACTACAAGGCTACAGTAATCAAAACAGCATGGTACTGGTACCAAAACAGAGATATAGACCAATGGAACAGAACAGAGGCCTCACAGGAAATACAACATACCCACAACCATCTGATCTTCGACAAACCTGACAAAAACAAGCAATGGGGAAAGGACTCCCTGTTTAATAAATGGTGTTGGGAAAACTGGCTAGCCATGTGCAGAAAGCAGAAACAGGACCCCTTCCTGACACCTTACACCAAAATTAACTCCAGATGGATTAAAGACTTAAACATCAGACCTAATACCATAAAAACCTTAGAAGAAAATCTAGGCAAAACCATTCAGGACATAGGTGTAGGCAAGGACTTCATGACCAAAACGCCAAAAGCAATGGCAACAAAAGCCAAAATAGACAAATGGGACCTAATCAAACTCCACAGCTTCTGCACGGCAAAAGAAACAGTCAGTAGAGTGAATCGGCAACCAACAGAATGGGAAAAAATTTTTGCAATCTACCCATCTGACAAGGGGCTGATATCCAGAATTTACAAAGAACTAAAGCAGATCTACAAGAAAAAAACAAACAAGCCCATTCAAAAATGGGCAAAGGATATGAACAGATACTTTACAAAAGAAGACATACGGGAGGCCAACAAACATATGAAAAAATGCTCATCATCACTGGTCATCAGAGAAATGCAAATCAAAACCACATTGAGATACCATCTCACACCAGTTAGAATGGCGATCATTAAAAAATCGGGAAACAACAGATGCTGGAGAGGATGTGGAGAAATAGGAACACTTTTACACTGTTGGTGGGAATGTAAATTAATTCAACCATTGTGGAAGACAGTGTGGCGATTCCTCAAGGACCTAAAAATAGAAATCCCATTTGACCCAGCAATCCCACTACTGGGTATATACCCAAAGGATTATAAATCATTCTACTACAAGGACACGTGCACACGAATGTTCATTGCAGCACTGTTTACAATAGCAAAGACCTGGAACCAACCCAAATGCCCAACGATGATAGACTGGATAGGGAAAATGTGGTACATATACACCATGGAATATTATGCAGCCATCAAAAACGATGAGTTCACATCCTTTATAGGGACATGGATGAACCTGGAAACCATCATTCTCAGCAAACTGACACAAGAGCAGAAAATCAAACACCGTATATTCTCGCTCATAGGCGGGTGTTGAACAATGAGAACACATGGACACAGGGAGGGGAGCACTACACACTGGGGTCTGTTGGGGGGAAATGGGGGAGGGGCGGGGGGTGGGGAGGTGGGAAGAGATAGCATGGGGAGAAATGACAGATACAGGTGAGGGGACGGAAGGCAGCAAAGCACACTGCCATGTGTGTACCTATGCAACAATCTTGCATGTTCATCACATGTACCCCAAAACCTAAAATGCAATAAAATAAAAAAATAAAAAATAAAAAAAAAAATAAAAAAAAAAAATAAAAAAAAAAAAAAACATAAAAACAAAAACGAAGTCAATACTATACCTGGTTATTTCTTCTTTCAGTTTACATGGGTCTTCAGCATAGAATTTGATACCAAAATACAAAGTATATGGAGGTCCAGCTAAAATAAGAAATAGAATTTACATTTCACTAAAATCATAAATTAGTCAAAGTAACAGTATATTATACACCTATTTACAATTACACTCTAAGAATGTCTAAAGAAACAAGAAAACCTGAGATAAGAATAGCAAGGTTCAGAGCTGTGACAGGAGGACTTTGACACATACACACACACAGATAAAAGGAATAGCCAAATACACCAGAATGTTGCTGGTTCCTATGTCTGGTTGGTGAAGTTATGTAAAATTTTTATTATTTATATTTTTCCCATTTTCTATAGTATATATGTAATTTTTCATAGTGAAGAAAGAAAAAAAAATAAATGGTTTAAAAAACACCCACCTATCATTTCACTTAAAAAATAGTTTTAAATCTATCTGCAAAAAGCTGAAAACAACAGAAATGCTCAGCAGCAGGTAGACTATTTAAGTCAGCCCAGCCACAGGACATACACAATGCAAATGTTAAACAGACAGAATGGGGTCTGCATGTCCTGATGTGGGAAAGACCAACAATCTAAATTCCTGAGCACAGAAATATAATCCCTTTTGTGAAAAAGTATCAATTAATATATATTTGGTTTTTTTTAATAGTACAAGAAAATTACTAACTGGCTAACTTTGGGAAGAAGGGTTAGAAAAGTTCTATCCTTAAAACTAATTAATTAGAATTTTCTTATGATAACTCTTACCTTTTTTTAAAGGAAAAAATCCATCAGTGAGGCTATATAACAGAATTGAGGATAACATTTGTTTCATTCTTAAATATTTCTGAATCTAAAAATGTATTCTCATATATTTAAGAAAACCTTTCTCATCTTCTTCATTTATCACAGAAGAACTATGCCTGCAAACTTTTTTTAATCAGAAACAAAGTCTGGAATTGTATGTACATGGGCAAATAAATAAAAAATAAATAAACACATTGTGCAAGAAGATACAAACTCCCTGGGTGCCAAACACATTATGCTTTTACTATAAATATTTTTATTTCTGAAGGTATCAATCTAATCTGTACTGTTTCCAAAACTGCATATTTCCAAGCTGTGCAGTAACTAGATCTAATATACTTTGTTTTTAAAAGGATTTGTTATGTTGTATACCAATTGGTGGTTACAGGTGTTAATTCTGTTTTCCAACAAAAGCTCTCCCACAAATCAGAAAAGATGTGAAGCATGTATCTCAGTAAAAATACTCAATACTGTCTAACTGACATAAAGTAACCCGTCTTGATATTCTTAACTGAATAAAGTCACAAATTCGGAAAATGAGAAACAAAATTAAATAAAACAAAAATAAAGGTATCATGTATTTATAACATATGAACTGTGTTATTATTTATTATTACATACACATACTTAGGTGTGCAGCACCCTGGAACCCTCTTTCTGGCATACAGGAGACTATCAATATGAGGGTCCTGCCCCCTCCCCTCATCTATGCCTTCTTGTGTAAGACATTCCTTATGCTACAGCTTTTGTTTGTTTAACCACTGTGTATTTCTGACAAATATACCTCTATCGCTTAACACAGATGTCAACAGACTATTAAATATTTAGAAGAGTCAGGAAGTCCACCCTCAGCTTATCATCTGTGTCAATCAAGCTCTGTGTTCCTGAGCAGATGGCTTTGCCTGTGCCTGCAGGCAGCTGGGGATGGTACCTCGGAGGCGGGGAGGAGCACAGATGCTGCTGAGATGGTGCACAAAGGGAAGAGGCCTTCTCCAGGCCCCAGAGCTGCTTCTGTTCTCTGGAACGTGACAGATTACATCCTATTCACCAAGCCCACGCATTTCAAATGTTCAGTATGAACAGTTAAGCAAAAATGTTAAAAGGACACAATTAAAAACTTTGGTTTTGGCTAATTTTCTCTAAGGTCTTCTGACCCAAACTAACCCTTCATTTACCATTCACATATAAAATGGTTGTGTTCTAAATATAAGGCATCATTTCCATTTGGTTACATTTCATAATGTACAAAAATGTTTCATAAACATTTGATTCTCAACAACAAATAACATATACAAGGCATGTAAAGTTCCAAGGAGTTAAACAAATTGCCTAAAATCACAAGGAAGAAAAAAAGTTTGCTAATATCTATAGCTCAGCGCTTTGGGGTACACTATTCTATATAGCCTCTCAGGGAAATATAAAATAATACCTTTAGAGTGAGATAATTCTCTCACACGCATCATTGTTTCATAAAGCAATCAAAGCTATACAAATAAACATTTTGGACAAGGATATGTCTAGCCAGATATTGTTTGGCTTCCTATTCTAATTACAAAAAACACAGGTGCTGATAATTCAAATTACTATCTCAAATCCACGTCATTCTGTAGACTCGATGTTTCAGAAACTCTTATGTAAAGTGAAGTTATTATTTTTTCACTTTAGCAAAAAATACAGGAGCCAGAAACTGGGAATCCTCTATCTTTTGTGAACACTAATTTTGAGGTGTTTGATAAGGAGTTTCTCATTAACTCCAGGATAAATAAATCAAGATTACCTATGAGAATTATGGTAACTAGCAAATGTTCTATCATTTTTACAGATTCTCCTTCTGACTAATCTATTAGAGATTTCATAGCCATTTTCCTTCACTATCAAATAAATTCATGAGATAAAATGTAAGGACTCTTCAGTCACTAACATTTATTCAATTATAATACCAGGTGTTTTATTCTTACATCAGATTTTTAATATTGTATTTTTAGAATGAAAAAGTGATTCCATCATAGAGTGAATATTTAAATAAAATATTTCATACCATGTAAATAAGTAGACACTTTAAATGTGCTTAGGACCACTTTAATAATGCACCTTAAAATAACAATTTTTTCATCACCTTGATAGAAATTATCAACTTTTTTCCTATAAAAGAAACCTGTGAGTTTATTTGAAAATACTCAGCTGGATGTGGTGTAATCTCAGCACTTTGGAAGGTCAAGGTAGGTGGATCACCTGAGGTCAGGAATTCGAGATCAGCTTGGCCAATATAACGAAACCCCATCTCTACCAGAAATACAAAAAAAGGCCGGGTGCAGTGGTGCACACCTGTAATTCCAGAACTTTGGGAGGTCAAGGCAGGTGAATCACGAGTTCAAGAGATCGACACCATCCTGGCCAACATGGTGAAACCCTGTCTCCACTAAAAATACAAAAATTTGCTGGATGTGGTAGCGTGTGCATATAGTCCCAGCTACTCGGGAGGCTGAGGCAGGAGAATCACTTGAACCTGGCAAGTGGAATTTTGCAGCAAGCAGAGATCATGCCATTGCACTCCAGCCTGGGCGACCGAGTGAGACTCCATATTAAAAAAAAAAAATTAATTCTGAAATTTTTCTTTTTTTCCAACTGGTGTTTTTTAATCAGTTCAAATAGGCTAGAGCTGTAACTTGTAAATGCCAGTGGTTTCCACCACAGAGGTGGAAATGAAATGAGAAACAACAATGATGCTGATGTTCATAGAAACAGGACTGTCTGATGGCTGTGCAGTCCAGGTTTCCAGCTCCATTTGGAAGCACAGCGACATTCCTGTTCTTGGATCCATCGGGGCATCACACAACCAGTACTACCACAGGAAACAAGCTGACACGCACAGAAAATACAGACTGAGAATGGGGGTAATGCTTTAATGAGGAATAGAGTTTCAGTTTAGGGAGACTAAAAAGTTTTGAAGATGGACATTTATATTGCACAACAATGTACCTAATGCCACTGAACTTTACACAAAAATGGTTAAAGGGATCCATTTTATATGTTATGTACATTTTATCCCAATTTCAAAAGTATTCTTTTGTACACTTAAGGAGCCTCTGTGTTTGTGCTTATAAATAAAAACTTGGTTTCCGGAAATTAAAATTAAGGAATATATACTTAAGTATATGCATCTCTTTATAATATTCGTATTGATAAAAGCAAAAAGCTAGCTCTCAAAAATGGTCTCTCTCTGAAGACCATTTTTCAGGTCACAAAGGCATCTCTTACTTACTGGCTTAGGAAACTGAGTGGTCTGAATGACGAAACCATGCCATGACCCAAGAAACTCAAGCTCTTTAAAAACTTGGGCATTATGACCCATCCCTGCAACCCCCCGTCACCCATTAATGCCTATTTGCCTTTTTTGTTTTAAGGTCAGATTTTTAAAGACAAGCATACAGAAAAACCACAGACAAAATCAATACTGAGATTCACTCAGATACTTATTAAATTTAATCCGAGTTTGGAGAGGGCCTACCAAAACACACAATAGACATTCCCATATTCTGGTACTTGAGTACTACTACTCACTTCTCCAGTACTAAAGCCCACTTCTGCACCCAACTAACCATGGACTTGGTCATCGTTTTCACGCCACCCTTTACAAAGTAAAAGTTAAATACCTACTGTTGATCAGTTCTTTGTGTTCAGCAAGGGTTTTTGCAGGATCCAGCCAATACTATGTGAGGAAGAAAAGGATAATTCAAGAAATTAGTCTTTAATTACTTCAAGAATATTTGCAAAATGTTATTTAAGCATTTTAAAACTTGTTAAGTGAAGCACTTCACTCATACAGACACACAAACATACATAAGTGTTTTCTGTAGCAAAAACAGTAAAAGAAAAAAATGGGCCAGGCATGGTGGCTCACACCTGAAATCACAGCACTTTGGAAGGCAGAGGAGGGAGAACTGCTTGAGGCCAGGAGTTTGAGACCCCCTGGCCAATATAACATGGCCCTATGTTTAAAAAATAACAATAAATTTTAAATAAAATAAAATAGAAAGATGATGCTGATGTTGGAAGAGAGGCAAAGAAGAGCAACTGTATTTGCTGGGTCCCTGGATGAATTATAATACTGATTATAAGGTGACATCCAAATGTTTATGAGTGACTTCTGACTACTTTTGGTGGGAAAACAATGGCCTCAAAAAATGTCCTCCAAGTCTCTTTCCAAAGTATCCACCAAGCCAAGCACTACTGCTAGAACCATGTCTCCTCCTAGTATGTCCTCACCATCTTCACTTCCAATCTCATCCCTACAGGTATTGCTGCTAGGTGTTAGGAAGAAAGCAATCAAATCCTCATTAAAGATCCAGGAGAGCAGTTTAGCACAGTGGTTGAGGGCCTGAATCCCAGGGCAGACCCATATGGATTCTGTTCTGGCTCTCCGGAACATGTCATTGCCATGCAACTTGGGACAAGCGACTGGACACCACTGGACCTTCCTAAGGTTGCTGTGCAGATTAAATAAGTTAATTTAGGTAAAGTCTTTAGAATAGCCCCTAGCTCATGCTACACATGCTAAGAATAGTTAGGTTACCTTTAGTAACTGCCTTTGGCCAGTCTAAGATACCTGCTTATTAATTCAAATTACTAATGGGAATTTCAAGCAGTGACAGGAGAATTTGGGGTCCCAGCGAGAGGCCTTCCTTTAAATCTCACAATTATGAAGTAGAATTATTGAAGGAAAGAGATGAGGTAAGCCTCTAGTTTCATCTCTCCAACTGTGGGAAGAGCAGGGCAGAAACCCAGGAATCACAGAGGGCACTGGAGCTCCCGCAAAAGCAGTCAAAGGGATAAGGGCTGCCCTGGAGGCTGAGGGTAGGGCAGACATGGAATCACTCCCCAACTCTCCTAGCCAGATATTGGAGACCCCCAGGATCAAGCTACTCAGTTCCCATTTTCTCATGTTCCTTAATGAAGAAAGGGCAATTCCCACTACAGCAAGGTAGGAGCTGACCCACCTTGAGCCATGTTCCTCCCAGCACTCATGCACTGGCCCGGTTCCCCACTTTCTTTCCCCTCAGTTGAGGGCAGAAAGTTTGTTCTGCTATGTAACAAGAGCACTAATTATAAATAGCAATTATGATGCTTTATGCAATCCCTGTACCTTTTATTCCTAATTATGAATAACAATTATCCATACTATGAATACTATCACTATGAATATGACTGTTGTAGTCTTTTTACTGTAAGATTTTGTTAATATACTAAACTCCATTCACACATACATAATCTTCACTATTTGCCACTCACAGCAAAAATTTAAAAAAAATTCAATTTTTTGACTTTTTAAAAAAAGTAGAGTAACCAACATATGTAAGTGTAGTAACTAAAAACATAATGTTCATTATTCTGGTCTTTATCATTTCATCTTTTTTAAAGGTCTGGAACCACTCACTTCTGAAACAGAAAATGTATTTGAAGCAGAGGATGTGTCAGTGAAACATCCTTGGAGCCCATAGCAACTAAAAATTAGGCTTTGGTGTTAAAATTATGACTCCCAGGGAAACTGTTCATTCAAGCAGAGTAAAATCAACTCAAACGTTAAGCTGTGTGTTGGACACAACGCAGACCCATCCCTTTATATATATTAAGTTGTGGGTTCTTTATGAAATGGAAACACTAGCTGAGGGAACTGTTTCTTGCCATCCATGTTAAATAAAAAGGTTTTACTATCCCCTGAATTTTTCAATGAAGAGAAAACCAAGGTAAACAAACACAAATACTCATTAACACTTGCATTAGGTTTCCACTGCTACCTTAATGAATTGCCACAAGCTTAGAGGCTAAACTAACACCTGTTTATTATCTCAGAGCACTAAAGGTTAGTGTCTTTCTTTGCTTCAGATTTCACAAGGCTAAAATCAAGATGTCAGCCTGCCGGAGTCTTGGAGAGTTGGTTGGCTAGGGGACCATATTCTCCAGAGCACAGTATGGGAGGGGGCTTATAGATGGGTCATTAGAGGCTCTCCCAGTTTCTTCAGGCGTCAAGGCACACATAACACAGGTACTTAATTTCAAGCCCTACACCACATTTACACATGAGGTGTCAGTAAGTGTTTGAGACAAGAAGGAAAAAAGGAGCCTCCATCTTATTACTCTCTATCTAATCTTGTTCTGAAACTAGTAAGAGGCAGAAATCAGAAAGTTTTTAATCTCTCCTCCTATCATCACCATCCCAAAAGACAACCTTTGCAGGTTTTTTTTTTTCAAATTTTTCAATTTGATACATTTTGTTTGTCTCTGTTTTCCTGTGTTCAGAATGCTTTTCAGTCATTAAAGCCCGGTAAAGAAAATAGGAAGAAAAGTTTTAACCACATGTAATGGGAAAAACTGGTTAATCTATCAAAAATGTTACATTAATGATAATCTGTACAATTTTAAAATAAGTCTCTTCTTAATGATTAAATTTGTGAGATGAAAAAAGTAAAATAACAGTTTCAAGATAAGTTAGAAATTACAATTCTGCAGCACAAAGCAGCAGGGACGAGACTCAGTCAGAGGCTATTCAATCAACTCACTGCACATTTGCTATGCTAAGTGTCACCCTAGAGCTTGCCACGCACAAATCTCATTTGATCAAAATGGAAACCAGGGGTTACAGAGGTCAGACAATGATAAATGCCCAAGAATATAAATAATAAACAGAAGTCACCAGGTTTTAAAAGCCAAGATCTTAAAATGTAAAACCCACTTACATTCAACCAAGGGAAGGATGTAACCTTGGAACCAAAGCAGTCACACAATGATGGCACCTGTCACAATTCATTGTCGACAAGCAATCAAACACAGCACATGTAAGATCACAGTGAAACACATCAGCCTGTTATTCTATAGCCTAAGAGAAAAAAAGGGCACAAGAATTTGCCACTATTGTCCTTAAAACAACATCCCTGTTTTAAGGACTACATCCCGAATACTGGTCCTGGAATGCCAATATTCTGGAGGTAGACTCTAAAACTAGGATATCATTCATTTATTCATCCATTCATTACTTATGGATATCCATGATACATGTTCTTTACAAGACATGTCAGACATTGTCCTGGGTAGTATGGGAACACAAAGTTAAATGACACCCATGACTAGCCTCACACTCACAGCCTAGCAGGAGACACACAGACATATAATTATAATACAATGTGATGAGACAATAATTACTTGTGTAAGATGAATACATATGAGATAATAAAATCACATACAAAGAATTAACTGTAGGGCGAGTGTTAGATGGCTTTACTCAAAAGAAGATCATTAAATAGCATGTTTACAAAAAAAACTTTCTCAAAATACATAAATGAGGGATAACAGAGCCTTAAATCTGTATAAAGCACATGTCTATCCACTCAACTGCTCTTAAAGCAAGTGAGTAGTTTTGTACGCATTAACACAGAATGTAATACTCCAAGTCCTTTACAATTGAACACTCTATTGAAGTCAGTGTTGCCCAAGAGCTAACAAATACTCAGCTAAGCAATCAGTATTCGTGGAGAACTTCCAGAAAGAGAAGTAGCCCATTCAGTCTTTCCACCTGCCCCACGTTATGTAAAGAGGTGCAGAAGGTGAGAACCATGCAGTATGGTACCGAGAGACTGTACTTTTGGAGTCTTCCAGAGTTCCAGTAGACTAAACCCTAAAAATTTTTAAAGAAAGGACAGCATGCAATAAGAAGAGCTGTGATGCATCTTACTTCACACTGGGTCCAATGTTGATTCAGAGAATGGCTTCTCTGAATTGTACCCTGGCGTGCCACGTCTTGCCTAGCCAGATGGTCACAAGGAGAAATAGCCCTATCTCTCATTCTCTCTCAACACTCAAGCTGTCCATTCTCTAGGATAATCACTCACTTTCCCCTTCTCCACTCCCCTCTCTCTCCTATTTCAAATGTATATTATGTAGTTTGTATATGCTGACAATGAGATCCCATTTTGTAGGAAGACAGCAATGAACCCAAACAGACCCTGATCTCTTATTCTGATTTCATACAATCTGCTTCTAACAAACTCATCCTAAACACTCAATCACTAAGGAGTCATGGTGACAAGCCTCTTGGACTCCGTCCCTTTGCCAGAGTGGAAGAGGTAAAGCAGCTAGATAGCCTTACCACTTCAGGCCTGTCAGTCTTAATCACAGCACTGATATAACTGGGAGAGCAGTAACAGACCCTTCTTACTCTCTGACAGTCCTGGCTAAATGCCCTAGGCTACTTTCATCCACTTTGGCTAATAATGTCTCAATTTCATGAATTTCCTAGGTAACAGTCTCAAAATTAGGTTTTGAAATTCTAATACTGTCCAGCTAATCAATATCCTAACCTTCAAAACACATATGTTAAATTCAGGGTCCAACCTTTTCTTTGTCAACTGTTTTGAAGTCTCCTAGAATTCTAATAGAATAAACCCTAAAAATTTTTAAAAAGAAAGGACAGCATGAAATAATGAGAGTTTTGCTGCATCCTATTTCACCTGGAGTCAAACGCTGACTCTCCTTTGGAGAATCTAATAATGCTACATTGATAGTTACTTATGTTTCCTGTAGGCCAAAGAAAAGCCCTTAAAAGCACACACAGTTTTCATTAATATAGCAAAACAATCTCTTGATCTAAGAGAGTAAAAACAGAGTTGACCATGTATCAGGGACAACAGAGCCACAAAGATTTCAAGTGTTACAAGTCATTCTTGGGGAATTCTCAGACTCAACATTGTTAATTCACGTTTCAAGGAATCCAGAACTTAGGTTATAGCTATTTGCGCTTTTCCCACTGCCCCTGTAAATAGATCTCAGGCCCTCTAAGCAACATCAAGAGGATGTGGGTTTTAATTTTTCCTTCATATGAGTCACAGAAGCCTTAGCCTATCTTGCATTAATGACTAAAACAAGGACCTGTCATTGGAGTGATCTACAGGGAGGAAGGGCTAATTATAACTAGCTCCATTTTTCAGCAAAAGTGAGTTTCAATGAATCTTTATTGGACTATGTGGGTCCTCATAAAGTGTCACTGGCCCCGGGAATATTCCTCATTTCTCACCCATGGAGCCTGACACCACTCTAAGTTTATAGAAATACAATAACAACATGACAGGCACTGTTGAGGACTTCACCTGTATTTACTCTTTCAATCCTCTTAATAACTCTATGAAGTAGGAACTACTATAATTACCATTTTAGAAATGAGGAAAATGAAACACTCAGCAGTTAAACAACTTGCCCAAAAGTACGGAACAGCAGATCCAAGGAGCTGAAGCCACTCTATCTTACACTCAGGCCAAGCTACTTTGTAGAACATTGTCTGAGTAGTAATGCACAACTTAAATTTCAAGATTCTTACTCTCAACTAATACTCTTTACCCAACTCATTCTAATATTCTGATTCCACCAAGACACCCAGTTCACTGACCCTGCTACCTTTTCATTGTCCCTCACTGATGCTCCCCACCCATGTCATTTCCCTCACTATCCATTATAATCGCTCACTTGCAAGTGTCCTCAATTCCCTTGCACAGACTTGCTTCCATAATATCCACTGGAAAAAAAAAAAAAACCACCCATGGGTAATGCCAACTCCCTGCATTCTCCTTGCTAGCACCCCAGGAGATAAACGTAACTGGAGGTTCAAATTGCATAACCATAGGTGGGCTCACTTTATATTCATTACCAACACACCAAGGGAACCCTTGGTATCACACAGAATCCTACTACATTTTATTCTGTCATTCTCCTTGATAATTCTTGATACTTTCTCCTCTGTCCTTAAACTTCCAACATCTCTTTTCTCTTCCTCACTCTTAGCTGAAGATCTTCATTACTTCACTGAAAATGGAAATAATCAGAAGAGAAATGTATATGCATCCTGGCCCCATCGACCAACCTGCCTGCATCTGAGCTTGTGTTCTGCCCTCTCTCTGTTGCTGTGGAGGAATTATCCATGTACCACTTAAGCTCATCCCTTTCTCATCTATTCAGGAACATGGTTCCAGCAACTTTCTGTTCTCTTTCCTGCACCATGAAGGTTTCCCTTTTGACAGAATCATTCTTGGAAGGATGATGCCTTTATTTCTCCCACCTTCAAAACAAAAATAAAAACCTTTTTTGACTCTACCATTTCACCTCTGTGCTTTGAAATAAATCTCTGGATGAGGAAAAAAAAAAGTCCTACACTCCATCATCTCCTCTTGATCCCACTTTAGCATTTACTGCAATGACCTCCACATTGTACAATCTAATGACAAACACAGTCTTCATCCACGTTCTTGAAATATGTCACGTGTTTCTAGAACACGCCTCCCTCCTGCTTCTACCCCCATCTCACTGGTCACGTCTTCAAAATCTGTTTCTGGTTGCTCATTATTTCACTGATTAGGAAAGTCTATACTGCTTGAGCTCATATCTCACATCAAGGTTCATGGCCTTAAATGCCATGTATACACTGACAACTTCCAAATTTATAGCCAGACCAGAATTCCCTGCTAAATCCAACTGCCTACTTGGCATCTCCACTTAGATGCCTATTAGAATCTCAAACTTTACATGTCCAAAAGAAAACTGACGATTCTACTCCCTCGAAAAAAATTTGTTCTCCTGCAGTCTTTGCCATCTCAGTAAATAGTACAGCACTTTTCCATCGACACCAGTCAAAACCTCTTTATCTCCTATCTCTTCTATCCACCTATCTCCTATCTCTTCTATCCACCTGCAAATCTTGTTGGCTCTACATTCAAAATGTACTCAAAATAGGTCAAATTCTCACCACTCTCAGGTCCAAGCAGCCATCATCTTTCACCTGGATTTCTTCAACAACTTTTTTAATAGTACCCTTGAATCTGCCCTTGCAGTTGGAGAAAATTATTTAAACATAGGTCAGATCAGTTAACTCTTCTCTTTAATATCCTCCAGTGGTTTCCTTTCTCATTCAGAGTAAAACTCAACATCCTTCTAATAACCTAGAAGGCCCTCCATGATCTGGCCCCACTCCCTCTACTTCCTACTATGTGTTTTTAGGATGAAGTAGCAAGAAGGACCTTAAGGAGAATAGTGGCAGAAGCCTGCGGGCTTGCAGGGGGGCTGTCTCTAAGAGCCGCAGTGAAAGCAGAGAAAGCTATTGGAAACAGAAAAGAATGTGAAATAAAAAATGTACCTAATGAACTAGATGATTCAGATAAATAGGTTTCCAGGTAAACTGTTGAAAGTTATGATTGGCTTCATTTTGGTGCCTATAATGAAATCTATGAAGAGAGAGATAAGTTAAAAAGAAAGAAGAACCATTAAAATATAAAAAAGTGAGCACTTTTTACTGAGTTTGAAAATAAAAATTTCTCATTCCTAGTCCTATCAGAACACAAACAATGCTGCAATTAAGATATCACTTCTGGGCAAAGAATGAATCCAGCATGCTGTCAGGTAAACATGCTATAACTGTAAAATCCTTTATTAGATGTAATCTGATAATTTATAATATTTAACACAATGCCTCATGGACCCTTTCAAAACAAGATTCTCTAATAATCTTAAGGGCGTTGTGTCCCAAGAGCCTTACAGAGAATCTAAGGTACAGAAGAGCTTATTCCTGAACAATTTGTGGGTGCTGCCTCTGTCTAATAAAGTTAATTAGAGGTTGCTTCATAAGAAATTCACAAAAATTTTTAGAATAATTGTACCAGCTCGGGCTGAAAAACACAGAGATACTATAAACTGAAAAGAGGCCTCTGAAATCCTAATTTTCCTTAGGCAAAACGCAGGCTGAGAACACTGCTCCACTGCAAATACACACTACTTTTTATGACAACAGCAAGCAAGCCCAGACAACAGAACCAAGAGCCCAGAAGACAGGACCAATCGTCACAGTAAACAACTCCTAGACAATAGGACCAAGTCCTAATCAGAGAAATGACCACATGTGTCTGGCTAGACTTAAAGATGAGTAATATGGACTAGTAATTGTGTGCCTCCTGTTTTGCCCCTTTCTAACTGGAAGTATTTATACGGGTTATCCTATACATATTCCACCACTGTATGTTTGATGTGGGGTAGAAATTCACACATCTTCAGATCAAAAGGAACCATACTCAAGGAGTTAAACTTAAGGGATAATACTCAACAGTCTGATTTGAGAAGCCCAAGTCTCATGTCATAATAAATAAGAGTATTGGGAAGCCTTGGAAGGAATGAGTACATTTTGTATGTAAAAAGAGAATAATTTTTGACCAGAGGATTATCATTTATTAAAACATGTCTTCAAATTAGTCAACACTATTCCTACAAAAGGTATTATGTAATAATATTTCTCCCCTTTAAAGGTTACCTGGCTAAGAGTAAAAACAGTGTATAGTATAGTGATGGAAGAGAAGGCTAGAGAAGAATCTACAGATTACAGATAGGGCTCAGATCATAAATAGTCTTGTATGCTTAACAGAATTTGAATTCAAGCAGAGTACTATGGATAGTCATTGAAGTCTCATTAAGTAGGGAAACAACTTGATAACATTTGCATTTTAATCTGATCATCTTGACAGCAAGTAAGAGAGTGGGTTAAAGCAAAGCAAATCTGCAATCCAGGAGCCTAAGCAGGCCACTCAGGTAACTCAGGGAACACTCTGAGGACTGGAAATTGGAGTGGCAGTGTGTGGTGAGGAACGTTGCCTGGACTTTTCTGAACTTCAAATCAATAGAATAGCATAGAACTAACATTGTGCAGTGGCAGAAATAACTACCTGCCTTCTGAGACTTGGTCATGCACAGGGATATGACCTTTGCTCCTTCCGATATCCCTCCCTGCCTTTGGGCTCTGGATGTTTGCCCTAGTAAGGAAGCCAAGCAAGTTCACAAATTGGTGCTCCATCCCCAGCTGAAGTCCCAGGCAACACCAACATCAACTAGAAGACATAACTGAGACTTCAGATGACTCTGGTCTCCACCCTTCCTGCTTGGCCCCACAAGCCCTACCAAAGTCGCAGATCCACAAGCAAAATGTGTGTCACCATAATTTCAAACCCTTACATTTTGAGATAGCTAGTTACACAACAATGAAAAACAGAAATATTTCCAAATTTATCCAGACCTCTTCTATCTTCATTCTTATATTCAACAAACTTGCTGTTCCTACTGTGCTTACGCCACCTGTGAACTTGATGTGCATGCCCTTTATGTCTTCATCCTGGGTACCGGCATAGATGTTATATGCCCTGGAACATACCTAGAAACCTCCCTCCATCCAAATCATTCAGGAAACCAGAGATAATCCACATCATTCAAGAAACCAGAGATGACTCTCAAAAGTCATCCTAACTAATTATCTTTCAATTTAGCAATTTTTCCATTTAGTCCACAAAGACATCATATAAACGTTTCTGTATATATTTGACTTCCAAATGTACTAGTTTTATTACTAATAAAGTGGTCTGACGAAAGTGGCTTTTTTAGTTACTGAAAATATACTGGATTCTAGGGACCTACTATTACATGTCTTCAGAGCCCACCAATCATTTTTTTTCTCCCCCAAGACGGAGTCTCACTGTGTCGCCCAGACTGGAGTGCAGTGGCATGATCTCGGCTCATTGCAACTTCTGCCTCCTGTGTTCAAGCAATTCCACCTGCCCAGCTTCCTGAGTAGCTGAAATTACAGCTACTCAGTAGCCACCACACCCGGCTAATTTTTTTTTTTTTTTAGTAGAGATGGGGTTTTGCCATGTTGGCCAGGCTGGTCTTTAACTCCAGATGTCAAGACGTCAAGTGATCCACCTCGGCCTCCCAAAGTATTGGGATTACAGTTGTGACCACCAATCATTTTTTAAACATGCCTTCTTGCCATGATATGCCTGTGTCTAGTGGGGCTGCCCTACAATTGCATTTAATAGACCGTTTCAAATGTGTTAGGACCGGGGCACATAATAAACAATGTGTTCAGACTTCTTCCTAAAATGAAAACAAACATGGCTTTAGGGATCACATATTTTCTACAGAAATTCCTTTCTCAAGGAAAGTGCTGAGTCCTGTGAGTGGACTCTAAGATAATCAATTTGGGCTGCTTAAGAAACCTTGGCTCTTTCTAAAGTTTCAACTACATTTTGGATAAGTTACAACACATTTCTAGTGAGGCATCACTGTATACAGAATATGATATCATTTCATCTTGAAATAAAATCCTAAATTTGCCATGTCTTGAAACTGTATTAATTTAAAATATACAGGTAGTTACGTTAAGTTTTATTTAAACTCTGTCCTAGAAGCTGAACATAAACACAGTCTTAGCTAATCAAGTTATCTGGCACAAAGGAGCTAAGCCAGCCCAGAGAGCTGTGAGGTAAGGAGGGTCTGGGTGCCCTGCCCAGCACCACCCACACAGTTACATCAACTTCAGCATGCACAATTCACACAATTAGCACAGCTGCACACCGCAGCCTTGCCCCTTCTCATCTGCAATTACAGTCTCTTTCTCCCTAAAAGACCTTATTTGGTCTCGTGACTTTAAAAACCTAGAGACTCCTAGATGTGACCCCAGCCTCCCAGGAACCCAAACTACTCCCCTAATATCTCTGAGATTTTGAATGGACATTTTAAACCCAACATACGCAAATCAGAACTGACTTCCCAAACTGAAAAACTAGCTCCCTGCCACTCCTCACCTTGATATTTCCAGTAGATTCTTGTACAGAGAGCCTACAATAGCCTGCCGGGCCCTATGTCATGGGGGCCCTGCCCACTTTCCCACTTCATCACCCACTTTCTTACAACCCCAGCATCACTAGACTCCTCTCAGTTCCAGAACACCTCGCATCTGTCTCTGCCTTAGGGTCCCCAAACCAGTTGTTCCTCCTGCCTGACATGCTCCTCCCCTTATCACTCCAGCCTCAGTGTAAATATCAAAGAGGTCTCTTCTAACCACCTGTGGTATTATGAAAACCAGTATCTATCACAACACCTCAGGTGGCTCATCAACAAAGAAACTGAAGACCAATCAATCAAAGCATATTCTGCTGGTTCCTGGGTCATAACTCTCATAGCTTGTCTTTGTTAAAATGTTGGGAGTATTAGTCCTCAGCAAACAAACTCTCTCTCCTGTCCTCCTTTCACCTGCCCCAAGTAGGACTCTAATCTTCCCCCACCTTTCTGATTGTGGGTCTTAAGACCTTCCCCCACGTTTGTGAAGATCACGGGAGAGTGTGAAACTCTACCTGGAGAAGGTCCAGCCTTATACACCTGGAAAAGGAATGGTGACATCATGACACTTCCATAAAAACTAAAGAGGACTTGGAATCCAAGGAGCTTCCAGGTAGCTGAACACATGCAGGTTCCTGGAGGGTGGCACGCCCAGGGAGGGCATGGAAGCTCCACGCCTCTTCCCCCATACCTCACCCTACATGTCATTTCTTCATCTATATCTACTACAATATCCTTTATAATAAACTGGTAAATGTGTTTCCCTGAGTTTTGTAAGCCACTCTAGCAAATTAATCAAACCCAAAGAGAAGGTCATGGGAACTCAAACGAAGCCAGTTGGTCAGAAGTTCCAGAGGCCTTGGCCAGGCGCAGTGCCTCACACTTTTAATTCTAGCACTTTGGGAGGTGAAGGTAGGAGGACTGTTTGAGCCCAGAAGTTGTAAGACCAGCCTGGGCAACATAGTGAGACCCTACTAAGGTCTCCAAAAAAAAAAAAAAAAAAAGTAATAGTAGTAGTTCCAGAGACCTGGACTCGTAATTGGTGTCCAGGGGTGCAGACGGCAGTCTTGGGGACTGAGCCCCTAACCTGTGGAATTTGATGCTATCTCCAGGTAGACAGTGTCAAAACTGAATTGGAGGACACCCAGCTGGTATCCACTGCTTGGTATGTGGGGAAAAAAATACGAACACATATAATCCCAGAAGATTTTTCTACACTGATGATTGTGGTAATGTTAGAGCAAAGGCAAAACATGGTTGAAGAGTTTTTCTCTACACACCACCCAATGGAAGGAGCCTTCACAAAACCGTAGCATATCACCTTATTGTCAAAACATTCAATACCTGATATTTGAACACATTTTTACTGTCTGTCTCACCCTGGAAATAAACTCCATGACACCAGGGACCTTGGCTCTTACTAAACATTGCGCCACACTTTCTGAGACACAGTGGCTGCTTGATAAGTATCTGCTATGTGACTGAATGGCAATAGCAAATGCTCATCTTTCCTCATAGTCCCAGGTCAGGATGCTGATATGAGTAAGGATGTAACTCTAAAAAATTTTAAACACATGGTGAAACCCTGTCTCTACTAAAAATACAAAAAAAATTAGCTGGGCATGGTGGTGCACACCCGTAGTCCCAGCTACTCAGGAGGCTGAGGCAGGAGAATTGCTTGAACCCGGGAGGTGGAGGTTGTGGTGAGCCAAGATCGCACCATTGCACTCCAGCCTGCATAAAAAAAGCGAAACTCCGTCTCAAAAAAAAGAAAAAAAGAAAATTTTTAACAAAAAATAACTCCTGAATAAATATCCTCTATAAAATATCCTGCAACCCCCAAAACTGATAAGTATCATGAAAGAATAAACTGAACTCTAATGTATCATCAGCTTTTAAGGGCCCATTTCTGCTAATTCTCTCAAAATTCACAGTCCAGCAGGCAAAGTAGGTAACTCCCACTTTCCCATCAACCAAAAGAGCACCTGCACAACTTTTAACAATTCCAAGAACATCTCTTCCAAGAACATCTACCTTACCAAGAACAGGTCCTACAATGATAGACAAACTAGTCACTTAGCTTTTAGTACATGCAATAAATTTGTAATTTTATAAAATATAAGTAGAATAGAAAATATTTCATAAAATATATTTTATTAGTAGGCTACTGACACATTCCAATTAAATTGTTTGTTATATTCAAGGAGAAGATCCTCTTAAGATTCAGAATAACATTAAATCAAGGTTAATTTATCAGAGCTTTGTGTTGAAACTCTAAAGTTTAAAAAAAAAGTCTCCTATAAGAAAATGTCTAAAATCATTAACTCTAAAATTACTATTTTCCCATTAGTCAAGCAATCAACTGTCTGAAATTCCTTCCTTTATGGCTCATTCTGATTTAACCAGGGAGAAAGATAGTCTACTTTAATAAATATTCATAGTAAAGAAATCAACAATATTCCTTTCACTTATGTATATAACTAAGAAGGTATGGGTCACAGAAATTTCTCAGGTACTACATTTATTGATAATAATACCTAGCATACCTACATACCTGGTTTTATATACAAAAATATAAATGTATATGGATATATACAAATATATACATATATACATATATACATATATATATATATATATATATATATATATATACACACATATGTTGACATTTCCACCATTCCTGATAGTTAAGTACTCTGTACCTTGTTTTCGATTGTTGTTGTTGTTTTTGATGAAAGCTTTTTATTTTTAAGTTCAGGAACACATGTGCAGGTTTGTTATACAGGTAAACTCACATTGTGGGGATCTCCCATACCTTCCACTTTCTACCCTCCTCCTTTTCATTTACTTTTGGTGAAAAAGGCACTGGGTGCCATTAACGAAGAAAACTTTCTCTGCAAGACAGAATTCAGCCCTTCACCTCCCTAAACCTAGAAAACCACAAGGTTATGAAAGCCATAGGATAAAATATTGCATTATACATGACCCATGGAAGACACATTCATGCCTACAGTGATCAACCATTTGAGGGAAAGGGGAAATAACTGAAGTTCAAGATGTGTCATGGAGCTGATCCTATACAAACTTGGGTCCTTCAAGAACAGTTTTTGAGTCCATTGTCAAAATCAACAAAGAAACTGAAGGCCAATCAATCAAAGCATGCTCTGCTTTTCCCGGTGCAACAGTGCAGAAAGCATGCGGTGTGCCAAGCAACTTTGGGGGTGCCATTTGAGAGGCTCCCCCTCAGTACTTCCCAGGGTTATTTCAGGCATGTCAGTTGGTGATTTCTCGTGGTGTATCACATGATTGTGCTCAAAGGAGGGCACTCATTCTAAACAGAAAATGTTCCAGAAAAACATCATCTCTTCTTTCTTATTAAACCCTGTTTAACTATGAAGAAACAAAAAAAAAAATCTACTTTTAGTAGATGTACTGTTTATTATAAACAATTTTTAAAAATCACGGATCCACAATCAGTTACACGTGGCATTGCCTGAACTCAAATCCTCATATACCTTTTCTTTTATTACATACTATACTACTGTACCTCTAACCAGACAAAAATATTCTAAACAACACCTGGTAGCTGCCAGCACCTTAAAAATATGCTGTACCTGTCATTTCTTAAAATCCCAATAAGAATTTTCAATCTAACTTCCTAATATCTCAATAAACCTTTTTCTTTCTTTCTTTCTTTTTAATATAAGTAAAATCCGGTTAAAATGAACAGCAAGAGAGGCCTTTCATAAGAGAAGGAGGGAGCAGGCAGATGTGGAAGGAAAGGTGGGGAAATGCTCTTGTCAAGACCCTTGCCTTCCACTGACCTGCCCGCACTGTCCAGGCAAGAATTCTTTCATTCAGTAACATTAAAAATCACGTGTTTCACAGTGACAGAGGTGGTAATAAATGGATGAATAGGACTCAGTGCTTCCCTTCAAAAAGTAACCCATCAAATGGTTTATTCAAGAGGCACATACAATGTTGTATTTGTAATATGTTATACAAGAAGAACCAAAATATTTCTGGAGGGTAAGGAAAGCTTCAAGAAGGAGGGGATATCAGAAACACCACACTTTGGGTATAGTAATAATAAACAGGATTTCACCAAGGTAAAACGAGGGAAGGGAGGAGAAGAAGAAGGGTGTTCAGACAGGGGAAGCATTGCATACCCCCAGAGATACTATGATACAGCTAAGGAGCTGCAGGTAGTTCAGTGGCGCTACAGTGTACCTCAATATGCTTTTTGGTGGGAAACTGAAAAGTCACATTGCAAGAAAAGGAGCTCGAGATAACCAAGGGCCACATATCTTAATTAACTTCATAAACTGTGTTTAGGAGTTTGGATTTTCCCTTAGGGAGCCATTAAAGAATTTTAAGCCACAGAAGGAGACATCATAAAAGTAGCCTTTCTGAAAGAAAACTGCAACTGCAGTGGGGAAAACACTGGAGGGAGTAAGATCAAAGGCAGAAAGAGCCAGTCAAAAAGCTTTTATACAAACCCAAGCTCATCTGGCACCGAAACTAAAATTCAGAGATGGAGACTAATTCTAGAGAGGTGAATAGGTGACCACAAGTCCTGTTTACACCAGTTGTCCCAGCTTTGTTACTAACAGTGAGTGCCCTTTTCACTCTCAATCCTGGATTGGTGGGTGAACTGTAAAGTCACTCTAAGCATTAAGAAGTGAAACTGCCAGGACTTGGTGACAGGCTAACTGAGGAGAGGTGAGATGATGTAGTTGGGAATGACACCCAAAATTCTAGCTTGAGCAATCCGGTAGATGGTGTTGGCATTCATTAAGTTATTGTAACAAAGGTGTAGGCACCTCAGGGATGCTACGTGAGGACTTCCCAAAGAATACATGGGTAACCACACAGTTTTAAGAACTCAATTCCCAGATTCCCAACTTTTACATACACTCTACTCCAAAACTGATCTACCAAAGAATAGACCCAAGATTATGACATTATGCTAATTCACCTTTCCTACTGCACTCTCCTTTCAAAATTCTCCAATCCCAATTAACTGAAAGGCACTTTTCAGCCCTGTCAAGCTGCTACAGTGCATTGCCCGAGGGTATGAATAATCCCAGGAGAAGCAAGGGAAGACTTTAAAATACTGATGTTAACAAAGTTGTCTTTAACAAAGACACCATAAATCAGAAAAAATAGTTTTATGACTTTTTCCATTTTATACATATTTCTGGCAAGGACTAGGCAAAGTGTTAGAAGCATGATATTTTGGCCTATACTTGGGTGGTTCTGAAATCACATATATTGTACAGTAGGGCAGCACCAGGACTAATGATTTTTGTTTAATGATCTTGCAACTTCCATTCTCTAGCTATTGTCAGTTCCTTAAGAATAAAGCAAGTCTGAAGTGTTGGTAAGAGAAGGCAGACCTATCTTATCTAGGTAACAAAATGCTTTGCCTTATCTGTCTGCCTTAGGAATAGAATTCCTAAATGAAATTCTTTTCAAAGAATCCAGGTTAACATTTTTATTTAAATTGATGGAATGACAGTAAGCAAGTTGGTTTGGCTAAGTGGTTTAATGATGACTGGCTTTGTCAAAGAGTTTTGTTGGACAGTTTCCAAAAGCCAAACGAACCAAATGTGCAACTTCAAGATTCTAATGAAAATATAAAGTATGTAATTAGATAAAAGCATTTTTTAAAAAATCTTACATTGGCAAACATATGTTAAAATTAATAATTTTTAAATTTTTTGAAATCCTTTCTAACTATATTGAATTAAATCAGCTGCCTCAAAATAAAAAAGAAAAAAGCATAATGAATAATATTTTGCTAAGTGTTGGTAAAGCATTTTAAATACATTTCCTAGAAATTGTGGAGTCAAATTAATATAGTCATCAATTAACAAATTTTAAGTCAGATGGACCTGAATTCATTGCTTTCAACTAAACTGAAGAAAAACCCAACTGAATGGTCTGAAAAAACACATACCACAGTTTCTTTATCCACTTGTTGTTTGACGAGCATTTGGGCTGGTTCCACATTTTTGCTATTGTGAATTCTGCTGCTATAAAACATGCATATGCAAGTATCTTTTTCATATAATGACTTCTTTTCCTCTGGGTGGATGCCCAGTAGTGGGACTTTTAGTTCTTTAAGGAATCTCCACACTGTTTTCCGTAGTGGTTGTACTAGTTTACATTCCCACCAGCAGTGCAGCAGTGCTCCCTTTTTATCGCATCCACGCCAAAATGTATTATTTTTTATTTTTTGCTAATGGCCATTCTTTGTGGGGATAAAGTGGTATACTATGGTTTTGATTTGCATTTCCCTGATCATTAGTGATGTTGAACGTTTTTTCATATACTTGTTAGCCATTTGTATATCTTCTTTCAAGAATTGTCTATCATGTCCTTAGCCCACTTTTTGATGGGAATGTTTTTTTCTTGCTTATTTGAGTTCCTTGTAGATTATGGATATTAGTTCTATGTCAGATGTATAGATTGTGAAGATTTCCTTCCACTCTGGGGGCTGTTTATTCTGCTGACTGTTCTTTTGCCGTGCAAAAGCTCTTTAGTTTAATTAGGTTCCACCTATTTATCTTTGTTTTTGTTGGATTTGCTTTTAGGTTCCTGGTCATGAAATCTTTGCCTAATCCAATGTCTAGAATGGTTTTTCCAATGTTATCTTCTAGAATTTTTATAGTTTCAGGTCTTACTGATTTAGGACTTTAACCCCTCAATCCATATTGAGTTGATTTTTGTATAAGGTAAGAGATAAGGATCCAGGTTCATTCTCCATCTTGTGAGTTGCCAGTTATTCCAGCACTATTTGTTGAAAAAAGTGTCCTTTCCCCACTTTGTTTTTGTTTTGTTGAAGATCAGTTGGCTTTAAGTATTTGGGTTCATTTCTGAGTTCTCTATTGTTCCACTGGTCTATGCGCCTATTTTTATACCAGTACCATGTTATTCTGACAACTATAGCCTTATAGCATGGTTTGAAATCAGGTAATGTGATGCCTCCAGATTTGTTCTTTTTGCTCAGTCTTGCTTTGGCTATATGCATTCTTCTTTGGTTCCATATGAACTTGAGGATTGTTTTTTCTAGTTCTGTGAGGAATGATGGTAGTATTTTGATGGGAACTGCAATGAATCTGTAGACTGCATTTGGCAGTATGGTCATTTTCACATTATTGATTCTACTCAACCATGAACATGAAATGTATTTCCATTTGCTTTTAACTTTTCCCCATTCAGTATTATGTTGGCTATGGGTTTGTCATAGATGACTTTTATTACATTGAGGTATGTCCCATATATGCCAATTTTGCTAAGGGTTTTAATCATAAAGGGATGCTGAATTTTGTCAAATACTTTCTGCATCTACTGAGACGACTGTGTGATTTTTTTGTTTGTTTCAGATGGAGTCTCGGTCTGTCACCCAGGCTGAAGTTCAGTGGTGTAACATCGGCTCACTGCAACCTCTGCCTCTCGGGTACAAGTGATTCTCCTGCCTCAGCCTCCTGGATAGCTGGGATTACAGGCATACACCACCACACTCAGCTAATTTTTGTATTTTTAGCAGAGACGGGGTTTCACTATGTTGGTCAAGCTAGTCTCAAACTCCCGACCTCGTGATCCACCTGCCTCAGCCTTCCAAAGTGCTGGGATTAAAGGCGTGAGCCATGATGCCCGGCCCAATTTTTGTTTTTAATTCTGTTTATATGGTGTGTCACATTTATTGACTTGTGTATGTTAAACCATCCCTGCATCCCTGGTATGAAACACACTTGATCATGGTGGATTATGTTTTTGATATGCTGTTGGATTCGGTTAGCTAGTATTTTGTTAAGGATTTTTGCATCTATTTTCATTCAGGATATTGGTCTGTAGTTTTCTTTTTTTGTTACATCCTTTCCTGGTTTTGATAATAGGGTGATACTGGCTTCATAGAATGATTTAAGGAGGATTTCCTCTTTATCTTGTAGAATAGTGTCAAGATGGTTGGTATTAATTCTTCTTTGAATGTCTAGTAGAATTCAACTGTGAATCCATCTAGTACTGAACTTTTTCTTTTTGTTAACTGTTTTATTACCATTTCAATCTTGCTACTTGTTATTGGTCTGTCAGGGTTTCTAATTCTTCCTGATTTAAGCTGGAGGGTTGTATCTTTCCAGGAATTTATTCATCTCCTTCAGGTTTTCTAGTTTATGTACGTAAAGGCATTCACAGTAGCCTTGAATGACCTTTGTATTTTGGTGATGTCAGTTGTAGTATCTCCCATTTCATTCCTAATTGAACTTAGGTGGATCTTCTCTCTTCTTTTCTTGGTTAATCTTGCTAATGGCCTATCAATTTTATTTATCTTTTCAAAGAATCAGCCGTTTCATTTATCTTTCATATTTCTTTTTGTTTCCATTTCATTTAGTTCTGCTCTGACCTTGGTTATCTCCTTTCCTCTGCTGGACTTGGGTTTGGTTTGTTCTTGTTTATCTAGTTCCTTGAAGTGTGACCTTGGATAGTCTAGTTGAGTTGTGCTCTTTCAGATTTTTGGATATAGGCATTTAAGACTATGAACTTTCCTCTTAGCACTGCCTTTGCTGTACCTCAGAGGTTTTGACAGTTGTGTCATCATTCAGTTCAAAGTATTTTTTTCCACTGAGGTATGAGAGAGTATTTGATATAATTTCAGTTTTCTTAGTTTTATTAAGACTTGTTTTGTGGCCGATCATATGGTCTATTTTGGAGAAAGTTCCATGCACTGATGAATAGAATGTATATTCTGCAGTTGTTGGGTTGCATATTGTATAAGTATCTGCTAAGATCATTTGTTCCAGAGTATAGTCTAAGTCCATTGTTTCTTTGCTGACTTTCTGTCTTGATGACCTGTTTAGTGCTGTCAGTGGAGTAATGAAGTCCCCCACTATTATTGGCTTGCTCTCTATGTCATTACTTAGGTCTAATGGTAATTGTTTTATAAATTTGGGAGCTCCAGTGTCACAAGCATATATATTTAGGATTGCGATATTTTCATGTGGGCCTTTTATCATTATATAATGTCCTTCTTTGTCTTTTTTAACTGCTGTTGCTTTAAAGTTTGTTTTGTCTGATATAAGCCTGCTTGCTTTTGATGTCTATCTGCATGGAGTATCCTTTTCCACTCCTTTACCTTAAGTTAATTTGAGTCCTTATGTGTTAGGTGAGCAAGTGGGATTTCTTGGGTGGTGTTAAAGACTCTTCTTCTGTCAGATTATCATAATTGTTTTTCTGGTTTCTTCTCCTTTGGGTAGACTATGTCAGAGGGAAGATCTGGGGCTCAAGGCTGCTGTTAAGATTCTTTTGTGGCATTAGGTATTCCCATGATATAGCACTCTCCTCTTTTTACCAGGGATGTGGCTTCCTGAAGGCTGTGCTGCAGCCTTCTGGATCTATTTCCCTTTTGGATCTAGCCACCCAGCAGGGCTACCATGCTCCAGGCTGGTACTGGAGTTGTCTGCACAGAGTCCTGTGATATGAACCATCTTTATGTCTCTCAGCCATGGATAACAGCACAGGGATGTCTCCTGGGTCCTGCAGGAGCAATCTGCTTCCTTTAAAGGGTCCGTGGATTCTCTCAGCTTTCCTGGTATATTTCTGGAGCAAAAGTTCACAGTGCGAGTCTCTATACACTGCACTGCCTGTCCGAGTGGGAGCTGCAATCTAGTCCTGCCTCCTATCTGCCATTTTCCCCAGAAGATATGTTTAATAGTTATTCAAATGCATAGTATTTTGCTGTTTTAATTTATCATATAGTGACAACCATGGTAATAATAACTACTCTGAGGGCTCAGTAAAAATAAGAGCCTTAACATCTCAGAGGATAAACTTTCAAAATTCCAATTTATATGTATATTATTGATAACATATTTTATTAATAAAAATATAAGAACATTTTATGGAGAAAGTAGAATAGAAATACAAGTTTAAAGACATAAAAGGAATAAAGTTTCTGATTTTTAAAAAACAGCCTGTTCATATAATTTTGTAAAGGTAGATGAAGAGTACAAAATTGCTATGAAATATGAATTCACAGGACACATTTGAAAGGAATATGACAATTTACAATGTCAACATTTATGATGAACCAAAGATCTGCATCTACTAAAACTCATAAAATTTTAATTCTCAACCTAAAATTATATACGAGTACATGATTTAAAAAAAAAAAATGTAGAACAAGTATGGTGGCTCACTCATACCTGTAATCCTAGCACTTTGAGAGACCAAGGCGAGGATTACTTGAGCTCAGGAGTTTGAAACCGGCCTGAGCAATATAGTATGACCTCATCTCTAAAAGAAAACTAAAAAAATCTTGAAAATCACTGCTCTCAGAAACATTTTTTTTTTTAAAGAACAGATTTGGAGGGGATGAGTTCAGTTTTTAATATGTTGCCTTTGAGGTACCTGAGGGGCACCCGAGTAGTGAATGACAGCTAAAACATTATGTGGACCACACATTTTAAAGCACTAGTCTGTGTATTTTTTATAGATTCCCTCAATCATCACTACCACCCTTTGAAGTTGGTACTGTTACTATCCTCACTTTATAAATGGAAGAACTGAGGTACAGAAAAGTTAGGGAGACTCACTCAATGCCACACAGCTCTCCAGGGTAGTAGACTGTGGTTTGAACCAATACAGTCTGAATCCAGATTCTGTATTTTAACACAATGTAGCCCCTCCTGAAACACCTGGGTTGAAAACAGGAATTTGAGGCTTAGTCTTTAGATATAATCTAAACCAAGGAAAAGATGAGATTACCAAGGAAAAGTAACACACACTCGTCAGCAGGAAAATGAGAGCTTCGGTGCTGTGGGGCCCTCTGTAGATGGTTCTGGTATTCCCTTCCAAGCCCTGGACTCTTGAAAAGCCACCCACCATCATTGTTTCCCAGATACCCTTCATGTATTGTTGTCAGCCCTCCCAGGATACTGCACTGCTTATGACGTTTTCCATGAAGTCAAAGGGTTACCTGAGAAGAACTTTCTGCTTCTTGATCTTTCCCTTCTGTTCCTTCAACAGATGCTTGAAGACATCTCAGATAGTAAGTTTCATTCTGTAATAATTCAGCATGACAATCTTCCTTTCTTTCTTTCCAACAGGACTCACGTTATCACACATATTTTATCAGTCATTATTGGTGCTTTCCGGAACATACAATCACAGAACATGAAACCTTACACACATTACAAAACGCATCAGGATGAAAGAAAGAGGGCCACTACTCGTGGCAGAGAGCACACACTTGAGTGTGCCTGCTAGAACTCAATACTCAGAGTACTTGGGGGGCAGGAAAGAGAATACAAATATTAATACATATGCATTTTTATTTATATGCTTAAGGAAATTATCTCAGAAATATACAATACCAGAAAAGGTAGCACTAAATGTGTGGACCTGAACAGAGTTCAGAGCATAAGAGAATCAAGGACAAAATACTAGTGCATACCAACATTTTATGGAACAGGCAGTGGAATCAAGATCATAAAGACTAAATAGGAATAACTAGAGAAAACAGGAAAAGAGGGAAACAAAAAATAGTGCCAGAAGAACAAAATGAGAACATTTCAAAAATGGGCAGGTTGTTAGTATAAAAGCAACAGAAAGGTCAAGTAAGATAAGGACCAACAGAGTCTCTTAGACTTAGCAACTGGCAAGGCAGGGTCAGTTTCAGTGATGTGATTGGGATCAAAGCTGTAGGGTGAGACGTTTAAGAAACAATGGGATTTCAGAAGTGAATGTGAGAAACTTAGACAAGGTTTTCTGAAGTTTACGCTGATGCAGAGGGAGCCAAAGATGGCAGCAGATAGAGGAGGGAAAAGGAGGTGGGGGACAGGTGGTTCTAAATGAGAGAGACCTGAATATGCCCAAACACTGACTAGAAAGGGGGAGCAGGTAGAGTCGAGAGACACAAAAAAGAAAAAGCAAGGTGGTAAGATCTACCTCACAGACACTGGTGACTGGAGAGGAAAGGAAGGGTAAAATGCAACTACGTGTGTTTGGGGGTGGGATGATCAAGAAGGTAGGAAGTTTCTGATTGCTTTTATTGTCTTGGCGAAGCAAAAACAGAATTCACTGGTGGAAGACAATGTTTGCATGCTCTCTTCATCTCTGTGCTTCACGTTCTTCCTCCTCCTTGACTTCTGAAGTAAAAGGGCAGTAGACCCAGCAGCCTGATTCTCAATGCCATGATGATTTCCATAGTCTGAGAAAAGCCCTAATTATATACAACTTCTGTCTTTCAAGGAGTAATTTGTAAAGGAGCCTCAAGTGCTAACATAAGACATAACTATAATTTCTGGGAATTTTCTGTAAGTCAAACTAAGGCCCTAATATAAGATACCTACATCCCCACACACACCAGTCTGGATCAAGAAGGAACCTGACTGGCACAAGCCAGAGTAGAATAGAAAGCAGGCTCTCTGCCCAGGCTAGGTGCTTTTCCTTTTAAAACTAATCTTAAAAGCAGAAGTAGTATTGAGGTATCACATTTATATTTATTATTGCTTTCAATAACAACAAAACTCATCTTCAAAATCTCCAAAGGTGTTTAAGAGTCTACAGATTAATTTTTTCTTTTATTTCTTCCAAATCGTTTCCTTCTTCCTTCATTCCACTAATACCACCAACAATATTTTCTCCCATCCTAGTTTCAACAGGAAAGGCCTTTTACATGTTTAATGCCTTATCATCTACAAAGAGCTTTCATCTGTTCTGATTTAGTCCTACCATTAATCCTGAGAGTTGAGGAGAAAAGGCATTTCATTGTCAATTTACAGATAAGCATATCAAGACTCAGAAAAATTAAGTGATTTGACCATTTACAAGGAGCAGACACAGAACTCAAACCTGTCTTGTGACTCCAAAGGCAGCTATCTGTATCACCAGATCACAATCCATTTATAACAACTTCTGAAAACCTAAAAGATGGCCCAAGTTCCTTCCAGCCTCTGACTAATTTCAAATACACCGGTTCTTAAAGGGAAGAAGTCTGTGCTGCTGCAATTTCAGTTATTTTGCATATCATTGCAACAGCTCTCACCATACCTCTCCCATACTAAGGAACCTGAATACTTGTGAAGCAACAACTAATATTGCTCATAGACATCCGAAGAGGCACATGCAGCTCTAATCATAGAGAAATCCTAAGCATCAGCAGCAGAGGATGTATGACATTACTACTCAGGGAAAGTAACAGTGTTTCTGGTTTCTGCCTAATGTAAAGAACACAAACAAACAAGCCCTCATACTTCTGAACAAGCCAGAGTAACTATTCCCAGTGTATTCATGATTATTTGTTTCCTTTTGCAGCTATAACAAATAACCATAAATGTGGTGGCTTAAAACAACAGAAATTTATGGCCAGGCACAGTGGCTCACACCTGTAATCCCAACACTTTGGGAGGCCGAGGCAGGTGGATCACAAGGTCAAAAGATAGAGACCAATCTGGCCAACATGGTGAAACCCCATTTCTACTAAAAATACAAAAATTAGCTAGGCATGGTGGCACATGCCTATAGTCTCATCTACTTGGGAGGCTAAGGCAGGAGAATTGCTTGAACCCAGAGGAAGAGGTTGCAGTAAGCCAAGATCGTGCCACTGTACTCCAGCCTAGGGGACAGAGAAAGACTTCATCTCAAAACAAACAAAGAACAAAAACAATACAAATTTACTGTCTTACAGTTCTGGAGGTCAGAGTCCAAAATGGATCTCACTGGACTAAAATCAACATATAGGCAGGGCTACATTCCTTCTGGAGGTCAGGGGAGAATCTGTTTCTTTGCCTTTTCCAGCTTCTAGAGGCTGCCTGCATTCCTTGGCTCAAGATCTCTTTCAGTAACTGCATCACTCGTATCTCTGCTTCTATTGTTATATCATCTCTTTCACTCTCTGGCCTCACTTTTCACGTGTAAGGACACTTGTGATTACACTGATCTCACCTGGCTAGTTAACCGCCTCATTTTAAGATCCTTAATCACATCTGTAAGTCCCTTTTTGCCAGGCACGGTAACATTCACAGGTGCCGGGGATTAAGATGTGGCGCAGAGAGAGCTCTAGTGTTGTTCAAAGCTAAGACACCCCCCAGCTGTGCTGCTGAGCCATATACCATGTGAAGAGAACAAGAAGTACCTGTTGAGGGAGCAACGGAACTGGTCATAGGCAGTCCTAGAATAAAAAGGAGGGAGCAAACTTCTCTGGAAGTGCTGCCCTTCTGCATTAATGGTTAGTACTTACTGCGAATTTTAAAACTTAAAATAAATGGTGGGATCATTAGATAAATCCAGGTCTCTGGCTCCCAAATGTGTTCTTATAATCCCTTTGACAGATTGCCTCACACCCACCTCAAATGGAGGCTGAGAATTTTTGCAAAGTCAAACCAAGGTCCTGATCCAGACTTGCACAGACCACTCTGGATCAAGAAGGAATTCAGATGGCATAGGTCAAAGCAGAAAATAGATGCTCTGCCCAGGCAAGGTGCTTCCCCTTTTTGGTTTTGTTGTTGTTGTTTTGAGACAGGGTCTCACTCTGTTGACAAGACTGGAATGCAGTGGTGTGATCACAGCTCACTGCAGCCTCAACTTCCCAAGTGTATTAGTCCATTCTTACACTCCTATAAAGACATATCCAAGACTGAGTAATTTATAAAGAAAAGAGGCTTAATGGACTCACAGTTCTGCATGGCTGGGGAAGTCTCAGGAAACTTATAATCATGGCAGAAGGGGAAGCAGGTACATTTTACATGGTGCCAGGTGAGAGAGAGCATATGCGAAGGAGGAACTATCAGGCACTTATAAAACCATCAGATCTCATGAGAATTCACTATCATGAGAACAGCATGGGGGAAACCACCCCCATAATCCAATCACTTCTCTCCTTCAACACATGAAGATTATAATTCGAGATCAGATTTGGGTGGGGACACAGAACCAAACCGTATCAGAGAGCTCAAGCAATCCTCCCATCTTTCAGCTTCCCAAATAGCTGGGAATACAGGCATGAACTACCATGTCCAGCCCTTTTTTGTCTGTAAGAAAAAGAACTCTAAGATGTGACCCTCATGGTGCACCTTTAAGAAACTATCTTGCCGGGCGTGGTAGCTCAAGCCTGTAATCCCAGCACTTTGGGAGGCCGAGGCAGGTGGATCACGAGGTCAAGAGATCGAGACCATCCTGGTCAACATGGTGAAACCCCATCTCTACTAAAAAAAAATACAAAAAATTAGCTGGGCATGGTGGCGTGTGCCTGTAATCCCAGCTACTCAGGAGGCTGAGGCAGGAGAATTGCCTGAACCCAGGAGGCGGAGGTTGCGGTGAGCCAAGATTGCGCCATTGCACTCCAGCCTGGTTAACAAGAGCGAAACTCCGTCTCAAAAAAAAAAAAAAGGCTTGAATTAACGTGTGCAGCTTTCATTCCATTCTGTTATTTCAGTCCCAATAAATACATCCTCGTGAAGAAATGTTTTTTTCGAGGCAGACTCTCTGTGACTCTGTTGCCCAGGGTAGAGTGCAATGGCATGATCTTGGCTCACTGCAACCTCCACCTCCTGGGTTCAAGCAATTCTCCTGCCTCAGCTTCATGAGTAGCTGAGATTACAGGCACCTGCCACCACATCTGGCTAATTTTTGTGCTTTTAGTAGAGATAGGGTTTTACAATACTGACCAGGCTGGTCTTGAACTCCCAAGCTCCAGCAATCTGCCCACCTCAGCCTCCCAAAGTACTGGGATTACAGGCATGAGCCACTGCCCCCAGCCGAAATGTTTTTATTTCTTAAAGGTTCTTTTACATACCCTACCTGAGAATTAAAGTTAAAAACATTACAGTGCCCAGCATGTTTCAAATCAAGTCAGCTATAGTCCTTCGATAGAAGTTTGCCTTAACAAGGTTTATCTCTGTCTAGATGTTACTCTTTATACATGGGTAACACCTGAATCAATGCATTTGTTACATGAATATCCCAGGACTTAGTTTCATGGTATATAGAGTTAATAACATTTGTGCTTTTTAAAAGATTTTGCATGTCATGTTCCAGACAGTAAATTCTCTTTCCCCAGAATACCTGAATCAGAGAACACTGTCACAGACGGCCTGCACATATCAGGCATTCATTAAATAACTGCTGAATGACACCACAGGAACACAAAAATACATGAAGGCTTAATGAAGCCCTCCTACAACAGGGTCAATCTGAGAAGTGTACTTATTAGAAAATGCCACTTAAGGCTTCTCTCAACAAACATTAAGTGTGTAAGTGACATATAAAAAGAGAATTCTTCAGCACCCAAGGTCTTATATGCATGCAAGTCAGGATATTATAGTGGCTGAAAGGTCTTGGAGACACTCAGACTTGGGGTGGAATTCTGGTCCTAATACCTGCTGATTATGTGACCTTGGGAAAGATACGTAACCTTCATTTGTGTTGCATCATCTCTAATAGTAAGATAATACTTTGGAGAACAGTTCTGAGCACATAATTTTGACACAAAAATGTTTACAGTCTCTGGTGCACTGATGATGATTGTGGTAATGATGATGAATGATGAGTTCCAGGGTTCTAGGTTCTCCTGGTCCTCCAGTGCAGACAACTTCTCTGCCGTGTGAGGTCCCAAATGTACAGAAATTCAAGCAACTTTCATAAAAACCATTACTTGGTTTTTAAGACAAAGTTTTTTGTTTTGTTTTGTTTTTGAAATGGAGTCTTGCTCTGTTGCCAGGCTGGAATGCAGTGGCACAATCTTGGCTCACTGTAACCTCCGCCTCCCAGATTCAAACAATTACCCTGCCTCAGCCTCCTGAGTAGCTAGGACCACAGGCCCATGCCACCATGCCCAGCTAATTTTTTTGTATTTTAGTAGAGATGGGGTTTCACTATGCTGGCCAGGCTGGTCTCAATCTCCTGACCTCATGCTCTCCCTGCCTCAGCCTCCCAAAATGCTGGGATTACAGGTGTGAGCCACCACACCAGACCAACAAAGATTTTTTTTTAACCCTATCCTGTACTATTTTAATACAAGGTTATTTTTTAATCCTTGTTTAAAGTAACTATCAGAAGGCAAAGAAAGATAGATAAGGTCTATATAACTTCAGCAAGACAGTAAATCTTTCCAGGGAAGGTCTGACGTAGTAGGTAAGATCAGAAAACTGTAGTTTTCTCTTTTAGGAAAAACGTTATTTCAAAAATATGAATGTAGCAAATGATACCTTCTTTACCTTCTATTTAATCTTTCTGTATGGATTTACAGTTCTGCTATATTTATTTGTGGTCTGTACAAGACAAAATTCACTGAATTTCTAGACATGTCTGTTCCCCTTTTTTGCAACATCCTATAATACCCACTAGCCTTTAGAAAGTTACTCCTTTCTATGGGAAGCTATACAACATATCCAATTTTTCATTCCTACATTGTGAAATCCTCCTGTGAAACAGAATAGATTAAGGAACTAGCTCAAGAAGAATCACAGTTTATCACCGTCAGTAGCATTCCGTTTGCCTGCCTCTTCTCATCCTAGGACATTCTTGGGGCAGAGCACAGAAATGCCACTCAGAAAATCATGTTCTTCACTGAATACACCCCAAATGACCCAGTAGAGGCTGGGAGAATGAATGAAGAAAGAGGAAGAAATCTTCATTTCAACAGCAGTTGAACAGGATGAAAAATAAAAGGCAAGTTCAATAGGGTATTTCTAAGATAAGCATGTGAGCGTTTTGTATAATGAGACTGTACCTATCTGAAGCTAAGATCTTTCTTAGACTAAACCAAAAGTCACATTAATGAATATCCTGTCATGCTTCAAAATCTTTATCTCCAAAGTTTTTCAATTGTGGTGAATTTCTTAGTAACTCTCTACTATTCAACCAGACTGGAAGATCTTCCGAGTTAACCTTTGTGAACAACTGACCAAAGAACTAAAAGCTAAGTTCGTTTTAATTACTCTTATTTCTTCATGTTCATGAAAAAAAAAACCTCTACTTATTTTATTTTGTAACAGCTCATCTCACTTATAAAACTTAGGTAGTCAGTTTTTTTTTTACACTGTATTCTTTCTTAAAAGGCAATTAATATCTGTCACTTCAAGAGACTAGCCATTTGCCTTCTAACACATATTAAATGACATGTTCAGTCCTCCATGTTCACTCATGCTTTGCATTCAATATTAAGGCTGCAAATCTAGAAACCACATAAGCCACCTGCAAAGAGGACTCCACATGTACAGAAGCTGTGAATCCAGCAACTCTACAGACTTTCGGCAGAAGAGGGAAAAAATGCAAAGAAATTATCGGGGGAAAACATGTTTGAGATTTTCAGGCTTTTTCAGTGACAAAGAACTTACTTAACCACTTAAAACTACATCAAGAAAAGCCAGAGACAGAGTGAAATTTATAACCAGAAAAATTTAACACGAAGTCACTGTACTCACCGTCTGATGGCTTCTGTCACAGTAACGCAGCCCAAAATAATCTATCTCCACAAGGTTTACGTGATGGAATACACGGTCAAGGACAACGGAACCTTTCGTTGACTTCTGCAAAAATAATTCAGTTTTATATTTTTAACTGCCTTTTTGTTTCAAAGTAGGACATAATCATCTTTTATTAGCTTCATTCACGATAGCAGCAATTTTATTAAACCATGGTTCCCTCCTTAAGTTTTGCCTCAATTATGAAGAAAAAACATGATTTAAAGCAAAGTGTATTATAGAAATATCTTTGGAAAATAATTTTTAAATCATAGGTTTTAAATTAATATAAGCTTCTTTCTTCTGGGATTATAAATTATCTTTAGCACAAAATTCTTCTTTTAATAAAGATAAACTTTTATATGAAGAACATCTAATAAATGCATCGAAAAAACACTCTGGTTAAAAAGCTCATGATTCTTTTCATTTTAAAAAGCAATTTTCACCTACAGCAATACTCTTACAATGAATACAGAAAATATATAAAATTAACAATAGTCAAATCCTTTATCTTCAATCCTCAAATAATAAACTCATAGATTAAAGCTGCTAAAGCTAATGTTCTGAAAAGCCCTTGTGAATATATTTCACTTTATCTCTTTCACATAAGCACAGACATAAAACTTTTCTTTTGGCTGCTTTTAAAATACTGTTACCTACCTAAAAAGCCAATCTCTCTTCTCTCCTCACCTACTACAATACAGATGCTTTAAATTAAGATTCTTATCATCTAACATACTAAAAATCAATTATTCACACATGTAAGAAGCACTTCATCAGCAAGCACTATTCCACACACCACATTAACTTAGAAAATAATCCATTTTTATAGTACAGGTACAGATACAGCCTCCTCCTTTCTCTTGCCCCATCTCTGGCTGGTATAACAAGGTAGTAAAAGGAATCCCACAAGAAGTCTCACATTATGATAATAAAGGAGGGCTTTTGTTCAGTTGCATCAGCCCTCAGAAAATTACCAGGACACATTTATCTATGTATGGTGAGCACTTAATACTGCACTGCTTTTAGAAAATGGACTGTTAACATGAAGAAAATGTTTTTATTAAATGTATTATAAGATGGGCAATATGAGGTTATAGAAGTACACACCAGGAAAATACAGTTCTTGTTACAAATTCCATAGGTATTTTGTTTACCTCTAAATAACTTTAGCTAACTTTAAGTCGTCCCTTTTTCAAAGTCTATTAAATAATTTATAAACAAAAAGCCCTTCCATGATGAATCTTTAGGTTATTGGACATTTTCTGCAATAATCACAATGCCATAGCCTGTAAATGTCTCTGTGCTCATGTACCTATGTATTTCTCTGGGGTAAAATCTTTAAGTGAAATTACTCATCTGAAGGATACGTATACTCATAATTACAGTGGGCATTGCCAAAAAGACCATTACAACTCATTCAATGAGAGTATATGTTTTCCCACACCCTTGCCAACATTTGGATTGCACAAATTTTTTTCCAATCTGATTGAGCAAAAAAAAAAAAAAAAAGAGGGGATAAAGGAATTGTTTTAACTTACATTTTCCTGACATTAATAAAAGCAAGCACTCTTTCATGTGTTTACCGGCCAATTGCATTTCCTAGCCTTTGAGTTAGGCATTCCCTAACCCAAAGTTTATGAGCAAATTCTCCTAAGTACTTCTAAATACTTGTAGAATTTTACTTAGTATGCTTAGCTCTTCATTCCATCTGGAAATTATTTTTGTTCTTGGGTAAGGGCCTAACTTTGGTTCCACATGGATAGACAACTGCACCACCATTTACTGAAAAAGCCAGCATTTCCCTGTGGATTTGAAACAACTTTGTCATCTATTAAATGAATCCCCATTATTCCATCTCATGGGCTCTTCCAGAACCAATATCCTCAAGATTTTAACATATGTAGTTTAATTTTGTTTGATATCCATCCTTCTTTTTCAAAACGATCTTTGCCAATTCTTAAGCATTTTTCTCAGGGAAGTTTAGAACAAGCTTGCCAACTGAATAAATGATTCTGCTGGGGATTTAACTGGAATTAAATTTAACTGACAGGTGATGTGATAGAGGGAGGTATAGATACTATATTTACAAAGTGAAACCTCTATGTTTGTCTTTTATATGCTTCGAGGAAATTTTACACTTTTATGTGGGTCTTACAAAATTCTACTTAGGCTTTGTGGCAGGCAAATTTGCCAAATGTCCCCCACCCCCAAAGATGTCCTGCCCTGACCTCTGGAACCTAGACAATGAGAATACCATCCCTATGACTGTGTTACGCTATATGGCACAGTTGACCTTAAGATAGGGAAATCATAGAAGCGGGCCTAATCACATGGGCTCTAAAAAGTACAGCACTTTCTCCAGAAGAAGGGAAAAGCAGGGGTAAAGTCAACTATATCCAAATCATGAGAAGAGTTCTATAATGTCCTGTCACTTGAAAGATGATGGGGGCTATCTGAGAAGAATCGAAACAGCCTCAAGGACTTGAGGGGAGCCCCCAGCTAACAGCCAGCAAATAAATAGGAACCTCAGTCCTAGAAACATAAAAGCGGGATTCTGCCAACAGCCAACAGGGGTTTGGAAGCCAATTCTTTCTGAGCGTCTTCAGATAAGTGCTCAGCTGACTAACACCTTGATTTCAGCCTTTTAGGACGCTGCAGAGAAGCCAGCCATACCATCTTGGACTTCTGGCCTACAGAACTGTGAGATAATAAATGGCAATATGTTTAAACCATTATGCTTGTGGTAATTTGTTATGCAGCAATAGAAAATAATACAGGATCATTCTTAGGTGTTTTAGTTTTACTGCTATTATACTTTCTGACTGGCTATTGCTAATGGATTGGAAAACCAACTAATTTTCCCTATCAGTCTTATTCCTAGCCATCTTGCTAAATTCTTGTTAGCTTGTCTATGGAGTCTTCTCAGATCATCACTTTTCAAAATGACTTTTCAAAATGCCTCCTCCACATTTATTTCTTCTTTTCTTACTGCATGGGTTAATTCTTCTTTTCTGACTGACTAGTTATTAAAAGAGTAACTAGAAGTTTTGAGAACATGTACCCTGTCTTCTTCCTGGCTGTAATGGAATTGCTTCTAAAATTTCACCACTAAGTATAATGGCTGGTATATAGCTCTAACATATATCTTTAATCAAAGAGATGGTTCCTTCAATTCTGCTTTTTTGGTCTTACTCTGTTTTGGTCTTTTAATCAATGACTACTAATTGTATCAACTTATTTTGGGGAAACAAAGATGAGTATATGATGTTTGTCCTTTCAGCTTTGAGTTGCATTAAAAGAGTTTCTAATGCCAAATCTTCTTAGAGAAATTCCCGTTTTAGACCTTTTTGTTCTGGGTACATAACAAACTGTCTGCCTAAGTGCAAAGAATTCCCCTATGGGAGTCTTGGTGGAGGCAGGAATCAGGCTCCCAAATAACTGACAGCCAGGTCACAGGCATACGATCTGTGGCTTCAGCCAAGGACTTACTTCTGAGCAAGAGTTTAGGTTTAGTTCATGGACTGGCTCCCAATAGTAAGGGAGTATCCAATAGCAAAGGCATCCAAAGATTGAATCAGCTGGGACAAGCAGTAGGAATGACTGATTCCTGAGGCAGATTTTCCAACATTCTTATCCTTCTTCTTTTCTTTTTTTTTTTTTTCCCTTTTCCTGAGATAAGGTCTCACTCTGTTACCCAGGCTGGAATGCAGTGATGCAAACTCGGCTCACTGTGACCTCCAAGTGATCCTCCTGCCTCAGCCTCCGGAATAGCTGGGACTACAGGCATGTACCACCACATCCAGCTACAGCATTCTTGAGGTACAAAATGGGAACATTCAGGCAATCTGCCACCTTCATTTTCTGAATATATATGTTTGGCCCAAGAGGCAGGCCAGTATCCCAAGTAAAAATCCTAAGTAACAAATCCAGAAAACTGGATCCAACTGTATACTAAAAATATCATGTTGAATACAAAAAGCTTATCCTTTTTGTAAGTGCATCCTTGGCGTAAGTGCATCAAGCATGGATTCTTAAAGTAAATCTTGTCCAATGTAACTATGAAAAGAATTTACTGGAAAGACACTGAGTATCTCAGAGGCTCTACAGACATCATACTAATGGTTACCCAGAGCTTCTTAAGATCCCCATCTATCCACAGCCACTAAGCTTGGAAAACTCAATCCGTCACTACAACCTTTCACAGTTCTTTTGCCCATGTTTTGGACTATGGTTTTCACCTTCAATTGTTTCCCATTTGTCTTTCAGGAAATTAGTCATTACCCTTTTTTGCTGTGTAGGCTATTTGTTTTGTGGATTTGGTTCATGCACCAAGAAGTGTTAGGTAAGAAATGCATAGAGGAGTATAGTGATGAGCTGTCAATTTGTTTACTATGTTTACACATAAACAATTTATACTCCCTGTGCCCTCCAAAAAAGTTACCTGTATCTGAATTATTCCTAAGCCTTTTGAAAAGGGTAGACCAAATTATTACAGGCCATTATATACCCATGTGGAAACTACACACCCCCATTCCTTGACATGCGGAAAAGGGGCTTCATTTCTAAGTCAGGTGGCTAGTTTCATTTGAAATTTAGTGAAATCATGATTCTTAACCTTACTTCTTTCAATACTTGGCAAAGAAAAAAATATGAATGTGATGATATTTATCACCATTCCAGTTTTCTTCTGACCATTTTCAGAAGAAATGTCTGCCAAAATGGGGAATTCACAAGATGCCACAAAATAAGGTACAACTATAACATGTCCAACACTTTCTGAAATCAATATGTAAAATGTTGCCTTAGATAATAATGGACATCCACTAATGAGACGTTTGATAGAATGAACTGAGTAATACCATAAATATCAGGTAGGAATATTTGGAAACCTGAAAGGTATGCTTTCCATTTCAGGTCTCCTTGGGATATGTTTCCTGCTCTATGTCATGGCTGAAATCCTACTTGTCCTTCAAGATCCAGTTAAAATGCCACCTTCTTCATAAAGCCTATCCAAATCCTCTCAACCTCATTATGACCTCTCCCTCCCTCAAACCTACCAAGTTTCTTATTTTTGCCTGTCTCTGAGACCTGCACTCTTGCACTCACTCTTAGGATGGCCATTTATTTCTTCTGTTAACTTTCCTACTCAAGTTTAGATATTTGGAAATCATGTGCAGAGATCACACACCACTTCCTTTCTATGCAATCCAGTAACTTATTCCCAGTAAGAGCTGCCTAAAAGCTCACTGAATTAATACCAAGGACCAATAAATAAGAGAGAGAAAGAGAGGCAATACTGAAAACATGGTGGTCTATAAATTAAACCTTTCTTCCTGTTTCTTAAAAAGAATTCCATTTTTCTTGACCAATCACTTACAAAATTAAATAAAAAGCTGACAAGATCCATTTATTTTGTTATATCAGCTGATCCAAAGAGATTGTTTATTTTTAATTTAAAAATATACATTTGTTTCAGTGACGTATAATTCCAATAGACTCAATATATTCTAAAGGTAGCATAAGGAATAAATATCTTATATTTGAAATGGATAAGACACCACAAACTGAGGAAGTCATATATTACATTTTTATATATAAAACTTGCAAAGGAATTTTTATGCAATAAAATAAATCTGACAGGAATTTGATTTTCCACCACCAAAAAATGAAAAAGATATGATAATTAAAAAGAAAATAAAAATAAAGAGAACACCTGATTTTTTATAACTAATCAGCAAAACTTTATCTCAATGTAACAATATATTAATTTACTTTTAAAATGAGAGTAAATGCCTATGACATATTTCTGGATTGCGAATTGTATTCCACTTAACTCTCACCAAATGAGATAGATTACTTTCATTATTGATATACCAGCAACATTCCAGAAAGAATAGAGCTACAAAATCTTAGAGAAAGACTCACAAGTAGGACAAGTTTATTTGAAAATACCATCAGTAGGGCTTTCAACCAGAACAAAGAATATTTCAAATAAGTAATAACACCTTTGCAGATTAACATGACATTACAAACCAGAAAGGCGGGTTTCTGCCAGCTGCACAGAATGATAACTATTACATTTGAGACAAACAGCTTACTCCTTCACAAAGGGCAAACGAACCCCACAAAAAATTCTTACAATGTTATGCCTTTAAAAATTCACTTTATCTTTATTTAGTATTTTGACCACAATACATTCCCAGTTTTCTTGGAAACATAAATTACATTAAATTTTTTAGCTTAGTCCATTGGGATAAGGCAAAGACAGGGCATGAATGAAACATTCTTCAGGTACCAAAGGTAATTCCTTCCCAGGTGAGGCACTGTTCACCCCCACTGTCTGACCCCCATTTTTTCTAAGAGTTATCCTCACCCTCCAGATGAGGAATATGTAAAGAAAATTCTCATTTAATCACTAAAAAAAAAAAGAGTAAAGTGTATTTTTCTAAGTGCTATTTTTATATTTTTCATATATAAAAGTTTATTCACATCGATAAGCTTTTCTCAGTTATCTATTGCTTTGTAACAAGTAACTTCAAAACGCAGTGGCTTAAAGCAACAAGTTTCCCATAATTCTGGAATTTGGCCAGGGCTCAGAAGGGACAGCTAGTATGAGCTCCATCTGGTGTTGGCTAGAGAGATACACCTGGGCTGAAGAATACAGGAAGGCTTCATTCACATATTGACACCTCACCTGAGATGGCTAGAATGGCTGGAAGCTGGCTGGGCTGCTCACCCTCTAACGCCTTTCCCTCTCCAGCAAGGTAATCTGACTTCATGACATGGTGACTGAGGGCTCCAAGAGACAAACAGCGGAAGCTGCAAACTTTCTGAAGGCCCAGATCTGGCACTGCATCACTCTTGCTACATTCTATTGATCAAAGCAAGTCACTGGGTCAGTGCAGATGGAAAGGGAGCAAAAAACTATCTGATCTCTTGATAGGAGGAATGACATGAACATATAATGAGTCACTGGAAGAATCACAGGTGGACATCTTTGTTGACAAACTATCATATCTTTTTTTCTCTCTAAACTTGTTACATTCTTTGTTTTCCTTCACTGGACTCTCTCTGTAATATTTCAAATTATAACAAAAGAAAGAAATGACAGTAAATTACCTTGAGCATTTATATAAAAAGAACTATGCTAGTTGATTTCCTTTACTTTATTTCACTTAATCTCTACAACAGCTAAGCAAACTTGTCATTTTTTATTCCCGTTTATAAATAAGATCACAAATGTTGAGAAAGAATAGCAGTTTGGCTACAGTAACACCGAAAGAAGAGGTAAAGCCAGGACTCCAAACAGAAATATCTAACTCAAAAGCCTGAGCTGGCCAGGTGCAGTGGCTCACTCCTACAATCCCAGCACTTTAGGAGGCTGAGGCGGGTAGATAATGAGGTCAGGAGTTCGAGACCAGCCTGACCAACATGGTGAAACTCAAGTCTCTACTAAAAAAAGAAAAAAAAAATGGCAGGGCATGGTAATGCACACCTGTAATCCCAGCTACTCAGGAGTTGCCTGAACCTGGAAGGCAGAGGTTGCAGTGAGCTGAGATCGCGCCACTGTACTTCAGCCTTGGCAACAGAGCAAGACTCTGTCTCAAAGAAAAAAAGCCTGAGTTCCTTTTAATATAGCAGTGATTCTCAAAGCCTGGAGGGCATACAGACCCTTTCAACAGTTCATGAAGTCAGATCTATATTCCTAATGTTATTAGTTTGTTATTTGTCATTTGCCCTTCTCTCACAACTACAGAGTTTTCTAGAGGTCACATGGCATATCACAACAGACGATGCATAAAGCAGCTATGACAATCCAGCTACTTTCTGTTAAGCTAGCTATCAGCGTTTCAAAAATGTAAAAACAAAGTCATTCTGGGAATGCTGGGAAGATGGCCGCCTAAGAACAGCTCAGGACTTTATCTTCTGGTTATACAGATTACTTTATCTAATTTTACCTGTTATTTGTTTTAAAGCTTTTCAATCCATGTTACCCAACTTTTAGTGGAGAAAGGTAATACTCAGAAGCTCTTTCAATTCTTATAGCAGCATATAAAATATTTTGTGCTCATTAAACTAATACCCTTCATTCTTCCATTCTTTTCTAATGTCAATACTTAAGTGACATAAATAAGGTTAGCAAAGGGTGGTAGTCTAAGAGATTTTAAACTTTAATACAAACATCTCATTTTATTATGAAAAATTGGAGGTCACCCCAACAAAATAATTTTCTGAGTTAAAGTCATAAGCTGGTGGCAGTGCCAGGACTAGACAGATGGACATCAGGAGTCCAGTCACCCAAAGTCACACTTGTTTCCAATTACATCACTCCATTTGGTACCTAGTTTATGACCTCCAAAGCTCTGCTTAGTGACTATTTTCATTCTCTCCGTATGTGTATTTATATATAAAAAACTCAAAGGAGAAATTACAAACTGGAAATAGTTCATCCTAACTCAACGATACTCCTGAGTAATCCATCAGACATTCTGTAACAATTCAATGGCCAGGCTGTCCTATTAGGTACTGCAGACACTGATAACTACCTTCCCAATAGCCATTTGCTCCTTCTTCCTAGGTGACAGAACCCCAGTTTTGTTTGAGGGTAGCAATATACCCAACTCCATCAAGCTACTTTCTTTTCCAAACTCTCCTGTTGCCAGCAGCAACAAGATGTAGTTTGGGCCAAGGAGTTACAGGCAGAAGCTGAGTAAGCATTTGGGGAAGACTTGTTTTTCTGAGTAAATGAAGAAATACTGCTGGCATCACATCTTCCTTTGTCTTCTCTTTGAACCTAAATTTGATGTCTAGAGCAACAGCAGCCACCTGGAAGCCATATATAGGGAAAACAAAACGGAAAGCTAGAGGTACGCCTCGTTGATATTACCGGCCAGCTGCACCAGCCCTGAACTACTAATAACTCAGTATCTTATTCAGTACAAGAAAAAGTAACTCAGGAAAAAACATAGTAGAGAACCTAAAAGCACTGCCTGGGTATGACAGACTTACGGAAGTGAGTCCTAGCTAGCTGTCTGACATTGTTACCTACCTTTATTGAGTGCCAGTTTTCCCAACTCACAAGACTGATTTAAAAATTAAATAAGGGAATGCTGGGAAGATGGCCGCCTAAGAACAGCTCAGGACTTCAGCTCCCAGTGAAAGTGCAGAGGGTGAGTGGACACCGCATTTCCAGACGAACTCTTATTGTCCACAGACCAGGAGATACCCAGGCAGAGGGGTCGCCAGCGTCGCAGTCCCAGCCGGTGCGGCTGTTTTGGCCCCCGCGGGGCTGATTCCGCCCGCGCGGCTGCTGTGACCACGCCCTGTTGCTGCGGTTCTCCATACAAAAGCCACTGGTCTGGGAGCCCTCTTAGCTGGCGAGCAGAGCCCTGAGACGGCACAGTTGCCCATTCATCTGAAATAGCGAGTCAGGCCAGGAGATTCCTAGGCAAAAAATCCGCCAGGAGCCGGCGCCACAGTTCGAGCCTACTCCGTGAGTCGCAGCACGGGAGATCCCGGCGCCTTTTCAGCAGGCGACCCGAACGCGGGGTCGTTCAACTTAAAAGAAAAGACTCTGAGTCAGGGAGCCAGGTGATCAGGCTCCGTTGGTCCCACCCCTCCACCCCCAACAACAACGAAAACAAAAACAGTAATTGGAAACCCTCTGGGTTGAGCCCTCCAAACCAAGCACAGCTGAACCAGGACAGTCCGGCTCCGTGGGGGAGGGGCTTCCGCCATTTCTGAGACTCTCCACTGCTACAGAGGCAGGCTGCCGTTGCCGAGGCAACCTGCCACAACAGAGAGAATCCACCATAACAGAGGCGGGGCCACCCTTGCCTAGACAGTTCTAACTACGCCCATATAAAAAGGACTACAGGGAAGAGCTCAGGGCAGCTGGGCAGAGCCCACAGCAGCTCAGCAAAACCCTTGCAGGCAGGCAGTGGCTAGGGGTGCTGCTAGCTGGGCGGGTCAGACCTGAAAGAAAAATCAAAAAAGGCAGTAGTGCAACGGAAACTCATAAAGCTCCAACTCCCTGGGACAGAGACAGACAACAGGTGGATAAACCCACAAAAATGGGAAGAACCCAGCGCAAAAAGGATGAAAACTCCCGAAACCAGAACACCTCTCCTCCTAAAAGGGATCACAACTCCTCACCAGCAAGGGAACCAGACCGGATGGAGAAGGAGGGTGATGAAATGACAGAATCAGACTTCAGAAGGTGGGTAGTAAGAAACTACAATGAGCTAAAAGAACATGTTCTAACCCAACGCAAAGAAAATAGGAACCTTGAAAAAAGATTGGATGAACTGCTGACGAGAATGGACAGCATAGAGGGGAGTATAAGTGAATTGATGGAGCTGAAAAACGCAACACGAGAACTTTGTGAAGCATGCACAAGCTTCAACAGCCGAATTGACCAAGCAGAAGAAAGGATATCAGAGGTCGAAGATCAACTCAATGAAATAAAAAGAGAAGGCAAGAACAGAGAAAAAAGCGCAAAAAGGAATGAACAAAATCTTCAAGAAATGTGGGACTATGTGAAAAGACCTAATCTACGTCTGATAGGTGTACCTGAATGTGATGAAGAGAATGAATCCAAGCTGGAAAATACTCTTCAGGATATTATCCAGGAAAACTTCCCCAACCTAGCAAGGCAGACCAATATTCAAATCCAGGAAATACAGAGAACACCACAAAGATATTCCTCAAGAAAAGCAACCCCAAGGCACATAATCGTCAGATTCACCAGGGTTGAAATGAAAGAGAAAATGCTAAGGGCAGCCAGAGAGAAAGGTCGGGTTACCCACAAAGGGAAGCCCATTAGACTCACAGCAGATCTCTCAGCAGAAACCCTGCAAGCCAGAAGAGATTGGGGGCCAATATTCAACATCCTTAAAGAAAAGAACTTTCAACCCAGAATCTCCTATCCAGCCAAACTAAGCTTCATAAGTGAAGGAAAAATAAAATCCTTTGTGAACAAGCAAGCACTCAGAGATTTCATCACCACCAAACCTGCTCTACAAGAACTCCTGAAAGAGGCTCTACACATGTAAAGGAACAACCAGTACCAGCCACTCCAAAAACACACCAAATGGTAAAAGAGCATCAACACAATCAAGAATCTGCATCAACTAACCAACAAAACAGCCAGGTAGCATCAAAATGACAGTATCAAATTCACACATAACAATACTATCCCTAAATGTCAATGGACTAAATGCCCCAATCAAAAGACACAGACTGGCAAATTGGATAAAAAGCCAAAACCCATCAGTGTGCTGTATCCAGGAAACCCATCTTACATGCAAGGATACACAAAGGCTCAAAATAAAGGGATGGAGGAAGATCTACCAAGCAAATGGAGAGCAAAAAAAGGCAGGAGTTGCAATTCTCATCTCTGATAAAATAGACTTTAAAGCAACAAAGATCAAAAGAGACAAAGAAGGACATTACATAATGGTAAAAGGATCACTGCAACAAGAAGAGCTAACGATCCTAAATATATATGCACCCAATACAGGAGCACCCAGATACATAAGGCAAGTTCTTAATGACTTACAAAGAGACTTAGACTCCCACACAATAATAGTGGGAGACTTTAACACCCCATTGTCAATATTAGACAGATCATCCAGACAGAAAATCAACAAGGATATCCAGGACCTGAACACAGACCTGGAACAAGCAAACCTAATAGATATTTACAGAACTCTCCACCCCAAATCCACAGAATATACATTCTTCTCAGCACCACATCACACCTACTCTAAAATTGACCACATAATTGGCAATAAATAACTCCTCAGCAAATGCAAAAGAACAGAAATCATAACAAACAGTCTCTCAGACCACAGTGCAATCGAGTTAGAACTCAGAATGCAGAAACTAACTCAGAACCGCACAGCTTCATGGAAACTGAACAACTTGCTCTGGAATGTTGACTGGATAAACAATGAAATGAAGGCAGAAATAAAGATGTTCTTCGAAACCAATGAGAACGAAGACACAACATACCAGAATCTCTGGGACACATTTAAAGCAGTCTCTAGAGGAAAATATATAGCAATGAGTGCCCACATGAGAAGAAAGGAGAGATCTAAAATTGACACCCTATCATCAAAATTGAAAGAGCTAGAGGAGCAAGATCAAAAAAACTCAAAACCTAGCAGAAGACAGGAAATAACTAAGATCAGAGCAGAACTGAAGGAAATAGAGACACAAAAAACTCTTCAAAAAATCAATAAATCCAGGAGCTGGTTCTTTGAAAAGATCAACAAAATAGACAGACCACTAGCCAGATTAATAAAAAAGAAAAGAGAGAATAACCAAATTGATGCAATAAAAAACGATAAAGGGGATATCACCACAGATTCCACAGAAATCCAAACCATCATCAGAGATTATTACAAACAACTCTATGCACATAAACTAGTAAACCTGGAAGAAATGGATAAATTCCTGGACACCTGCATCCTCCCAAGCCTAAACCTGGAAGAAGCCGAAACCCTGAATAGACCAATAACATGGTCTGAAGTCGAGGCAGCAATAAAGAGCCTACCACCCAAAAAAAGCCCAGGTCCAGATGGGTTCACAGCTGAATTCTACCAGACATACAAAGAGGAGCTCATACCATTCCTTCTGAAACTATTCCAGACAATCCAAAAAGAGGGAATCCTTCCCAAATCATTTTACGAGACAAACATCATCCTGATACCAAAACCCGGCAGAGACTCAACAAGAAAAGAAAATTTCAGGCCAATATCCATGATGAACACAGATGCAAAAATCTTCAATAAAATACTGGCAAACCGATTGCAACAGCATATCAAAAAGCTCATCCACCATGATCAAGTAGGATTCATCCTGGGGATGCAAGGCTGGTTCAACATACGCAAGTCCATAAACGTAATTCACCACATAAACAGAACCAAAGACAAAAACCACATGATTATCTCGATTGATGCAGAGAAGGCTTTTGACAAAATTCAACAACCCTTTATGCTAAAAACCCTCAATAAACTAGGTATTGACAGAACGTATCTCAAAACAATAAAAGCTATTTACGACAAACCAACAGCCAATATCATACTGAATGAGCAAAAACTGGAAGCATTCCCTTTGAAATCTGGCACTAGACAAGGGTGCTCTCTCTCACCACTCCTATTCAATATAGTACTGGAAGTTCTAGCCAGAGCAATCAGGCAAGAAAAGGAAATAAAGGGTATCCAAATTGGAAAGGAGGAAATCAAATTGTCTCTATTTGCAGATGACATGATTGTATATCTGGACGACCCCATCATCTCAGCCCAAAATCTCCTGAAACTGATAAACAACTTCAGCAAAGTCTCAGGATACAAAATCAACGTGCAAAAATCACAAGCATTCCTATACACCAGTAATAGACTTCAAGAGAGCCAAATCAAGAACGAACTGCCATTCAAAATTGCTACAAAGAGAATAAAGTACCTAGGAATACCACTAACAAGGAACGTAAAGGACCTCTTCAAGGAGAACTACAAGCCATTGCTCAACGAAATAAGAGAGGATACAAACAGATGGAGAAACATTCCATGTTCATGGTTAGGAAGAATCAACATCGTGAAAATGGCCATACTGCCCAAAGTAATTTACAGATTAAATGCTATTCCCATCAAGCTACCAATGACCTTCTTCACAGAACTGGAAAAAAAACACCTTAAACTTCATATGGAACCAAAAGAGAGCCCGCATAGCCAAGTCAATTCTAAGCAAAAAGAACAAAGCAGGAGGCATCACACTACCGGACTTCAAACTATACTACAAGGCTACAGTAATCAAAACAGCATGGTACTGGTACCAAAACAGAGATATAGACAAATGGAACAGAATAGAGGTCTCAGAGGAAATACAACATACCCACAACCATCTGATCTTTGACAAACCTGACAAAAACAAGCAATGGGGAAAGGACTCCCTGTTTAATAAATGGTGTTGGGAAAACTGGCTAGCCATGTGCAGAAAGCAGAAACAGGACCCCTTCCTGACACCTTACACCAAAATTAACTCCAGATGGATTAAAGACTTAAACATCAGACCTATTACCATAAAAACCTTAGAAGAAAATCTAGGCAAAACCATTCAGGACATAGGTGTAGGCAAGGACTTCATGACCAAAACGCCAAAAGCAATGGCAACAAAAGCCAAAATAGACAAATGGGACCTAATCAAACTCCACAGCTTCTGCACGGCAAAAGAAACAGTCAGTAGAGTGAATCGGCAACCAACAGAATGGGAAAAAATTTTTGCAGCTTACCCATCTGACAAGGGGCTGATATCCAGAATTTACAAAGAACTAAAGCAGATCTACAAGAAAAAAACAAACAAGCCTATTCAAAAATGGGCGAAGGATATGAACAGATACTTTACAAAAGAAGACATACAGGAGGCCAACAAACATATGAAAAAATGCTCATCATCACTGGTCATCAGAGAAATGCAAATCAAAACCACATTGAGATACCATCTCACACCAATTAGAATGGCGATCATTAAAAAATCGGGAAACAACAGATGCTGGAGAGGATGTGGAGAAATAGGAACACTTTTACACTGTTGGTGGGAATGTAAATTAATTCAACCATTGTGGAAGACAGTGTGGCGATTCCTCAAGGACCTAAAAATAGAAATCCCATTTGACCCAGCAATCCCATTACTGGGTATATATCCAAAGGATTATAAATCATTCTACTACAAGGACACGTGCACACGAATGTTCATTGCAGCACTGTTTACAATAGCAAAGACCTGGAACCAACCCAAATGCCCAATGATGATAGACTGGATAGGGAAAATGTGGTACATATACACCATGGAATATTATGCAGCCATCAAAAACGATGAGTTCACGTCCTTTGTAGGGACGTGAATGAATCTGGAAACCATCATTCTCAGCAAACTGACACAAGAGCAGAAAATCAAACACCGTATATTCTCACTCATAGGTGGGTGTTGAACAATGAGAACACATGGACACAGGGAGGGGAGCACTACACACTGGGGTCCATTGGGGGGAAATGGGGAGGGGTGTGGGGGTGGTGGGAAGAGAGAGCATGGGGAGAAATGACAGATACAGGTGAGGGGACGGAAGGCAGCAAACCACACTGCCAAGTGTGTACCTATGCAACAATCTTGCATGTTCATCACATGTACCCCAAAACCTAAAATGCAATAAAAATAAATAATAAATAAAAAATAATAAATAAAAAAACAAAGTCATTCTTCTAAAATTGTTGTTTTGGACAATACAGCTATTTATGTAAAAATATAAAACTATTTTTGTTGACAAGCAATTTTTAAATGGGTTTTTTGGATGCTTTTTAAAAAATCTATTTATAATAATGATAAACAGACACAGAGATAACCCACATGAACAAAAGTTCTCCTGGGTCCTCAATAATTTTAGCGTGTAAGAGGATCCTCAGGCTGAAAAGCTGGAGAATTACTCTACTACACTAAGAACAAACAAATGTTCTTGATGACATCTACTGCAAAATAGGCAATTCTGATTCTTAGATACCTGGAAAGCCAGTCCTTCCTCATTGTACAGATGAGGAAACTCAGATCCGAGAGATGAGTGACTTGCCCACAGGTCACAGGGCTGGCTAACTAAAGATCTAGAAATAGAATCAATGCAGCATAACTGCCACTAGCCAAGCCCTTGCCTTCTCTGTTCCCTACCAATTTTGTTAGATAGGAGTTCACAAAAATCCTGTAGCAAAATAAAACCAAAAAGAAAAAACAACCAGTCTACAAGGAAGCTCAGAGATTAAATACTGTGTAATGGCATTCTTTGGCAATAGAAATCAGAATTCCCAGAGCAGAGAGCTATTTTCAAGACTAATTTAAAGCATATTCTTTGGTTTATCACTGTCTTGAACCCCTGGGCCACCATGAAAGAAGTCTAACTACTCTGCTGGAGAAACCATGTGGAGAGACCTTCGGAATACCTAAGAAGTAGGACGCAAGCCCAATCTTTCAGATGCCTTGCTAAGGCACCAGGCCTGTGAATGAAGACATATTTAGCCCTCCAGATCATTCCAACTGCCTAATCAATACCAACGAGTGTTCACAGTCAACACCACATGGAGAGAAGTTTGCCTAGCCAACCCACTTGCTCACTGTCCTGACCTACAAGTCCTAAGATATAATAACTGTTGTTTCAAGCCACTTAATGTTGGGTAGTTTGTTACAGAACAGCACAACCATAGATAACTAGACTAAGACTCAAATGTTCTCATCTCAGAAATATGGACTCTCACAAAGAAGAGTTAAAGCACATACCAAATATTAGCCATTCTTGTCTTCCTGTTTCAAGATAGGTAACATACATATATTACACAGAAAAACCTCAAGAATTTCCAGTTAAATGATATTTCATAGTCCCCTTCAATCTCCCTATACTGTAACCCTTCTATCAAACCTTGTTTATGGGTTACCATGAAGCTTGTCCCTGGGTATTGTCATATTAGCTTGTTATGGGACACAGCACAACAACACGTCAATACCAATGACCACATCTGGTACCCACATCTTTGGTTTCTAAATATCATTCTCCACTCCTTGGAAAAAAGACTGATTCCAAGGCTGAGACAGGAAAGTGCAAGGCCTGAAATAACTTACTGCACCAAAAATGAAAACAGTGTTCAAATAATGATGGAGACATTTCAAAAGGACATTTCAAAAGCTAGGAGCTAGCTTGATAGGACTCTCACTAATCAAATCTGGGACAATCTGAACAAAAAAAAATAAATTACAGTATCAGATTACAACCCCTATGAGAAAAATAATCCATGAGTCCAACTGAAGAGAAACACATGTGTGAATAAATAGAAGAAAAATGTGTCCTTACAATAAAATGCCAACTAATAAATGTAGAAGGAATGACAGAATAAGAAAACTACTATCATAAGTAAAACAGATTCAGTCAAGAATCATCAAAGGATGCTAAAATGAGTAGGTGAGCAGTCAGGGGCAGAATAAAATTCACATCTGAAAGGATGAACCAACAATAACAAAAAATATAGCATCACTTCTAAATTTTTCCTGCTAAAAACAGATAAGATGAAATTAATAATGAGGAAGCATCAGACAAGCCCAAATTGAGGGAAACTGTGCAAATACTTGGCCTACTTTCTTCAAAAATAGTATGGTTATGAAAGTATCAAGTAATAGTTCTAGATTGAAGGAGGCTTTTAAGATGTGATAAGAAAATGCAATAAATAATTCTAGATTGTATTATTTTACTCTAAAGGACAACCAACATTTGCCCGGGGTCTGTGGATTGGATGGCTGTGCTTTGCCTCATTCTCTGATGTTGAATAGTTACACCATGATAATGCAGTAGGAGGATCCTAGTTTCAGGGTATTAGGCATTAAAGCATTCAGGGCAACCAGTCTTGTGCTTTCAATTTATTCACAAATAGTTCAGAAAAAAAAAATCATGATAAAGCCTATGTGGTAAAATGTCAGCAACTGCATCTGTGAGTAAAGGATATACAGAGTTGTTTGTATTATTCTTACAGATCTTCTGTAAGCTTGAAATTCTTTCAAAAATTAAATTAAATTAAATTAAATCACTCATCCTCTCCTATTCAAGGCACCTTAGAAGTTCCAAGCCTTGCTCACTCTTCCACCCAATAGAACTCCCTTGGTCACCCTCCACCTTGCTCCCTTCTTTCCATCCTGCCCAACTCTCCCAGTCCTTTCGTCCTTTTTCCAGGGACCAGTGAAGGAAGAAAGCTGTGTGGGAAAAGGGGAAGGAGAAGGCTGTGACCCACTACATAGCAGTCATCTGCATTCCACCATACAACATAATCCAGGATTCCACTCAAAGTATGGGTTTTATGACACATTATAACTTTTCCCCTTAACACAAGAGCCCTCTAAAGTGACCCAAGAAACATTTCACTAAAGTCATTCTAATATTTATAACCATTCTTACTTTCGTTATTAAAATATTGTACAAAAGGGTAATTCTTTAAAATTGCAGTAACAGTGAAGCAGGGAATTAGCTTATGTCCTCCTGCTAACAGTCTGTTTCCAATTTTCCAAGAATAGCCTGGGAACTTAGGTTATCCCACATGAAAGATAAAAGTCCTAGAGGTAGAGAGGCTGAAGGAGAGTATGGACAAAACAAACTACTTTCTCATTTATTTCCACTGACGTATTTACGACAGAGGTCACAAACAGAAGCCAGCATTTCATTCAGTGGCCAACACAGTGATGGAAAGATCAGGAAATGTTATATTCTGCCTCCTCCAGCAGCCCAAGGCACATGGCAAGAAACACCAGAACATCCCTGCAGCTTCCCTGCTAGGTGGGAAATGGGCTCTCCAGCTTACAGGTGTCTTCCACTCCCTCTGGTCTAAAACTCTGTTAATGCGTTCATTTAAGGGAACTCCCCAACCCATGAATGTGTCTGAGTTGGTGCCCCCACCATGAGGAGCCAAAGGTAAGTGACCTCAAGTTTTCTGAAAGGTTGAAGGAAAGGGTCATGACATTACAGATCATAGAGACTTCAGGGTGTTCACATCTTGCCTGGTCAGAGGACAGATATGTAAAAAATTCATAATTATGAGCTGGTTTGTGTCAGGATGCTTGATGGGGAGATAATTCAAAAAACTTGGAATCACAGAAGAGAGAACATGGCAAAAGTCAGAGAAGCTAAAGAGAAGAGATGCTGCCAGATCAGGACTGGAATTCCAATGGACATTGGGGTTGGGGCAGAAGTGAAAAGGCCAAGAGAAAATGACATTTGCAAGATATATTCCTGACTTGCTTTTCTTCTCACCTTTTCTGCAATAACACAATGATCAAGGTGAGCATTTTGTGCAAAAGATGCATTCCTTAAGGCATTTCATAATCCAATACTCATTTCCCCACAGGAATCATAGGAAAGTAGACGGATGGTCTTTCAGGTCATGCAAATCTAAAACTGCCTTAATACCATTTTATTCGATGAAAAAACATACTGCATTATGATCTACCTTATTTAGCAAAGTGCTTTCTCCTAGATTAACAATAGCATAGCTTACCATGGCAGCTGCTGAGCTATTTTAATCATGTTTATCACTAACTTCTGCTTCAAGTTACTCATTTGACGAGCATTTCTGCCCTGGCCCCAGTGCACCACAAACAAAAGAATACTTAGAGAGTACCTTTTTCACAAATAAAAAGGGCTTTTAAAAATATAATAGTAAATGTTCAAATAATAGCACAGTAGGTGCCAAAATTTGCTGAAATTCCACTGCATAGGTGTGTTTAATCATACTAACTGAAGATGGTACATACTACTTTTTGCCAGCCAAAGCAGCCCCATGATGTGGCTGTAGCAGAAACACTGTTTATAATTAACTTAGCCTCCCAACTTTAAACTTAGGTACTTTTTGAAAAAATTTATTTAATCTGGGGGAGATTCTAAGTTTAAAAGATAATGGAAGGTTTCATGAATATTTTCATGTCTTAGTTCAACATTACGTAAGTCATAATCACATAAAGTAATAAAACCAGTAAAAATAACATTTATTGGCACATATTATACTTTACGTATCCTAACTCATTTAATTCTCAGAGCAGCCCCCTGAATTGGAGATAATAATAACAGCTAAATACTATTTGCCTGTGGCAGGCGCTGTTCTATTAGCACTGCATCTACTCATAAATGTGAAACTTATTTAACCCTCATAGCAATTCAAGGAAGCAGGTATTATTTTTCTCATTTTAGAGATGAGATTATTGGAAACCATAGGCTACGTAACTTAGCCAAGAATATGCATATAGAGCCAGGATTAAAATCCAGACTAGCTCTAGAACCTGCACTCTAACATGCACTCATGCTTTACTGGGAGAGCTACAGTCTGAGTGGGAGGCGAGAGCTCTATCAAAACTCCTTCAGAGTGTACTCTCAAATTCTGTCAGAGCTGAAGGACTCACATGGGTTAACCACAGATTTTAAAGTTCCCTAAAGTGCCCTAGTCAGAAATATAAGTTGGTTCCACTTAAGAAGGCACTGGGGTTGATGCATGAAAGAGCTGTCTAATCCTACCAACCCCAGCAGACCTCAAAGGTCACTGTGCTGGTGAGCTAAACTGCTCTTGAGAACCAAACCTCCTCCCCATACCTCAGCTGATGGGTCCCAGTTTGAGGGCTTATAGCCATCCACTATGACACTGACACACACACACAGACACACACACACACGCAAGCACCTCTGTCTTTCACTACTTGATGTTTTGCCACTGCTCAAGAGCGCTTCTTGCCTGCCTCATAAATAGGAACCCATCAAAAGACAAAGAAAAATTACAACCCATGTAAGGCGTCTCAGCCACTTGAATGAGGGAGACCAAGATGAATAACCAGAATAGTGCCTATAAAAAAGACAGAAGAAAGTAAACAAGGAAAGGTAATGGGGACTTTCAAGAACATACAATTAGAAGACGAGAAAGGTTTTCTAAACTATTTGATTTCTGAAATTAAATTTCAATAGACAAGACAAAAAAAGGTATAGTCATTGCTAAGAATCTATTCAGAGTTCTGAAAGATCAAACAGATATTTTAAGTAAAAATATCAGAGACATGGAAGATGTAACCAGAAGACCAAACATGCAGGTAACAAGCTTTCCTGGAGGAGAAACAATAAATAAGACATAACTGGAAAGGAGAGAAGAGGGAAGGAGGGACAAAATAAAAGAAAACCTCCCTGAGATGAAAGAATAGGTAACTCTCTAGAGTGAAAGGGCTCCCAGCAAGCTTAGGCAACAATGATAAGGAAAAACACATGCCTAGGGTTGGTAAAATATTTAAACTGAGAACCCTGATCATCTGCAACCACACATCTTACTATCTACACAAGCATGACTTTACTACTCAACTGTCTACACTAACATGACTTTATTATTTCAGGAAACTCTTACCCAGGAAGATGAAGTTATAAGTAACTTTACTGTTTCTTTCAGAACTTTCCAAAAAATTATTTATCTGAACAGGCAACTCAATTACTCCTTATTAAGAAAATACCCTCTACTCGGTCCCACAAATCTTATTTTATCAAAAACATTGTCTATTTATATGTCCCTGCATTGAACAACCTACCTTAAATCAGACTGTCAACAATCTCAAATTCCCCATCTTTGCCCTCCTTCTTCTGAAATGGTAAATGTAATAGTCTCCCTTATTACAGTAAGCAATAAACTGGGTTTTGCTTTATTTAGAGGTTATTCTACAACCTTTTCAGGGAATCAGTAGTCAGAGACTAAAGATAAAAAGGAAATTATATAGTCGAACAAACTGAACAGTGGATTTATAGAGGGAAAATAATCAGATTAGCATCAGATTTCTCAAATGCAATGCTGGAAACTAGAGCACAATTAAACAACGACTCCTGAGAGAAAACTCCCAGCCAAGAATGTTGTTCACCTGTCAGGGCAAGCAAAAGGTCTTTTTTTCAAAATGCAAGAATTAAGAAACTACTTAACCAATGAACTCAATCTGAAGAAATCTTTGAAGATATGCTTTAACTAGACAGAGTTCTAAAGATATGAAAGATTAAGAGAGGGGAAAGTGGCACAGTGTAACTAAACAAAGCTAATATGAGCAGCAATTTATAATTTAACTATTTTTTAAGGAGAAGAGACATACAGGAAGACAAAATTTAATAGATGAGAACAAAAATTCTAAACTATCTCAATAAAACCAATGGGGGATACTTATTTTTAAATTTTATAATCAATAGAGAATTTTAAATTACAGCTGCTCTGTAAGTTTCTAGTGAGAAAGTAACCACTAGTAGGATTTGTTAAAAGGTAGGAAATCCTATGTTAATAATGAGGTGACAGAAAACTAAAGCAGAGGTCAGGAGTGCAAGACCAGACTGGCCAACATGGTAAAACCCTGTATCTACTGAAAATACAAAAATCAGCTGGGCATGGTGGTGTGCACCTGTAGTTCCAGCTATTCAGGAGGCTGAGGCAGGAGAATCACTTGAACTTGGGAGAAGTTGCAATGAGCTGAGACTGCACCACTGCACGACATCCTGGGCAACAGAGTGAGCCTCTGCCTAAAAAATGCTAAAACAATATTACTCAAAAAAAAAAAAGTAGGCTGGAGGGGAGAACTGAAGAGAAATTTGACCATGCAGCAAAAGAGTAAATAGTAATAAAGTTTAACGGTAAATTTAAAAAAAAAGAAAATAAATATTTATGATACAAAATGAGTAGCAGATAAGCTAGAACAATCTTTTTGAAAAGTAATGAAATAGTAGCTAGCATCATACTTGTAACTGGCTATCTCACTTTGGGAGAATCCATTTTACGGAAATAAAAGCACCAGGTATATATTCAAGGATGTCTGTTAGTAGCAAATATAAAACCCCCCAATTTGGATGGCCACCAATAGGAGAACTGTTAAATAAACTACAATCATCCAAACTATGAGAAATTATGCAACAATTAAAAAGAAAGTCAGATAAATGTGCTGAACTCAAATGATGCCCATAAAACATTTTAGCTACAAAAACAGAGTAGAGTTTTAAATGGGTGGTAAGAAACTACTATTTTTCGTAATGTATCTCTGTATTATTTTTAACTTATTAACAACAGTATGCTTTAGTAATTTCAAAAATGTCTTAAGAAAAGGTGGTGAGGAAGTCATTTCAAAGCAAAAGAATAGCACAGACCAAAGTTCAGAGGTAGCTGAAGGGTGAGTTGGGGACTTGGGTTTCATCCAGTCCTGTTTCCAACTCACTGTGCAACCTCGGCAGGCTGCTTATCCACTCAGTGTCTCAATTTCTTCATCTGTAAAATGGGATAAATGAACTCAGTAAAGGTCATCCCCAGCTCTGGTATCCTATGAAGATGTTTTTAAAAACTACCGGCCGGGCACGGTGGCTCATGCCTGCAATCCCAGCTACAGCGACTCAGGAGGCTGAGGTGAGAGGACTGCTTGAGGCCAGGAGTTTGAGACTAGCCAGAGAAACATAGTAAGACTCATCTCTAAAGAATTTTTTTTAAATTCGACAGTTGTGGTAGCACACACCTGTATTCCCAGTTACTTGGGAGGTTGTGGCAGGAAGACTGCTTGAATCCAGGAGTTCAGGGCTAGAGTAAGCTATGATCATACCACTGTACTCTAGCCTGGGAGACAGAACAAGACTCCAACTCTTAAAAAATTGTTTTTTACATTAAACTATACACCAAACGCCCATTTGAAATCCTCCACTAACTGCCTCCCTCTCCAAATATTAACATCCCCAAAATTACATGGATTGTCATGCCCCGATCCACCTCAAAAGCATGCCAAACACTGTATCCAGAAGGAAATTCCATCACAGAGTTATAACTGCCAGACCTACACACAACCACAACACACAAATAGTTCACCAGAGCCTTTTCCTCAAACTGGGCCCTCCTAGTTTCATAGCAGAGGCAATAAACCCCCTTCAGGAATTATGGGCTAAGCAGTAATTCAAAATAATTTTAGTAAAAAACTTTTTTTTCCATCTGAAATTTCTATCAAGATATAAAAAGGAAAGGCTGCTATTAGAACAGAAGTACTGCAAATGGGTTTTGTCTTTGTAAGCTCTCTCAACCCATCACCCTTTTGAAGACAGTGTCTTGTTCCAGTGTGACGCTATTTCATTTACCATTGCTTACTTCAGTACTCCTAAAAAGGATGTTATGTGTGGCAGCTCACACTGCAAAATGTCGAACTCACCCACTCTTCTGTTTTCATTCTTACTTCCTTTATTCCTTTCCCTGACTGTCTCTACTTTTTTTTTTTTTTTTTTTTTTTTTTTTTTTATGGAGTCTTGCTCTGTCACCCTCACTGGAGTACAGTGCAAGATCTCGGCTCACTGCAACCTCTGCCTCCCAGGTTCAAGCAATTCTTCTGCCTCAGTCTCCTAAGTAGCTTGGATTACAGGTGCGTGCCATCATGCCCAGCTAATTTTTGTATTTTTAGGAGAGACAGGGTTTCACCATGTTGATCAGGCTGGTCTTGAACCCCTGACCTCGTGACTCACCAGCATCGGCCTCCCAAAGTGTGGAGATTACAGGCATGAGCCACTGACCCGGCCTATCTCTCTACTTTTAAGAATTAATCAAATGGCTCTAGCCATTTACACATCTACACCATGTAAGTTCTATATTCAACCAAGTCTTCATAGGCAGCAGAGCAATAACAGTCATCATAGAATCCTTTAATCATTTAACAAATTGAACTCAGGACTCATTCAAAACATATTCACTGATCACCTACCATGCACACTGTGCTAGAAACTTAACACTTCATTTAACCCTCACAACTGTACTAGAGACATTTCATACTCAAGTACTGAACTTTACAAACCTCACAATTGTGTCCCCACAAGGCAAAAGTAACCTAGTTTTACAAATAGGGAAAAGAAGGCTGAGAAAACTCAGCTGAGGAACTTGCAAAAGCCAAGCTCTAAAGCCTAGGTACAAACCCTGGCCTTCTAAACACATGGCCTTTCCTGAGGTGGCTCACATCTGTAATCCTAGCACTTTGGGACACAAAGGTGGGAGAATCACTTGAGGCAAGAAGTTCAAGACCAGCCTAGGCAATACTGCAAGATCCCATCTCTACAAAAATTTTTAAAATTAGCCAGGTGTGGTAACATGCACCTGTAGCCCTAACTACTCCGAAGGCTGGGTTGGGAAGATTACTTGAAAGCCCAAGAGCTTGAGGCTGCAGTGAGCTATAATCACACCACTGCACTCCAGCTTGGGTGACACAGTGAAATCCTGTCTCCAAAAAAAAAAATTATTATTAACTACAAACTTTAGCTACAAATAGAAGCACTGTGCCTATAGTAAATGTCTGTCAAAGAGCAGAAAGGGAGAGAGGGAGGGAAGTGGGCAAGCAGAACTGGATTAGCAGTGGGGTTTGGTTGTCCTGTCAATCATTCCTCATGTTCACTGCAGCTCTACTGTACATTTATCTACATGCTGCCTCCATTATGAATTTATTTTGTTTCTGTTCATTCCTTTTCATTTTGTTCTAATATTTGGGCATTATAGTCCCTTAAGAAGATGCTATAAAATCTTGGGGGAGAAAGATGTAACAAGTTAAAATATTTCTAGTTGGGAGATGGCTTTCCCAAAGAAAGAATGTTATAAATAAAGATCTGTATTCCTGAACAGGAAGGGATGTGTATCTGATAACCACTTTTCAGTGGTTATAGCTAAACTCATTTTTAACGAATGAAATGATTTGGGACACTGCTATATAAACAATAAAATAGATCTAACGTAAAAAACTTGCCCTAGAGTTGATTAATAACCAGAGTGGACGCTAGAACCCCTTTCTCCTGACAGCTCACTGTCCAACAAGCTCACTGATTTAAAATGCCATTCAGGTTAACCCTCTGTAAGTAATCAACACGCACCTAAAAGTTTTGACGAAATCAAATTTTTATTCAAATCACACTTTAACACTGACACTTTTATTCCTGAAATGGTTAAACTTAATCCTCAAATAACAAAGCTTCCAGTAAAACTTCTCAATTCCTTGCATTTTTTGGTTAGGTGATACATAAGAATGAAACATAAATGTGCTAAAAGAATTCTTTAATGTCTACATTATGAACTGTCTTATGTGAATCACTAACTCCTAAATCACAGGTTTTGAAAACTTAGGTTTTCTTGCATTATTCTTAAACCAAAGTTAATAGTTTCCCCATTCCAAGAAGGTTTAACCAAAATGTACAATGAAATATTGGCAAATGCACAGTGAAATGTTTCAAAGAAACTTAAACAATGTTTTTAACCAGCCCTTAACCTGAGAGCTATGCAGTCCAATATGGTAGCCACTAGCCACGTGTGGTTTCTGAGTCCTTGAAATGCAGCTGGTCCAAATTGATGTACTATAAATATAAAATATACACTGGATCTTGAAGACCATGTAAAAACAAAATTACTAATTTTTTATTGATTACATATTGAAATTTTAGATATATTAAGTTAAATATGTATTAAAATCATCCTTTTATTTTCAAATGCAACTAGCTAGAAACTTTAAAATTACATATGTGGTTTTTATCATATTTTTACTTAATAGCACCAAAATGAAGTTTTTCTTACAAAAGGAACACAACTGCTGATAGATGGCTGCCTGAGTTGGAGAAAGGACACTACTAGCTCTGATTACTAATTCTCTTATTATAAACTCTCCCTATTTAGTCCCGGCTTTGCTATTAACTAGCTGGTGATCTGGAACTGGCACTTAATCTCTCTGGCCCTAAAAAAATCCTCATCTGTTATCCTAAAGAACAACATATACCCAGTCATCACTTTAAACAATGAAGACACTGAGACCTGCATTTCCTGCCTTTTGGTTCATGGCTCATTTCACTGTCCAACTGCACCATACACCCTTTCTGGTTTTATCTGTTCAGCAGCCCCACAATAAAACTCTAATCCCAGGGACTGCCCTGCAAATGAAATCCATGTCACTCTCTACAGGAAAAAGGGAGTGGGAATGGATCTAAATACACCTATGCCACTGTGGGGGAAATCTTTCAGCACCTAATCCCCTCTTCAGCTAAAGGTAGCAAGCCATTCCTACTGTGGGTGGCCCACAGGGTTATCTGCCACATCAAAAAGAGAGGCTTTCCAGTACTATCCCAAGCATTCTTACAGGTCTCCACAAGGCTATGTGACTGTCGGCAAGTCTGCTGAATCACTTTCAAACTGGATGTCCTTATTTGCAAAACAAATTAATAATACCTGCCCAACTGCATCACAGACTGGCTTGAAAGATCAAATAAAATGTACCTGGAGGCTCTCTTTAAAAGCAAAAAGCACTATGTGAATAGTCAAGATCTCATTTCTACCATAAAATGCTAACCTAACCTGTACACAATCACAGTATCTTGTTTGGCGCTAACCAGGTTCTGCAGAACTGAAAGATGACAATGGGTTACATTTTGGTAATTTGCTAAATTCATTTCTTTTTTAAGGGAAAAAATAAGGGTTGATGTTACTCTTATTTTCTTAAGTTTTAAAAAAGCAGCATGCAGGATATTAACAGTTTGCATTCATCCTATATTTATTAAGTAGCAGCCACTGTTCAAAGTTTTTAACATTATCAGATTCAATCAGAAGAATCCATACTGCAGATGAGAAAACAGGCATGGAGGGTAACTAGCCCAGTGCCTTAAACAAGGCAAGCAGAAGAGGCAGAATTTGAACCCAGGCTATCTGGCTGTGGAGCCCATGTTTGCAACTGTGCTATCCTGCCTCTGGTGTGCAGAGTTTTCTATTCTATCTCTGATATAGGTCTTTTTTTTTTTTTTTTGAAAAAAAAAAGGATTATACTTCTGGGTCTACATATCATTGTATATTAATATCCACATTTTCATGTAGATTTAGAAAAAAATCATCAATAGTGATTACCTTTGAGGACAGCAGTTAGGAGGATGGGTGTGGACAGGGTGAGGGGCTTGCGCTCTTCATTCTATAAACTTCAGTACTGTTTCCATTTCCTGATCTTACTCATCTTGCTAATGTCAACAGGCCATCATCCATAACAGAAGTCATCTTTAAACATATGAAGGAGCTACCTTTCTCTTCTTAAAAATCCTTACCCAAAATGGTAAGGAAGCCATAGATTCTGTGTCAAGCAGGCCTGAGTTCAAATGCCAGTTCCCACTTCTTAATACTCATGCAAATTTGGAAAAGTTTCTTAACTCTCTGTGCCCGGCTTCCTCTTCTAATGGGGGGGTGGGGGGGTTGGGAAAAAAGCTCCATCTACCTCACAGGTTTGTCCTGAAGGTCAATTTGTGCCAAAAATCTGATCCAGAACTGGTGCCCTGCTATTGTTCCAACACACTACCTTCAACCCCGTCTTCTCCTGCAACTACCCAGTTCTGCTGGTTTTACACATAAACCAGTGGAGAAGTACTGACCATGCTGTAACAGACACAAGGCCCTTAACTGGAGGTGAAACTCCACTTCCTGTTTTCCTTGTTTATAACACGCAGTGGGCATACAGCCTCAAGGATCCCCCAAGTGAGTGTTCACTGGGTTATCAGAGGGCTGGCATGCCCTGCTTCTCACTGAGACCTCATATATAGCATTGTCTGCCATCTGAACCACAGAAATACTTGGTCAGGGCAGCTGAGGGTACCAGGTGAAGGCTGCCCAAGTGGGGCCTTCTCAATACTATTGTTGCACCCCAATGAATGTCAGCAAACTTCTCAGTCCCCACCCTGACACTGCATAAGCAGGATGCAGGGTCTCTGCAAGTCCAGCTGATGGAGTTGGCAGGCATGGGGCCACCAGTCCCTTAACCAACACGGGTGGCAGTAGCTGGGGGCTACTAACTCCATGCTGGATATGCTGTCCATGGCTCCCACAGAATGCTCGCTTCCGAGTGCCTGTGAGAACTGCCTGGGTTTTTTCAATGCTAATCCCTGACTTTTTACCCTGTGCTGTCCAAGTGACTGCCAACAACAGCCAGGGGTTAGAATACTAAGAGCATTTCTTATTAAGAAACAGGACTACTCCAAACAGCTCCCCCTCAGACCAGAAGAACTGGGAACAGGAACAGAAACCAAAGGAATCTAAGGGATCTGGTGTGTGAACCAAGAAGGAAAGCAAAGGTTATTTGGACTTCCGCCTCCATCCTCGAGGAGGGAGTTCCAACATTACTGCAGAGTCCTTCCTCTATTGTTCAATTCCAGAATCTTAAGAAGGATAGTGAGAAGAATAAAACACACTCCTTTTGTTTTTAGTTCTCTATTCCTATCATCCCATCTTTCTTCTGTCTACTTTTTCTCCTTTTTAAATCATTCTTGATGAAACACACACCTTTAGGTGGGTAGTACTATTTGCATTATTTGAAGAATTTGGATTGGGGACCACCCAGAACCTTGACTCCTCTTTTGTCTGTATCACTGCCCATGTCACCATTAGTAGTATTTCAGAGTGTGAAAAGGTCTGCCATGAAATAAATGCTTATCAGGTTTTTGTAAAATTATTTTATTTTATTTTATTTTATTTGAGACGGAGATTTGCTCTGTTGCCAGGCTGGAGTGCAGTGGCACAATCTTGGCTCATTGTAACCTCTGTCTCCCAGTTTCAAGCGATTCTCCTGCCTCAGCTTCCTGGGTAGCTGGGACTACAGGTGTGTGCCACCACAGCCGGCTAATTTTTTTGTATTTTAGTAGAGATGGGGTTTCACTATGTTAGCCAGGCTGATCTGGATCTCCTGTACTCATGATCCACCCACCGTGGCCTTCCAAAGCGCGGAATTACAGGCATAAGACACTGCATCCAGCTTTGTTTTTTAAAGACCATAATAAAACTGGCTGAAGAGAGATGCATGGCGCCAATGCTCCTGAATGACATCCCAGGCTCGCTCTGGAGTCAGCCTTCTACTCCCCAGCCTGGACACCAATTTTTCATCCCTGGTTTTCTTTCTCTTCCCTCTTTCTTTGTGCATTGCTTTTTTTCCTAAGCCTTATATTTGACTGACACCCAGGTTATATTTTAAGCCCCACTGCTAATTCTCAGAATAACAGATGTTACCAACATTACAGTTACAATTAGCAAGAAAATATGCATAGATATGGTAGAATTTTGGCTTTTTTAAAAGTCTACCGTATTTTTTTAAAAGCACATTATTATTTTTGTAGTATTGCTTATTCTTTTTGTGGCTATTTATAAATGGTAAAAGGCTTTCTTCCTTTACTGTTTTGAAAGCAACACAACATACCATCAAGTGATTAGTGTCCAAGGTTTGGAGAAAGGTTCTCAGACACTCAGATCACACACAGCATGTGGTATGGAAAGAACACAGAAATGATGGGTATTGATTTGTAAACGTAACTTGCATTTAAGATATTACAGAATTCCCAACACTTGTAAATGCTAAGATACTGCAAGCAGCAGCAGCTACTATGCTGCCCAATAAATCCCTAATGCAGCACTATTGTTTTTCTCCATCAGTTTAAAATTGAGGCACCCAAAGGGCTTAGAGCAGAGCACAGTTGCAGAGCAAGCCTCTGGCTGAGAAGCTGCACCCTGAGCAGGTTTCATTTCTTGGGGCAAGTCTCCTAATTCCTTTCCACTGGCCCTCCCCTCTAGGAAATATATTGGGGGTGGGAGAGGGAGATGTCAAAAAGCAGGGAAAGGAAAATGGCAGGAATGTACATGTCAACTGCGTGCTGACCTTACCAGCCAATTAAGGAAATGCTCGGCTGGTCTCCACAGGAAGCTGCAACCAGCCTCCGATGGAAGGATAATGACTGTGACACCAAGCCCCAGGAGATGGAGTGTGTGTGAATATTAAGTAAACACACATATTGACAGACAAAGCAGAGACAATCCAGGATGCTATGTCTGCAGTCCCTGTCCTCAGGAATGGATAGGTTTGTTATGAGGAGAGAATGTGTCTTCCCAGTTGCCTGACTCTCTGGTCCTCCTTTGTCCCCTCTCCCCTCTGCTCACAAACTGTGTAAGCTGCAGTCTCTCTCTTTGTTACATACTGACAGCAGATCTAATGCCACTTTTCCAAGACACATGTCACCAGTTCTCTTTTTGTATAAATGCTTTTCTGGCAACCCAGCTGTCTGCCAGGGATTCTGATTAGCCAGGAGGGATATCACATTGAATTATTCTGTGCTCACACTTGATGTTGTTACCATCAGTTTTCCCCATAAGTGTAAAGAAACAGCTTGCTCAGCACCAACTTTAGGTCATCTAAAGGACTGCAGTGTACTATCAACAGTGTAAACCAAAAATAAAATTCTAAGTGTCCCAAACTGACTGAATGGAGCCTCCTCTCATCCAAGGGGACCCAATGAAACCTGAAAAACTAGTTCAGGCCATGATGGGAATGAGGGGGGGGCATTCAGATGTGCCTTATTATACTCTCCTCCCTTTGGAGTTCAAGCACACAACCAACCATTATAAATATTAAAATAAAGATCGTAAGACTAAAAATGCAAACTTTTTTTGTATCAGTAAGATACCAACTCCAACCTGACTTTGGCATACATCACCACATATATCACATAACAAATAGCAGGCCCTAAAAGGAAATCAAAGTATTTTACACTCAAATATATTTATTTGACATATTTTGAAATGGCCCTGCAAAGCTGTCTCTTGTGGGGAAAATTTACAGACTGTATAGAATCTCCTTCACAAGTCCTTTTCTGATGCTGAAGAGATCAGCTGAGAATCTAGCACCTTTTACAGATCTGAACAGGAAATATCTGCCATTCATTCCATCTAAAGGTAGACACATATGAGACTTCATCTACACAATACAAATCTTGGCCTCCATAACCCCTTATCTTAACCCAGACACTCCTTTCTGTTGATTCCAGGTCTTTATATAATAATGTATCTCTGCCAACCAATTGCCAGTCAGAAAATCTTTAAATTCACCTATGACCTGTAAGCCCATCACTCCCTTTGAGCTGTCCCACCTTTCTGGGCTAAACCAATGTGTACCTTATATGTATGAATTTATGTCTTCACCTGTGACTTCTGTCTCCATAAAATGTATAAAACCAAGCTGTAACCCAACCACCTTGGGCACATGTTCTCAGGACCTCCTGAGGCAGTATCATGGGTCATGATCCTTAATTTTGTCGAAATAAATCCCATGAATTGACTGAGACCTGTCTCAGACACTTTTTGGTTTACAACAATGAGTATAGGAAAACAAAAATTAAGATAAGGGGTCTGGGTATTTCACAGATGTCCTACCACTGTAGGAGAGAACACAACTTTAGGAAATGTTTCACAAAACACTGGCCTACACCAGGGTACAACCTCACCCAGAAAGTCATGTTCATTTTCATGAAGTCGGTATGGCTCAGGAATAACCACTCTGTCAAGTAGAGGAATGAAGCCTCCTGGCTTTGCACTGATTTGGCACAAAGAAGCCCTGGACACACGATGTCTCGTGAGGGCCTGGCCAGGGTTTGGCACACAGTACAGGAGGGCAGGGGGGAGATTTCCAATGCCAAGAGGCACAAAACCAAAAGCAACTGTGCTAGAGTCTGTATCTATTAACACCCAAGCACCAACTCACAGAGGCATTCAGGGTTAAGGATCCTCCTTCTTGAACAGTCAGAAACCTTTTAAACCTGGTAAGAGGAAGATTAATCTATTTAACAGAAAAAACATGAACCTATGTAGATGTATAAGCAGAAAATACTTACCACTTTCTTTGAAATCTTATAAGGTCTACCTAAAGGAAATATAGAATGTGAGAAAAAGCAGTCCAGTCAGTTGAATGCTTGTAGACGTTCACCTCTATTAACTCAGGCCCTCAAACTGGCATTTTCCAGATGGCCTTTTTACCAAATTATGCCAGTCAGATATTTTTACTATTTGGACAGGATTTCTGGGCACAAACCTGACGACGGCTCTCCTCCTCCACAGCCATTGCCTGATACAAAGCATCTCCACTACTGCAAATGCCTCCTAACTGGTGTCCCCATATCTACTTCTGCTCCTATCTCCACAGAACAGCCCGAGAGAGAATTTTAAGATGTAAACTTAACACCTTCTGATTTAAAATTCTTCAATGGCATTCCAATATAATAAAAACAAAAAACCAAATTTCTACACCTTGATCTCCATGCCCTCCCTTCATGATCTAGTCATGACCAGTCACAGCTGGTGTTTCTCTCACTTCCCTCTGAGGGTTCCAGACACATTGGACTTCTTTCCACTGATCGTTCACACCTGCTATCCCCTTTGTCTAAAAACACGACCCTCCCCCAGTCTTTTTAATCCATCAGACACCACCCTCACATGCCCTCAAAGTTGTGTTTCTTGATTCCCTACACTAGGCCAGGAAAGGCCTCCTGGAGGAAATGAGAATTAACAAATGAGGAGGGTTTGGTTGAGTGGGATGGGAAGGATCTTCCAAAAAAGAGGGAAACACAAGTGAAGCCACAAAGGAAGTTGAGAAAGCAGTCACACATTAGTAGTTCAAGGAGCTGTGGCAAATCCAGAAACCACACATTGTAAGTCAATTTTAAGACCAAAGATGGATGGGAGCGGGTAGTGGAAACTGAACCAGTATAGACTTGAGAAAATGCAGGTCAAAAGCTTCAATGTGGGCTGTTTAGGATTAGGTGGAGTAAGGTGCTTTCCTCTGCATGTCACTGAGCAGGGTGAGTTCAATTCCAGAGTGTGAAATATGAGACCTGTGGCATTCTCCTTTCCAGGGTTCCAGAGGGCAGATTTCTTCATTTCCCCAATCCCTTCAAAAAGCTTCAAAGTGGGGTGACTCTTTACCCTGTACCCATTACTGTGATAGTCATTAGAGCTATTCACCAAATATTTCCAGTGGTATGACAGCGCTTTCCTGGCCCCTTGTAATTGGGTGGGGCCCTGGAATTGGGGCTTACCACTGAGTAGACCCAAAATGCAAGACTAAAAAGTTAGGGTGGGAAAGGCAAAAGTACAGAAAGGATGATGACCACAGCATCCTAAGGCTTGGTGGCTGGGCCACTGCGATACGAGGTCAGAAAGCTAGAAAGAGAAAGATTTTTAGCTGCAAAGGTAATGAGTAGGTGGTACCGTTCAGAATTGACAAATATCCTAGAGGTATTTGGGGTCAATTACATGTCTTTCAACTTTCTCAAGGCCATGTCTAAAAACAATTTCTGATCTCTCAAGAGCAAAGGCACCTTTTCATTACAGACTTCCCTTTTACAGTCTGTTCATGTACCTTGCTTGTAAGACGACAAATACAACCTATCTGTAGTTATTTCACAGTGCCACTAAGAACCCAAACGACATAGCTAGCTACCTGTCAGTCTGGAAACAATCTGCATTGTGCACATCAATTATTACCCCTCAGTATTTACCTTTTGAGGCTGTTGTGTGCAAGTTTTATAAGACGATTTCATCATTAATACTGATAAGGAATGTGTACTGGGGTTTTTCAACTATATATAAATGAAATTTTATCAGCTTTTCCTCTGTAATTAATGAGATACCTAGTTATGTGTAAGTTTCTCTGAAATCCCGTAATTTGATCATTACAAAGCCCAAACCCATGTGTTATAGTCAGCGTTGCCACAATTCAGTCTGGTCTACCTCCATCTACTATCAAATCTACCTGGACGACATCTCCATGTCAAACATTTGTTGAGTACCTACCATATACCGTGTTAAGCACTGTTCTAACAGTAACGCTACTAGGAACTGCTAACGTTTCTTCAGCACTTAAAATATTCAAGCTCTGTCTGAACTGTTTCCATGCAGCATCTCAGTCATCATGAGATGCCCATAGACTGGTAACACTCTTATCTCCTTTCATAGACAAAAGGATGGAGGCTCAGAGAAGCAAAGTGACTGACCTAAGGCCACACAGTAAGTAGGGGGGACAGCATAACCCCTGAGTTCATATTTCCTGCTATACCATATACAAAGATCCTAATATCAGTTAAAACATCTCCTGCCCTCAAGAGTGTTATGATTCATAAGAAGTGGTAAGGGCATCTAAACAAAAGCCCTATCTGACCAAAAAGTAGTACCAAGAAAAAGGTGCGACGAGAATTGGGAGGAGAAAATGAACTCTTCTAATAGGTATGGTCAGGGCAGGCTTCTCACAGACAGAAGCCTTTGGGCCATTCCTTGGAAGTAAAAGTCAGGAGAAGGCATCTCTGGAGGATGGAACAGCAGAAACAAAGGTACCACTGACTTCAGGAAGGCACTGGGCACATGGAAAGACAAAAGAGGACCCCATTTGGCTGAAGGTGAGGTTTCTCCTAAATCCCTCACCTTGCCTCCAGCCCCTCAGGTTCAAGCCTTTGACTTTCCACCCATCCACATCCCTGCCTCTGACCCTCCACAATGCCATCTGTCATCTTTTCTAAAACACCAGCAGTGTTCCTTGCCTTAAAAAGATGTGCCCATGAATACAGTCAAATTCCTCTGGCATGACATTCGAAGCTGACTTTACTAATCTCAGCTTCTCACACTCCTGAGAATCCCATCTCATGTGCTCTCCAGCCAAACCAAAATGCTTCCTTCCCCTAGCTGACTGGCCTCTCGGACCCCTTCAAACCTTCACAGAGACTACTTTCTTTGTGGAGAGCCCTTTCTCCCTGTCTGCTGGTGAGCCCCCACCAACCCTTTTCTCAGCACTGCCTCACACTGCCTGCCCGCCTGCCCTGGCTCCCTCCAGCAAGGCTGGCTCCCTGCTGTTAAACTGAACAAGCCCAACACAGGGTCATACCAGGTCACTGCACCTGTGCTCCCTCACCAGGAAGGTCCTTCAAGCTACCATGTATCCCGTAGTTTGCTTTCCCACTGTCTTGAGATCAGGGAAACTTCCTCTACCAGCCTATATAAAAAAGAACACCCCCCTCAACCCCCACCAACACACACAAAAACATACGAAGCCTTCCATTCTCTTTGTAGCAGTAATAACTTGACACACACACATTGTATATTTGTTAATGGTCTCCCTCACCCTCTAGAACAGGGTTAGAAATCTACAACACATGGGCCAAATCTGAGTCACTGCCTAAGCATTCATTAGAACACACATCCACTATTGTTTTACATATTGTCTGTGGCACAGTCCAATAGCTGCAAAAGAGACCTAATGGCCCACAAAGCCAGAAATACGTATTGCTTAATCATTTACAGAAAAGGTTTGCCAACTACTGCTCTAGAATGGTGATCTCCCTCCCTCTCCTGCTGTGCTCACACTTTATCTCCAGATCGTTTTGGCGCCCTACCTAGCATGCAGTAGGCACTCAGCAAACATCTGTAAATGAAAGAAAGTGACAGGGTCGGGGGAGAATAAAGGGAGAAAAGCATATGAATGCAAGAGATGCTGGAGGGAAAAATCAACAGGCCTGGTCACTGGGTTTAGGTGCCAGCAAAGAGAGGAGGAATTGTACAATAGGAGCTTTTCAAATGCGGCTGTGTTCCTTGGCCGAAGGATGAGATTCTAATCATCAAACCATAAACACATGCTGTGAATCAGGGCTGGCTCTCACACCACTGATGGGTTCAAAATAACAGTGTCAGGCTCCTTGACAAGGTCAGTCAGGGCCTGACAGCACTGCCCCGATAAATAAACTGACTCCACCATTACAGGACTGAAATATACACTGGAGAATCACAGTTTTGGTACCACGGATAACACACATAAATCTGAGTAGCTACCAATAGAGTAAAAAATAAATATATTTAAACAAGAGTGTATTTATATATTTGTTTGTTTTTGAGAAAGAGTCGCAGGCTCACTGCAACCTCTACCTCCTGGGTTCAAGTGATTCCCCTGCCTCGGCCTCCAGAGTACCTGGGATTACAGGTGCACGCCACCACGTCCAGTTAATTTTTTTTTTTTGTATTTTTAGTAGAGACAGGTTTTTGCCATGTTGGCCAGGCTGGCCTCCAACTCCTAATGTCAAATAATCTGCCTGCCTTGTCCTCCCACAGTGCTGGGATTATGGTGTGAGCCGCCATGCCTAGCCAAGTTTATAAATTTTAAATGCATAAATATTTAAGCAAATAACTTTAGACCTGATGGAGGAGACCTTTCAATTATTAATATATATCGCTCTCTTGGTTCACAGATGAGAAAACTAGGGCATCACTCATGTCATCTCACCCAGTTGGTTAATAAGACAAAGTTGGAACAGAGAACCAGAACTCCAGATTAGGGACCCGTGCGGTTCCCTCATACCCATTGCTCACAGCAGCATGAGAAAAGTCAGGAGCCCATTAACTCAGTCATTTCAATAAAGTGTTAAGGTCAGATTCAAGTCTGCAAAAGACTGAGGGAGTGATGGAAAGAAAGGAAGCTCTACCCAATTAGGAACCCCAATGAGAATTTCTGGCTCTTATCCAACTTGAACTTTCTATAGCATAGTGGTTCTTAAACTTTAAGATGCATCAGAGTCAACTGATGGCCTTGTTGAAATAGATTGCTAAGCTCAACCACCAGAGCTCCTAATTCAGCTGGTCTGGAGTGGGGCCCAAAATGCACATGTTTAACAAGATCCCAGGGGAGGCTGATGCTGCAGGTCCAAAGAACACATTTTGGGAACCACTGCTGTAGCATTTAACCATGACCCCTGCTTTGGCTTTTATCACACTTCTTACCTGCCTCTCTGGCCAACAGTCTGAGAAGGGTGGGAAGATTACTTAGATTACTCCCTTCAACAAGGAAAGATTTTCTAGTTCTCATATAAAGACTGAATAGTAATAAAAACAGATCCCTGCTCTGTGTTCTACAACAATTTTTAAATTGATGTATAATATCATATTAAAGTGTTTTTACCTTTTATGTTCACTAGTTCTGATGTAACTGCATGTATAATTTTACCAATTTTCTTCTGGTGATATGAATTTTGTTTATAAATGATCCGTTTAAAAAGGATGTATATTGTACTCCCATGTCTATTCCTGGATAAAGATGCAATTTTGACAGCAAGCCCAAAACATTCACTCAGCCCCAACACAATTATAAATATATTTCATATGTAAGTATCCATTTACACATACCCTTGTACCTTTCCATTACTGTTCACAATGCTGGGATTTTTCTTTCCCTCTATCAAACAGCCACATGGCTTACTCCCTTACTTCATTCCAATTTCTACTCAAATGTTACCTTCTCTGAAAGGTCTTCTCCAAGCACTACTCCATAATAGCAATCCTCCCCACACAGCATCTCTCCTATCCTCATTACCTACTTTGTTTCTCTTTACATTTATTGTATATTAATGTTTTCACTGTTTAATTGGTCTCCTTTCCATGAGAATGAAAGCTTCATGGGAACACAGACTTTTCAGTTCATTTCTCCATCCTCTAAGCCTGGTATGCAGGGCATTCAAATTTTAATTAAACTTGTTGAATGAGAATGAATACTCATCAACTTCCAAAAATCCCATATACCATTCATTGTGTATGATTATAACACCTTAGCTTTCCTGAAACTGATACAAATAGTTCTTATTCCTCTTGCAACCAATTCTTCAATGAGTAAGTTTCCAAAAAATACTGTGTGTATATGTATTGTACTTGGCACTGTTGGTCCAAAAATTGTTTTAATAGCAGGGAACATCAAATGTAGCTTTAAAGTATCTGATGCTTTAAATGTCAACTGAAATATCACAGGAATAGGATCCCCTAAAACCAATTTCATAACCTCAAAAATGAGCAGGGAAGATGAACCATTACAAACATCCTTGTTGATGGTTTACATCCAACAATCCCAAAAAGACGTAACTTTAAATATCAAAAGCTTAGCCAGGCATGGTTGCTTATACTGTAATCCTAGCACTCTGGGAGGCCACGGCAGGTCTATCACTTGAGTCCAGAAGTTCAAGACTAGCCTGTGCAACATGGCAAAACCCTGTCACTTCTTAAAATGTGTGCATGCATGCACATGCACACACACACACACACACACACACACACCCAAAAGCTGTATTGTGCATCCATAACTATGTCTTAAATAACACTCTAAAGACAGAGCCAGGTATCAAACAGAAAAACTGAAAAAATGTTTTTGTACAGTAATCTTAAATGCTGCAAATAGTCTTAGCTTATGAGAAGACACTATAACAGTATTAAGGTTACAAATTAAATGTGGGAAATTTTCTTCAAATAACTATATTTAAAACCAAATAAAACCATTTCATCCCATAAAATGGATCAAGATAATTCATGAAACACTATGAAATTAGAAACTATAAAACTCTGTCAGAGAAATATATTCTTGGGAGACACAAACTAAAAAATATTAAAAACTTCCCTTTTCAAAAAAAATAAGTTAACCATTTTTATGAAAGACAAGATACTGGGTAATGAAAGAAGAGAACTACTATACACGACATGTATGATTAGACAACCATCATTACTGGATGTGATAACATGCTATCCCAAGTGGCTCACCAATTTCCATTCCTTTCCTGTCTTTGTTCCTTTTCCCATTGAATTACAGAAACATGAAATACCTCTTATCACTGGTCTTTCCTGATAACTTTTCTAAAGCATTCATAGAATGCTTTATTCATAGAAACTGTGCTCTGCACAATCCAGTGTGGTGGGCTGGAGGTGACAAGCAGTCCTGATAAGTGGGTATGCTGGTGGATTTTACGGAATTACAAAAGCACCGGGAATATTTTCCAGGCCGTTTTATCAGCCAGGCCAATTTCCCCACGTGATGTGTTAATTACCAGTTTAATCCAATACATGTGAAATGCATTAGGGCTGAGGGTCTATTGTTCCTTGGCAAGTCCAGCAACAGGAGCCAGTAGTAGCAGGAGCAACTGGCTCCACAGCCACCTGGGTTGAGGATACAAGCAGATCAGACCCAAACAAGTGGACTTGAAAGGAGGGCACCACTGAGACTCTTGTAGGTTACTTTTATGCTTTCAGTTGGCAGACTGGCATACAAAGTAAGAAAATTCCATTGTGCACAAATACTCAGGTTTTGTAGTAAATTGCTATGCTTCTGAGGCATTCACTCCCAACTACACATTTCAGCAGTCAATCTTGTCAGCACAAACAACTCTCTCATAACCTAGCAGAGAAAAATATCTAAAAACTATGCAAAGTACTTTGGATAGAATAGTTTCTACACAGGTTTCTTAGATGATTTCTATAATGTATAACTGACTTTAAATGAAAAGTGTCATATTCAGAATGTGGCCTATAGAAATAGATTCCATTTGGAAACAACTAGCATACAAAGCACAAATAAGAATCTGGGAATAACAGTTGTCTTTATACACAGGTATAAACTTTCCGTAACAGTTTTTTACATTAAGGGTTTTCAAGTGCTTTGAAGTATTAATTGATTCCATTCTCCCAATAGCTCTGGAAAAACACTTAGTCAAATTTAGGTTCATAATTTCAAACACGTCTAGGTTCCTAAGAGGCAGCTAAAAAATGAACTTCTCAGCCCTTCTGTTAAAGAGGAAATATATCATCTGGAGACGAGGTACCATGGTGATTAAGAATTCAGACTCTGGATCCAGACTGCCTAGGTTTGAATCTCAACTTAGGTACTTACTAGCTGTGTTATATTGAGGGGGTCATTTGTTCCATCTGTAAGATGGGAATAGTAACAACATCTACATCACAGGGCCACTGTGAGAACTGACGTGATATATGTAAAGTACTTAGTGAGTTCCTAGCACACAGCAGGTATTCAATGTTAGCTATGCTGTGGTTGCTATTGCCATCACTGCCACCACCACGCCCACTGTCATCATGTTCACCACCACCATCTTCACCACTGCCATCACCACCACCATCATGTTAACCACCACCATCTTCACCACCGCCACCACCATCATTTCAGAACAGAGCTTAGGTTCTGGAGCCAGACCTAGCTTTGAACTCAGTTTACCAAACCAAACCAAACCTTCACAAAATAATCTATAAAATGAGTAGGAGTAACTAGCAAGAATAAATAATCCAATTTTTTTCAACAAATAAATAGCGAGAGAGAGAGAAAAAGAACCACTGTTTCTGAAAACAGACAACCAATTGCAATGCACAGCCCTTATTTATATTCTGATTCAAACTATTAAAAATACACAACCATTTATCACACTTACGAAACAACTGGGAATGTTAAAATTGAATGGATAAGCTAGGTATGGTGACATGCAACTGTAGTCCCATATGCTTGGGAGGCTGAAACAAGAAGATCGCTTGAGCCCGTAAGTTCAAGACTGCAGTATGCTATGACTGTGCCTGTGAATAGTCACAGTTAGAACCAATCTCCTTAAAAAAGATTGACCTGACATTTGATACTATAAATATTATTAAACTTCCCACTAGATAATATTTTTATGATTATGTTTCCTTTTTAAAAAAAAGAAGTCTTATCTAAGTCCAGTATCATAGCCACTACCCACCTGTGGCTATTTTAACTTTAAATCGGTTAAATAAGAATAAAACTTTAGGTTCACAGACTCACTAGTCATATTCCAAGTACTCAACAGCTACATGTGGCTCAATTCCTGCCATTACAGAAAATTTTGTAGGATATCTCTGGGCTAGAGATACATATTTATTAGAATATTTATTAATAAAAAGATTCAATGACCAGGATTTGCTTCAAAATAAAATAGGAATGAGAGAAGCAGAGGGAGGTATGGATGAGGCAAGAATGGTTTATAGTGTTTGTTGTACATGGGGGTTCATCGACCAACTCTGATAGTCAGTTTTAAGTAAACTTGGCTAGGTATGCTCCTTGGTTATTCAATCAAACTCTAAGTGTTTCTGTGAAGATACTATGCAGATGTAATTGAAGTCTATAAGCTGTTTACAAGACTATCCTATATAATCTGGGTGGGTCCCATTCAATCTATTACAAGGCCTGAGGGGCAGAATTGAGGCTTCTGGGAGAAGAAATTCTGCCTGTGTCCGCAGCTCAACTCCTGTCTGGGAGTCCCAGGCTGCCCTCCTGAAGTGCTGCCCTATGGATGTCAGACTCACTGGCCAAATCAATCACAGACGCCAAGTCCTTGCAATGAAACTCTGAATATACAGCACCTACTGGTTCTCTTTGTCTAGTAGAAGTAGACTCTACAGCACAGAAGTAGACTGTCTGTAGCGCTTGACTTTTCCTTTTTAAGAATATCTATTGCACAAAGCTATTGTGACAAACAACTATAAATAACTTCACATAGTGCCTGCCATGTAAGAAGTCTCAATAAATGGTAACTATATTATTTCCTCATTTATACCAATATAATCTTATTTTGCCAACATTTACAATCCCTGAGACACAAGGTACTCACATATTATAACAACTTTGTATTACTTTTTTCATTTCAATCTCACCTTATATGGCCCAGCCTAACCACAGACTTCCTTTGGGGCATGGGAGACATGACCCACAGCATGTCCAGAGTAGGCCCCCAAGCATAGGTTCTTGAATTAAAACTGAGTTGAATCAAATTAAATTAACATATACATACAAAATCCACAAATGAGAAAAAAGTTTCATGCAATTACATTTGTTAAGTCTTATTTACAAAAGCAAAGAATTTTGACAACCTAAATATCAAATAATAGGGAACTGACTATATAAAACTGTGGTAAATATGTTTAACAAATATATATATATATATATATATATATATATATATATATATATATAGTGGCTGTTACTGTGTTTGAACACATATTTAGTGCTGAAGATAAGTTAATTTTTTTAAGTAGGCTGCAGTATTCCATACACAGTAAGATCTCCTTAAAAAAAAAAAAAGACAGATTAGACTAGAAGGAACTATACAAAACGTTAGCCACAGTTACTGAGTACTGAGATTGTAGAATAATTTTTTATTATATTGCAATACAATATTTATACAGTGAAAGTACAAATCTTAAGAATACAGTTTGGTGAGTTTCAATTCACCATCACCCCAGAATGTTACCTAATGCCCTTTTACACGAGGTGTGCGTGCGTGTGCATGCACATGCAGTGTTGTAGGATGTACATAATGCTACACGATGCAGATACATATACATAAAACCCAGGCAACCTGGGATGATTTTTATTTTCCTGTTATACTACTATATTTCCAAATTTTCCAGTATAAACACCTATGTATTTTATCATTTAGGCAGTTTTTATTTTTTTAATTTTTAAAATAGTGAGTTGAAATGGGGTATAGTTCATTGATTTCACTGATAAGGACAAGGCAGATCAATACATTAATCTAACAGTCTTAGATTACTAGAAAGACTAAGAACAAGTGTTAGCCACACAGTCAATTATTTTCGCTGTTTCCAACATCTCCAGTGTTTTGGGATGCCACATCATTTATTCACACAGATAGAACCATATATTGTAATTTCATGAAACACATCTGGTAGAAAAAATTTTTTAAAGTTAGGTACACTGTATGCTCTTTTTTTTTTTTTTTTTTTTTTTGAGATGGAGTCTCGCTCTATTGCCCAGCCTGGAGTGCAGTGATGCAATCTCAGCTCACTGTAACCTCTGCCTCCTGGGTTGAAGCAATTCTCCTGCCTCAGCCTCCTGAGTAGCTGGGATTACAAGCATGTTTCACCATGCCTGACTAATTTTTGTATTTTTAGTAGGGATGGGGTTTTGCCATGTTAGGCTGGTCTCAAACACCTGATCTCATGATCCATCTGCCTCAGCCTCCCAAAGTGCTGGGATTACAGGTGTGAGCCACAACACCTGGCCTGTATACTCTTACCTAACAAAAGAAACCAAAAGTCAAAGAACTAACAAAATGCCTACAGGTTAAGAAAAACCAAAGAAGTCATACTGTGAGAATAGATCATTCTGGTTCTTATCAAAAAACATCAGCCCTAATAGTTCATAAAAAGAAACACACCAACCACAGACCACACTGCAGAAGTGTACAAGACTATCAACCCTTTGTAATGTTATTTTACAGTCATAACCTAAAATAACCAAAACTAGGCTTTAGTAAAACAGAATTTGCATTTCATCATTCCCTTATTTCAGCAGTCAACACAAGTTTTAGCTACAGAAATCCCCTCAAACTTCTTGGGCCATGGCTTTCAATGAAGAGGTGCTGTGTGTCTACATGGGTTCTTAAATCCCCAGTGCTCGTTACACTTTCTGAACATCCAGGAGAAGGATCTGGGAGTAGGTGCCCAGTATTTGGCCCTTTGACAGTTAGAGTCCAAATAGCCAGCTGTATAGCTGACCCTAAAAGCCAGTAAACCAAATGTGTCCTGATCCACAACAGTGCCCAGTGCACTAAGATGACACGAAATTCTGTGAGGAAACAGTAAATGTCAAAGCATCTGAAAGCTGTAAGCAGTATCAGCTGAACACACAAATGGGTTAGAATAACCAATGGATGGATACATGCATACACACACACGCATGCACACGCACACACAAGCATTTTCAGAATGTGATCCATTAGGGGATCCATGAGGTCAAAACTATGCTTTTAATAATACTAAGAAGTTACGTGACTGGCTTCACTGTGTTGACATTTGCACTGATGGTGAGAAGCAGTGGTAGTTAAAAGGATAAGGAAAATGCAGAAGAATTAGGTGGAATGTTAAAGAACTGAGGAACATTCTGGCAATTCCCCAGTGTTGATAATTCACTAAAATGCAGAACTTAAGCTAGTGCTCACATTTTAATTACAGGTTTTTTTTCACTCCCCTACCAATTCCATATCCTCCCGGCATGACTTTCCAAGCATCTCAGAGCCATTACACAGACTCACCTAAGAACACACAGTTGCTGTGTTTGTATAAAAACATGCTTTTAGATGTTCATGCAGCTTTTAATTCTTCATCTGGTAACGGAATTCCCTTCTTCCTCCCTTTCACTGCCTGACCTTTGGGTTTCCATTTAGAACAAAGTTGAATATTTGTGGAATAAAGTAGTAAGAGAGAATGTGAACTAGCAGAAAATTAGAGAAAAGCTTAAGTCTAAGCAGCAGAGCAGCCAGAGTAAAGGAGCACTCCGGTAGCTTCCAGTACTCTGAACAGAAAGCTTCAGCATCACCACTCTCTGGCCCAGCTCCCCAGCCACAGGTGCCCTGTCTCAACCCCTCCAACACACCCAACCTACTGCTCACTGTCAGATCCATCTTCCTAGGACCCAATCCTCACACCCCTCCTCTGAGAGGAAAACCTCAAAGGCTCACTCCTATTAACCATATCTGCACTGCTTAGGTTAACATTTGAGCTTCTCTTATGCGGCTCAATTCCTCAGTCCATGTTTATCTCCAACCTGCCTCCATACCAGTCAAACTCAAATGCTCAAGATAAGCCAACATGTGCCCCACTGTTTACACTTTTCTCCATGTCACTCCCTTGACCTGAATTGCCTATCCTCCCTCTTTAGTCTCTGCCAGTTGAAATTCTTACCCATCTTTCAAAGTCTTCAAGTCTTCTTCATCAAACTGTCTGTGAAACCTCCATCTTTGTCCATTATGCAGTATACATGGTTTTTCCTAGTAGCCTATAAACTCCCCAAAAGCCATGGCTTTTTATTTATTTGTATTTCCAAGAAGATAGTCCTCAAATTTCAAAATAATCAATTTCAGACATGATAAATAATAATGTAGCCAAAACCTATTTTATGGAAAGCCATTTTGTTAGAACGTTCAAATTTAAAACACAGTAATTCTCAAAGTTTCTAGCTGCAGACAAAACCAAAAGCATCTGGGAAGTCCCCTGAATCACTCTGCAGGGGAAAGGGGAAACTCACACAGGGGAGCATGTCAGGGAGGGGTGAGCTCAGGGCAAATCTGCAAAGTAAGGCACTTCAGGGTGAGGAATGTGACAGGACACTAATGAAGTATTCAGGTGTTTTATGGAGAGAGAAAATGAACCTCAACAGTGAATTCCCAAACATCTATTAGGGATTCCATCTGTCCACTCAGACCCACATATGTGCAAATCAAAACTGTATTTCAAGGCATTCCCAAACAAGCTATTTATTTATTCCTTGTAGAAAATCTCACTAGAGCCTCATCACATTCAATTACTATGCACAATGTTCACACCAAATACTACGCTTGATGCTGAGGAGTTTCAAATGAAGAAGACATGACTAAGACAGGGTTCAAATCATCAAGGGCTCTGGGGAGACAATGTAGAGAGAATTATGGGAAGTAACTGGAAGTAAAAAAGGAGAATGTGAAGCACAGACTGTCATGGACCCAAGAGAAAGGAGACTCCCAGGAAAGTAGGAGTAGCCACAACTTCAAATGGCACTGTAGAGGACAAAGCTGGCATTGGATGGTCAGTGATGATACAGAGGAGCCAGTTTCAGTAGACGGGCCGGTATAAGTGTCAGACTGAACAGAGTTTAAAAATGTCAAAGTCTGTCAAAACAGGAAAAGGGAGAACATCATTTTATGGGGATGCACATGTCAAGAAAACATACTTTTTCTAAAACATAGGAGACTTGAGCAAAGTCTCCTGGTACAGGAAGATGGGGCTCAAATAGCCAACTGGAGAAGTGAACCTTGGAAAGCAGCAGGGCCTCTGCACTGAGACAAAGGCAGGAACAGAGGTGGAGGGAGTGGGGTGCAGAGAGATCATTTGCTGAGATGGAGGAGGGGTGGGAAGACCAGGATATCAGGGAGCTCAAAGGCCTTTAACAGCTGCTATACAGACAAACAAGAGAGCTGCCTAAGAACGAGTCAGAGTGTTATTTGAGTTTCCGAATGAGACTGAACAATTATGCTGACAACTGTTAAATGATTTTCTTTAGCAGTAATGAGATCAAAGAAGCGGAGAATGTAAATGGCTTCACATCCAGCATGAGAGCCGCCCACCATAGGTGTGGCAAGAAAAGAGAGAAAAAGGAAGACACTGGAGGAAATGTCCAGAACAACATGGGGTCCAAAATTGAATGGAAGAAATAAATGAAACCCGGAAGAAGCGGATAGTGAGAAAACAGGCAGAGAGGTTGACATTTATTGACAGGACAGAAAGTTCTGGTCAAAGAGGGAATGATGAGTTAAAAAATCTTGCAAAGCAAAACAAGTTCCAGACGATGACTAGACCCAAGGTTAGGCCATGTGAACCAACTGCTACAAAAAACAGTGGTGAAGATCATGGGGCAAAGAAGACAACAGTGTGAAGGCTGGGAGACAGCATGGTGTGGAGCAGTGCTGCCAACCGCTGCTGTGATGGAAGTGTTTTGTAACATGCAATCCAATACAGCAGCCACTAGCCACACATGTCTATGGAGTACTTGAAATGTGTCAAGTATGACTGAGGAACTAAATCTTGATATATTTGGTTTAATTTTAATTCATTTGTTTAAGTAAGTACATGTGGCTAGAAGCTACCATGCTAAATAGAACAGATGTAGAACAATGGTTCTCAACTTTAACTGCACAATGGAATTACCTCAGGAGGCTTAAAAAATACCGATAAGGTATCGCTCCCCAGAAATCCTGACTTAATTAGTTGAACAAGTCCTAGGCACAAGCATCTTTTTTTGATACATAATAACTGTACATATGTATGGGGTGCCTGTGCTATTTTGAAACATGCACAAAATGTGTAATGATCAAGTCAAGGTATTTAGGATATTCATCACCTCAAGGATTTATCATTTGTGTTCTGAGTATTACAACTTTTCTCTTCTCCCTATTTTGAAATATACAGCACAATTGTTAAAGTCACCCTACTATGCTATCAAACATTAGAAGTTACTCCTTCCACCCAACTGTATGTTTGTACCCATTAACCTATCTCTCTTCATTCTTCTCAAGCTCCAAATACACCATATTGAGCCGCCAGTATCTAACATTCTACTCTCTGCTTTCATGAGATCAACTATTTTAGCTCCCACATGAGTCAGAACATGCAGTATCTGTCTTTCTGTGCCTGACTTACTTCACTCAATGACCTCCAGCTCCATCCATGATGCTGCAAATGACAGGATTCATTCTTTTTATAGCTGAATAGTATTCTGTGTGTACACATACCACATGTTCTCTATTCATTCATCTATTAGTGGACACTTAGGATGACTATCTTTGCTATTGTGAATAATTCAGTGCTGCAGTAAACAGAAAGATACAGATATCCTCTTGGTATACTGATTGCCTTTCTTTTGGATACATATCCAGTAGTGGGACTGCTGGATCATTTGGTAGTTCTATTTTTAGTTACTTGAGAAATCTCCAAAGAGGAAGAGAAAAATCTCCAAGGAACTAACCAAACCCAAGAACAAACCAAACCCAAAATCAGTCAAAGGAAAGATACAATAAAGATCAGGGCAGAAATAAATGAAATTGAGACTAGAAAATACAAAGAACAATGAAATGAGAAGCTTTTTTTCTTTTTTCAAAAAGATAAACAAAATCAATCGACTGCTAGTTAAGCCAACCAAGAAAAAAACATGCAAATAAAACCAGAAACAGAAAATGAGACATTACAACTGATACCACAGAAATACAAAGATCATCAGAGACTATTATGAACAATATGCTAACAAACAGGAAAATCTACAGGAACTGGAAAAATTCCTGGATGCATACAACCTGCTAAGACTGAAGTAGGAAGAAATAAGAACTTGAACAGACTAATAACAAGTAATGAGATTAGATCAGTAATAAAAGTCTTCCAACAAAGAAAAACCCAGGCCTGGAGAGTTTTACTGCCAAATTCTAATAAACTTATGAAGAAGGACTAACACCAATTCCAAAACTATTTCAAAAGCTTGAAGATGAGGGAATTCTTTCTACCTCAGTTTATAAGGCCACCACTACCCTGATGCCAAGACCGGACAAGGACCCAACAAAAAAAAGAAGAAAAGAGAGAGAGAGAGAGATAAAACTACAGGCCTATATCCATGATGAACATAGGTGCAAAAATCCAAATCCACCAACGCATCAAAAAAATAACATGCTTTGATGAACTGGGGGAATTTGTCCTAGGCATGCAAGGATGATTCAATAACTGCAAATCAATAAATGTGATAAATTATATCAAGAGAATGAAAGAAAAGTTCCATATCATCATCTTGGTAGATGCAGAAAAAGCATTTGATAAAATTTAACATCATTTTATGATAAAAAACTCCCCACAAACTAGGCATAGAAGAAACACACCTCAACATAATAAAGGCCATATATGACAGACTCACAGCTAACATCATACTGAATGGGGAAAAACTGAAAGCTATCTTTTAAAAAAACCAGCTTCTCATTTCATCGGTCCTTGTATTTTCTAGTCTCAATTTCATTTACTTCCGCTCTGATCTTTCTTTCTTTCCTTCGACTCATTTTGGGTTTGGTTTGTTTTGGGTTTTCTAGTTCCTTGAAGTACATCATTAGGTTATAGGAAATATTTCTACTTTTTTGATGCAGGAGTTTATTGCTATAAGCTTCCCTCTTAGCACTGCCTTTTATATACCCATAGGTTTTGGTACGTCATGTTTGAAGAAATTTTTTAATTTCCTTCTTAATTTCCCCATTGACCCAATGGCCACTCAAGAGCATGTTCTTCAATTTCCATGTATTTGTAGCATTTCCAAAGCTCCTCATGTTATTGATTTCTGGCTTTATTCCACTGTGGTCTAAGAAGATACTTGATATAATTGCATTTTTTAAAAATTTGTTGAGACTTCTTTGTTCAGGATAGACCATATGTGAAGCCATAAAAGAATCAGCCTATTATCTTAAGTGGAGTATCTATCTGTTTATATTCAAGATCAAGCGTCCCCAAACTTTTTACACAGGGGGCCAGTTCACTGTCCCTCAGACCGTTGGAGGGCTGCCACATATTGTGCTCCTCTCACTGACCACCAATGAAAGAGGTGCCCCTTCCTGAAGTGCGGCGGGGGGCCGGATAAATGGCCTCAGGGGGCCACATGCGGCCCGTGGGCCGTAGTTTGGGGATGCCTGTTCAAGATTATTAATATGTGATCATTTGTTCCTGTTGTTTTGTTGTTTTCTGTTTTGTGTATTTTTTTAATTCCTTTCTTACTGTTTATTATTACAGTTTGGTGGTTTTCTGTAGCGGTATTAGCTACAGTTGTAGTAGCTAAATCCTTTGTATTGTTATGTGTTCTATCTCACCCACCTTCTTCAAAATCACTACACTGAATACTTTTCAAAACATTTCATAGATTTTTCATAGGAATCTGTTGTGGAGAATTCTTGTGTTCCTTTGGAGAGGTCCTGTTTCCTTGCTTTTTATGTTAATTGTATTCTTATGTTGATATCTGCACATCTGCAGTAACAGTTTTTTCTTCTAATTCTTTGGATTGGCTTTCATAGGGAAGGCTTTTTCCTGTAGATGTATCTGTGGTGTTGGTTAGGTAAGGTATACTTTGGCTTTGATTCTGGATACATACAGCAGTGTAGTGCCCATATGTTTACTCCAGCAGTAATCAGCATCAGTAATATCTAACTCCTCAGTGGCTTAGGCTGTTACTAGTGAAGACTATGGTAAGGCCTTACTGGGGACAAGGATATCAGGTGGACCAGTCCTAAGGCCCCAGTGGTAGCAGCAGTGAACCAAGCATCCCTGTTTTATCACTGTTTTTGAACACCTGGGTGGCATATGCAGGCACGAGTGTTAGTGAGTCCAAGTAGGCTGATTCTTGGGCCTTCAGGCAGCTTGCTTAGGTGCTGGCAGTAGCAGGCCGAGCAGGTCCTTAGGGCACTGGGCAGCATGCATGACATGGACAATGGAAGTAGTGATGGTAGAACACCACTTGGCTTCCAGGTAGCATGTGCTGAGGTTAGCAGTGGTGGTGATGAGCTGAGCAGGCCAATCCCCAGGCAGCACAGATGGGTGACAGTGATAGTAGGGGGTGGGAGTGGGGGCAGTAGGCTTAGTGGGCCCATTTTCAGACCCTTGGAAGGTGTGTGCAAATGCCAGCAGTGGTAGACATGGCAGGGTTATCCCTAGGTTTCCAAGAGGCATACTTAGGCAGTAGAGAGGTCTGTTTCAGGTGGGGCAGGCCTGTCTTCAGGCCCTGATAGTATACACAGGTACAGGTTGTGGTGGGTAGGGTGGGGGATCCTAGGGTCCCCAAACAGCATACTTAGGGGCTGACAGCAGACAGGCTGGATCTTTTGTGAGGCATCCTGATGGTGCATTCATATTCCTGGGACAACAGATGGGACAAGGCCATCTCCAGACCCCTGCACAGCTCTGTTTGGGCACTGGGAGAGGTGGCATCAGGTAATGCACACCTGTCTTCAGGAGCCCCCAGTGATATACATAGGAGCAGACTGTGGGCATCAGCATTTTAAAAAGTTTCCAGATACAGCCAACTTTGAAAACCACATGTATAATAAAGAACATGGACTCTGAAGCTAAATTATATGAGTTCAAAATCTAGATTTGACTTTGAATTGTCTAACTTTGAGCAAATAACCTCACCTGCAAAACAAAGATAGTAAGAGTACTGACCCCATAGGGGCTATTCTGAGCATTAATGTGTATACAAAAGTGCTTTGTAATAGTGTCTAGCACATAAGAGCTCACTATACATTCCTCATCATTATTCTATATGGATGTTGCAGAGTTGCTAAGGCTTATGACAGCTACAGGGGAAAACAATGAGTGTGACTTGCCAAAGGCCTAAATCTATGTTGAGGTGAGGCTTGGAAGTCAAGAATTAGCAAAGCTGAATGTATTGACAAAGTAAAATAATGCAATAAATAAGGGAAAAATAAACAACCTGGAAAAGATAGTGATAAGCCAAGAAAATACAGACTCAACTGTCTGGCAACACTGCAGAGAGACAGAGAAAAATGAGGGAAGCTCTGTGGTCAGGAGAAAGTCAAAATTTAGTCAGATAAGGAAGGATGTGGAGGAATCATTTAATTCAGTTTTATACAATTCCCACCTTACCCCGCTTCCAAATGTAATCAGTCATATTTTTCTGTGTTTTCCTATGCCATCTAGGTCCCCATTTATAAAAATCATCCAGAAAATATCTCTCAAGAATGAAAGTGGCATTTTCTAATCTGGATTCCATAAGCAACAGTCATTTCTCCACATATTAACAGTGTATACTTTATCATTCACAATTGATCTAGTTCAAACCTGGCTTAATTGATGTTGAAGTCTTTGCAAACCAAATGCCAAGACTCCACTAGAAAACCTATTTAATTTGCATTTTAACTACATCTTTTATAAGTCTCAGAGAGCACTAATTTCATTTATAATGACAGTATACTACCTTCAAGTAAGAGACCTGCCTGAGCAATACAGCGAGACCTCGTTCTCCACAAAAAGGGAAAAAAAAAAAAAAGACCAAAAAAAAAAAAAAAAGAAAAATTACATGAAAGATGTATTTATTTGATTTTCTAAAAGTTACCAAAACAAGCAAAAGGAGAAAGGAGGGAAAAAATTGAAATAGGACCAGAAAAAAGTAGGAGGGATGAAAATCTGACCAACAAATGTGTTAGGTTGCAGTTTTGTTCTGTTTCTCTAAAATTTAACATAAAGACATGAACATAGATTTATATTCAAATTTCATTTGTCACTACCAAATATAATCTATTTCATTAACTTGCAAAATAAAATACGTGATAAAGTATTCTCACTTACTTGGAACTTCTAAGCTACTAGAAACTGAAAGCTACTTCAAAGATAGTCTCTAGGCAAATAAAACGGTTGAAATTAAGCAATGCAGTGCATGCAGATCATGAGTTTCAGATGAATCCACTATGTTCAGATTTTTACCAAAATAATTTTTTAAATTAAGTATGAAATTTCTTTACAGACTAAAGATACTTCTCATGAGAGAAAAAAACACCTACAACCTCCTTTCCACAAGCATGTTTCACACTTCAAAATGAGGTTCACAGGCTTCTGGAGTGCTAACTGTATTTATCTATCAGCACAAATTGAGTTTCACAGTTGGAACACAACTTCCAATATGATGAGTTCATTTCCGGTTTCTCATTAGAAGCAAAGTTTGAGACCACTACGAATGTATAAAACAACACTTCTTCTGATACAACCACAAACTGCAGGAACTATGTTTTACCAAGGAACACCACCCATGGAAAATTCCACTCCTTCACCTCTTCTCCCTCAGTGATGCGCCAGGGATGCTCTTCTTAGAGGTATTCTGAGAGATCTGAGAGCTGGAAACAAAGCCATAACAAATACACATTCTATTTGCTTTTATTCTCTTGGAGAATCCTTACTTTTCTATTTTTAGAAAGGTCCAACTGATCCTAGGGATCTAAAATGCCTCTATTAGTCAAAGTAAAGTTACTGTGGCCAAGTGATTCATGAAGCTTTGGCCTCTTGCATGTCATGGATCCAGTTAGTCTGTGAACCCATCCTATGTTTATTCTGCAGTTTTTGAATATATCACTGGAGTAAACATAATCCACTGGTACAAGTTCCACAATGGCTCCCTGACCATGGAATACGGGCTATTACAACAGACAGGAATGACCAACTAGAAGACTGAACTTCCCCCCACTACCACAATGGAAAACCAAAAGAAACAGTGCATCCATAGGAGAACCACGGAGGTTAATACTATCATCAAAAAACTTGGCACTTACGGGTGGTAAGTCCTATTACATCACTGTTTAACCTACCTCTTCAGTCTGTGCAGAAAGCAGACAGATTGGAAAGTGACTGGATTATCACAAATCCATTGAGACAGTGACCCTGATGTGGCTGATTTACCAAATGAAGTACCTTTTCTAGAGCAAATCTAGTTTTGAGCACCAGATATGAAGATACTATGCTGGAAAGTGCTTTACTAATATGCAAGAAACACAAGAAATCATTTGCTTTTATTTCAAATGCTCAAAAATACCTTTTTGCATTCTTGCCCAGAGCTGTGATAACTCTCCCCTCTGCCATAATCTAGTCTCCACAGATCTTAACCATCTTAACATCCTACAGACTATCATGTTGGTCTACTGCATTGATTACACTGTACTGACCGCATCTGATGAAAAGGAAGTAGTAAATCTGATAGATATCTCAGTAAGACACATGCAAGACTAATAGTGAAAAAGAAAAATCAAGGGCTGCAACCTCAATATATCTGGATATCCAGTGGTCTGGAACAGGTTGAAATATCACCTCCAAAGTGACATACAAGTTGCTGCATCTTGAACTGCTTACTACTAAAATAAAATAGACACAATATTTTACAGGCTGCTTTACATTTTAAAGACAATATACACCAGTCTTAGATATCCTGTTCTGACTCCTTTACTAGGTAACCTATAAAACGGCCAGTGTTGAGTGGGGATCAGAGCAAGAGATGGTTCTGCAACAAAGATAGACTGCAGCACAAACTACTACCTCACTGGTCTCATGATGCAACAGATCCAATCAGCTGAATCCAGTACGATTCAGAGAATCACAGCACAAACCTCTGAGATTCTGAAATAAAAGCCATATCCCTTTTCTGGAAATAACAACTGTCATTTTGAGAAATGGCTCCTAGGTTGCAACCAGGTTCTGGAGCTGCCCATAATAATCTGAATGTTGCCTGACCCACCAAGCTAGAAGGTTGGGCCTTTACAGAAGCATTCTATCAAAAGGCAATGGTATAAAGAGACTGGGCTTAAGCAAATGTACGAGGCACAAGAAACTGCATGAGCAGTTATATCTCAGGCATCTCTAAGCCCTACTCCTATTATAAAACCACACCTATGGCTTCACAAAGATTTCCTTAAGGCCAGCTGCCTAGAAAGGAAACTTGGACCTCGTTTAGAAAAGGTTTGTATAATGACTGGCACCAAGGAAAATGGACTTCTACAGCATGACATCTCAAATAATGAGCATCCTTGAAATGTTAATCATCCCAACAGAGTTGTGACTAGTACATTTGTTTGTCCCCTTTACCTACACTGAGAAATGGCCAGAATTATGGCTCTACACGGAATCATAGGTAAAGAGTAACATTCAATGTGGGTGGTGCTTAAGGACGTGGAAGAAAAGAACATAGGAATAGAGGGTTCATCATCACACAGGAACACCTAGGAGAGAGCTGTGTGGATGGACCTCTGAGAATGAGCAGTGTGTAAAAACTCTTTCTGCCCCTTGTAAATGTATACCAAAGGTAGCCACTACAGATGGGCCTGTCAATAACCAGGTGGAAAAAATTACAAGGCTGTGGAAAAGTTATCCTTTTTCATCAGTCACAGTGGCAAGAGTGGAGGCTATATATGGACTCAGCAAAGGATTTCTCCTCATGAAAGCTAACCTCGCCTTTGCCAACAATGAGTGCCTAACCTGCCAACAGCAGAAGCCAACCCTCAGTCCAAGATGGCAACACTCCCCCGGAAGATCAGACAGCCACTTGGCGGCTGACTGTTTATATTGGATCCTTTCCACCAAGGAAGAGGTAATGATTTGTCCTCACTGTGTGTATCCAACTGTGAACTTACACATATACATTACATATACACACATGAATTTATTTTTTTCTCCCATACTCCACACTTTTCAGGGATTGGTCATGGTGATTACCTGTATAATTTAGTTTCTATGTTACAGATTAATTAGTCCTATGGAACTCTGGAAAAACTGGGGAATATAATTTCATAAAGACTGTCACTGTCAGTGAGTGACAGTGAATTTCTTAATCTGAGATCTGATACAAACCCATGGTTGATCATTAGGAAATCTCTTAATTCCCTTTCCATCATATGGAAAAAACATCACCCATCAGAACATTAAAAGTTTAACAGACAGATAATACTGAGTAATGGCAAAGATGTAAAGCAACTAGAATTCTTACAGATTGTTAGCTAGAGTGAAACTGGTACATCCACTTTAAAAAACGGCTGTCAGCACCTTCTAAAGCTAAACACACACCTACCCTAGGATACAGCAATTCCACTTCTAGGTATACACACCAAAGAAATGAGTGTATATGTCCAGCAAAAGATATATACAAGAATTTTCAGGGTAGCTTTATTTGTAACAGCTGAATACTGTCCATCGACAGTAGAATGGATAAATTATAGTATCATCACACATTAAATTACCACATAAAAGTTAAAAAAAAAAAAGAACTTCTGCTACAGACAAAAATATAGAAGAATCACAAACAGCAATACTAGGTGAAAGAAAACAGACACAAAAGAATATATATTGTTAATATTCCTTTTACACAATGTCAAAATAGGCCAAATTAGCCTACAGGGCTACAACTCAGAATGGCAATTCACCTCTCGGTGGGGGCTGTTTGAAAAGGGACCCAAGGGAACATCCAGGAGTACGGAAAATGTCCCACCTCTTGATCTGGACGGTATTTACACGACTATATCTATATGTAAGAACTCATTCAGCTATGTATTTAAGATATGTGTACTTTATATTCTACTTCAATAAAATTGTTCCCGAAAGGTCTATGTGCATGTGCACGTCTTAGAAAAGAATCCAGGAGTGTGTTTTCTTCCCCAGGTTCTCTGGCAGGTCTGTGATCCAACAACGGTAAAGAACAAATTTTCAGTTCAGTGCTTGCTTTCCAACTGAGAGAAACTGCCTAGCCAGAGGCACCCAGTTATCCAAAGCTTTTGATTTCAAAAGCTTTTTCTTCCTGATACTCCCCCTAGGCTTCATAGGGTTGGATAACAACTGCTGATTGACTTTAGAATATGAAACAACTCACTTCCTGCTTCAGATTCAAGGATACATAGAAGAAATATTCTTGAAAGTCTTGATGAGTTTATTTTAAAGGTAAGTTATAGATTACTTTATTCTTATGATACAGTATTTTCACTTTCCAGCTCAACATACCATGTTTCAAAACAAAATTTTCATCAGAACTCTACAATCATTGATATGGACATTTTTTGTTTGTTTGTTTAAAAAAACTATTTTATCCAGGCTACAGATTCAATAGAAATTCAATAATTTGTAAAAGTAATTATCAGGCAAGGCATGGTGGTTTATGCCTGTAATCTCAACTACAAATTCAATAGAAATCCAGTAATTTGTAAAAGAAATTATCAGGCCAGCCATGACGGCTCATGCCTGTAATCCCAGCACTTTGAGAAGCCAAGGCAAGAGGATCATTTGAGTCCAAAACTTTGAGACCAGCCTGGGCAACATAGCAAGACCCCGTCTCTACAACTAATAATAAACTAGTTGGATGTGGTGGTGTGCACCTGTGGTCTCATCTACTTGGAAGGCTAAAGCACGAGGACCAATAACGGCTTGGAGGTGGCAGCTGCAGTGAGCCATGCCCTCAGCCTAGGCAACAAAGCAAGACCCTGTCTCAAGTTTAAAACAAAATTAAAAGTAATTATCAGAGAAAATGAGAGAATCTAATTCTAAAAAGTCTTATTAGCCTTTTTCTTCCTTCTTGATAAACCAAGCCATTAATGTAAACGATTTTAAATTCTTGGTCTCACTGGCAATATCAAACAAATGGGCTAGTCTACCATTAGATGAAGGATCCATTTTAAGTATATAACACAATCACAGCATTAATTTTATTTAGTTTTCAGAGACAGGATCTCACTCTGTCACCCAGGCTGGAGTGCAGTGGTGCAACCACAGCACACAGCAACCTTGAATTCCTGGCCTCAAGCAATCCTCCTACCTGAAGGCTCCCAACAAGTTGGGACTACAGGCTCATGCCACCGTGCCAGCTTAAAGCATTATTTTTTTTTTTTTTTGAGACGGAGTCTCACTCTGTCACCCAAGTGGGGAGTGCAATGGCACAATCTCAGCTCACTACAACCTCCACCTCCCAGGTTCAAGCAATTCTGCTGCCTCAGCCTCCTGAGTAGCTGAGATTACAGGCACACGCCACCGTGTCCAGCTAATTTTTGTATTTTTAGTAGAGATAGGATTTCACCATGTTTCCCAGGCTGGTCTTGAACTCCTGACCTTAGGTGATCTGCCCACCTCGGCCTCCCAAAGTGCTGGGATTATAGGCATGAGCCACCACACCCAGCCTTAGAGCATTAATTCAAAAGTCAACCAAAACACTGACCTCACTTTATCATTAATAGCAATTTCGTACCAGTTAATGTCAACACCACACAAAATTAAACCTTGAAGAACAACAGATAAAAGACTTCTGTGCCAAACTAAAGCTCCCAAAGTAATCATTAACAATACTGTTCTCTTAACTATATTAATATCCTAAAAAAAATGTTTAAATAAATGCAATATAAATAATATCAAGTCTGAGTATTCATCTCAACCCAATCTAATGGCTTACAATATTTCCTAAAAGTAGCAGGTAACTTTACATGTATTATTATTTATTATTTTTTTTAAAAAGAGATTTCAGAAACCTTATTCTGGAATTTTTTTTTGTTAAGAAAACCAAGCCAATTCATACCTAAGTTCTGACTTCTTACAATGCAGTTGGCCGTATCATTTCCATTAGCCACTTGGGAGGCTTGAAAATGTCCTGTACACAAGTTTCAGCTGGTCTTGTGAGAGGCCCAGGGTGAGTGGGACATTCAGGAGCTAAACCCTGCAGCACCTACTGGTCTGATCAAAAGTGCTTTTACAGCTGAGTAATAAGAGCAGTAACTTTGTTACAGAAGAACTTTATTCCTTTGTGTTCCCCATGTAACTTACAAAATACAAGTTATTTCAGATTATATATTTTCAATACAAACAATAGTGACTGGTGACATGAAAAACAAAAAAATCATCCCCAACACTTTGAGAGGCTCAGGTGGAAGGGTCACTAAAACCAGCCTGGAGCAAATAGTGAGACCCTTGTCTACACACACACACACACACACACACACACACACACACCATCCAGGTGTGATGGCAGGTATCCTGTTTTCACCTTCCAGTTCTTCCACCCCAGTCTGTGTTATAAGGGAGATCTTTGATATTATTCTCAAGATTAATACGAGTATTTGTATCATCAAGTTTTCCAATGATCTGGTCAGACATGGTCTGAAACTTATCTCACATATGTTGCAGGAGCGTCTGCACCACCAATGTGAGATGCTGCACAATCTTGGGGTCAGTCTCAGCCACCTCACCAGTTCCCAGCTTAGTAATAATGTCTCAAACCAACACTTAACAATTTGATGCTTCTGATAGTTTACATTTTTAAATATTAAATTTACAGTTTAAGATTAACTAGGCCGGGCGCGGTGGCTCAAGCCTGTAATCCCAGCACTTTGGGAGGCCGAAGCGGGTGGATCACGAGGTCGAGAGATCGAGACCATCCTGGTCAACATGGTGAAACCCCGTCTCTACTAAAAATACAAAAAATTAGCTGGGCATGGTGGCTCATGCCTGTAATCCCAGCTACTCAGGAGGCTGAGGCAGGAGAATTGCCTGAACCCAGGAGGCGGAGGTTGCGGTGAGCCGAGATCGCGCCATTGCACTCCAGCCTGGGTAACAAGAGCGAAACTCCATCTCAAAAAAAAAAAAAAAAAAAGATTAACTAGTTACATAACACAGCTGCACACACATTTAGCAGTTTGTATTAAAACTGTGTGTTAGTGTTTTCCCTACTTCAGACACTTAAACCATTCATGCAAGTTTTTAGAATGGAGCTTTCAAAAAATAATAAATAAGTGTACTTCTCAAAAGGCAGTGAACTCTAGAAAAGGTAGTAACAATCCTGTGCCAGTATTTTCTTTTTCTTTTTTTAAGATGGAGTCTTGCACTGTCCCCTAGGCTGGAGGGCAGTGGCACAAACTCAGTCACTGCAACCTCCACCTATTCTGCCACCGCAGCCTCCCAAGTAGCTGGGATTACAGGCACCCGCCATCATGCCCAGCTAATTTTTGTATTTTTGTAAAGATGAGGTTTCACCATGTTGGCCAGTATGGTCTTGAACTCCTGACCTCAGGTGATCCGACCCGCCTCGGCCTCCCAAAGTGCTGGAGTGCTGGGATTACAGGCATGAGCCACCATGCCCAACCGCCAATATTTTCATGCATATATTTGTTATATGTAAAACATTTATTGATATTCACGTTACAGTTACAATATTTAAATTTCAGTTTTATTGCCTTGATCTGGAATTGCTGAGAGTAGTAATTTCTTGCCAGTAATACTGGTATTACTGCCAAATTCCTACATGACAGGCACCATGACATGAGCAATTTTCACTGAAGTATGACTTGTATTCTGAGAAACTCAGCGTTGGGGGTGGGGGCTCTCTCATTTCATGAGTGTTTCACTCACAAGAAAATCATGCTATAGTTAAGCACTTTTCCCCTATCAAATTAATGTCCAAAAGTTTATCTGATTTCCTTACAAGATTTTCTCTAAATCCTAATGAAACACCTAAAAACTCTTTCATCAGACTTTGAGTACTTTTTTGTACTAAATACTGCAAATAAACTTACAGCACAAATATTTCCCAGTTCATAGTTTCGATCTCTAAGAAGAAACTTTAAATCTAGCCTCATTTTTTTTATTGCATTTTAGGTTTTGGGGTACATGTGAAGAGCATGCAAGATTGTTGCATAGGTACACACATGGCAGTGTGATTTGCTGCCTTCCTCCCCATCACCTATATCTGGCATTTCTCCCCATGCTATCTCTCCCCAACTAACCACCCCTCACTGTCCCTCTCTTATTTCCCCACAACAGACCCCAGTGTGTGATGCTCCCCTCCCTGTGTCCATGTGTTCTCATTGTTCAACACCTGCCTATGAGTGAGAACACGTGGTGTTTGATTTTCTGCTCTTGTGTCAGTTTGCTGAGAATGATGGTTTCCAGGTTCATCCACGTCCCTACAAAGGACACGAACTCATCGTTTTTGATGGCTGCATAATATTCCACAGTGTATATGTACCACATTTTCCCTGTCCAGTCTATCATCGATGGGCATTTGGTTTGGTTCCAGGTCTTTGCTATCGTAAACTGTTCTGCAATGAACATTCATGTGCATATGTCCTTATAGTAGAAGGATTTATAATCCTTTGGCTATATACCCAGTAATGGGATTGCTGGGTCAAATGGAATTTCTATTTCTAGGTCCTTGAGGAATCACCACACTATCTTCCACAATGGTTGAACTAATTTACACTCCCACCAGCAGTGTAAAAGTGTTCCTATTTCTCCACATCCTCTCCAGCATCTGTTGTCTCCAGATTTTTTTAATGATCGCCATTCTAACTGGCGTGAGATGGTATCTCAATGTAGTTTTGATTTGCATTTCTCTAATGACCAGTGATGATGAGTATGTTTTCATATGTTTGTTGGCCTCATGTATGTCTTCTTTTGTAAAGTGTGTGTTCATATCCTTCACCCACTTTTGAATGGGCTTGTTTGTTTTTTTCTTGTGTATCTGTTTTAATTCTTTGTAGATTCTGGATATTAGCCCTTTGTCAGATGGGTAGGCTGCAAAAATTTTTTCCTATTCTGTTGGTTGCCGATTCACTCTAATGACTGTTTCTTTTGCTGTGCAGAAGCTGTGGAGTCTGATTAGGTCCCATTTGCCTATTTTGGCTTTTGTTGCCAATGCTTTTGGTGTTTTGGTCATGAAGTCCTTGCCTACGCCTATGTCCTGAATGGTTTTGCATAGATTTTCTTCTAGGGTTTTTATGGTGTTAGGTCTTGTGTTTAAGTCTTTAATCCATCTGGAGTTAATTTTAGTGTAAGGTGTCAGGAAGGGGTCCAGTTTCTGCTTTCTGCACATGGCTAGCCAGTTTTCCCAACACCATTTATTAAACAGGGAATCCTTAAAAACATGAAACACTTCAAGAATTTGCGTGTCATTCTTGCGCGGGAGCCATGCTAATCTTCTCTGCATCATTTCAATTTTAGTATATGTGCTGCCAAAGTGAGCACTAACTTCATTTCTTAAATTGAACAAATACTGAAAAATAAATATGCAACATAAATATTAGCTCTAAAAGTAATTACATATACCTTTATATTCATAGAACTTTTGTTACCTAATGCGAGCATACAGTACTATTTGATGAGATAAAATAAATCTAAGATTAAGGTAAATATCCAGGAAAATTGGTAAAAGATACCTATTTCTCAGTTGCCAAAAACCTCGCCTTTCTTATTTGACTGCTGTGTTTCCAATGCCTACTTCAGCTCCTGGCATAAAGTGGATACCAAAAAAATGCTTGTTGAATTATGAATATTCCAGACAACTGGGGATCTTCATAGACCTAAAATGTACAGATTATAGCATCAATTTTTATTCTTTTGTTTTGTTTTAGAGACAGGGTCTTGCCACATTGCCCAGGTTGGAGTGCAGCGGCTACTCACAGGCATGATCATAGCATACTACTGCCTCAAACTCCTTGGCTGTGATCCTCTCACCTCAGCCTCTTGAGTAGCTGGGTCTCCAGGCACACCCAGCTTTCATGAATATTTTAATTCACTTTTTATCTCTTCCTCAAATACTGGGCATAGGAAAAAAGTATGTAAATGTTTTCAAAAAGTATTTCTTATCTAATATCAACACCCCTAGACAATGAAGACTGACTTTTTAAAATCAACTTTTTGTTTTTAGAATAGTTTTAGACTTGCAGAAAAGTTGCAGAGATAATACAGAGTTCCTATATATCTGGCACCCTGTCTCCTCTATTAACGTCTCACATTACCACAGTACATTTGTTACAACTAAGGAACCAATATCGGTACATTACTATTAAGTGACCTCCAAATTTTATTCAGATTTCACTAGTTTTCTCCCATTTTCCAAGACCCAATCTAGGGTATCATATCATATTTCATCATCACATTTCCTTAACCTCCTCGGATCTGTGACATTTTCTTACACTTCCCTTAAGTTTGATGACCTTGACGGTTTTGAGAAGTACTGGATTGAGAGACGCCCCTCAACTTGAGTTTGTCTTAAGGTTTTCTCCTGAAACTTTATTTGAAAACCATCGGATTTCAAAATGATCAGTGCGAGGATTTCTGATAAGACAAAGTAGAAGGTAAAAATGTTGGCCTTTATCTCCCCATTTATTCAACAACAAAAAAAGCCTTATACTGTGAAGAGAGTAAACTACAAGTTTAAAACCAGTACTGCAGAGAATCTAAGCAACAGAAAACTAAACTTAGCAGGGGGACAAATGAAAAAGGACCCCAGGTAAAGTGACCCAGAGACAAACTAAGGAGCAAGGCATTCTTGTGCCAGGCAGTACTCACCAGTCAGTTCAGCACAGAAACTAGTGACTTGACCCTGTCACCTGCAACCACAGTTCCACTCTCCTCTCCTTTTTTATTCCCAGTTTTATTTGTTGTGGTATATTTGCCCATGTTTGTAAATTGTTTCTAATCTTTTTTAGAAAAAAAGAAAAATAGAATATATGATCAGGTCCCAGTGGGAAACAGCATTACCAGCAGAGTAACTGATGAGAGTTAATTTAACAGCTATCTACAAAGGCAAAGGTAGAGAAACAAACAAGAGACGGTAGAATATCCCGAGGCTGGCAACAACAGGGAGCTGTTCCCAACATTATGTTTGGAAGAGTAAGGGGTGGAAGGCACCACCAGAATCCAGGAAGAGCAGTGATTGTGAAAAGGCCATGGGACAGGAGCCGTGGCCTCTGCTGAGACACAGCCCACCTTCAGGGAGGACACTGAGGAATAAGCACCCCAACCCCACTTTTCCTCCTGCCTTCCAACCCTGCTCATGCCTTCCATTGGCTAGAACCACAGTGACCAGAAGGCAAAGGATTTAATGTTGCCCACATAGGTCACTATCTCAAGGCACAGAGCAGCATGGGTTAGGATGGAAGATACAACCTGGGGAACAAATGAAAGGTGTGCTGCGGGAGGAGGGGCAAGCCAAACCTGCACCTTTAATACAGCAATTTGCATTTTTATATTTGTGTGTCTTATCCTACTGTACCATGAACTCCTCAAAGGCAGTGATAGTGCTTTACAGAAAGAATCTGAGACATACTCCCAGTAGGCCCTTAAGGTATATCTGAAAGACATGGAATTGAGCCCTCTCCACTATTGGTCAGGACAGAATTTGAGTCCTTCACAGCGTGGCTCTGCTGCAGGGACAACACACAGAGGACACACCTTTGAGCCTGACCCTGGCAGAGCACCAGATACAGAGGCAGATGAGGCTGGCCCTTTCCACATTCAAGAGAGCAGCAATCAATCAATACTTGCTCCAGAACTAGAGAGAGGCTCCTCTTTCAACAGCTGGACCAATCTCTCAGCTCTACCCTTCAGGACAAAGTTTGCAACTATAGTCATAGGCAAGAACCTAATCCCTGGATCATCCTGCCCAATACTTTGTAAGCTCCAGTGCTGAACCTCATATCTGCTCTTGACAGATGGAGAACAAAATAAAACCTGACATTTCATTTCATTTCTTCAAATAAGTTATCTTAAGAGCCTATGCAACCTCTTGTCTCCAAGACCTTTAATGAAGCACTAGTGCTTGTACCTTTATATAAACAACCTGCCCATCTTCCCTTGCTGCTTACACAAACCTCCCGGAAAAATGTCCATTATCATCCTTGTGGAGGCCTTGCCTCCTCTCCGTCCAGGTTTTGGTGCTCTTGCCATCTTTATGGAATTTCCCACTCCACATCCCCCATCTGGCAGGGCTCCATGACCTGCTCCTTCCAGGACAGGGAGGTGCCTTCCTTGATTTCCTCCCAAACCAACACCATCCTGGGCAACACAGCAAGTGCGTCACAAATTCAAAACTTAAACGTGCTGTGTGCAAATTTAATAAAAACATCCATTCCTTCCTCTTCTCAGAAAGACAATGAAAATATGGAAGGTTGAAGGATCACTGGAATAACATTTATATTTCATTATAATTGTGCTGTAAATACAGTCCTCAGTATGTGGCTGAACAAACTGAACTGGCTGTTCCATAAAATCAAAACCACCAAATACTATAACTCAGAATTGAATCTTTGCAGTGCTGTAGCAATAAGCTGCTACATTTACCTTATCAGGAAGATGAAGCCAATTATTTAATATTTTTATAAAAAGAAGGTGTTCAACAATTATATTGAACTTCTCAAAATGGGTGAATTTTTTATCTCCATTGCGTAACTGAAGAAATGGTGAGAATTTACTAGGCTGCCACTGGAAAGCAGGAGGAACCTGATGAGGGAGGTGGGGTAGCTTACCACCTGGGAGCCCCTACCTTCCTGGGTGATACAAGATGACAGCTGAACACAGTCCCCTTGGCACTACTTCAGATGGGAGTAAAAGCCACTGACACATGGAGAAGGCTCACTGGCCTCCACATTGTGCATTCACCTCAGATGAGCGCTCCAAGGCACCAAATTGCTTCCCACCTCTGAGGTACAGGTCTGAAGAACTGTTTGCAGCTTTATGGAAATCCTCTGCTCTTCATTTTATCCACCTTTGTTTCTCTACACAACTGGTAACGTTTCCATCTTCCAAAAAGTACTCAGGTTTTTTTTGTTTGTTTGAGACAGGGTCTCACTCTGCTGCCCAGGCTGAGTACAGTGGCACAAACAGAGCTCACTGAATCCTTGGCTTCCTGGGCTCAAGCAATCATCCTGTCAGCCTCCTAAGTAACTGAAATAACAGGGACACACCACCATGCCCAAATAATTTTTTTTTTTTTACATTGTATAAAGACAAGGTGGTGCCATGTTGCCCAGGCTGTTCTCAAACTGTTGGGCTCAAATAATCCTCCTACCTTTGCCTCCCAAAGTGCTGAGATTACAGGTATGAGCCACCACACATGGCCAAATTACTCAGTTTTAATCTTTCAATGGTATATCTTTCTTGAATTTTAAATAAATTTTTCTTTAAAAATATTTTTCTTGTCATTTTGATTTCTGATAGCATTTTAAGCATATAGATGGTAAATGTGTTCAGTTTACAATTCTTCCTAATTGAATTATACATTTTGATTGATAACCAATCCAGTCATCAACTTCATCTATATTAAATAAAACTAAACATGGATTTTAAGGAAAAGCTCTATTTTCAAGTTAGAAATCTTCAACTTAAAAGTAAATAATAAGACCGGGTGTGGTGGCTCACACCTCTAATCCCAGCACTTTTGGAGACCTAGACGAGCAGATTACCTGAGGTCAGGAGTTCAAGACCAACCTGACCAACATGGCAAAACCCTGTCTCTATCAAAAATACGAAAATTAGCTAGGTATGGTGGCACATGCCTGTAGTTCCAGCTACTCGGGAGGCTGAGGCACGAGAATCACTTGAAACTGGGAGGTGGAGGTTGCAGCGAGCTGAGACTACACCACTGTACTCCAGCCTGGGTAACAGAATGAAACCCTGTCTCAAAAAAAAAAAAAAGTAAATAATGCTACCGAAGTTTGTAGGTTGTTGTTTAGAACACGAAAATAACCTTACTCATTCATGCAATACTTTCCATGCACTAAGCACTATTTTAAGTGAAGATATTATAGAAATAAAAGACAAGTTTCCCATATTTCATAATTTCTGTAATTTAATTCAGGAAAACTGTGATATAAACAATGCATATTATGTGTGTATACCCTTGTGTGTGTATTTACATTTCAGAACTTATCAACGCCCTAGCAGCTGTTAGCTAGCATTTCTACCTGTTATCAGGAGCCCACACTCCTGCTTACCACTTTAAATATCATTATTTACAAATACAAAAAAGATGTGTGTGTTAGCAAAAGGGCTATCAGAAATAATTTTCATTTGTTAAATGAGTGATCTCCAAGACATGTGGTTGGTTAAAACACTGTACAGGCCCCACCATCTCTGCAAAAACAAGACCAAAACATCTCACAGGACCAAAAACCTAAAGCTGCAGTACAGTACTTAAGATCTGGAATCCCTTGGCCCCACTTCTCTCCATTCCCCAGAGGCCTCGGTTGCCTGGCCTGAGCCACAGTGGCTGGTCTTGCTCTCAGGACATCATTATTGTAACTACATTGGAGGAACCCATTCATGCAACTGCCAGTCAGAGCGTCCAAGGACAGAGTTTGACTTGTCCAAAGTGGCAAGACCGTCCATGGCTCTTTACTCTTTCTGCTTGCTCACAGATGACTATAAACATAGTAGAATTAAGACTAGAAATTGCTCTCATTGTTAATTTACCAGCTAGGAGCAAAAGACTATAAAGGAAAGGCTGAAGAACACTCACTTCTGTCTAAATTCTGGAAGCTACCAAAATCGAACAAAAGAACCCAACAGTACTACAAGGTCAGATTGGGTTAAGTGAGTTCACAACACTGCCCAATGGACAGTACAGGGTGTGGTGGCACGCATCTGTAGTCCCAGCTACTCAGCAGGCTAAAACACTAGGATGGCTTGAGCCCAGGAGTTTAAGACCAGCCTAGGCAACACAGCAAGACCCCACTTCTAAAGGATTAAAAAAAATAAGACAACAACAAGTAAACACATATCAACAGTGATATGGATTAGGAAGGCTATTAGTCCATTCTCATGCTGCTATGAGGAAATACCCCTGACTGGGTAATTTACAAACAAAAGAGATTTAATCGACTCAAAATTACTCATGGCTGGGAAGGCCTCAGGAAACTTAATAATCATGGCAGGAGGCACCTTTTCACAGGGTGAAAGGATAGAGAATGAGAGCCAGCAGGGGAAATGCCAGATGCTTATAAAACCAACAGATTTTGTGAAAACTCACTCTCTATCATGAGAACAGCATGGAGGAAACTACCCCCATGATCCAATCACCTCCACCTGGTCCCACCCTTGACATGTGGGGATTATTACAATTCAAGGTGAGATGTAGATGAGGACACAGAGCCAAACCATATCAGGAAGGAAATAAGCAAATTGTTAGGGAAGGCTGTTTCTGAGAAGATAACTGAACTGAGTGAGCACTAATCCTAAAGAGAATCTTCTAGACACAGGCACAAAGATCTGAAAGCAGGAAAGTATAGGATACATTTGAGAAATTAAAGACCTAAGTGATTGACGATGGTGGGTAGAGGGGAGAGTGGTCCAACATGACAGTGCAAAGAGGAGAAAGAGCAAGACAATACCTTACAGGTCTGTCTAGATAAGTGACAGTAAGGAGTTTATTCACAGTGTAATGGAAGCCACTGAAGAATTTTAAGAACCTGACTCACTATGGTTACTATATTGAGAAATGAAAAACAGGAGATTGTTACAGCAATTCAGACAAGAGGTGATGGTGCCTAACCAAAGGGTAGAAGTGGACACAGAGAGGGATAGACAGATATTTTGAAAGTAAAAGTGATAGGGCTCAGGCAGCTCTCAATTACTTAACCCTTAAAATACATGACATATGACACTAATATTTCCATATATTCTTTTTAAGAGCAATCGCTATTTAACAATCAGGAATAACTATGTCTGTTCTTAAAAATATATTTGGATATAAACCCAGGGCCCAGGAATACAGATCCTGACACTGCAGACTGAGCAGGAACTCCTGCTCCATTCACCTGCTCAATAAAGGAAGGCGAGTGAGGATGTTCCCATTTCTAATCTCCTGGCTGTGGGTCTGCTAGCCTGGGGCAAGCCTTATTAAGGTCACCAACAGTGAGGGATGGGACAGGACCAGAGGTTTCTACAATGTTCATCCCTAGGGTCCCCTAAGGACAGCCCCCTGTCAAAATGGTCCCCCCTTCTTTTCTCCTCAGACTCCATAAACCAATCTATCTGCCTCCCTTCTCACTGCCATCACCAGCTCCTCTAATATGGTTTCCTCTTTCCCTATAGCCCAACCTGAACTTGAATTCATTTTCATTTAAATGTCAAAGGTACAGAAACCAGCAGCCACCTGTATCTTATTTCCATTAAAACAAAAGTAGCTAATTTATCGAACACCTGTTATATGTCATGTGTTATTCCAGAGGTGTCAACGTATTAACTCATTTCATCCTCATAAAAATCCTATGCCCATTTTATAGAAGAGAAAACTGAGATACAAAAAAGTTACTTAACTTGCGCAGCCTGACCAAGTGGCAGAGCCAGGGTTAGAACCCAGGCAGTCTGGCTGCAGGGTTTGGAGCTACACTGCCACTAGAGTCCAGCTTCAAAATCATGTTCTTCAGGGAGACAAGGAAACAACTACAGTAAATATCACAAAGGTCCAAGACTCAATTTAAAGATCATATCCAACATATTTTTTTTCGAGACAAACCTTCACTCTTGTTGCCCAGGCTAGAATGCAATGCCAAAATCTCAGCTCACTGCAACCTCCACCTCCTGGGTGCAAGCAATTCTCCTGCCTCAGCCTCTCAAGTAGCTAGGATTACAAGCATATGCCACCACGCCTGGCTGCTTTTCTATTTTTAGTAGAGATAGGGTTACTCCATGTTGGTCAGGCTAGTCTTGAACTCCCAAACTTAGGTGATCCACCCACCTCGGCCTCCCATCCAACCTATATTTTAATGGAGAAATGTTCAGGTATACATTTTTATGGTTTCCACAGTGATGAAATTACACAAGTTTGTTGTCAAGTTTTGGAATACTATCAGAAAATCATATTAATAATGAAGAAGAGAAAACATTCAGTTTTCATGAATATGTGGTAAAAGAGAGCAACTCATGTACACACTTGTCAGTTCTGTCAGAACGTAACCCTGCAGGGTAGGAAGCACCCATCTTCTGTGAGAACTTCCCACAAAGAGAATTATTCATGTGAAATGAGTGCTCAGGTCAGAAATAAATAGTGTTCTTCAAATGTCAGAGGTATCCCTGTGGAATAACTCAGGTCCCCAACAAGACTATTAAGCTGATGTTATTAACCTTAGCCATGAAGAAAGGAGTTCATCTGTGCTGACAGTGATTGGGAGTGGAAACAAAAAGGCTGAGAATGTTGTCATTATCCAACAGTTTCCTGGTTTAATCTTCTAAGAATGAACAGAAGTTTAGAATTAAGAGCCATGGGACTCTCATCACCCAAAGCTGCAGAACAAAAAGAAGAGCAAAAAGCAGCGTTAAAAGAATTATCTATAGTCAGGGGAATAAATACGTTGACAGTTAAAGATGATGAAAAGAAGGCATGTCTTCTAAATAAAAATGATTCACACTATCAAACATCACTCTGGCCCAATCTCCTAGGTTACATAACAATAAAAGTTATAATTACTCAGCAATATTTTGCCCTCCAGGTCTTCATAGTGCATCTTAAAACAGTTCCAAAGTTACCCCAGCAAGAGAACTGTGAATGCACACTCCTAGTCCTGGAGATCACCATGAATATGTGCCTTCTCCAGAATCATACTTGGTTTGGGTTTTATTTTCCTTCTTTAAAAATGCATGCAAATTTTACATTCTACTCTTTAAAAGATCTGTTTTGATTTCTGCCTGGGACGGGGGTCAGAATGTAATTTAAAACATTATTTTTCTCAGGCAAGACTGTCACTACTAAAAGAAGAGCCAAGTCTATCCAGTAGCCTTTCACATTTACCCACAATCACCTAGAATGGATGCAGAAAATTCTGAGTTTGAAAGAAAGGCTTTTAAAAACTATAGGAAACCAAATCACCTAGAATGGATACCGAAAACTCTGAGTTTAAAAGCAAGGCTTTTAAAAACCGTAGGAAACCACAAATGTGATGTTCCACATTCGGTTCTCTTTGTCGGCAGAGCAGCAGCTCTGAACTCTAGCTACACATAACAATCACCTGGAAGGCTTTTTATGAATACCAATGCCTAATCTCCACCCCAGATCAACAGGATCAGAATCTCCCTGCAGAGGAAGGAAACATTCTGTTTTGTTGTTGCTACTTTTAGCTCCACTGGGTCACTTTAAAGGACAGAGCTGAGATTCACTTGCTCAGAGGATCCGCAAGAAATACTACAATTCCAGAGTGATCCAAAAGTGGTGCAGAACACCAGAGTCTACCCGGGGGATAATCACCTTGTCCCTTCCTAAACCCAACTCTCTTGAAAACACTGACCCACAGACCATAACAAGGTGTGTCTCTCTCTCTCTCACTCTCTCTCTCTCACTTACACACACACACACACACACACACACACACACACACACACACCTTCTTCTGTTCAAAATTTTTAAAAGTTACCTAAAACAAAGTGTACATGAGATCCAGTCTCAAACGTAATGCAAAAAATGTTCTGGTTTCGGTGAAAATAATCACACCAAGAACCACAAAGGTCCAACTGAAAGAGAAAAGACAATCAATAGATTCCAACATCAAGATGGCAGAGATGTTAGAATTATCTGATAAAAATTTTAATGCAGTCATGATAAAAACTAATAAAACAAAAATTCTTTAATGAGCAGTTATAAACACGCTAAATGAACTATGAGAAATGCCATCATGCTCCTCAGGCCCTTGAGGTAGGTTCACTGCTGGCCCAGCCAGGACTGTGCAGGTCTGGGCTGGCGAAGGTTGGCAAGTTTGTTTTGGTGGAGGGAGCTCATGGGCCCTAATTACGCTGTACATTGCAATGATGATGATCTCCTGGTACCTATTCACTGTAATTTGTCTTTGGTTTGATGGATCTAAACTGACTTCATGAATTAGACTAGTCATGAGTCAAAGACAAGAATCCTTAGAGGGGAGCGACATCCCTGAGGAATGAATGACTGACAATGTCTGTGCCTCCCAGGAGTTAGGTTATAAAAAAGGGGCAAGATAACTGTTCCCAGGGGTTGCCTTTGATAATATCAAAAGCATAAATATAAACAAAAACTGACATAACGGATTTCATCAAACTTAGTAATTGCTGCTAAGCAAAAACCCTAGAAAGAGGATTAAAAAGACAAACTACTCAGACAAAGCTTGTAAGCTACATATCCAAAGAGAGGACTAATATCTAGAATATGCAAAGAACTCACAAAACTCAACAGTAGAAAAATAATCCATTCAGAACATCAGCAAAAAATATAGGAGGACATAAGATACTCCACCAAAGAGGATACAGATGGCAAACAAGCAAATAAAAAGATGTTCCACATAATTAGCCATTAGGGAAACGCAAAATAAAACCATAATGAAATATCACTACATATCTAACAGGATGGCTTTTTTTTTTTAATAGTGACACCACCAAATTCTGCCAAGAATGCAAAGAAATTGGGTAACTCATACATCGCTGGTAGAACTGTAAAATGGTATCGCCACTTTGGGAAATAGTTTGGCAGTTTCTTAAAAAATTAAACACACAACTGCCATGCAACCTAGCTTTTGCTCTCTTTGGCATTTAGCTCGGGGAAATGAAATTTTATATTTAAACATAAAACCTGTACGTGAGTGATCACAGTAGCTTAATTTATGAAGTCAACATGATAAAGAACCCACACATCCTTCAGCAGGTGAATGGTTAAGTGTTAGTATATCCATACTAGGGAACATTACTCATCAATAAAAAAGGAACAAACTATTGATACACGCAAAACCCTGCATCTATGCTAAATTTAAACAACAACCAAAAAGGTATGATCCCATTGATATGACATTCTTGAAATAAAATTATAGAACTAGAGAACAGATTATTGGTTGCCAGAGGTAAAAGAGGTTTAAGAGGTGAAAATTTAAGAGGTGAGAGAGGCAAGGAAGAAAGTATGTCTATAAAAGGGCAACATGTGGCTGGGTGTGGTGGCTCATTCCTCTAAGCTCAACACTTTGGGAGGCTGAAGCAGGAGGATCACTTGAACCCAGGAGTGCAAGACCAACCTAGGTAACATAGGGAGATCCCGTCTCCATAAACATAAAAAAATTAGCCAGGCACTGTGTTGCACACCTGTGGTCCCAGCTACTCAAGAGACTGAGGTGAGAAGATCACTCAAGCCCTGGTGGTCAAGCCTGCAATGAGCCATGATCATGCCACTATACTGAGCCTGGGTGACAGAACAAGATACTGGTTTTTTGTGTGTGTGGTTTTTGTTTAAAGGCAATATGTAGAATCTTTGAGATAATGGAAATGCTCTGTCCCTTGACTATATCAATATCAGTATCCTACTTGGGATACTAAATATAGTTTTCCAAGAAGTTCATTGAGGGAAACTGGGCACAGGGACACAGGATCTCTCTGTACTGTTTCTTAAAACTGCATGTGAATTATCTCAAAATAAAAAGTTTAATTTAAAAGAAATGAAAGGTTATTATTGGCCCACTAAACCCTGACTGCAGCAAATAGCAAGTACTTGGAAATGACCTTTAAGTGTGCTCCAGATTTTCATTTACTGGCCATTTTCAGGTCAACCATTTCATCCATGATTCATGAATTCCAGTAGTCCAACTAATTTTACTCAATAAAAAGGGGGCATCCTGCAGTTGTGCCAAGACCAATTATTTCCATGGTAACCATCAACATGATATTAGCCATCAAACCTAGAAAACACCACAGCCTGAAGTGGACCACTCTCTCTGCTGCTACTCTTTGTTCTCTTGTACCTCTTAAGAGAAAGGTGCTAAGATAACTAAAACCCCACTCTGCCCAGTACTACTACCTTTCCAGAGTTGCCTTCCAGAAACTAACATCTTCACACAAATTAGAAAGAAAAAAAAAATCACACTACTAACCCCCGCATCTCTCACATTACAACAAACCCAGCTCTCCAGGGGAACAAAAAAGGATACAACTAACTCTATAGCATATCTAGGACAAGAAAAACCCGCCTGTGACTTAATTCATAGTTGGAGGACTCTGAATGCACAAACACTAGGTCCAAAAACAAACAAGATGCAACCTTTGCTTTCTACCTACAAGTACAGCCCTTAAAAGATATATAAGGATTCACGTTTCCATCTTCAGGGAGAAATGTATTTTAACATAAAAAAAAAGTGAAAATCTATCCTAAATTGAAAGCTCTCCAGAGAGGGAAAATTCACAATCTATCCTGATACTCCTAGTATTTCCCGACCTCTGTCAGGCCACACTACCATCTGCATCCCATCTTGGTAAAACTTAGGTCTGTTTCTCTCATGATTGTAGGAAATGGTCTACACAGCTTGCAAAATTTTTGTTACTCCTAAGAATGCAGGTTGCCCAGATCAGAGAGTAGTTTTCTAGCCTTGCTGTCTACTCTTTAATTTCTAAATCTTTTATATCCATCAGAATTCAGGAGTTCCACAGCTGATATAATCTTAAAAAGCAAAAAATCCAGGATAATCAGGATATAAATTATATTTTAACAATACAGATTAACAGCCCTAAGAAATCTAGAGAGTTTCCCAGATAGTGTTTCCTAAATTAACAGCAAAATTTGTAATGCAGAGAAGGCACATCACACAGTCATTTAACTCATGCAAATTAAGGTAGATCCACTGAGATAGAGGGCTGTGAAGAAGACAGGGAAACTCCAGAAGTCATCCCTGTTCCCTCACTTTCAGTTCCCTGACACTTTTCTGAGACACACTTAGAATTACTGAGTCTTCTTCTAGTCGTTCAAGTATATTTTTTGTGCATATCCTCTAAAACAAAACTACCTTATTAAATGTTCAACATATAGTCATGATTCCAGGAAAGAGGAAACAAGGGCTGTTTGAATGGCTGGTAGGGTGGCCTCCATGGTGGAACATTTCTAAAGGGCTTAAGTATAGTTCTAAGCCACACTATTTTTTGGTAGCCATTCCACTGTGGTGTTCTCCAGTAGTCTACATCTGCTCTCCTGTGAATTAGGTATACACAGGTGTATATGACCATGCAGGGATGTAACGAGCTGCACATACATGAACACCTTTACAAAGGTGGTAGAGCACACTGGTCTAACACCAAATCAGTGCATTCTCTTGGTGGATACTCATTCCAAGAGGCAAGTGCAGTGCACTGGGGAAGTCAAGCCAGCCCACCAGCTTTCAGTGGGCATCAATAGAGGCAGAAGAATATGTACATGACCCCCAAACATTTATAATTTTAGCTTAAAATTAATAACTACAAGCATTTTAAATACTTCCTGTGACTAAACCTATAAAACAATTAGTAGTCCCCAAAATTTTCCCCACATAGGCTAAACATCTAAAATCCCTTCATTGAAAAATAAGGTCTTGTATCCCACAACAAAGCCTGAGCCTAACATCAAAATACTTTTGAAAATAAGAGTAAAGCTCTAAAATCATCCTTCCTATGGGCAAATTCTGATGAAACAAAAGATAAGGAACACAAAGGCCGGTCTGAATATTGAAGAAATGACAGAAAAGAGGAGAAAAGTTATTAGCAGGAGACCGAGTCTGTGACAGCACTCTGATCATCCTGCAGTTTGGCCATAAGGGAGAAAACACCAAAAGGGATGCATGCCTAATCCCTCCTGCATTCTCATCTGCAAAAGGAAGGTGAGAGCTCACCAACAGCAAACTGCATAAAAAGATGAACAACTCTTAACATGAAACCTCGGCCATTCTGAGAAGTCCTGGCCAGCATTTACCAAACTCAGACTTTGATCTAAGACTTACCCAAAGGCACAATACATTCCCCAGCAGTAACAGAGAGCTGCCAAGACAACTGCTTAATGGAACATGTCCAAATCTAGAATCAAACACTTTTTGCCAAAATATGATTAGTTACATGTAATTCTATAAGACATAAGAAAGGCAATTTGAGCTGTGTTTTGCTCAAAGCACTGACCTACTCAAATTTAAGAAGACACTTTTAAGGAAATTAAAAGCCGCACAATTTCTCTATTTTATTATCTGAGGTAGGAACTCAAAACTTAAGAGTCAAAATACAATCTACTTGTCCGAGCAGATTAATCATTGCTACCCAAAGGAGTAGTACTAGGTCATCAGATGTCTCCACGCTCTTAGAGAGCTTAGGCCTAGTCCAAGAGAACAGCTGCAGGAGTAAGGGACCACACAGGAGCAGTCAGAGGGTATGACACCAAATTAAGAAACTCATGCTACCAAATCCTGAGAAAAATTAGTCAGATTTAGAAGGAAATGAAAACGGGGATCAGTGAGAAAAGCACACAAAGGTATCAACCTGTTTATAAATAACCCTCCCTCTCCCCCATTTGTTCAATAAAATTATTTTATTAAAATTTTTTTCATTGAAACAAAATGGTATTTAGATGTCTTAACTTTATATATTCTGTATTATGTTATATAGTCTACAAAATGTTAAAGTAACTCTAAAGACAGATAGAAATTGACCATTGATGCTATTTTTTCTCATCCATAACGCCACTGCTTAAAAATCCTTTAACCAATAGATGAATTGTGGGAAAACACTTGAATATACCAGTTATGGGGAAGATTTAGTTCTTCAAGTCCCTAAAGAGTAACTTCAAAAACAGAAAAATTAAGTTTTTAATGTACACTCTTCCAAGCTTTGAAGAACACTGTCTCTGATTACATAATCTATTAAAAGCACAGGGGAAAAAATGAAATGTCCCCAATTATATGATGCTGGTGTAACTTCAGTACCAAAAAGAGAAACCCACCCTCTACACACACACACACACACACACACACACACACACACACACACACCCCCCTAATTCAACCAAAGGGAAAGGAGAGAAGCACATATTTCAGTCACCCAGAGGACACTGATATTCAGAAAAACTCTCCTGGACCATTCTTACACTCCCTCTGGTTGTAGGCCAGTATATATCAACAATCCTTCACAAATCCCTTACCCAAAACTCCTGGGGCCAGATGTGTTTCGAGATTCAAACATTTTTAATTTCAGAAAGGCACCTTTTGGGGATATCCAGTATATTTCCCATACCATCAGAAAGTCTGAGGCAGCTATGATATTCTGCTGTAAAAATGCGTGAGTATTTACAGTAACTGTGATCAAAACTATAAAATTGCTTCACAACAGAGCCAGGTAGTTTCCTCAGATATACTCAAGTCTGGTCAGGTTTTTTAATCAAATGACATATTTAAAAATTCAAATCAGAACTTTGGATTGCAAAATTGTAAGGAATTATTAACCTGTTACAGACCACTTTGTAATTGCTTATAATTCATTGACTGCCTAGTATTAGATTATATGTTTGGTATACATTATCTTCAACGCTTTCTATCGCTCTCTGAAGTTTTATAAATGAGGTTCAGAAAGATTAAAGTGACTCATCTAAAGCCAGTTACTGAAAGCACCAGAATTTGAACCAAAATCCATTTATTACATCCAGCGTGCAACTCTAACAGTTAGGTTCTTGATTGCAAGCTACAGAAAGCATATCTAGGAAACCTAAGCAAAGAAACAATTTTCTGGAAGTATACCGATATCTCACAGAATGTATGGGAAATCTAGAAAACCAAGTTCACAAAGTGAGCCAAATTCAAACAAGGCTGAGTTGCAGACGTAATGACGAAGGTCAAGTCCTAAAGTTGGGATGCTGCCTTGACACTGCAACAGCAGGACAAACATCACCACTGCTGCTGGCCTCTCACAACCAGACAGAGCTGAGAAAACTTTCTGAACTCTCCCCTGTCTTCATAAGAATCAAAGTCCCACAGGTTTCCATAATGTGAAAGGGCAGTATGTCCCACCAATTCCACACTGAGGAAGGGGCTCCTCCCAAAGTGAAGGACAATCAGGAGACTGGGTAACCTCCACCTTTCAGGTGATGAATATCTCTGCAGTTACTCTAATTCTAAAAAATGTCTGCAAACCAGAGTCAATGCATATAATAAAGCAGAATTTCTTCCAGGAATGGAAGCATTTTTTCATTTTAAGGAATTTATAATATGGTATTATAAATCAGTCAAATTTTTATTAAAAACTCAATTAGCACTTTTAAAAGGTATGTGATATAACTTAACATCCATTCTGGCTTTTAAAATTCTTGATAAATTAGGAAGAAAAAGGTCTTTCCTTAACCCTATTTTTTTAATGACAATCTAACCATATTTTGAAGAGCAATATTCTCCATTAGTCACCACCATTTCTTCACATTATTCAACAGTTCTAACCTAAGTTCAGGCTCAAGAAAAAAAAAAGTTCTAACCAATAATGGTTAGAAAAGAAAGGAAGCAACTTGAAACTAGGAGCACACCTGCCGTCATTTGGCAGACGATATGACTATACCTGCAAGGAGGACAAAGACTGCAACCCTGAGTGCAGGTTCACATCCGTCCTTGGGAATGGCCCAAGGTAAATCCTGCATGTGCGAGTCAAGCACCTGGCTGTTCCTGGAGAAATTCTGATCCAGTAGAAAAATTCAAACGTCGCTATTCAGACTGTGGTGTTAACTGTTTCATTAGTAAAGCAAGAATATCTCCTCCAGGATAATTATGACATCTTCTGAATGTTTTGGTCTTTGAAGAATACAGCAAAAAGACGGGAGGGGGGACTGTCACTTGATGTGACAGGGTGGGGTGAACAGTCCCAGTAACAAGGCAGAAAAAGGGGAAGTAGCCAGAAGCTAAAAGATACAGTATATAGGAAGCAGATGTGTCTTATACCCAGTTGTGGAATTTTCCTTCTAACTCTTCCCACATTCCTAGTTTCTCTCCAACTTACTGAGCAATCATGGCATCTATTATTTGTTATGTTATCCTCAAACCTGAGAAATAAATCTGGTTACATTTAACCCAGACTTGCATTGGAAGTAACCGAGTAGAAAAGGAAAAATGCTTTGGAGCAAAGAAGTTGTAAGAAGCCAGCAGTGATCCTTCGAGAAGCTGGAAGGGGAAGTCCAAAGCAAGAGGTAATAAATGCCAATCAAGACAAGTCAACGCTCTCCCCAGAGGATCCTCAGAAATAAGTATGTGTGAAAGGTTAGATGAACACTCTCCAGTCATACAGGACATGCATTCCATTTCATGTAACTTAGGCATTTAAAGAAATGATGGCTCCCAAAGGCTGGAAAACATGGAATAGTCAAGAAATCTCAAAGGAGTAAACTAAAGATTAAGTGGAGCCAATAATGAAGTTTAGCAAAATAGAGAAATACAAGATAAACTATTTTCTTTAGCTTTCTTATAAACCAGCAATAATCCGCTTTTTTAAAAGAATGAAATAAAAACCGCATTTAAAATGTAACCCAAAAAAAATGAGACATTACAGAATAACCTTAAAAAGACATAAGATTTAAATGACTAAAGATTGTAAAAGTATACTAAAAGAAAAATTTGAATAAATGGAAAGGCAGAACATGTTATTGGATGCAAAAGCTAAATCTGGAGTTCTTTCAGAATGAAATGACAGGTTTAACACAATCAGATTGAAATCCGATTGGCAATTTTTATAATGGCAAAAATTAAGGCTTAAAGCAAAAAGATATAATGGAACTACTAATAAATTAAAGAGCAATTCAAAGAAGTGATGAGGATGGGCGCTGGCCAAATCAAAGAATAAAATATTTAATAAATGAATTGTATGTATTCAGACAACTCTGGTTTACTAACAGGACAATCAATGAAATGGGAGTGGGGGAGAAGCTGAAATAAATCCTATGTATAAGACCTTAAAATTTAAACAAATGAATGGTGAACAAAAAACAGTCAACAAACTATGTTGAGAAAAAAAGTTATCTATCAATAAATACACAATTTCTATTTATATATACCAAGATAAATTCTTGTAACACAGGTTACAAGTGTCAAAAAAAAAGACAGCCATAAAAATGAAGTACTGATACCCATATTAAAAACCCTGAAAATATTACACCAAGTAAAATAGCTAAATCACAAAAAACAACATATTACATGATTTCATTTATATTAAGTGCCCAGAATAGACAAACCTAGAGAGACAGGAAGTAGGTAAAGAGTTGCTGGTGTGGAGGTGGGAAGGACGGGGGTGACAGCTAAAGGATACAGGGTTTCTTTTTAAGGTGACAAAACTGAAGTTATAAATTGACTGTGGTGATGGCTGCTCAAGTCTATGAATATACAAAAGAATACTAAACTGTACACCTTCAGTGGGTAGACTGAATGATAAGTGAACTATACCTCAGTAAAACTTAACAAAAAATCATAATATGGATGACTATTCTGAATAGGGAAGAATTTTAACTTTAAAACATTAAGAATCCATTAAAAATCACAGATTTAATTATATTAAAATTAGAATTACTTTAACCTGAGTTTAAAGGCAAAAAAATATATAACGTTTGCAATTAAGGCAGACCAAAGGCTAACTTCACTATTACTTTTTTTAGATGCAAAAATGACTCTGTTATGACCAATCATCAGTAAAATCTCCACTCAGAGACTGAAAACCTTCTGTTGCAGCGAAACACATATTTTTTCCTTTTCGTGGAAGCAGATGGGAGCAGAAGGTACTACCTGTGAAGATACTAGACATGGGCATATTCAAACTAAAGAAGATGAGTGCCTATCAAAATCCTGCTTCAAGCTTCTTTTAAAAAGAAAGAGAAGGAAAGAAAAGAAAAATAGAAGAGAGAAAGAAAGAGGCTCGCATGTTGCTCACACCTGTAATCCTAGCACTTTGGGAGGCCAAGGCAGGCAGATCATCTGAGGTAGTTGTTTGAGGCCAGAATGGGCAACATGGTGAAACCCTGTCTCTGCTAAAAATACAAAAATGAGCTGGGCATGGTGGCATGTGCCTATAATCCCAGATACTCAGGAGGCTAAGGCAGGAGAATTGCATAAACCCGGAGGGCAAGGCTGCAGTGAGCCAAGATCACACCACTGCATTCCAGCCTGTGGGACACAATGAGACTCTGTCTCCCAAAAAAAAAAAAAAGAGAGAGAGAGAAAGAAAAGCAAAAGAAAGAAGGAATGAAGGAAGGGAGGGAGGGAGGAAGGGAGGGGGGAGGGGAGGAGGAGGGGAGAAGGAAGAAAAAGAGAGAAAGAGAAAGAGAAGGAAAGGAGGAAGGAAGGAAGGTAGGTCATAATGGAATTTTGCCTCTGTTTTGGAGACGATTTTTTTTTTTTAGGTCTCAATATCTGCTGGAAAAGATAATACAAAGAGAGCTGCGCAACCCCATCCTTTGGCTAGGGTTGCCAGTCCTGATCACCATATGAGCAATTCAGGCTCCAAGGCCCACAGCCCCTTCAGGTAGAGCTGGAAGTAACACAGGTCATCCATGGATATGGTTTCAGCTTTATCTTTTATAAGGAGCAGGTGAAGTCCTTGCCAGTAGAAGCCTCCTGCCACTAGAGCTTGCTATGTATTCCCTCCTCAGCCTACAGCCTTGCAATGTGACCCCCATCCTGACCAAAAGGACCAGAGGGAAAGTAAGTCCAATGGGGAAGTGGTGCTTCCAGGAAAAATGCTCCCCTCTGATAAAAAAGAGACATAGCTGTATCAGTCGGGGCCCTGGAAAGAAACACATAGATTCAACTCGGGAAATCTGGAAAAAGTCCAATAAAGGGTATTTTAAAAGTACAGGCATAGTATGGAAAACCATCACAGAGAGGGCAGAATCCCAGAGGCACTAACAAGTCTTTAATTAATACTAGGCAACCATTTTTCAAAACGCCAAGAAAATCACAGAAAAGCCAATCTAGAGTCATACATTGTTAAGCCTCTGAACCAACCCTGAACTGCCAGCCTTCATACTAGTTATTTTGAGAGAAAAGTAAATCTCATTACCTAAACTGATTGTGCCAAAAGCACAATCAATTTAAAAAATCCTTTAATGAGTCTGTCTTGTAATCCACTAAAATTGTCTCCTTATTGAAATCAGAAGAATTTTAGTTCAAGTCAGTGAGAAGAGATATCCCCAAATCTGGAACATCTTAAGAGAGACCCCAAAAGACCAAAGGACACAAAACTCAGCAAACCAAAATTGGTCATATTCAACGTCCCTAATATATTTTTTACATGCAGATTTGGATCTCTCAAATCTTCAAGTACATATCACTAGAGTTAATATAGGTTTCAGTCTCACAAGCTCCTGGTGGGTGTTCAAATCGGTAGGATGTTTCTGGAAGTAATGTGGGCCACATGTATTAAATTATCTGAAATGAGGATATTACTTCTTTCCTCCTCTAAGGTTTACTGTTTCAGAAATAGTTGTGAGCTCATTGTTAGCCAAATAATTGAATTTTTAAATGTGGTTCAATTAGTCCATTCAATTACTCTTATTTCTAGCTACTTTAAGAATTCAACCCTACCTAGCATTTTATCTTTCTAAAGGCATAATGGAATGAAGTAACGCACTGCACCCTTTCAGCCTGTTAGTCCTGTCTTTAACAAGCAAAGCTGTTTGCACTAAGACATAACGAAGGCATCATCACCCAGAGGGACATCACACGCTGAATTCCGAAAATGTACAGTGAAGAAATAAGCAGCCTCTGAAGTGCTAACCTCGTAAACCCAGCCCATAAAATTGCTCAAACCTTACATAAAATACCCTTACAGCAAATTACTCCTGTCTAATGCTAAATCATTTCCAATGGGACATCAAATCTTCATTAATAAATTTTCATTGGCTTAAAAATTAATAATGTTGATTTCCATATATTTTAAAAGGTTTCCAATTTATAGTAATTATTTTAAAGATGACAAAAAAATTATAATTTAATCTACATGGCCCAATACTGATTTAAAAGGATGCTCAGGGAATGAGATTTTTCTGGTAACAGAATATTTCAGTTTGTTTTAATTCAATACACCATTGGATTTAACTGTCAGGTGGTTAAAACGGTCCCCAGAGGGCTACTGGTGCCAGCGCCATTTCCATCATGGCCAGATCCAGCTTCAGGCAGGATATAAGGCAGGTGCATGAACTCCTTGTGTCTGAGAGACCATGTTCAATAGAGCTGCCCTCCCGGCTCCTGCGCAAACCACAATCCCAGCTTCCCATCGATTTCAGTGACTATAAGGTAAAGAACTGCCACTAAAGAATTGCATGAAATTGACTGGTAATAGATTTTCTTACCAGGCAGCAATAATTAAAAGTGATTGTGTTAAATAACTTGCAGATTTTCCTTCGAGCTGCAAAGTAATTATTTACAGTTATCTCAAGATCTCCAAAGTGCAGACTTGGGAAGTTTCTACATTTTCAAATATATACTATCTGTAAAAGATATGAAATAGATTTGTTGATTGTATATTTTCTTAAAATGTATACAATCATATTAAAGAGAAAAACACCTTACGTTTACGCAGAAGTCATGACACACACTTTGTCTTCCTCACTTAAAAAGAAATGTAAAAGTTATCCACCTAGTTTTTAATAACAGTAATAAAAGAAAAAGGAAGTAAAGCATCTCCATCTTCTAGCACTGCAGCAGGACTGACAGAAATTTTAAGGCACCAAACCCCAAAAGTTCCTCTCTAGGGACCAGGGATGGCAAAGAGGGGGCTTACAAATTCAAGTTGTTTCAGCATAAATTCACACATCATTAAATTAATTCAAAACCCAACGAGGCAGCAAACTAACAATTTACCCCTACAGTATCCGGTTATAGCCAGCAATTTTTCACAAAAATATATCTATCTCCTCCCTTCCCATCATTTAAAAGGGCAAGCAGTTAAGGTCACAGTTTAAAAGTGCAATGAATAGCTGATGCCAGCCAGAGTCAGCCTTAAATAACAGAGCTTTAAAGGAAGGGCGGGGAGGCAGGGGAAGCAGAGAGAAGGAATCTGGAAAGAGATCGGTGCCGGGCCTACCCACCTGGCCCAGGTCACTTGGCTCTCAGGCTCCTCCACGCATCTGACTCCCCTGATGGAAGCTTTTAACTTTATCCAAACTCACCCCACACAGAACACCTTGAATTAGAATTTCTAGTTGGTCATTTTCAAAGCTCCCCCAGGTGACTGTAATGCACATTTAGGGGTCAGAACCGCTGAACCGAACAGAAGGAGAGAGAATGGGAAGGTCAGGATTAGGAACAAACAGCCTGTATACGAAAAATCACAAGTGCCTTGACACAAGACGCTGCTCTGTGCCCCATCTTAGCAGTGGATGGCTCTCTCAAAGATCTGGTCCAGCCTTCTCATCCATCCACCTACTCAACTATTACATGCAGAGACAGCTCAAGGGTTTTTTTTCTCCCCACACTCTACCTCTATGGTTATCTGATTTCCAGAACAAACTCTCTTTAATCTTCAAAATAGAAACTTGGTTGGGTAACTGGTCTCTGACCAGCAGAGCGGGAGACAGCCTCAGCACTGACAAGGGAGTTTCCAAGCCCATCACTCTCCCCTTTAGCCCCCTGCTATGAGCTCCCAGACATAAATACACACTTCAGAGTAAATTATTGGTTTACAGGCCTCTAAAGCAGTTGTTTTTTAAATTAATTTAATGAGCTGTGAACTTATGCTAAAGTAATTTCTGATCCCAAGAGAAGAACTGTTGGACATGGAAAAAAATATCTATGGCTTAACAGAAGATTCAGGGAACAACAATAGGGGAAAAAAAAAACCATAATCATTTAAAAAGCAAAGCTCTAATATTTTCAAACAAAAGAAAATTACTTCATTCAAAATTTTTACTTCCCTGGATTAAATCTGTATTGGCATTTTCAAACACTTTTTAAAATATTACGGATTTTATAATCCTGACACTGTACTAATAAGCATTTAATATTGTTAAATAAAAATTGTAAGAGGCCACTGTTTTGGACTAAGTTCCTGCACTAGGCCCCAACAGATCAGACTGAAAAATCAAAATGGAGTCATCCATGCTAAAGTTCCAGTCACCAAACCAGAGATGTTAATCTGGAGTTCTGAGAAATCAGGAGAGAGAGAAAACTGCCAATTTCTCAAATAGGCCAGTTTCAATCTTCCATTGGCATAATAATAAAGTTCCCTCTGTTTTAATCCTTAACCCAAAGTAACCTGATGTTAACAAGTTATTTTTTCTATTGTTCTATCTCTCTGTCCCACTTTACAAGGAAAGTAACTTTGAAATGACCAACCTTTTGGTTGTTTCTGCCTTCTGTAGCTCTTTTTCCGTCTATAAAGCCAGCTTCCTCTGCTCTATTCATTGGAATACTTACCCTGTTTATAGAAATATTGCCCAATTCTAGAATTCAAATAAAGCTAATTGAGACCTTTAAACTAAATTCATCACTTGACAACATAATACAAGTTATCTCACTTGAGCTTCAAAACAATGCTAGAATTAGGAGATGTTACCACCACCTCTTTACTAAAGAGGACCGTGAAGGAAACTCAAAGGCTATAAAACCAGGGCAGTTTCACACAGTAAGAAGGAATGGCGTAAGGTACAAACCCAGCTCTACCAATGCCAAACATCCAGATCTAATCTCTAGAAAATAAATTCTGCCATGTCTCAATGCTTACAAAACATGAAAAATGTTAGAAACTCATTTCACACTTTTATACAAAGGCTTTGTCTATATTACAGTTTCTATATAAGCAATTTTCTTCCAGATACATACTCAGTTTTAGAATACATCATACTGAGTTTTCACTTCAGTGTTAAACAAAATCCGACATCTATCGTGACAGTGGAGGACACCTATATGGCACTACTGCTGTATAACAAAAGACCCCAAAACTTAATGGCTTAAAACAACAAACATCTACTCACACAGCATCCGAGAGTCAGGACTCCAAGAGAATCTACACCAAGCTGAGTAGCTCTGGCTCATGGTCTCTTGCAGGGTTATGGTCAGAATATCAGCCGGGGCTGCAGTCAACTAAAGGCGTGACTGGTGCTGAAGGGTCAAATTTCAAAGTGGTCCAGTCATGTTCCTATTGGTAAGACCTCTCTGTTCCTCACCACAGAGGCCTCATGACCGGTCAGCTGGCTTTCCGAAGAGCAAGGTGATTGGGAGGCGGGGGTGGGCAGTCCACAGTGCCTTGTATCATCTAGTTTCCAAAGCAGTAAGTCCAGCCCATACTCAAGCGCAGGTGAATTAGTTATCACCTTTTGAAAGGAGAAGTATCAAGAAATGCACAGGCATATTTTTAAGCTGCAATGACCAACATGGTGCAAGTAATATGATGAATTTTTCTTTTCTTTGTAAAAAATATTATTTTATTTTAGATTCAGTAGGTACATGTGCATGTTTGTTTCATGGGTATATTGCATACTCATGCGAACTGGGCTTCCTATGTGCCCATTACCCAAATAGTGAATATTATACCCAATAGGTAATTTTTCAGGCCTCACCGCCTTTCTACGCTTCCCTCTTTTGGAGTCCCCAGTGTCGGTTATTTCCATCTTTATGACTATATGTACCCACTGTTTAGCTCCCACTTGTAGGTGTGAATATGCAGTATTTGGTTCTCTGAGTTAGTTCACTTAAAATAATGAGCTCCAGCTGATTTTTCATAAGAACTCCCAAGGAAACAACTTTGAGAGTTTCTCTGAAAAGTAAAAAATACTTATAAAGAATTCATAGTCTTGATCTAAGAACAGAAACAATGATTTTTACCAAAGCAAAATAGCCCTCTTATCATATATGAATTATATCTTAAAAATGTCCACAGTATCTAGTGAGCACCAAACTGCGAGTGCTGTGCTTGATGCTGTGCAGAATATCAAGTGCATGTAAACTGAGTGGCAGATGCAACATGAATATAAATTTAGAGAAGAGACCACTATTATAAAGTAGTTTAAAACACTAAAAAAGGGAATTTACAAAAAAAAGCACATAACCCATAAACATGAAAAAAAAATACTCAACAGTAATCAAAAAATGTAAATAAAACTTTACATTTTCCTTGTCAAATTGACCAGGATATTTTATATGCTAATATTCTATGCTCATGGAAATCTGGGATTATAAAATAATATAGCAACTAGAGTACACTCTCAATTAATCTTCATTAAAGCCCTATAAGGAAGGTAGGATTATTATTCCCCATTTTTTATACGAAAAAATGAAGGGAGTCAGGGACTAAATAAATCCTCAATCACATGGCTAGTAAGTGGCAGGTCAAGGATTTGACTGCAGCTTTCCTAGCTCAAAAAACTAACCATTGACCATTATTCTATAGTGCAGCCTGCCTAGAAAACATCTGGCCCTACGTATCAAGAGCCTTAAAATTTCCATGCATTTACACCCAGAAATCTCCCTTCTAGGGTACTCAGGTTGAGATAATCGCAAGCTAAGCCACTAAGCTAAGAAATGCACATAGCATATTCATACACTGATGCATAAAACAAACTGGCCAAAGCACAGCATGTAGACAGGACCAGGATCACACAGCTTTGGAGATGGAAGGTAGCCTTAGAAATTACTTAGTCCAACCTATCTGCTGTATAAGAATAATCATTCAATATTAAATTTTTTTTTCCAATGGTCGGAAAACACAAGAATTTTTTCTTTTTTTAGGATTCTCATTTAGTTTCGCCAGGCCTACCAAATCTCTATCCTCAGCAGTTAGTAAGAGTGAAGGGCTATCAGCCTCCACAATAAACAGCCCATAATAAATGCTTCTTTAGAACATGGGTTTTCTTTTTTTTTTGAGACAGTGTCGCGCCATCGCCCAGGCTAGAGTGCAGTTGCACGATCTTGGCTAACTGCTACCTCTGCCTCCCAGGTTCAAGCAATTCTTATGCTTCAGCCTTCTGAGAATCTGGGACTACAGGCATACACCACCACACCTGGCTAATTTTTTGTATTTTTAGTAGAGACGGGGTTTTGTCATGTGGCCCAGGCTGGTCCCAAACTCCTGAGCTCAAGTTATCTACCTGCATAGGCCTCCCAAAATGCTGGGATTACAGGCATGAGCCACCGTGCCCGGCCTAGATCATGGTTTTCTTTCTTTCACCTGAGGTCCTCCCAGCCTGTCTTTGCTATAGACTCAGGTATCAGATCAACTAACCCCTGTGAGTATTAACAAAATAAGATTGCCAATCTTACTTGAGTTAATAGGCCCTGAGTGAAATGTATACGGATGTGTCACTTGAAAGGTGACACGTCCAGGGCCTTAGCAACCTTTCCTTCACTGCTAGGATGTTTTATGAAAGAAGCTAATGAGAGTCTATCCTTTAAAAAAAAAATGACAATAATATCTTAATTAGAACCAGAGAAATGAGAGGTTAGCCCCATGTTAAAAGAGGTATTCATCCAATAAATGTACACTGTAAGACCAACGTGCAGAGCGGTGAATCCATCACTCTCGCCAAAATCAAACGATCTAAAACCACCCAGTTCCCACCAATATTCCTTTCAATACACCCTCCCCCTCACTATGATGATCACATATCACCAGCTCTTTCCTTTCTCCTCCTGACTACACCCCAGCCACACTGGGTTCTTTCTGCTTCTGCCTCAGGGCCTTTGCACAGGTTGCTCCCTCTGCCTTGAACATTCAGCCCAAACATCACATTCTCAGGAAAGCTCCCCTCCCATTCAATCAGATTCCCCTGTTGTATACTCTCATGTCACCACCACCATTTCCTCCCAAACCTGTGTAATCGTGACATCCAGGTTCCCCACTAAGTTGTAAGCTCCACACTGGGAGGCAGTGTGTCAGGTGGCTTCATGGCTACACCCAGGGCCCAGCCCGGTGTCTGGCACCTAGAAGGTTCTTAAAACATATCTGTTTAAAGAATGGACTATCCAAAACATCCTCACTATCTTTTTTTCTCTATTCCACTTCCACTGCTTAATTCCAGCTCTCATCACCACACACTAACACTTTCTCAGACTCCAGGTTCTCCAAAGCTCTAATCCAGACTGCAGGTGGTAACTGCCAGTGTAATTTCCTTAAATAGCACCAGGGTTCTCCTGTGCTTTGACCTATCACACACCTGGGTCTTAAATCCCCTTAATGGCTTCAGGTCCTTCACCTACCTAGTAACACCAACTGTATACAAGTGGATATTACTCTTTGCCTCTGGGCTCAGCCAGCAGCTCACTGACCCAGGAGCTCAAGTGGGCATCCCTTCACCCCCTCTGACTAATCCTTCAAAGTCAAATTCAAGACACTTCTCCATAAGCCCCTCATGTCTCCCACTGGTTCAGTATCACACTACCAGTTCTAGATTACATTTATGTGTTAGGCTGTTCTTGCATTGCTATAGCAAGCAATGGGGAAAGGATTCCCTATTTAATAAATGGTGTTGTGAAAACTGGCTATTCATATGCAGAAAGCTGAAACTGGATCCCTTCCTTACACCTTCTGCAAAAATTAACTCAAGATAGATTAAAGACTTAAACATAAGACCTAAAACTATAAAAACTCTAGAAGAAAACCTAGGCAATATCATTCAGGACATAAACACAGGCAAAGAGTTCATGACTCAAACACCAAAAGCCATTGCCACAAAAGCCAAAATTGACAAACGAGATCTAATTTAACTAAAGAGCTTCTACACAGCAAAAGAAACTATCAGTAGAGTGAAAAGATAACCTAAAGAATGGGAGAAAATTTTTGCAATCTACCCATCTGACAAAGGACTAATATCCAGAATCTACAAATAAATTTACAAGAAAAAAACAAACCACCCCATCACAAAGTTGAAGGATATGAACAGACACTTCTCTAAAGAAGACACTTATGCAGCCAACAGACATATGAAAAAATGTTCATCATCACTGGTCATGAGAGAAATGCAAATCAAAACCACAATGAGAAGCCATCTCATGCCAGTTAGAATGTGTTCATTAAAAAGTCAAGAGACAACACATGCTGGAGAGAATGTGGAGAAATGTGAATGCGTTTAGACTGCTGGTTGGAGTGTAAATTAGTTCAACAATTGTGTAAGACAGTGTGGAGATTCCTCTAGATCTAGAAATAGAAATACCATTTGACCCAGCAATCCCATTACTGGGTATATATCCAAAAGATTATAAATTACTCTACTAAAAAGACACATGCATACATATGTTTAATGTGGTACTGTTCACAATAGCAAAGACTTGGAACCAACCCAAATGTCCATCAATGACAGACTGTATAAAGAAAGCACATGTACACCATGGAATACTATGCAGCCATAAAAAAGGATGAGTTCATGTCCTTTGCAGGGATATGGATGAAGCTGGAAACCATCATTCTCAGCAAACTAACACAAGAACAGAAAACCAAACACTGCATGTTCTCACTTATAGGTGGGAGTTGAAAAATGAGAACTCATGGACACAGTGAGTGGAACATCACACACTAGGGCTGGCCAGGAGGTGGGGAATAGGGGGAGGGATACCATTAGGAGAAATATCTAATGTAGATGACAGCTGGATGGGTGCAGGAAACCACCATGGCACATTTATAGCTGTGTAACAAACCTGCATGTTATGCACATGTACCCTAGCACATAAAATATAATAAAAATATATAAATATATAAATATAAATCTAATAAAAAATCTAAGACTAGGTGTATTAGCCTGTTTTTATACTGCTATAAAGAACTACCTGAGACTGGGTAATTTATGAAAGAAAGAGGCTTAATTAACTCATAGTTCCACATGGCTGGGGAGGCCTCAGCAAACTTACAATCATTGCTGAAAGGGAAACAGGCACCTTCTACACAAGGAGAACGTGAGAGGGGTGGAGAGAATTGCCAAACACTTTTAAATTATCAGATCTCATGAGAACTCACTCACTATCAAGAAAACAGCATGGGAAAACCACCCTCACGATCCAATCACTTCCTACAAGGTCCCTACCACAACACATGGGTCCCTACTACAACACATGGGGATTACAATTCAAGGTGCGATTTGGATGGGAACACAGAGCCAAACCATATCACTAGGTCATTTATAAAGAAAAGAGGTTTCACTAGCTCAGGCGTCCCCAAACTACGGCCCTCGGGCCACATGCGGCCCCCTGAGGCCATTTATCCGGCCCCCCACCGCACTTCAGGAAGGGGCACCTCTTTCATTGGTGGTCAGTGAGAGGAGCACAGTATGTGGCGGCCCTCCAACGGTCTGAGGGGAGGTGAACTGGCCCCCTGTGTAAAAAGTTTGGGGATGCCTGCATTAACTTATAGTTCTGCAGGCTGTACAAGCATGGTGCAGCATCTACTTGGATTCTGGGGAGGCCTTAGGAAGCTTTTACTCATGGTGGAAGGCAATGGGGGAGCAGGCAGGTCACACAGTAGGAACAGGAGGAAGAGAGTAAGAGTAACAGAGGGAGGTGCCACACACTTTTAAATGACCAGATCTGTGAGAACTCATTCACTAATGCAAAGACAGGACCAAGCCATGAGGGATCCAGCCCCACGACCCACATACCTCCAACCAGACCTGACCTCCAGTATTGGAGATTAAAATTCAACATGAGATTTTAATAATAAATATCCAGACTGTATCAATTTAGTTGCTGTAATTTCATGTATGTTCATTTTGTATCCCCCACAATGGCCTGACTAGTGTCAAGAAAGCAAGGGTATTAACATTTACTTGAACACCACTGGGTGTTTCATATCACATGGAGACAGAAAATATCAGTGCAAGCACTGTTAAAACTTCCATGAAATTGACTGGCTCCCTTTTCCTCTAGACAACTTTTAACTACATATGGTCTTACTCTATAAAGTAGCACTAATGAAGAAAACAATAATGTCCAAAAAAAATGAAGTCATTAAAAAATTAAAATACTCCTGAGTCCGAGAAAGAACAGCTTCACTCTTCTTTCCTTACCAAACAAGCATCCAAGTTGTTGTAAATAGGAAATTTCACTGATCTTCCTGGCCCCTATCTTTCCCCTAACTATAAGCGGAACTGAAAAAGCCATATTTATCTGTAGAATCTGAATAATAAAAAGTTAGTAAACCACAGACCTTCAGAGCTAGAAAAAAGCTTGGCCATCTGTCCTAATCATCAAACACTTGCATCAAACATGCATTTAACATATTCACTAGCCAGGATCTAAGGAATTCTGCCTCATCCTTTACTCAGTGAAAGAACTAAAAGTTCCTGCATAAAAGAAACTAATTCTCCATGTTCTTTCATTAGTTTTAAAGAATTTTTAAAAATGTTTCCCCCGTGTGAACTGACACACCAAAAATATCAGAATCATGTGATAGCAAATATGTATGTGGATTGCATATGCTTTATTCTCCACCCAAATGTCTTAATTTAAGTAGTAGTATAAAATCTATTGGTAAGTATTATAAAAAATTACAGATATTTCCAGGTAATTGTGTCTTTATTGGCACTCACCCTTTTCTCGCCTACAATAGAAATTGAACACAATCTAACCCAAGAAATGCAGCAGAATTGACCCAACCAGTGTCAATGACTCCTCCATGGAGAAGAGATTAGCCAAAAGGAGAGCCAAACAATGACAAGTGCATGCAGTTAAGACCTCAAGATACACCAGTCACCCCAAGCAATTTTTACTGATCATTTTTGGTTGAGCATGCTTAGAAAATTAGCCACTTGGCATGTCTAATAAGCCATGAATTCCACTCAGAGCAGCAAAATGTATTAAACACAGCGGGAAATGGTGCACCTTTAATCACTTTTTAACCCCAATCTTAGGCAGAAAGCAATAAATTAGCCACTTGCAGATGAAGGTAAAAACACATACCACTGATGTAGTTTGGATCTGTGTCCCTGCCCAAATCTCACCTCCAACTGTAATCCCCAGGGTTGGAGGAGAGGTCTGGTGGGAGGTGACTGGATCTTGGGGACAAATTTCTCTCTTGCCGTTCTCAAGATAGTGAGTTCTACCTGGTTGTTTAAAAGTGTGTAGCACCTCCCCTTCACTCTTTTCTTCCTGCTCTAGCCACGTAGGACGTACCTGCTTCCCCTTCACCTTCCACCAGGATTGTAAGTTTCCTGAGGGCCGCCCAGCCATACTTCCTGTACAGCCTGCAAAACTGTAAGCCAAATAAACCTCTTTTTCGTTTTAATCCAGTCTCAGGCAGTTCTTTATAGCAATGCAAGAATAGACTAATACAATCGGTAAAACCAAAACAGAGGAATGCCTGTCTTCTACTTTGTGCTGAAAACCACAGAAGCTTTGGTTAGGAACATGACTTTGGTCAACTCAGCAGTTACTATAGCAAGTAAAAAAGCATGGGAGTGCTTGCTTCAGCAGCACATAAACCAAAATTGGAATACACAGAGATTAGCATGGCCCTTTAAAAAAACAAAAAGAAAAAGCATGGGGAAAAGTACATGGAAGACTCAGCACTATAGACATTTATCACATAAAATCACCACCCCTCCCTCGGGGGGAAAAAAATCCTTGCCTCCTTTTCAACTTTTCTATGACACCAAATGGGAAACATTTCAAAACATGAATCAGTCTACAGCAAAACTTTTCAAAAAAATCTTTTTAGGAAAGCAAGGCATATCTTCTTGAATACACACCTGTTTTCAGTACCTCAATTTTCACACTTCAAGAACATGTTTCAATACATAGTGTTCACTTTTTGAGAACAGTATTTAAAAGGAAGATAAAGGTTTCCCAGAGAGCACTTAGTCATATGTTTACTCTTAAACACAAATGACCCAAATATTAATATGGTATTTAAATGTCAGGTCACTTATTTTTCTCCGTCTAGTTCACAAAAACACACACACACACACACACACACAAAACCCTCAGCATTTTTAAGTAGGAAAAAAAAACAAGGATTTTTCACCTGAACACATACAAGGAGCCTCAAGTTTTTTCACACCCAATCACAAAGAAAATCTGTGCCCTAAGGGGACTGATCCACTGTCAGCCTGGAGTCTGGTTTCCTTTATAGCTATTCTTTGGGAATCTGGGTCTCTTTCTATGACACTGTCACAATCTGCTAACCCAGTGCATGTAATGGATTAAAGGTAGTGTAGGAAAAAGTTCTTCTGGGTTTGTTGAACAAAGATTTTTAGGTAATAATTATTTATCAAGATTCTCATAATCCTCAGCAAAAAAAGGCAAGTCAGAGTCTTACAAAGGATAAATCGTAATTACCTTAATGTCTTCATCACTGAAATTAACAGAACTGTAAGTCTCCTTTTTTGACATATAATTTCCTACTATAAGGAATTTTAATTAGTAAATCCTGTTGGGTTCCCAAATCTAAGCTTGACTTTTTTCCTTTAGAGACAGAGTCTCACTCTCACCCAGGCTAGAGTGCAGTGGAGCTCACTGCAACCTCTAACTCCTGGACTCAAGCAATGCTCCCATCTCAGTCTATAGAGTAGCTAGGACTACAGGCTCACACCACCGTGCTGGCTAGTTGTTTTCATTTTGTAGAAATGGGGGTCTCACTGTGCTGTCCAACCTGGTCTCAAACTCCTGGGATTAGTGATCCTCCCACCTCGGCCTCTCAAAGTGCTGGGATCACAGGTGTAAGGTACTGCACAAGGCCTAAGCTTCAATTTTGAAACACATCTTCATCAAGTGAACAAGGTTATCTAAATTAAATGTACCTCTTTATGCTTGAGCAAGCACGCTGATCAGTTCATTCTTGACTACTGTTCTACTGGAAATACAAAGGGGTTATTTTCAGCTATGACCTCCAAAAATCCGAAAAGCTGTACATAAAAGTTGACATCAAAAAAGGAGGAAGAAGAAAAAGAGAGAATGCTGATTGTTTTCAAAGTAAGCTCTGGTCAACCCAGTAAATCAGTTTTCCTTTTTTTTTTTTTTTTTTTTTTTTTTGAGACAGAGTCTTGCTCTGTCGCCAGGTGCCAGGCTGGAGTGCAGTGGTGTGATCTCCGCTCACTTCAACTTCTACCTCCTGGGTTCAAGCAATTCTCCTGCCTCAGCCTCCACAGAAGCTGGGATACAGGCATGTGCCACCACGCACAGCTAATTTTTGTATTTTTTAGTAGAGACGGGGTTTCACCATATTGGCCAGGATGGTCTCAATCTCTTGACCTTGTGATCCACCTGCCTCCCAAAGTGCTGGGATTATAGGCATGAGCCACCATGCCCAACATAAAAGCTGACATCAAAAAAGGGTGAAGAAGACAAAAAGAGAGAATGCTGGTTATTTTCAAAGTAAGCTCTGTTCAACCCAGTAAATCAGTTTTCTAAACAGTAAATGCAAGTGAAAATAGTAAAAAGCCTTCTAAGGAAAACCGCCCCCTGCTTTGTTGTTTAGAACCTATGTCTAAGGACATTCTAAGTCATGATTTCACCTCCCATAAGGCACAGCACTATCTAGCTCTATAATCTCTCATGAGGTATGGCATTATATGACTATATAATAATGGCAGCTAACACACATTTCGCATTTACCTTGTTATCATGTGCTAGACACTGTTCTAACACACATTTCGCATTTGCCTTGTTATCATGTGCTAGACACTGTTCTAACACACATTTCGCATTTACCTTGTTATCATGTGCTAGGCACTGTTCTAACACACATTTCGCATTTACCTTGTTATCATGTGCTAGGCACTGTTCTAACACACATTTCGCATTTACCTTGTTATCATGTGCTAGGCACTGTTCTCACACACATTTCGCATTTACCTTGTTATCATGTGCTAGGCACTGTTCTAACACACATTTGGCATTTACCTTGTTATCATGTGCTAGGCACTATTCTAAGCCCTTACATGTACTATTTGATTCGACTCTCACAACAAACTGTGAAGTAGGTAAAGTTATTATCCTCATTTCACTGATGATAAAACTGAGGCACAGAGTTAAATAACTCACCAATAGTGAGTAAATGATGGAGTCACAAGATAATTTTTATAACTCTATGATACCTTGACATTTTGTAAGTTTTTTCAACCAGTATCTCCCTTGAGCCTCCCAGTACCTGTCATATTAATGGGATATTAGCATCAGTTTAATTTTACAAATGGCTGAACTATGACTACAAAACATTAAGTGACTTCTCCAAGCTAGGAAATGAAGGAGCTGGAGGCAGAATCCAGATATTCTGAGTCTATATTTTCTCCTTCTTCCACTACACAGATGGTCTTTCTTACTGAAGACACTCAATGAAAAGTACTTTCATCAAGCACTGATTATTTCTCAAAGCATAACTCTAGATTTAAGTTTCAGATGGTTAAAAGCAATCTAATTCACCTTTTCACCCCCTGCATCAAGTACAGTGCCTGGCACATAGGAGGGCTGCTATTTCAAGCACTCCCCAGATTCCACATCCTCCTCCACAAAACTCACTTCTCCATGTTTATGCTACCTCTCCATCCTGCATGGCTTTCAGAGACACAGTCCATCCTCACAAGGCCTCACTTTCAGGAGGCCAAAGTCTACATAAATCACAATCTCTTTTCCAAATCTAAAATCCAAAAAGACATGAAAACTGAAAGTTTTTTCTTAAGTTTGATGCCAAAACTCATCTGAGGACTATGGTAGTCAGTCTTCAGATGGCTCCCAGGGAGCCTGCCCTTGATTTCATACCCTTGTTTAGTCTCCCACACTGAGGTTCAGTGGTGTGACCAACAAATTACAGCAGAAGTGACAAGATGTTATAAAAGACTGTGGCTTCTGTCTTGAGCTTGCATTCTCTCACACTCTCCTGGGTCACTTTCCATGGAGGGAGACCAGCTGCGATACTGGAAAGACACTAGGGAGCCTACAGAGCAGCCCACATGGTGAGGACCTATGGCCTTCTATTGAAAGCCAGTGAGGAACTGAGGCCTGCCCATATCCACCATTTCCAGATCACTGACGCCTCAGCCACAGCTTGAGTGCAACTTCATGAGAGACACAGAACCAGAAACCTCCAACAAAGGGCTCCTGGGTGCCAGATCCACAGAAATTGCTCACGATAAATACTGGTTCTTTTAAAGCTGCTAAGTTTTGTCCATAATTTGCCACATAGCAATAATTATGCAAAAGGAATATTTGCAAAAACTAGTATAAGGCTACTTACAGTATCTATTTGCCTCCACTTTTGTGAATATCCACTTTATATACTTGTTTTATGAGATGCCTCCCCAGAGCTAATCAGGGATGCTACATAACACATATACTATATTACCACCCTAGAATCTAAAATATTTTAGATCTTGAAACACAACCAGCCGCAAGCATTTCCGATTAGGCACGGTTCAACCTGTATTCACTTTTTCTAAAACACCTTTCCTGATTAACCTCACCTTGGCATATAAGAAACAATTCCTTGTAAGAATTTCTTTACCTCTTAAGAATCTCTGCCACAAAAGGCCAACTTGATTATAAATTGTCCCACGTTACACTCTGTTGTTTTGTAAGTAAATGTTTGTCTTTCCATCTGACAGTTAAACTGCGACAGGAAAGAGTCTTCCCTTTATTTCATCACCCCCACGAGAAATCCTGAATGCGACTGGGTACACAATAAGCGCTGAACATATTCTTGTAGAATTGAGTTCACAAATCCAAACCTACAGTTATAGTCACATAGCATTGGTCCAGACCCCAATATACCCTCACACCCAAAACCTACTTATCTTCAAATAACTACTAGAGAACATGATGTAAAAACAGTGTCTGAAAGAAAAAAAAAGCTGGCTCTCTAAGGAATTCTGGAAAATTTGCACATCCTCCAAGTGCCCTTGTAAACAGCAGCAGAAGCACAAAATAATTGTTACCAAGGGAGAAGATCTATTAGCCTCTTGATGATGGGCCCATCTGAAACCTTTCAACAAAAGAGCAATTTTATCTTTCTGCTTTCTTCTCTGCCCCCTTCCGCAGGCAATAAGAAGGGTCACTGATCAGTTTTTAATTATGTTTCCTGGAGAGATGTGCAGCATGGAACTTCAAGAACTCAGGGAAAGGGCTTTACAAAATAAAGACGAAGGAAACACTCAGTGATATAAGCTCTAATACTAAAAATTAAAATGCAGCGCAGTAAGTACCATTCTGAAAAGAAATTCCACACAAGCAATCTCTTAGGTAATTTTTTTTAAAGCTTCCCTGGGGCAGAAGACACTCTCCCTCACAGAACCAGGAAGAGTTCCGCAAATCCAAATGCTAAGACTGCAGAAGGTAATAGGAACAGATCAGAGGCCTGAGAATCCTTAATTTAAGGGCTGGGGCGGGGAGAAGGGAAGGGGGAGTTACGAGCATGGAAGGTGATTGGATTGGCAGTGAATCTACATGATGGTCAGTAAATTCTGACTTCTGCCTGTGTGATCAGTTCTCAGTCCTTCCCTTCCATGCTGCAAAGAAATGGAGTGAGTGAACACCAAAAAACAATCAGGAGAAAAACTAGAGAAAAGAGTCTAGGCCCATGTGTCAGGTCTCTGTTCCCTCCCCTGTCAAAAGTGTGGACTGGGTTAGATGATTCCAAATGTCCATGTCAGGTCTAACTTTCTATCATAAGTGAACTCCAGTCTGTTGTAATTATGTCAGCTCTTCCATGCTCTCGCCCTGACGGTCTGCTGCATTTTAGGCAGCATCATGGGGCTGAATTAACTGAGGATATAGGACTGCATGCTTTTGGTGCAGAGGATCAGACAGTAGAACTACTGGGCAACAGCATGAGTGGCTGACAGGAAAAAGCAATGAGAAGCAGAAACTAGTTCATATGAAACATTTTGCAATGCTAGGCTATTATCTAGATTCTGAATGCTTGAGATTCTCTTGACAAAGGAAGCTGTAGCTCACACATCTATTGGGATTTTTCAAATGTTTAAATACTACTGACTTCTAACACGTGCAATCCAAAAAAGACTGTAAAGCTTATATTATGCCAGTTTTGATACCACTAAGATTTGCTACAATTTCCCTCATTCATAGAAGATTGTAGTCCAATTCCATAAAGCCACAGCTGCTCCAAAGGCTTTAACCTACAATCCTGCTAGAAATCCCCAAAGTTCAAGGCTGAAAGGAAGTCATGGAGTTGAGAAGAGAGTGCATGTTCAGAAGCAGTCTTCTAACTGTCTACATTATTTCCTGTAAGAAAACAGCACACATTGCACTCTAACACCTGCTAAATACATTTCAAGATAATAGAAGAAAATCCATGCATATTTAAATGACATTAATATGCCTAACATCTTCGCCTGTCAAACCTACCAAAAAAATTATTCATAAAACCTAATGCAAATACCCTTTTTTCCAGTCTTCCACCAAGTGATTTACAGAAAAAGCCACAAGAACCAAAGGCAAATCCTCAACAGAACATAAATAACAACACTCAGAGTATGTAGGGAAATGTTTTGGAAATCTAAATATTCAAGCACAGTTTTAAGTTACAAAAGCAATAGCAGCAGCATGACTAAAGCAATCCTTCAATCAGTCTTCTGACAAATATTTACTGAGCACCACCATGTGCCTGGCATTCTTTTGGGTTCTTGAAGATTTAACAGTGGACAAAATACACAATGTTACTGCTCCCAGGAAGTTTACAGAAAAATTTTCTCAAAATATTAAATGTTTTAACTAGGAATGTTTTCTCTGTTGAATTACCCACATCTATATTACTAAGGAACTTGTAAAAATAAACAAGATGCATAAAGATAGTCATGTAAATCAATGGGATAGAATTGAGAGCCCAGAGATAACTCCTCACATTTATTGTTCATTGATTTGTTATAAGGGTCCCAAGACAATTCAATGGAAAAAAATTATCTTTTTAACAAATGGTGCTGAGACAACTGGATATCCAGGTGCAAACGACGAATGGGTCACAGATCTAAATGTAAGACCTAAGGCTATAGAAATCTTAAAAGAAAACATAAGAGTAAATCTTCAGGCCTTACTTTAGGCAATGGTTTTTCAGATATGGCGCCAAAAGCACAAGAAGAAAAAATATATAGATAAATTGCACTTCATCAAAATCAAAAATTTGTGGGTATATAAGGAACACTTAAAGTATAAAGATGACCCAAATGGGAGAAAATATTTGCAAATTAAAATCTGATAAGGAGCTTGCATTTGGATTTTTTTTAAATCAAAAAGACAAACCAGTTTAAAAAACTGGCAAACAATGTAAATAGACACTTCTCCGAAGAAGATATACAAATCACCAATAAGGCCAGGTGCAGTGGCTCATGCCTGTAATCCCAACACTCTGGGAGATCACCTGAGGCCAGGACTTCAAGACCAGCCTTAGCAGCATAGCAAGACCCTGTCTCAAAAAAAGAAAAAAAGCCAATAAGCACAAGAAAAGATGATCAACATTGTTAGTCACTAGAGAAAAATGCAAATAACACAGTAAGATGCTACTTCAACACTCAATAGGATGATAATAATAAAGAAGACAGATTTATAACAAGTGCTAGTGAGAATGTGGAGAAATTAGAACCCTTATACAAAATGATGAAGTTACCATGGAAAACAGTTTGGCAGTTCGTCAAACTGTTAAACTTTATGACACAGCAATTCCACTCTTAAGTATATACACAAGATAAATTAAAATATTATTAAATTAAATGAGAACATATGTCTATACAAAAACTCATACATGATTCTTCAGAGCAACATTATTTATAATAGCTAAACAGTATAAATAACCATCAACTGATGAAAGATAAAATATAGTATATCCATACAATGGACTATTTTTCAGCAATAAATAGACGAAGTACTGATGTGTGCTACATTGTGAATGAATCTTGAAAACATGACTCCAAGTGAAGGAAGACATTCACAAGATACTACGTATCATATGAACCCATTTATATGAAATGTTCAGAATACACAAAGCTATAGACACAGAAAGATTAGCAGTTACATAGTGATGGGGTGTCGGGGATGAGAGGTTGGAAGGAAATGGGGAGTGCTAACAGGTATGTAGTTTCTGCAGAAATGAAAACCTTATAAACTTGATTGTGGTGATGGTTGCACAATTCCATAAATATATGAAAAACCACTGCATTGGACAATTTAAATGGGTAAATTGTACAGCACACAATTTATATGTCAATAAAGCTGTTTTTAAAAATTAAGAAATTGAGAAGGCTACTATAAATAATGTTGTTCTGAAGAATCATGTACAAGTTAGACTCACATTAGGAGTCTGGTTCAGGTGAAAGGGACAAACTAAGTCATAAGCAGTGAGGATGGCAGAGAAAAACCAACCTCTTTTTTTGACAAGCTGCAATTAAGGCAGCAGAGGTTCCAAGCCTGCTTCTCAAACACAGGTCTGATGAAGGTCAACATGGGTGAGTGATTTAACAACTCAAATGGTTTCTATGGGCTAGCTCAGCAATCTGATCCTCACTCATGCACACCACTGTTCTCTAAAGAAAGCATGTTCAAATCAACCTCTGGAACACCATCCCCACAAGCTGAAGACTAGGCATTACTAAATGTGCTTTCCCAAGGGCTCAGAAGGTGTCATTCCTAAACAATACACAGCAGCAGCATGTGGTTCCCTCTGCAGTCTCAGTTGGCTGATTCTGCCTTTGCCATCTGACCTTTTGGTTATTGTCTGTGTGAGCGATCGCTCAGCACTTCTCCATTTTCCTTGCCTGTCCCCATCTCCCTTGTTCTAACTTCCTCTTGGCATGTCAATATTCTCTGCTGGAAAACAAACTCCTCACACATTTTGGAAGGGCTGCTGGGCCTTTTGAGTCTTCAGTGATTATCAGGACAGCCTCTGGAGGAACCATTCCAGCTCCTGACGAATCTCTTTGCAAGAGTGTTTAGTTACAGAGAAAGAGATTAACAATAGGCAACATTAAGGAAAAACGACTGTTTCACTTAAAAAAGAGCACAGGAAATACATGCATGGCTCAGAGGACACAGGAATGCAATCCACATTTTTAAGAATGGTATAGACACTCTAAATTGAACTTACAAAGCTTCTGAGTCACAAAGTAAACTGACTGGTTCCTGAATTCAGCACACGTAGTCTATGCCCAGGACATGTGATAACAGGTGCCTGTTTAATCTTAACATATGAAATGTAGAAACAAAACTTACAGTGCAGAAACAAATGGCAGTTAGTCATCACAATCCAAAGCAGGATGACCAGGAGCAATATGCAGGAACTTCAGATGTGACTAAATTTGTCAGAGATAAAGCTGAATCAAGGCAGTCAATCTCAGAAAGGCAGGAGCCATATATGCAACCAGTTTCATCTCTGACTTGTCATGTTTACAACAGGCCTGCAGACAAATGCACTTTGCATCAGAATGAAAAACATACTTTTTTCATAAAAACCCAATATTTAACTTATTTACGCCATTTTTTCCACTAAGCCTTAGAGCAGTGTCAGATTAGGTTTATGCAGCTTCAATAGTAAGACAGGTGGTTCAGCAAGATTAAAAATTACAGTGCTGGTTTACAATAGCATAAACCCCCACTGTAAAACCAACCAATATGGTTCTCAGACAGTTTAAAGAATAGGAGACAAGGAAGAAAAGTCATTCAAGTGTAAGGATCTATTTTCCATTCAGGAAATATGCTCTTCTTCTGAAAGACTCAGGTTGGAAGGGGAGCATTAAATTTAAAAGAGAAGGACTTGGTACTTGTAACATACAAAAATGGTGTGATTCATGTTTTCTGAAATAGCTGTTAGTCCGCTTTTCAATGTACTGCATGCATTAAGTCCACTGCACCATCTCATTTTCTACCCATTATCAATATAAAAATTAAAGTATCTTGGCAACAGATTTTTCACAGTGAGATTCACTTTATTCTACGGTCTTTTCTAGTAAAAATAAAATGGCAAAGGAACCCCATTATCTAGAAGATTTTCAATACAGCCTATTCCAACACTCCACTCATTCTTCTCTCAAATTATAGTTAATACACATCTACCACATGAAGCATACAGCTCTGACTCCTGGGGATCACAGGTAGGAGCTCACAAGCTGCTGGAGGAGACAGATGTGTCCAGAAATAATGCATGCAATGTGACAGACGCTGTAACAGGAATGTGTAAGACACAAACAGGCACCTACCTCTGCCTGGTCAGGCAGAAGTGAAGGTTGCCTAGCAGATGGGACACTTGATTCAAGGATGGTTCAGCTAAGGATGTGTTTAGGGAAAGACAAAAGGGGATACAAATCTCATGCATAAAATCTCAAAACAATCTGGAATATTTGGGAAACTGTGAGCAGTTTCTGCCTACCTGGAGGGCAAGTCACCTAGACAGGCAGGGCTCGATCAGGTAGGGAGCTAAGTCAAACAATGCAGCTTGGACTTTATCTCTAGGAAGGAATGAGCCACTACAACAAGGGGAAAAGGAGGGAAGATGAAATAAAGTTAAAATTTTCTGGGGGCTTATCACATGCAAAACAGCGTGACTATAGAAGGTGAATACTGTACATCGTTTCTCTCCATTTTACAGATGGGGAAACTGAAACTCAGAAAAGATTCAGCTACTAACTAATTAGTGGTGCCAAAATTTAAACCCAGGTAATCTGACTCCAGACCCTATGCTTTTAATTACAGCAGGTATTGTTCTGTGTATAAAGATATGAAGCAAGTGTAAAGATATTTAAATATGAAGCAAGATAAAGATACCATATTGTTTTCACTGAATATGAGGTAAACAACTCACCACTCCAAAAGAGAGGGAAGTAAAGAAAAAATAAAAGGCATCTAAAAGTTACCCTGCATTCAATGTAGAAACTGTGCAACAAAGACCTATGAACAAAGGAAGCTGCTATCCTCTATGATAGTGGTTCTCAACAAAGGGTGATTATACCCATCAGGGAACATCTGGCAACATCTGGGAACATTTTTGGTTGTCATTATTGGAAAAGAGGTTCTGCTGTTATCTGGTGAAAGGAGGCAGGGAATGCTGCTAAGTATCCTACAGGGGACAAGATAAATTCCCACAGGGAGTTCAACATAGTTCAAGCTTACCAATATAGAATTCAAGAACACACACAGTAACTGGATTGCAAAAAGTGTAGTTCACTATCAACCAAGAATACCAGAAAGACAGCCATAAGCTATTGGAGGTAACAAACAATGCTTTCCCCCTTAAACAATTATTAAACCACATTCAAGTCATGGATGATAAAAAAGCATTTTTAATTTTTTTTCAAGGAAAAAATTTACTGTAAAATTGAGGGGCTATTTATACATAGTTCGTCTTATGCAGCCAGAACTTGTATGTCACATCTGAATTTTAGAAAACTGGATGTAGTATGAAGGAAAGACACTTTCTAGCCCAGTCACATCTAATTTAATATCCAATCAAGACCCACAGTGAATTTTATGTTAAATGTTGGTATGTGATTACTTGCTTCAACCTATGTTTATATGGTTCCTGACTCAGTAGGTTCAGGGGCTGATACCAGAAGACATGAGTATTCACATATCAACTTAATATAATTTTTGAAACTACTGTTTTTCATTTTTACCCAATCTTCTGAGATATTTTACTGGTCCAAATGGAATGCAAATTGTAATTTTGTTAAGTGAGATGCATAGAATTTATGCCTTTGCCTTATGATCGTTTTTCTAGCTTATTAGCAAGTTTCTGATCAAAGCATCAAAATTGACTCACAGTATTCCCTCAGGAACCTCAGGATGATTGGGAAGTAACATTATTTAACAGTTAATGGATGAATTATATACTTTAACTGGGCAAATTGTATGGTATATCTTAACAAAGCCATTTAAAAGAAGTTAATGGAATTTTCATCTGTCATATTGGTTTCATTAATCAATACTCACAGGGAAAAATGAGCACCCAAATATTCATCACACTACTCAGAGGATAAAATCTTGCCAAAATTAGAATACCAATCTATTTCATATTTGCAGCAGCAATTTTGAGAATTTATAAGCAAACCTTGAGGGTTTCTTTCCTGAAAATCTTTTGCTAACCGAATGAAAACCTAGAAAAGCAGTCTGAGCCACATTCGAGTTTTGCTTTGTAAGAGAACAAAAAGAAAGTCATCTATCTCCCTCAGCACAGAGAACTAGAAAGGACACAACAACAGTTTCCTAGAACAAACATTACTTAGACAACTGAGACCAACCAAAGCAGAAATCCTTACTTGAACAAACAACAGAGATAGCAGCAAAAACAAACAGCTAAAAGCTATTGTAGGGCTCAATACATAACCAAGAGCTTTTAGCTTATATAAACTTGAGTTTTGAAATCTCAGACAAGGTTCAAACTGTGAACTGCATGAATACGACTTTCTGCTATCAAGGAGAGGTGGTCCCTAAAGCACGTAAAAAAGTTAAATACCTGTGTAACATTAATAGGAATACAAAGATATTGTTTTATTTTTCCGGTATTTTTTTTTACCAGAAAATTATTTTCCATTTAAACAGAAATGAAATTATTTTCCATTTAAATGATATTCATCTTACCATATGAGTAACTGTCTTCAAGCTGAAACACTTTTCATGGTGACATTGATTATTTTCTAACATCGATTAAAAACTCATCTAAGTTGTAGAAAAATCTCTTCACAATTTTTCTACTTGTAATTTGGTGCTTAAACAAATCCAAAGAGTGTTTTTCAAAATGACACACAAAAATAATGTTTACAAAGATTCTCTCATGCTTCTTCCATCTTATCTTGCTGTAATTAATCTTTTCTAATTCACGGTGCATTAGTTTAACAGTAACACAAGCAAACTCTCAAGCAACCATTTAGGAATCAGTAAAACTACTACTACTAAGAGATAAAATATGTGCACAATTTTAATGTAAAATTAGCATCTTCATCTAAGATAGAATAGGGACAGTATAATCACAAATGTTAGAAAATGCTTTTGAAGAATAGAGACTTTTTTCCAGTTAATTTCAGAGAAAAGTAGGCTAATTGATGTTACTTGCTTAATTTTGACTTTGATTCGTGGTAATCAAAATTACCAAGTATACTACCTCCTGGAAAAACACCATAATGATAACTATGGGTTATTAACTGTTTACTTTTCCATTTATGATCTAAAGCATAAGTTAATTTTATGTAATTAATGCAATGTACATCAATTGTATCTATGCATCGCAATACATGAAGGTTAGGAAAAAGTTTAAAAGGCATGTACAGAATAACATACACATGTTCATCCAATGTTTGAATACCATCTACATGCAATAAATTTTTCATATATACCATTTATAAATATGCAAACATATTTAATTTAGTATACACCAAGGATAGGTAGGTGTTTAACACATACATTTTTATGGTAGCAAAGAAGATAATGTGGTTAGCTTTAGCAGACAACATCTGTGTTACACACATGGCCATCAAAATAATTGTGGCATGCTTTTGTGACAAGGACAGAGGCCAAGCCTGTTGTTAAACGATTATTTTCAACAAAAGCCTCCTGAAATTATTGTTTAGTTATATGGCCTGTATCCAAAATAACAATATTATATAGTTGCTGCTGCCTTTGACTCACTCACCAATTTTCAGCCTATTTGTAAAACAAGATAAGCAGCACTGGGTTATAAAAAATAATTATGGATCAGGATTTTTGATTCATGTTACTCTGACAAAATTATTCCATTTGATCCCAAGTCCTGGCTGCTCTCTTGACAGAATAATGTACACACTCTACAGATGACAGGCATGGCTTTCATGATTAAATAGGAAGCTCACATTCCAGATGATTTTAGAATCCAGATAATTTAGACTTTGCACTTCAAAAAGATTTCTTTGTTGTCTTAGTATCTGATCATCAGTTACCTTTTTCCAATTGTTTCTATCTCGACACCATGAAGAATCTATATATTATCTAGAATTTAGGATGTTTTTGTGATTTTTGCCTATTTTATTCAGTACACCAAAGAATGTAACATCATCTTGTAAGTTACAGTATTTTCCTGATTCCATTGGGTGGGTGAGAGGAGAAATCTTTTGGAACATAAAGTTAAAAATACAAAATGTACATTCTCCCCCAAAAGAGTATTTTATTGGTCTTGAAAGAAAACCCCATAGAATTGAATTCTACTTGTTATAATTACTGGGAAAACAATATTCAAAACAATCTCCTAAAGAAAAGAGTTAACAGTCTTGTAGATTTAACTGATCATTTTTGCCTCTTTCTCTTGCAAAAGACACCTATGAAATTGGAATTCTGTGCACTAAGAATGGCAACACCAACGCTGAAACTTTTAGCCAGGAATAGTTATCCTTGTGTTCATAAAACCACGTAAAAACTGATTCACAAAAGGAAACGTCCAGGGCCTGCCCCATTAGGATTAACTTCTGAGATGAAGAGACTAAGAGAGGATACTTGGCAGCCTGATCTCTCTTTCTCAGAAGGCCAGCTATATCTGAGGCGGGGAGCGGTTTCCCTTCAGGCGACTCAGCCGCTGCCTCACCTAAAACGCCTTAGTGATTTAAAACTGAAAGAGAAAGGTAAACAAAACAACAAAACGCTACGGAATAGGTCTCGTTTACGTAGTTAACATTGTTGTAAGAGCTAAACAAGCACGCAGGCGCATGGGTCAGACTGTCACTATAAACATAAACACCTTCTCATCAAACGTAAGGAAGAGGAGCTCTGCTGGGCTCTGCTGCTTTTTTGTTTGGGTTCTCCAGGTTAATGTATTGATTCCATTTTAATGACCCACAAACAGGAGCAAAGTTATTACTGGGTCGCTTTGAGAGATGTTGACTTAAACGTAAGGATAAACCGAGGTAGCTGTAGAAAGAGAAAATGTTTTCCGTCCAAACGTAGCATTACCCAACTACAAACCCACGCAAAATAATCACAATTACCCATTAACGTGTTTCAATGAGTAAACCAGTTCACTTCCCTAATTACACTATCGAGGAAAACGCCTTCAACAGAACCGAGGGAAATCGTGCTTTCCACGCTGCGGTGGGATGCAGCCGGTATAACCTATTCTGCCTTCTCTGAAAGCCGCGAGAGACCCAGAGGCTTTTGGAGAAAACGTCTGGGGAAGAGTTTTGGGTTGCTGCAGGGAGTTGGTGTGCTGAGTAACCTCTGAGACGTCAAACTCAACTTTGCTTTTTGAAGGAACTCAAAGTTAACTCACCCTGGCACGTCCACCCTCTCCCTGCCCGCAGGGGACAGCGGCCTCTCCTCCCCACCGCGCAGAGACGCGGCCGCCGCCCTCGACCCACCGGTGCCCGTCCTCAGACAAAGCGGGGGACACCCGCGCCCGCCCTGCCGCCTGCCCCCGGAACGCGCTCCCGGCCGCACCCACCTTGATCCCCTGCTGCTGGGTGGTGAGGGTTAACTTGGATTCATCCAGGAGCAAAACTTCGCAGTAAAATTCTTCCGGAACAGCGCAGAAACAGCCCATGTCGGTTGTGGCCGTCTCCAGCCAGGCGAGAAAGCTGCCACCGAGGCGCCCAGCCGCCCCCTCCCCTCAAGCGCGACGCATTAATTTATTGTCCGCGCCGTGGCGAGGGCGAGAGGAGCAACTCCCGGCGGGGTCCGGGTCCAGGCCGCCTAGCCGCCCGGCGGGGCTGGAGCGAGAAGGGCGGAAAAGCCCGGGAGAGTCAGCACCCGGGAGCCGCCGGCGAAGCGCCTGCCGAACTGGGCGCCGAGGGCGGCGGCGCGTCCCCGGGCATCCTGAGGCTTGGGCTCCTCCGAAGACGGGGGCGCGGGGCCCCTCCTGCAGTCCTGGGGACGACGAGTCTCCTGGCAATGGGGGCAAGATACAAGAAAAGGGAGGGACGGAAATTCGAGGCCCTCCCTGGCCTTGGCAGCCCCCGGAGGCGCTGCGGCTCCGTCCAGCCGCACGGATTTGAGCGCGGCCCCGACGTCCCGGCCTCCGAACGGCCTGTGGAGTCTCCGGCCGGCGCGCACTTCCAGCCGCGACCCCGCCCCGCAGCCCCGGGTCAGGTCCGCCGAGTAGGAAGCGCTCGGCTCTTCTTTTGTGTCAGGAGCACCCACGACGCCCCGGCCTTGCGCGCAGGGGCAGAGGCGAGGGTCGTCGCTCCGTCCGCGACCCCGTCCCCCAGCACTGAGCGCAGAGGGGCCGGGAGGGGCGGAAAGGGCAGCGGGCTCCTTACCGATACCGGCGAGGGGAGGTCAGCTCGTTGCGGGGCGTGGCTCCCGTCCGGGGACCCCCGAGCTCATCACGGGTGGCCGTGTGTAGCCAAGTTCAAGCTCTCCCTCCGGGAATGCCTGCTGCAGCGACGGAGCGCTGCTGCTTCAGGACTTTCAGCCAAGCGGGGAGGCGGGGACCTGCGGGCGGAGGAGCGACGCCCCAGCTGGGAACGCGGCAGGAGGGGGTGTGCCCTGGGCGCGCCAGGCCGCGGAGGCTCCGGGGAAAGTTCTCTTGGCTGCGCGAGGGGTGGCGCCCCGGGCGGAAGCAGCCCAGGTGCATCTGGGCCCGGCCCAGGCGTCTGGAAAAGGCCTCGGAACGAAGGGCTCCTCCCGCCCCCGGCCCAAGGATGGCCGCGCTGGGGAGTCCCGCTCTGGGCGGGGTATCAACTGGGGGGCGGACGGAGAGGCGGAGGTGGTCCCAGCCGCGAGGTGCCGGCGGGTCCGCGCTCCCAAGCCGCGCGCTGAGCCGGAGCCGCTGGGCGGTCCGGTGCTCGCTGCGTCCGTTTCCCCGGGAGACCTGAAAGCTGGCTGGGGAGAGGAGGACGCGGTGCTGCTCGGACCCCACCGCTCGGCGTTCCCAGTCCCACGCCCTCCGCGCGGTCGGCCGGATCCAGGACTGAGGGGCACAATAGCTCTGAAGCTGCAGTGACCCCTGGTGGGTCCTGATGTCCGTACACAGACAGCCGAGGGTGAGCTGCGGAAGAGACTGAGCCCCGCTGGGCTTCGGAGCAGGTGCAATCACTGCTCTCCAGCTGGGAACCAGCAGCGAGTTAATGCGAGTCACAGTTGGGGGAGACACGAGGGGAGATCTCCCAGAAAAAAAACTCTATATTGAGTTTTAGAGTTAGAGCTTTGGCATCAGACGTAGTTTTGAGTTGACTGTTCTATTACTTGCTAGCTGGGTAGCCAAAGCTCAAAAACTTTGCTCAAAACCTCGGACGTTAGCGCTTAAAACAAAACTAGGCTTCTGTAGCACAGTAGAAATGAAATGAACAATTGGCGACTTTGACGGAGTTTCCTCTCATAGTGATTTGCCACAAAGGACCTTCTGTTAGAAGCCTCGGCCTTCCCTGTTATTGTGATCCCACCCAAACAGTGGATCAGCACAACCACTGAAGTGCAATATAAAGTTCTGAACTTTGCCTAGGCTATGAATAAAACTCTATTTTATCTTCTGAGTTTTCTGTGAAATTGACCCAGGTTTTGAATTTCTAGTCAAATTCTGTGCCCAACTTTGTTTTATTGTCAAAGTCTTGCCCGACTTATGAGGTGACACGTTATTATGCTAGATTTTAGCATTTCTGCTTGTGGAGGCTTTTCTCTCCTGTAATCCAGTATTCCTGACACCAGTTACCAAATGTGATTGAAAGATGGCATAACATTTCATTCTTCACCTCCATATCCAACCGAGACACCTGAGGCTGCAAAAACAAAAGGTTCAAGCAGTCATTAGTTCACAGTTTTGAGTTTTGCTGTCACCTGTTTTTTAGCCCTTTGATTTGGTTTTTGGATTTCTGATTTTTGTTTTTGCTGTTGTTTGTTATTGTGTTGTTGTTTTTACCTCCAATGGCAATGGGAAGGCTGAGGGTTTGGGCTGGGGCAGGGATTCTGTTCCCAGCTCCTCACAAAGATAAGGTACAAAGCCATAAGGTCTCATACATATGATTCTCTTTCCTGGGTGAAGCATTTTCTTTTCCACTTGTTTATCAGACACTGGAGAAAATGCAATTTAAAATCGATTTAACACAAAATTAGAGATTACTGGTGACAACAGGATTCCATATGGTTTCTAAAGATAGCTTTATTGCATATAATTTACATACAATAGACTGCATAATTTTAAGTATACAATTTGATAAGTTCTGACATAAGTGTGCACCCATGAACCCACTACCACAATCAAGCTAGTACACATATTCATCCCTCTCTAAGATTTCCTCCTGCCCTTTGTCTTTTTTTTTTTTTTTTTTTTTTTTTTTTTTTGAGACACGGTCTTGTTCTGTCGCCCAGGCTGGAATGCAGTGGCGAGATCTCGGCTCACTACCACCTCCGCCTGCCAGGTTCAAGCAATTCTCCTGCCTCAGCCTCCCGAGTAGCTGGGACTACAGGCATGCACCACCATGCCTGGCTAACTTTTTGTATTTTTAGTCGGGATGGGGTTTCACCATGCTGTCCAAGCTGGTCTGGCACTCCTGATCTCGTGATCTGCCTGTCTTGGCCTCCCAAAGTGCTGGGATTACAGGCGTGAGCCACTGTGCCTGGCCACTTTGTCATCTTTCACTCCCATTCCTCACCACGACTCACTTCCCAGGCAACCATAGATCTGCTATCTGTCACCAACATTTAGCTACATTTTCTAGAGTTTAATACCAATTGAATCATACAGTGTCAACTCTCCTTTTTGTCTGGTTTGTTTCACTCAGCACAATTATTTTGAGATTTAACCATGCTGTTGTGAATATAAATAGTTCATTTCTTTTTATTGCTCAATAATCTATTGTGTGTGTGTGTGTGTGTGTGTATATATATATATATATATATATATATATATATATATATCACAATTTGTTTTTCCATTCATTTACATGGTTTCCAGTTTTTGACTATTACAAATAAAGCTGCTATGAGGATTATATTAGTCAGCTCAGGCTGCTATAACGAAATACAGTAGACTGGATGGCTTAAACAGCAGACATTTATTTTCTCACAGTTCTGGAGCCTGGAAGTTCAAGATTACTATACCATCATGGTCAGTTTCTGGTAAGGCCCCTTCCTGACTTGAAGGAAGCTTCCAACTTACTATGTGCTCACATGACATCTTTGTGTGCTTACAGAGAGAAAAGGGAAGGAAGAGAGAGGGAAAAAAGGAGGAAGAGAGAAATATAAGGAGGGTGGGGTGAGAGAGACACCAAGATAGCACTCTCTGGGGTCGATTCTTACAAGGACATTAATCCGGTGGTATCAGGGCTCTACTCTTATGATCTCATTTAACCTTAATTGCTTCCTTGTAGACCCTATCTCTAAACATTCACACTGGGTTAGGTCTTCAACATATGAATTTTGAGGTGACACAGTTCAGTCCATAGAAAGGATCTGTGTCTTTATATGTACATGTGTTTTTATTTCTTTGTAATAAAGAGTAGAATGACTGGATCAGAAGATATGCAACTGGCAAATAAACATATGGAAAGGTGCTCAACATCATTAGTCATTAGGAAAATGCAAATTTAAATCACCGTAAGATACCACTAAAGACCTAACAGAATGGCTACCAAGCTACCATACTGCTATGCCAAGTATGGTTGAAGATGTGGACCAATTTTTTTTTTTTTTTAAGATGGAGTCTCACTCTGTTGCCCAAGCTGGAGTGCAGTGGCATGATCTTGGCTCACTGCAACCTCTGCCTCCCAGGTTCAAGTGATTCTTTTGCCTCAGCCTCCCAAGCAGGTGTGTGCCACCACACCTGGCTAATTTTTGTATTTTTAGTAGAGACGGGGTTTCAACCAGGCTGGCCTCAAACTCCTGACCTCCAGGCCCACCTAGGCCTCCTAAAGTGCTGGGATTACAAGCATGAGCCACTGCACCCAGCCAGATGTGGAGCAATTTAAATTCTCATAATTGCTGAAGTGCATGAAAGATGGTATAACCACTTTGGATAAGTTTTATAGTTTCTTAAAAAGTTGAACATAGACTTTCCTCAAGATTTTGGAGTAAGACCTCTGCCTATCCAGAAGAACAAATTAACAACATACTATTCACTTTTTTCCCAGGAAAATCATATAGTTTTCAACATGTGCATAATATAGTACTCTGTTTAAAGCTTTGCATGAAAGGCTTTGATCTCTTTTCAGCAATTTTTGTTTTAACATTTTAACATTTTCTTTGGTCAGGATATTTTGTCATAATAAGCCTAGGTAGATGAGTCAAATGGCAAATAAATTCAGAATAAACATCATCTACAGAAATATGCAGGGCTTCCATGTGTGAAAGACTACAGGAATCTCAATCTGAAAGAAGATACTTCATTTTATATAAAACAGGCCCCACCCCTTGCTGAAACGTACTTCAAAATGCAAACTCAATTCTTTTTAAAGCACCATATTCTCTTTAGAAAGATGTATTTAAACAATCTATGTCTTCTGTGATCTTTTTATAATCTTACATTTTCAGCCTGAACTTATTGACAATAAATACATGAAGAATTTAATTACTAAAATACCTAAGAACAACACAGCAGAATCACCAGGGCTTGTTAAAACACTGATTTCTGGCCCCACCCCCAGGGTTTCTGATTTAGTTCTGGAACAGGACCTAAGAATTGGCATTTCTGACAAATTCCCAGGTGATGCTAATGCTGAAGATTGGCAAGCTGACTTTGACAATCACTGCTCTGGAGATTGTCTTTCAAAAAAAAAAAAAGTTCTAATTACCTATGAATAATTTGAGTAGGAGGTCATTCTTCACTAGTAGCCTCCCTGTTATTTTGCCTCCTTCATCAAATTAATGCCTGTCAAAGAGAAAGTATTGAAGATCCTGCCAAGTAGATAACATCAGAAGGAGTAGTTATTAAGGGAAATATCCCTAATTTGGTCTCATCATATTACTACTTAGTCTCTTTGGACACCTTACTCATTTTTATTTCTAATATAGTATGTGCCCAGGCACATCCAGTTTTTTAAAGACCATTCTGCTTCCTGACTCACTTCACATATAGGTATGTCATTAACCAGCTGTCTTCTAAGTACTGAGGCCTTAGATCCCATTTATTGGAATACCTCGAGGCTGTTACCCATGTTTCAAGGGAAACTATCTCCCAAGAATTCCCTGCAATCTAAGCTGGTTATTCATCTTTGTGATCTCCAAGAAAACGTTCTTTGGGGGTTACTGAGAATTCTTATTTTGCACACTTGTTAATCCTTGGTCGTGAATGCATTAATGTGGTTTGTATTTAGCAAAAATAGACAAACACAAATGGACTTTCCTCTTGCACTATTACATAAGCTGCTTTTTTTTAACCTCATTGCCTACCTTGAAAAACTTTCCATGTCAGTGAATATACATCCATTTCATCTTTCCTGAGTATTCTATTATATGCATACACTATAATTAATTTAACAGCTCAAATTTGGCTTTTAGATTGTTTTAAAAATATAAACATGCTGTAGTAAATATTTTTACATGTATCTGTGTCTATTATTTGATAAAGATAAGTCCCTAGATGTTAAATTTGTGAATCAAAGTATATGCATATTTAATTTATTGTATTTATGAGAGATTGCACTCCAGAAAGCCTGAATCGATTTACAGTTCCACCAACAATGTATCAAAATACCCACTTCACTCTGCTCATGCCAATCTTTGGAATCTCTTTCAATCAAATAGGCAAAAGTCATTTTGTTATTTTTAAAACTAGAGAAAGTCTCCTAAAAGAACAGCTTATATAATAATGCAAAGAGGAAAGTCCCTTTTTGTTTGTTTTTAAAAGGAAGTTTAAAGCCAAGCTCAGGGACTCATGCTTGTAATCACAGCACTTTGGGAAGCTGAGGCAAGAGGATTGCTTGAGCCTTGGAGGCCGAGGTTGCACTGAGCCAAGATCATGCCACTGCACTCCAACCTGGGCAACAGAATAAGAGTCTGTGTCAAAAAAAATAAAATTTAAATTTAAAAGTTTGATTTGTTTTTAAAATAAGTATGGAAAAATTTAAAATGAAAATAAATTATTAGATTAAACAAAAGAATCTGTCAAATTACTAGTTAATGAAATTGGCCTTTATTTAAAATTGGACTCTTTTTCTAAGTTCTAACCTAAGTTCCAATGTGTTGATTATTTTATCTGGTTAATGTGCTCTGGTTTGATCCCTGACAGAAACTTAATTTAGTTAACACCAGCTTAGTAATAGGAGTATTAATCTACCTATAGAGATTTGAGAAAAATAATGGAGAAATTAGCTCTTATGATCTTGCAATCATTTTTGTTTTAAGTCAAACTAGCTGTGTGACTAGAGAAGCCACATCATCTCTCTGTGCATCAGCATGCTCCTATATAATATATAAAACCTAGACTATGTTGTGGCACCTCTAGATTATCATGCCCAGCAGGCTGATTTTCCACCTCTTTCTTCTGGTAATGACACATAGCTCTTCCTTAGAGGTGTTTCCTAGGGAAGGAGCATCCCAATGCAACATCTGGCAAAGAAACATCTGGAGTAGATGATCTCTGAACTCATCTCTAGCCTTCTAATTAAGAAGCTGCTGCCGGGCACGGTGGCTCATGCCTGTAATCCCATCACTTTGGGAGTCTGAGGTGGGTGGATCACCTGAGGTCAGGAGTTTGAGAGCAGCCTGACCAATATGGTGAAACCCCATCTTTAAAAAAAAAAAGAAGAAGAAGAAGAAGAAAAAGTTGCCAGCCAGGGATGGTGGCTGACGTCTGTAATACCAGAACTTTGGGATGCTGAGGCAGGTAGATCACAAGGTCAAGAGATCGAGACCATCCCGGTCAACATGGTGAAACCCCGTCCCTACTAAAAATACAAAAATTAGCTTGACGTGGTGGCGCACACCTGTAGTCCCAGCTACTCTACAGGCTGAGGCAGGGGAATTGCTTGAACCCAGGAAGTGGAGGTTGCAGTGAGCCAAGATCGTGCCACTACACTTCAGCCTGGAGACAGAGCGAGATTCTGTCTCAAAAAGAAGTTACCAAGAAAAACTAAAATAGCCATTTCCTCTGGAAAGGGGCATGAGTGGTTTATGAACAGGCTAGAATGGAGACTTAACATTTCTCTGTATTTCTCTTCAGAATTCTGCATCCTGATATTCTGTACATATGTTGCCTAGTCATTAGGTAAATACATATTTGTAAATCATTTTTGAAAAGACAACGTATAGTTCATAATCTTATCTTTTTAAGGGCACTGTTTTAGTCCCTTAGGACTAAGGAGTTTCTGAGTCTGGGTAATTTATAAAGAAGAGAGGTTTGTTTGGCCCATGTTCTGCAGACAGTCCAAGAAGCATGGCATCAGCATCTGCTGAGCTTCTGGTGAGGGTCTCAGGCTGCTCCTACTTACGGTGGAAGGCAGAGAGGAGCCAGCGTGTAGAGATCACAGGAAGAGAAAAGAAGCAAGAGGGAAAAGGGGGAGGTGCCAGGCTCTATTTAATGCCAGTTCTTTAGGGAACTAATAGATTAAGAACTCACTCACGCACCTCCAGCCAAGGGCATTAATCTATTCATGACAGATCTGCCTGCATAACCCAAACACCTCCCATTTGGCCTCACCTTCAATACTGGGGATTATATTTCACCATAAGGTTTGGTGGGGTCGAACATCCAAAGTACAGCAGACATGTATAAGGTAAGGACTGGAATTATATATGGTAAGATACCAAGAGTGGTTATCTCTTTGTGGCAGTACTGTGAGTAATTTTGTTTTCTACAATTTTATTTATTTTTATCCCTGAACATTCTCTCCTGTGGTCATACAAATCTTCTAAATTTTAAGTATTATCTTGTAAAATAAATATGTAAACTAAAGAACATAATGAGGCCAAATACATCAAAACAAGAAGGGAAATGTTGCCACGAAAATCGCTACTAACAACCCTGTCACTAGATACAGAGCAGGTGCTCATTGTATGGTCTGTGAATCACTGATTTTACTTCCTGAATCCTCATGTCCTTTTGCATTGAGAGCTGTTTTCCCAGCTTAAGAGCCTCCTCTTCCTAAAACTCTCTTCTTCTGAAAACTTCCACCTGCTGCCCTATTTTCATCTTGATAGTTCCCACTTGCTGCTCAGATATCCACTTTGCTCTCCCTCCTCCAAGAAGCTCTCCTAACTCCCAGGTCTAGGCTGGGTCTCATGTATAATCATCTGCATAACTGCTGCCTCCTTACTAAACTGTTGGTCCATGAAATCAGGGCCATGTCTGACTTGTTCACTGCTGTACCCCAAGTACTTGGCAAGGTCCTTGTCAGAGAGTAGATTCTCAATAAAGATGTGTTAAATGAATGCATGAGATTACCTGTACGAACTTCACCTCTGGCATGCTACATGCAGATTCCTTTTGAGCACTTTCAACTGGACTTCAGCTTAATTCACTTCCATCAAATCCTTATTTTGCCAGCTATTCACTCTCAGTCAAAAACAACTTTTGTTGATGGTATAATAAAGAGTTGGAGAAAGCATACAACTCATTGCTGTTGATTGAAATATGCACTTTAGCTGGGCGCGGTGGCTCATGCCTGTAATCCCAGCACTTTGGGAGGCCGAGGCAGGTGGATCACGAGGTCAAGAGATCGAGACCATTCTGGTCAACAAGGTGAAACCCCATCTCTACTAAAAATACAAAAAAAATTAGCTGGGCATGGTGGCATGTGCCTGTAATCCTAGCTACTCAGGAGGCTGAGGCAGGAGAATTGCCTGAACCCAGGGGGCAGAGGTTGCGGTGAGCCGAGATCGTGCCATTGCACTCCAGCCTGGGTAACAAGAGCGAAACTCTGTCTCAAAAAAAAAAAAAAGAAAAGAAAAGAAAAGAAAAGAAATATGCACTTTATCCGTGAAGCTTCTCATGGCCCTATCTATTAGTGGGTTCTATGAATGGCTCTTGGATCTCAGAAGTTTTGTGAGATATTCTCTTATTTTATGTAAAAAATAACTCAGCTGAGCAATTGGGGCAAAAGTAAGTCCTTCAGACCTTCCTTCTTCAAACTGACAGACCAAAGTTCACATTCAAGTTATGTTGGATAATTGCTGAATGTGATGACAGAAAGCACTTGAGCTGATGTTCAAGATGATATTGATAAAAAGAGTTGTACTAATCTGTTCCTTTAGAACAGTGATCCCCAATCTTTCTGGCACCAGGGAAGGGTTTCGTAGAAGACAATTTTTCCAGACTTGGGGGTGGGAGTTGGTACACTACATTTATTGTGCACTTTATTTCTATTATTACATTGTTATCATTCATCATAATGTAGAATCAGTGAGAGCCCTGAGCTTGTTTTCCTGCAATTAGACAGTCCTATCTGGAGGTGATGAAAGACAGTAACTTCATCTCCTGAAGTATGTTGTTATGTCCAGTCTACTTCATAATCTTGTTTTGGTTGCTGTCAGTGCAGAAAACCCTGCTTCACAAAGATAGGATGTTGGAAATGGAAGGAAGCTCTTCAGTGCTTTTGTGGTAATCTCAGGATATTCCACTTTGACTTTAATCCAAAACATATGGAGATTTGAAGTTGTCTCAAACATACTTTTAAAGCCACTGTCATTTGCAATCTCAAGCAGTTGATCTTCTTCAAGCACAAAGCTGATTCACCTGACTTATTCACAAATGGGTGATGGATTATTCCTTCTCAGTTCGGGGGTCTTTCATGGTTAGGAAGTAATGCCCAATTTTTTTTTAAGCTGATATAGGTGATCATGCACCAGCTGGGAGAAAGAAGGCCCTGGCTTGGTCTCTTTCAAAATCTCTGCTAATGTTTGAAGCGTGTCAGAAATCCCAATGTTCATTTATCACCCCCATAACTCCAGTTTGGCTTTCAATGCAGCCACTTTATCTGCCGACTTGACCACAGCTGTTGTTCTCCCCTAAAGTGACAGGCTGAGTTCATTGAGCAGGTTGAATACGTCACACAAGTAAGCAAGTTTTGGGACCCATTATGTGTCACTGAGATGTGCTGCCAGTGATAACTCCTCTTCTAAAAAAAATCTTTGAAATGGCTCTCTTAACTCAAAAACTCTGGCAAGTGATCCACCTTGAGAAAGCCCTCTCACTTCTATGTACAAAAGAAGACGTGTGTGCTCTGTATCCATCTCCTTACAGAGCTGTGCAAAAATACATGAGTTAAGGGCATGTCATTTAATGTGGTTGATAATTTTAATCACATCTTACAAAACATTAAGTTCAAGTGACATTTGTGGCTAGCCAGCATTTCTCTATGGATGACACAATGTGTAGATTCACATTCAGAAGCAACCTCTTTGATCCAAGTGGTAGAACCAGAAAGGCATCCAGTCATGGCAGCCTCTCTGTCCATGCATATACCAGTACAAAATGACCAATTCTGTTTTCCTGATATGTGATTCATATGTTTTGACTCTGTGTTGCCACCCAAATCTCATCTTGTAGCTCCCACAATTCCTGCATGTTGTGGGAGGACCCAGTGGGAGATAACTGAATCATGGGGGCAGGTCTTCCATGTCGTTCTTGTGATAGTGAGTGGGTCTCATGAGATCTGATGGTTTTAAAAATGGGAGTTTCTCTGCACAAGCTCTTCTCTTGTCTGCTGCCATGGGAGACATGACTTTCACGTTCTGCCATGATTTTTAGGCCTCCCCAGTCACGTGGAACTGTAAGCCCATTAAAACTTTTATTTTGTAAATTGCCCTGTCTTGAATTTCTTTATCAGCAGCATGAAAATGGACTAATACAGTAACCATTCAAAGACTTGAATAGTTCTATGCCGTTGGTTGGCAACAAAAGTACACATAGCATATCCTCGTGCACATCCTCCTGAGAAGTATAATGCACAAAAACAAGTATTGTTGCCTTGTTGTCAACATTGGTAAACTTGTCAACCTGGATTGCGTGCCACAGTGACTCATTAATCCTCTCTAACAATTGTGCCTCAATATCCTCGGCTATTTCATTCATTCGTCTAGTTATGGTGCCAGCCAAAAGAGGAACACATGACACCTTCTGAACTGCAGCATCTCCTAAAATGTCATGATTAATGTCCTTAGCAGTGGGCAGGATCAACTCTTCACTAATAGTAAAGGGCTTCTTAGCATTAGTGATGCAGTTAGCCACCGAGAATGATGCTCTCAGTGCAGACAAATTTCATAAACTGGTAGCCGTCAATAATTGCTTCTGTTTTTCTTTTCATTTTTTTTTCTTTTTCATTTGAAAAACTCTAAAGGCTTGTCTTTTAGTGGAGGGTATTTGGTCTCTATGTAGTGAAGCAGTTTTCTATGTAGTGAAGAAGATTTCATGGCTCCATTGAATAGCTGGTCACCACATATACAAAGTGGGCTTAGAGAATGTTAATCACTTGTTGCAATCAACCTGTAAAAAGTAGAACTCTTGGTATTTTCTTTTAAATGCAGCTTTCTTTTTGTTTGCAGTGTTAGAGTCTTCTGCTGTCTTATGATTGGATCTTTCCCTCTTTTCAAAGAAGCTCTCCAGTAACATTTATTTCTCACTCATTTTTGGCTAGGGTTAGCTTGTAGGCTTACCAAAACTGTGACTGAGATAAGCGAGCAGTACAGGAAAAAGGCATGGATGGAAGTGATAAATAAAATAATGGATGGGCTATGCAAGGACTGAAATAAGTGTCAGATTCTGACTTATAGCCTGATACCAGATACAGCTTAATTTTCACTTGTCACTGACTGATAGGGTTTTAATATTAGTCTGCAAGCAACTGATTTATTATGGTCTGTGCACAGTGAAACGTCTCTGCTAATATTAATCTGTATTTGGGATTGCTCCCCAGTGCTAGCATCACTGCCTCAGCTACACCTCAAGTCATCAGGCAGTAGACTCTCATAAGAAGTGTACAACCTAGACCCCTTGAATGTGCAGTTCACAAGAGGATTTGCACTCCTATTAGAATCTAATAGCACTGCTGATCTGACAGGAGGTGGAGCTCAGGTGGTAACATGAACAATGAGGAGTGGCTGTAAATACAGATGAAGCTTTGCTTGCTCGCCGCTGCTCACCTCCTATTGTGTGGTCTGGTTCCTAACACAGGTTGGGGACCTCTGTTTTGGAAGCTTGGTTGAGTTGCCCAAAATGAGGAATGATCTCTACTCATTCATTAAACCTAACTTTAGAGCATACTTTATTGACATTGTGATTGTAGTTGATGGTGGCAATATTATAAAAAAGTGGTAATACAATTCCATAGGACCCATAGCATGTAAAATCTAAAATTAACTTTAATGATCACCTAATATCACTCTTTAATTATTTTACAAATGAAATTATTGAGATACAAAGAAATAAAGCCTCTAGTTCTTGACAGATTTGGGTTTGACCATGGAACTTCTGTCCTTAAGTCTTTCTTTATTAAATTTTCTCATTTGTAAATCACAGCTACTCAAACATAAGGCCACCAAAACTCTAGGAAAGTATGATGTTAACTGAAGCTTTGTTGAATATACATGTAGCATATATATAGAAGTATATATTTGAATATGCTTAGTCCAGGCTGTAGATAGGATAAAGCAATACTTAAAAGGGAAAATATACACAATCATAACTAAGTTGCTGTATTTCACTGGCTCTAAGATGCTATCCATTACATTAGTAACTGTTATTTTATTTACCGCACAAAGAAAGAAAAAAACACTGCCAGTTAAATGAGGATACCAATTATAGGATGTGCCCCAATTTTAGAAATTTTAAAATGTAAAAAAAAAAAAATCACCTTGAAAACTGAAGTATGGTGATAAGTAAAATCATGTTTATACTACTCTTTTTAGCTGAAATAACTTATTGAATATTACTAATATCTTCATATTTATACCACATTCATCATGAGTAAAGGGAAGTGAAGGATACAAGTGCAAATATTTTCATGTAGCACATACATATAGGAAAAAGTTATAGTTTTTTTTAAATCAAATTATGTCAGGATGCTTTTGGAAACCCAACTCAAGCCAACATTTAAAATAAAGAGCATTTATTGGCTTGCTGACTACAAAATTCACAGTATCATCCCTGCACTGATTCTAATTTTCTGTGTCCTTTCACCTCTGCCGCCTCCATGTATTGGCCTTGAACTCAGCCTAGCTTCCCCTGAAGCAATCAGATGCTGGAGCAGTTCCAGGGCTCACATCTGCTCTCCACACCACACAGAGTGAAGGGAGCCACCCATCCTAACTTTCTTAGTTGAAAGCCCAGAGTTCATGCTGATAGACCAGCTTCAGTCACAAGCAGTTCAGTGAAGTCATTAGGAGCACAGATTCCAGAGCCAGACTGCCTGAGTTAGGATCCATCCCAGCTCACTGTTTATCAGCTCTGTGCCTCGGAGCAGCAAAAAGGGGATTATAATAGCACCTACCCTGGGGGGTTGTGGTGAGGACCAAATGGGCCAATGAAGTGCTTAGAACAGCACAAAGCACTTAGTAAATTAGAAAGTACTGTAAAAGTGATGATGATGATGATGATGATGATGATGATGATGATGATGATGATAATGTCCATGACTAAAGTCGTCTCCCTGGCTGGAGGGTGACTGTGCTGAATGGCTTATCCTAGATCAAAACACTCTTCTAACTCAATAGGCAAAATTGGCTTCTCTGGAACCACATGGGTTCCCAAATAGGAGCCATTGAGAATAATTTGCAAATGAGGTATAGAAAGCAGGCAAGGGCAAACAGCAAATGTTCATTACACAAATAATTATTCTATGCTTTATATATTTTACAAATATGTATTTTCATGTATCAAGTTTCCATGTTCTTTGAATTACACATTTCACAAATGCTACTCAGGCTCCCCCTTTTGCTCACATACTTTCTTTCATTTTACACCTCAGTCAGGATTCATCGACTGTTGCTGTGTGCCAGGCATAGCAGTAAGCAAACTGGTCTCTGCCTTCAAGGAGCTTACAGTCATAGAATGATAGTTCTTGGCAAGTACTGATCTTGCTTTAGCTAGATCACTATTTTATCGAATGAAGTGTACATGGCTGAATAGGAACAGTTCTGCTCTGCAGCTCTCAGCAAGACCAACGCAGAAGGTGGGTGATTTCTGCATTTCCAACTGAGATACCCAATTCGTTACAATGAGACCTGCTAGACAGTGGGCACAGTCCACAGAGGGTGAGCAGAAGCAGGGTGGGGCATCACCGAGAAGTGCAAGGGCTGGGAACCTCCCTCCCCTAGTCAAGGGAAGCCATGAGGGACTGTGTTATATGGCCCAGATACTAAGCTTTTCCCTTGGTTTTTGCAACCCAAAAACCAGGATATTCCCTCATGTGCCTATACCACTAGGGTCCTGGGTTTCAAGCACAAAATTGAGCAGCTGTTTGGGTGGATGCTGAGTAAGCTGGAGTTCTTTTTCATACCCCAGTGGCACCTGAAACCTCAGCAAGACATAATCATTCACTCCCCTGGAAAAAAAGCTGAAGCCAGGGAGTCAAGTGGTCTTGCTCAGTGGGTCCCACCCCCACAGAGCCCAGCAAGCTAAGATCCACTGGCTTGAAATTCTCACTGCCCGCACAGCAGTCTGAAGTCGACCTGGAATGCTCAAGCTTGGTTGGGGGAGGGAAGTCTGCCATTACTGAGGTTTGAGTAAGTAGTTTTCCCCTCACAGTGTAAATAAAGCCACTGGGAAATTCAGTGGCTGTGGCCAGACTGCCTCTCTAGATTCTTTCTCTCTGGGCAGAGCAACTCTGAAAGAAAGGTAGCAGCTCCAGTTACGGGCTTATAGATAAAACTCCTATCTCCCTGGGACAGAGGACTTAGGGGAAGGGGCAGTGTGGGTGCAGCTTCAGCAGACTTAAATGTTTCTGCCTGCAGGCTCTGAAGAGAGCAGCAGATCTTCCAGCACTCAAGCTCTGCTAAGAGACAGATTGACTCCTCAAGTGGGTCCCTGACCCTCATCCCTCCTGACTGGGAGACACCTCCCAGCAGGGATCCACAGACACTTCATACAGGAGAGCTCTGGCTGGCATCTGGTAGGATAAAGCTTCCAGAGAAAAAAAAAGGTAGCAATGTTAGCTGTTCTGCAGCCTCCACTGGTGACACCCAGGCAAACAGGGTCTAGAGTGACCCTCCAGCAAACTCCAGCAGACCTGCAGCAGAGGGGCCTGACTGTTAGAAGGAAAACTAGTGAACAGAAAGCAATAACATCAACATCAACAAAAAGGGCACCCATACAAAAACCCCATCCAAAGGTCATCAGCACTAAAGACCCAAGGTAGATAAATCCACAAAGATAAGGAAAAACCAGAGCAAAAATGCTGAAAATTCCAAAAACCAGAATGCCTCATCTCCTCCAAATGATTGCAACACCTTGCCAGTAAGGGCACAAAGCTGGACAAAGAATGAGTTTGATGAATTGTCAGAAGCAGGCTTCAGAAGGTGGCTAATAACAAAATTCTCTGAGCTAAAGGAGCACGTTCTAAGCCAATGCAAGGAAGCTAGAAACACTGATCAAGGATACACAAAGACTCAAAACAAAGGATGGAGAGAGACTTACCAACCAACCAGAGAGCAAAAATAAATAAATAAAAAGCAGAAGTTACAATTTTTGCCTCTGATAAAATAGTATTTAAAGCAACAAAGATCAAAAGAAGCAAAGAAAGACATAATATAATGATAAAAGAATTAATGCAACAACAAGAAGAGTTAAAGGTCCTAAATATACACGCACCCAATACAGGAATACCCAGACATACAAGACTTATAAAGAGACTTAGACTCCCACACAGTAATAGTGGGAGACTTCAACATTAATATTAGACAGATCGATGAGACAGAAAATTAACAACGATATCCAGGACTTGAACTCAGATTTGGAACAAGTAAACATAATTAACATTTATAGAACTCTCCACTTTACACAAAATATACAGTCTTATCAGTACCACATCATATCAACTTAGAAGTTTAAACGAAATGTTGGTTGGCTCCTTGTTTGTTACTCTCTTCCCTCATTTTCTTTCATGTCTCCATTATTAAGGACAATTATAGGCATACCCATATTTAGACTGCATTCTAGCTCGGGCAGCAAAGCAATACCCCCATTCTCTCTCCCTCTTCCTCTTTCTCTTTCTTCCTCTTCTTTATTCTTTAAAAAAAAAAAAAAAAGAAAACTAGCTTTCTTCTCAACAATATTTAATTGGTAAAAGCCAAGAGGGCCACTGAATTAATTATTGCTAATATATTAAGTATTTCTACAGTAAACTTTTACTAATATATAAGCTATTTACATAGCTTAAGTTTAGTTGATGTAAAATATCGTATTTTTATATGATAAAAAGAATTATGGAGAAAAAGTGAATGGGAGAGTACTCAGTCTCTTTATAATTTAATTGGTAAAGAAGAATGTTCACTTTTATAGCTGTAGTCCAGAGGACTTCTAAGTAGGCCAGCAACAACTTTTTTAAAAGGCAAAATATAAACATCATATTTAAAAAAAAAATAGTAGGGCTGCGGAGACAAAGGTGATTAGACACACTCAATTTCCAGAAAGAAATGAGTCAGTTATTGGTAAGCTGACTTTATAGATAGCGGAACCCCAAAATCATGTGTGTTTTCTCCATAAGGTATTTGCTGAGCATCAGGCAACATGGGAGGTTAGGAAGCTAAAAAAAAAAAAAAAAAAAAAGTGTTATGAGGGATAAACAAAAACAAAACAAAACAAAAAAAAAGAATACAAAAATTAGCTGGGCATGGTGGTGCGTGCCTGTAGTCCCAGCTACTAGGGAGGCTGAGGCAGGAGAATTGCTTGAACCCAGGAGGCAGAGGTTGCAGTGAGCCAATATCGCGCCATTGCGCTCCAGCCTGGGTAACAAGAGCAAAACTCCGTCTCAAAAAAAAAAAAAAAAAAAAAAAAGAACAGGCAGGAAGAAGACCCTATTCCACATCTCCTAGGGCTCTCGAAAAAAAAAAAAAAAAAAAAAAAGAAAAGAAACACTGATCAAAGGTTACATGAACTGCTAACAAGAATAGCCAGTTTAGGAAAGAACAAAAATGACCTGATGGAGCTGAAAACCACAGCACAAGAACTTCATGAAGTATAAACAAGTATCAGTAGCCAAACTGATCAAGCAGAAGAAAAAATATCGGATATTCAATATCAACTTAATGACATAAAGTGAGAAGACAAGATTAGAGAAAAAAAGAATGAAAAGGAATGAACAAAGCCTCCAAGAAATATGGCACTATGTAAAAGGACAAAACCTATGGTTGATTAGTGTACCTAAAAGAGATGGAGAGAATGGAACAACACTGGAAAACACATATCAGAATATTATCCAGGGGAACTTCCCCAGCCTAGAAAGACAGGCCAACGTTCAAATTTAGGAAATATAGAGAACACTACTAAGATACTCCTTGAGAAGAGCAACCCCAAGACATTTAATTGTCAAATTCACCAAGGTTGAAATGAAGGAAAAAAATGTTAAGGGCAGCCAGAGAGAAAGATCAGGTTACCTACAAAGGGAAGCCCATGAGACCAATAGCAGATCTCTCTGCAGAAACCCTGCAAGCCAGAAGAGAGTGGGTGCCAATATTCAACATTCTTAAGCAAAAGAATTTTCAATCCAGGGTTTCATATCCAGCCAAACTAAGCTTCATAAGTAAAGGAGAAATAAAATTTTTTACAGACAAGCAAATGATGAGAGATATTTTGTCTCCACCAGGCCTATCTTACAAGAACTTTTGAAGGAAGCACTAAATATGAAAAGGAAAAACTGGTACCAGCCACTGCAAAAACATACCAAAATACAAAGACCAATGACACTATGAAGAAACAGCATCAACTAATGCACAAAATAACCAGCTAGAATCATGATGACAGAATCAAACTCACAAATAACAATATTAACCTTAAATGTAAAAGGGTTAATGCCCCAATTAAAAGGCATAAACTGGCAAATTGGATAGTCAAGACCCATCAGTGTGCTGTATTCAGGAAACCCATCTCATGTGTAAAGACACACATAGACTCAAAATAAAGGGATGGAGGAATATTTGTCAAGCAAATGGAAAGCCAAAAAAATCAGGGTTTGTAATACTAGACTCTGATAAAACAGACTTTAAACAACAAAGATAAAAAAAAGACAAAGAAGGGCATTACGTAATGGTAAAGGGATCAATGCAACAAGAAGAGCTAACTATTCTAAATATATATGCACCCAATGTAGGAGCAACCGGATCCATAAAGCAAGTTCTTAGAGACCTACGAAGAGACTTAGAATCCCATGTAGTAATACTGGGAGAACATAACACCTCACTGTCAATATTAGACATATCAAGACAATATTAGCAAGGATATTCAGGACTTGAACTCAGCTCTGGACCAAGCAAACCTAATAGGCAGAACTCTTCACCCCAAATCCACAGAACAAACATTCTTCTCAGCACTATGTAGCACTTAATCTAAAATTGATCACATAATTTGAAATAAAACCCTCCTCAGCAAATGCAAAAGAACAGAATTCATGACAAACAGCCTCTCTGACCCACAGTGCAATCAAATTAGAACTCAGGATTAAGAAACTCATTCAAAACCACACAACCACATGGAAACTGAACAACCTGCTCCTGAATGACTACTGGGTAAATAACGAAAATAAGGCAGAAATAAATAAGTTCTTTGAAACCAGTGAGAACAAAGACACAACATACCAGAATCTCTGAGACACAGCTAATGCAGTGTTTAGAAGGAAATGTATAGCACTAAATGCCCACAGGAGAAGGCGGGAAAGATCTAAAATCTACACCCTAACATCACAATTAAAAGAACTAGAGAAGCAAGAGCAAACAATTCAAAAGCTAGCAGAAGACAAGAAATAACTAAAATCAGAGCATATCTGAAGAAGACAGAGACAAAAAAACCCTTCAAAAAAATCAATGAATTCAGGAGCTGGTTTTTTGAAAAGATTAACAAAACAGATAGACTGCTAGCCAGACTAATAAAGAAGAAAAAAGAGAAGAATTAAATAGACACAATGAAAAATGATAAAGGAGATATCACCACTGATCCCACAGAAATATAAACTACCATCAAAGAATACTGTAAACACCTCTATGTAAATAAACTAGAAAATCTAGAAGAAATGGATAAATTCCTGGATACATATACCCTCCCAAGACTGAACCAGGAAGAGGTCAAATCCCTGAATAAACCAATAGCAAGTTCTGAAATTGAGGCAGTAACTAATAGCCTACGAACCAAAAAAAACCCAGGACCAGATGGAGTCACAGCCCAATTCTACCAGAGATACAATGAGAAGCTGATATCATTCCTTCTGGAACTATTCCAAACAATAGAAAAAGGGGTACTCCTTCCTAACTCATTTCACAAGGCCAGGATCATTGTGACACCAAAATTGGTAGAGATACAACAAATTTCAGGCCAATATCCCTGATGAACATCAACACAAAAATTCTCAATAAAATACTGGCAAACCAAATCCAACAGCACATCAAAAAGCTTATCCACCACAATTAAGTCGGCTTCATCCCTGGGATGCAAGTCTGGTTCAACATATGCAAATCTATAAACGTAATTTATCACATAAACAGAAGCAATGACAAAAACCACGTGATTATGCCAATAGATACAGAAAAGGCCTTTGATAAAATTCAATACTCCTTCATGCTAAAAACACTCAATAAATTAGGGATTGATGGAACATATCTCAAAATAATAAGAGCTATTTATGACAAACCCATAGCCAATATCACACTGAATGGGCAATGGCATGTACCTATAGTCCCAGCTACTTGGGAGGCTAGGGCAGGATAATCTCTTGAACCTGGGAGGCGAAGATTGCAGTCAGCCAAGATTGTGCCACTGCACTCCAGCCTAGTGATAGAGCAAGACTCCATCTCAAAAAATAAAAGAAAAAAGAAAATTGGCACAAGACAAGGGTGCTGTCTCTCACCACTGCTATTCAACATAGTATTGGAAGTTCTGGCCAGGGCAATCAGGCAAGAGAAAGAAATAATGGGTATTCAAATAGGAAGAGAGGAAGTCAAACTGTCTCTGTTTGCTGATGACATTATTGTATATTTAGAAAACCCCATCGTCTCAGTCCAAAAACTTCTTAAACTGATAAACAACTTCAGCAAACTCTCAGGATACAAAATCAAAGTGCAAAAATCCAAGCATTCCTACACAGCAATAACAGACAGAGAGCCAAATCAAGAGGGAACTCCTAGTCACAATTGCTACAAAGACAAGAAAATACATAGGAATACAACTTACAAGGTATGTGAAGGATCTCTTAAGGAAAACTACAAACCACTGCTCAAAGAAATAAGACAGGACACAAACAAATGGAAAAACATTCCATGCTCATGAATAGGAAGAATCAATATCGTGAAAATGCCCATACTGTCCAAAATAATATATCACTTTAATGCTATTCCAGTGAAGGTACCATTGACGTTCTTCATAGAATTAGAAAAAAACTACTTTAAATTTCACATGGACTCAAAAAAGAGTCCATATAGCCAAGAAAATCCTAGGCAAAAAGAACAAAGCTGGAGGCATCATGCTATCTGACACTTCAATCTATACTACAAGGCTACCTTAACCAAAACAGCATGGTACTGGTACCAAAACAGATACATACACCAATGGAACAGAACGGAGGCCTCAGAAATAACACCACACATCTACAACCATCTAATTTTTGACAAACCTGACAAAAACAAACAATGGGAAAAGAATTCCCTATTTAATAAATGGTGTTGAGAAAACGGGCTAGTCATATGCAGAAAACTGAAACTGGACCCCTTCCTTACACCTTATACAAAAATTAACTCAAGATGGATTAAAGACTTAAACATAAGACCTAAAACCATAAAAACTCTAGAAGAAAACCTAGACAATACCATTCAGGACATAGGCATGGGCAAAGGCGTCATGACTAAAACACCAAAAGCAATTGCCACAAAAGCCAAAATAGACAAATGGGATCTAATTACACTAAAGAGCTTCTGCACAGCAAAAAAACTATCATCAGAGTGAGCAGGCGATCTATAGAATGGGAGAAAATTTTTGCAACCTATCCATCTGACAAAGGGCTAATATTCAGAATCTACAAGGAATTTAAACAAATTTACAAGAAAAAAACAAACAGCCCTATCACAAAGTGGGTGAAGTATGTGAAGAGACACTTCTCAAAAGAAGACACTTATGCAGCCAACAAACATATGAAAAAAGCTCATTATCACAAGTCCTTAGAGCAATGCAAATCAAAACCACAGTCAGAAGCCATCTTATACCACTTAGAATGGCAAGCATTAAAAAGTCAGGAGACAACAGATTCTGGAGAGAATGTGGAGAAATAGTAATGCCTTTACACTGTTGGTGGGAATGTAAATTAGTTCAAGCATTGTGGGAAACCATGTGGTGATTCCAAGGATCTAGAACCAGAAATACCATTTGACCCAGCAATCCCATTACTGGTTATATACCCAAAGGATTATACATCATTCTACTATAAAGACACATGTACACATATGTTTATTGCAGCACTATTTACAATAGCAAAGACTTGGAACCAACCAAAATGCCCATCAATGATAGACTGGATAAAGAAAATGTGGCATATATACACCATGGAATACTATGCAGCCATAAAAAAGAAAAAGTTCACATCCTTTGCAGGGACATGGATGAAACTGGAAACCACTATTCTCAGCAAACTAACACAGGAACAGAAAACCAAACACTGCATATTCTCACTCATAAGTGGGAGTTGAACAATGAGAACACATGACACAGGGAGGGGAACATCACACACCAGGGCCTGTTGTGGGAAGGAGGGCTAGGGGGGAATAGCATTAGGACAAATACCTAATGCATGCGGGGCTTAAAACCTAGATGATGGGTTGATGGGTGCAGCAAACCACCATGGCACCTGTAACCTACGTAACAAACCTGCACATTCTGCACATATATCCCAGAGTTTAAAGTATTAAAATAAAAGTGCAAATAGGAGCCTAGAAAATCAATATGTAAATTTTTCCTTGTTGAGTAAATTGTTTTGTGACTATATGGTATTCTAATTACTGAATGTATTTGTGTGTTGATCTTCCCTATTAGACTGTGAGCTCCCTGGGGGCACAGGCAGCCCCCTATTTAGCTAATTGTCTGTAACACCTAAGATATTGCCTGGCCCATGGTAGATACTCATAGCTTTTAATTAATTAATTAAACTAATGATTTAGTCCAAATGCGAAAATTAGGTAGTATGCCTGGCTTGAGTATGTAAGAGTGAGGTAGGAAAAGACAATTTCTGATTGCTTGTCTAAACGATTCTTCTGGTTTTTGTCATTTAGAATAACTTGAAGTTAAAATTTACCTCCTCATTATCTATGTTTCAAAGCAAAATGTGGCCTATATTCTACCTTTGAAACTAACCCCAGTTTTTAATTGGACATACTTCTCAGATTCCCTGCAAGTAGTGATAGCTATATGACTCAGGTATGGCCAATGAAATGTAAATATGAAGTATTAAATGGCACTTTCCGAGTCTTTTAAAAATCTTCCTAAACGTCTTTAACAAGAGAAAGGGAGACATGCATCTCTGGGCTCCTTCCTGGTCCTGCAATTTGAATGTGATGGCTGGAGTGCAAAGAGCCTTTTCAAGACAAGGCGGAACCAGAAAGGAGCCTGCGCCCAAGCATGGAAACCCTGCACCAGCCTTGGGCAGCCTATCTCAGGGCTTATTCATGAGGAAAGAAGAAAGAAACCTCCACCTTGTTGAAATCTCTGTTGTTTGTTTTTTGGGCTTTTGGGTTTTGTTGCTGTTGTTAAAAATGGCTAAAAATAATCCTCATTGAAACCCATATTACCTAATAAATAATGTAAAATAGCAAGGAACAAACTTGACAACCTACATATCTTTTTTTTTTTTAAGGACCACTTGTTTCTGTGCAATTATACGCTGCTTTTTAGAAATACATTTTTCCCATTGAATAAAAATATTTAACTTCATCTCCCTTGCCTGGATACCACAGCTTCAAACATGATAAATTAATTCACTAAGATTAAGGTCTCAGAGTTTTGCTAAATACATCCTTCCACAGACACCATAAACTGCCCATCCTTAAATCACTTTCAATTTCAGCCTTGGGAAACTCATCTCAAAATCACACTCTCTTTGGCAGACTCTGAAAAAAATCGAAGAGGCAAGACGCTAGAAAGACATTGTCAAGGAGGCTTTTCACAAACTCATTATTTTCCTCCTCTGGAGAATTACTGCTATGAGAAATGTGCTGTTCTTGGTTTCTGTATCGGAATGCCACCTGAAACACACACACCCATCTCCCCGGAGCCACTGTCTCACGTCTTGACCACTAGATCTACATAGGTAATATACTTCAGTAGTCAAACTTTACACATCTGCTGTCTCAAGCAATGAGCCTCAAAATGTCTATAGTACATTTAACTACAGCTTAAGTTGAAACTAGGTTGTGTTGGGATTTAAATGCCAAGTTCAATATTTCAGATATAAACATGTAGGTGATGGTAGACCACTGGTTTTGAGGCATCTCTTGTATTATATGAAGCAATCCTTGTAATGAAAGTTTTGTTTAAGTTTTAAACATTTGAGAATATATTTTTCCACCAATGCATACTTACATTTGACATTCAGCAATTTGACACAAAGAGATGCAATCAGAATATCAATTGTGGAAGGAGACTTTCACACCTTTTTCTTAGCCACCACTGCATCATGTAAAAGCCTCATTACCTTCTCAAACCAAGTCCACCATCCTTATTCTTAGTGGAAACTCACTCCAGATTTTGGCAATAAATTGGTCATTGCTCTCAGTCTTCTTTTTCTTTTTTAAACGTAATACTGTTTGTTTAACTTCAAAAACATTTCAGCATTCTAAACATACAAAAAGAAAGGAGAATGTTGCAAACTGTATTTAAGTACAAAAAGTTCTTGAACTTTCATTGATGCAGTGGCTCTTCACTTTGCTGACAATGAAGAGTTCTACAGTTTGTTTTAAAATAAACAGTTTAAAAACTATTGCACTTAAATAAAAAACAACAAACAAATTAAAAAACAAACAAACAAAACACACTTTTCATGCCAGCTGACCCCACCTTGCCCACAGCTAACAATAGCAGCAGAATTCTGTATTTGTCACTATATGGAGAAACAAGACAACCTGAAGCTAAATGGATGCCCACTGCAGAGTCAACAGGTCCAACCTCACAGTGCACGCCCTGAGCTATCGCCCTTCCAAAAGGCATTTTCCCCCCATAGCCTCAACGCCAAGCAAGGAGCATCAAAAGTTTGTCTAGGTTGTTTTGCTCTTTTTACAAACTACAGACATATACAGTTGATAACTCAGGATTTCCAGACAATAACCACATAGTTAATACCATCTTACAAATTAGAAAGTAAAATGCCAGAAACATCTTTAAATGCCTTGTCACACCAACAGCAAAGGGCACACAGTGAGAACTCCAGACTGTCTTTTCATTTAAAAAACATTTGGACATATATACAACTTTGATACAGTTTCAGGGTACTCCAGACACCCATGGCCACTTCATGTAAACCACTAACAATTTCTAGGTCACTTCGAGAGACTGCAATATGGTTATGATAAAATTTTGTAATTAATGAGGGCAACAGACACTTCTGAAATAAGAGATGTGTCAATTACAGCACTCCCCTACTCTAAGATATTCACAGGGAGACAGATAAACCATTGTTTTATTCATCCTCTTTCCCCTCTTCCTCCTCATTGTCTTTGCCTTCATCTTCCACCTTTTTCTAGGCAACTTTTGCAGGACCCTCTGCACCATCAAACTTTCCTTTGGACCTACAGTCAGAAACATCCTTCTCACACTTCTCCTTCAGCTTTGCCACCTTAGTGATGTAAGCTGGTCTTCACTGTCACTTAAGTTACTCCATGTCTCACCCAGCTTTTTTGCTACGTCTCCAATAGAGATGCCAGGGTTTGTGGATTTGATCTTGAGGCAGAATTCTCAGCAGAACGGAGCAGCCTCGTATTAGCTGCCTCCGCAAGAGCTGCCTTCTCAGTTTTCTATGCTGTAAGATTTTTTGGTTTTATGCCTTGATGAAGTTTAGTGAAACCAGTGTTCTAAGCTAACACTATTCTTCCAGAACATTTTGTGTTCTGCTAAAAAATAATCAGAGATAGACCATCTTCAAGGATGGGTAAGGTTTATGGGCAAAGAAGTGGTATGGTCCTAGCACCTACTCTTCCTGAGTTATCTGCTGTTATGCAATGACCTGGAAACAGTTCATAGTCTCAAGCCACTCCACTGCATTTTTTCATTAGTGTATTATTGGCATGGCTATGTAGTCCTTGGAGTGGAGTGGTTATGGTTAAGAAACCTAAGTGTGCCCAGGAATTTGAGACAAGCCCAAGTAATATAACAAGACTCCGACTGACTCTAAAAAAGAAAAATAAGTAAGTAAGTAAATAAATAAATAAATAAAAGAAACCTAAGTTCATCCAAAAAGATGGTCTGTTTCCTGACAAAAGGCAGAGAGAGGAGCAGGTAGAATGACAAAGGGTACACACTGTTCTTTACACCTGCACTAGATTTTAGTTCTGTGTATTTATGTTTTGATCGAGCTATTTTTCCAGCCATCACATAGCCTAAGGCACCACCGAAAATCACCCATGGCACATTTTATCTTGAATGGGGCCTTTCAGCTAGGTAAGAGATAATGAAGTAAATTGTTAAAATAGTTTTGTCAGTGTAATCACTTGATATTTTCTGATATTTCTGCTGTTTGAATTAAAGAGTGAAATTGCCCCCAACAGTTCCTTGCCCCTCCCTCCACTCCATAGTACATTTGAAAATGTATAGAGAAATGTTGGTTTGTCACAACTAGGAATTTGCTACTTATATCAAATGACTAGAGACAAGGGATGCTGCTTACCATCCTAGAAACAGGAGACAAATCCAAAATTTCTGTAGTGCCACTGTTAAAAACAAAAAAATTAGTTAAAGCAAGGTCTCATATTTCATGTGTTATGTAATAATAGTACTGTTATATATAATACACTAAAAGTTTATGCTTTTCAAATTCTATTAAAATTTAATGACCTTATTTTAATCAACTTAAAATGTATTTATTTTTATATATTAAAAAATATTTTAACTTTTAATATAAATTCATTATTATATTTAATATGATTATTATAGATATATTATTTTTAATAGACTTTATAGAGCAGTTTTAGCTTCACAGCAAAATTGAATAGAAGGTACAGAGATTTCCCATGCCGCCCCTGGCCCTGCATACATGCAACCTCCCCATCAATATTCCTCACCAGAGTAGTACATTTGCTACAATTGATAAACTTACATGGATACATCATTATCAACCAAAGTCCACAGTTTACATTAAGGTTCACTCTTGGGTGTACATTTCATGGATTTAGACAAATATATAATGAACATGAAGTCATCATTATACCAACATACAACATAGTTTCACCACCTTAAAAATCCTCTATAATCCATCTACTCATTTCTTTGTTCCCCTTACCAGTGATGTTTTTACTGTTTTCATAGTTCTGACTTTTCTAAATATCATGTAGTTAGAATCACATAGTATACAGCGTTTTCAGACTGTCTTCTTCCACTTAGTATGTAATAGACGTTTAAGTTTCCTCTATGTTTTTTCATGGCTTGATAGTTCATTTCTTTTTAGCACTGAATAATTTTCATTATCTGGATGTACTTGTTATATATTTTATTTTATAAATTATGTTTTCATTTACTCATATCCACTTAATTTGATTACATTTTGGATTCTAATAGATGTTGAAAAATACTGAAATAAAATTTAATTTCAAAAAATGCTTAAATTTATATTTTATGGCTTTATCTTACTATATTTTTTCCTTACTATATATATATTTTTTTTTTAATTTTTTTTTTTTTTTGAGACAGAGTTTCACCCTTGTTACCCAGGCTGGAGTGCAATGGCGCGATCTCAGCTCACCGCAACCTCCGCCTCCTGGGTTCAGGCAATTCTCCTGCCTCAGCCTCCTGAGTAGCTGGGTTTACAGGCACGTGCCACCATGCCCAGCTAATTTTTTGTATTTTTAGTAGAGACGTGGTTTCACCATGTTGACCAGGATGGTCTCAATTTCTTGACCTCGTGATCCACCCACCTCGGCTTCCCAAAGTGCTGAGATGACAGGCGTGAGCCACCGCGCCCGGCCTTTCCTTACTATATTTTAAAGAGTCAATTTTTTATTGGACCTTAGGCTTTATAGATTATAACTCTAACTCTATGGTTATGAAACAATTTTATAATCTCAAGACATTTATAATTCATTAAGATTGTTATTCTTTTAGTTTTGAAATATAAATCTCTATTTTTATAGAGGAAAAGGGAGTTACAGAGATAACTTGCAATGGGCATCAGAAATTTAAATTCTAGATGAGTTTTTCTCCTCCAGTATTCCAAGTAACTAATCATTTAATATTTATCCTCTTAAACCACACACTGTTGCATATAACAAAAATGAAATAAAATGATTATACTAATTTTCAAACTCAAGTATTTTAAAATCTATGGACTTTGACCAAAACCTAATGGGCCAATAGACTCAGATTCTACCAAATCAACTTAAAATTTCAACTAATCTTTTCTTTTCATTGGCTTACTTCTATTTTATTTGTTGCTATATTTTTATTTAATTCTTTGAAGGCAAACAGTCGTTTTTTATCTTTTTCATGCAAGAAAGATGAGCGGAAGAAACCTCAGTATAAGTTAAATCAGAACACTGCTTTACACATCTTAAGCATGACAAGATACTTGTTTTACTGCTTTTAAGAGGAGTCAATTCTATATTACATGTAGTAATAATCAATGGCCAATTCGACATAGCAAAAAATTACAAAATTAATTTGTTTTTGAGTTTGAAATACATTATCTGATTTTTTAACTAAATATTCATTATTTAATATTTAATCATGGGCCAGGCACGGTGACCTGTGTCTGTAATCCTAGCACTTTGGGAGGCCAAGGCAAGCGGATCACTTGAGTCCAGGAGTTTGAGACCTGCCTGGCCAACAGAGTAAAACCCTGTCTCTACTGAAAATACAAAAATTAGCAAGATATGGTGGTTCACACCTGTAATTCCAGCTACTTCAGGGGCTGAGGCACAAGAATTGCTTGAACTTGGGAGGCAGAGGTTGCAATAAGCTAAGGAGATCACACCACTGCACTCCAGCCTGGGTGACAGAGTGAGATTCTGTCTCAAAAAAATATATATTTAATTATGCTTTTCATGACCAATAATATATTTGCATTCCATGAGCATTATTTCAGCTGTCCCTTAGAGCTCTGCATATAATGGGTGATCTCAGGGATCAATTTATAAAAATCTATGTTTCTCATGGGTGAACAAATATAGAAAAACCTCAAACATTTTGAAGAAATGTTATTTGACATTTCAATAGAAAATTCTATTTCTGGCCAGGAATGGTGCTCACCCCATAAGCCCACCTACTTGGGGGGCTGAGGCACAAGAACTGCATGAACCACGCAGGCAGTTTGCAGTGAGCTCAGATTGTGTCACTGCTCTCGCCTGGGCAACAGAGTAAGACACTGTCTCAAAAAAAAAAAGAGAGAGAAAACTCTGGTTCTGTCACTCAAATGCTCTCATTCATTTGTTGCCCAGTTCTTATTTTTAAAAGGCCTATGGCCCTGCTGGCATCACCATCATGTCACTTGATACACTCAGCTGAAATTTTTGCCTTACTTCCCTATCTTTCCTACTTATCTGTAGGCAAGTAAGTCTAGGACCATTACTAACTATACTTAGCATCCATGTTCTAAGCACAGGACCTAACATATACTAGATACTCAGAAAATATTTGACAAAGGAAGGACTGGAATGGAGAAAGAGTGAGAGAAAGGAAGGGAAACAGGGAGGAAACCTGGGCAGTAATTTTAAAGAGAGCAACCCATGTTCCCAGTGTGCAGTTCTGGATCCAGAGAAAACGGAGGAGATTTCATTCACAAATCATTATTTTTCTCTGTGCTAACTTGTCTGGGCTACCTGAAGGACAGGTGAGTCACCTGTCTCTATTTTGCTTAACTCAGAATATACTCAGGGCAGAAAAGCATTAGACGTTGCTTGAAAATATTGTAAGGCAAATTAAAAGCCTGCAGCCACCTAAGGCAAAAGGTTGTGGTTGATACATACAATAGATAGTCTAAAATCTGGGAAGAACAGCAGAGGAAACTTTCCTTGGGAAATTAGAGCACTCAACAGCACTCATGTGTACCTGGAAATTTAGAAAGCTACATGCTTGTCAAAACAGGATAAATGCTTAGAAGAGATCTGAGAAGACCATAAGCTTTCAACTTTGGCTAATCTCTGGGAGTGAAGGCTAAGATGAAGTTGTAAAGAGCCTGGCAAAGTATTGAAGGAGCAGATCTGCATAGAGCCAATCCAAAGATGTTTTTTGTTGTGTTTGTTTTGTTCTTAGCTCCTGGCAATCAAGGAAATCTTTGTCAAACCACAAGCTGAACACAAGCAAATGAACAAACATTACAGTGATTACACATGACAAAGAATATAGTCTTTGCAGAAAAAGAAGTTTGGGAAAGTTATTAAACAGATGACTGCAGTCTTGCATAATAAAGAACAGCAAGCCCTGGGGAAAGGGGAGAACCCAATATCCAGGGTTACCACATTATAATATTAAAATGTTGGAGGCATCCCAAGATGGCCGAATAAGAGGCAGCTCCAGAAAGCAGCTCCCAGAGAAAGAGATGCAAAAGCTGGGTGGTCTCCACAATTCCAAATAAAGTACCGGGTTCATTTTGTGGGTCTGGTTGGACAGTGGGTATAAACCAAATAGGGCAAGTTGAGGCAAGATGGGGCACTGCCCCACCCAGGAGGTGCATACAACCAACCAGAGGACCAGGGGATCTCCCCCTCTGGGACTTTGGTTCAGATACAGTGCTCCACCCAGCCCCTCTACAACCCACAGAACAGGAGACCTTCACTAGGCTGAAAAGCCTCAGTGAGCTGCCTGAAAAGGGCAGAACAGCAATTTCATCCAGCACCCAGGCTGCAGCATAGATCTAGGCAGAAGCATTGGCTGACGCAAAAGCCAGAAAACCGGCTGGATGGAGCTACCTGGCCCCCCAGAAAGAAGGGGAACTGAAAGCAGGGAAACATACTGTACGGTAGGATGGGGGGATTGGGGGGAAGGGCAGCCACCATTGCAAAAGTGCCTAATTTTCCTGAGTAAATAAAAGACGCAGCAGCTCCACTGAATCTATGGCAGCTCAGCAGTGCCTCTGCAGGCAGACAAAGGAAAGGCCACCTCTCCAAGCCCCTACCTGAGATCAAAACTATATAAATCCAATAAGATGGGAAGAAACCAGTGCAAAGAGAATGAAACCATCAAAAACCAGAATGTCTCTCCCCCACCACAAGATTACAACTCCTCACCATCAAGGGAACAAAGCTGGACAGAGAACGAATTGATACAAGCAGCTTCAGAAGGTGGGTAATAACAAACTTCTCTGAGTTAAAGGAACATGTTCTAATCCAATGCAAAGAAAACTAAAAACCTTGAAAAAAGGTTAGACAAAATGCTAACTAGAATAACTATCTTAGAGAAGAACACAAACGACATGATGGAGCTGAAAAACACAGCACAAGAACTTCGTGAAGCATATGCAAATTTCAATAGCTGAATAAATCAAGCAGAAGAAAGGATTTAAGAGATTGAAGATCAACTCAATGAAATAAAACTAGAAGGCAAGAAAAGAGAACAAAGTGTGAAAAGAAATGAACAAAAACTTCAAGAAATATGGGATTATGTGAAAAGACCTAATCTATGCTTGATTGGTGTATCAGAAGTTGACAGAGAGAATGAATCCAAGCTGGAAAACACTCTTCAGGATATTATCCAGGAGAACTTCCCCAACCTAGCAAGACAGACCAACATTCAAATACAGGAAATACAGAGGACAACACAAAGATATTCCTCAAGAATAGCAACCCCGAGGCACATAATTATCAGATTCACCAGGTTTGAAATGAAGGAAAAAATACTAAGGGCAGCCAGAGAGAAAGGTCAGGTCACCCACAAAGGGAAGCAATCAGACTCACAGCGAATCTCTCAGCAGAAACCCTAAAAGCCAGAAGAGAGTGGAAGCCAATATTCAACATCCTTAAAAAAAGAACTTTCAACCCAGAATTTCATTTCCAAACTAAGCTTCATAAGTGATTGAGAAATAAAATCCTTTATGGACAAGCAATTGCTGAGAGATCTTGTCACTACCAGACCTGCTCTACAAGAGCTCCTGAAGGAAGCACTAAACACAGAAAGGAAAAACTAGTACCAGTCACTGCAAAAAAGAACCAAATGGTAAAGACCAATGACACAATGAAGAAATTACGCCAACCAAAGGGCAAACCAACCAACCAGTAATAAAATGGCAGGATCAAATTCACACATAACAATATTAACATTAGATGTAAATGGACTTAAATGCCCCAATCAAAAGACACAGAATGGCAAACTGGATACAAAGCCAAAAACCATTGGTGTGCTGTATTCAGAAGACCCATCTCACATGCAAAGACACACACAGACTCAAAATAAAGGGATGGAAGAAGATTTACCAAGCAAATGGAGAGCAAAAAAAAAGCAGGGGTGGCAATTCTAGGCTCTGACAGAACAGATTTTAAATAACAAAAATCAAAAGAGACAAAGAAGGGTATTACATAATGGTAAAAGGATCAATACAACAAGAAGAGCTAACTATTCTAAATATATATGCACCCAATACAGGAGTACCCAGATACATAAAGCAAATCCTTAACAACCTACAAAGAGACTTAGAATCCCACACAATAATAGTGGGAGACTTTAACACTCTACTGTCAATATTAGACAGATCAACAAGACAGAAAATGAACAAGGAAATCCACAACTTGAACACAGATCTGGACCAAGAGAACTTAATAGACGTTTACAGAACTCTCAACCTGAAATCCACAGAATATACATTATTTTCAGCACCACATCACACGTACTCTAAAACTGACCATATGATTGGAAGTAAATCACTCCTCAGCAAATGCAAAAGAATGGAAATCATAACAGTCTCTCGAAGTGCAATCAAAGTAGAACTCAAGATTAAGAAACTAACTCAAAACCATACAACTTCATGGACAATGAACAACTGGCTCCTGAATGTTGACTGTATAAACAATAAAATGAAGGAAGAAATAAAGATGTTCTTCAAAACCAATGAGAACAAAGACACAACATACCAGAATTTCTGGAACACATTTAAAGCAGTGTCTAGAGGGAAATTTATAGCAATAAATGCCCACATGAAGAGCAAGGAAAGGTCTAAAATCGACACCCTATCATCAGATTGAAAGAGTCAGAGGAGCAAGATCAAAAAAAACTCAAAAACTAGCAGAAAACAAGAAATAACTAAGATCAGAGCAGAACTGAAGGAGATAGAACACAAAAGAACCTTCAAAAAAATCAACAAATCCAGGAGCTGGTTTTTTGAAAAGATCAAGAAAATAGATAAACCACTAGCCAGACTAATAAAAAAGAAAAGAGAGAATAATCAAATAGATGCAATAAAAAATGATAAAGGGGACATCAGCACCGATTCCACAGAAATTCAAACCATCATCAGAGATTACTACAAACAACTCTATGCACACAAACCAGTAAATCTGGAAGAAATGGATAAATTCCTGGACACTTGCACTCTTCCAAGACTAAACCAGGAAGAAGTTGAAACCCTGAATAGACCAATGACAAGGGCTAAAGGTGAGGCAGCAATTAATAGCCTACCAATTTTAAAAAGTCCAGGTCCAGACAGGTTTACAGCCAAATTCTACCAGACATACAAAGAAGAGCTGGTACCATTCCTTCTGAAACTATTCCAAACTATACAAAAAGAGAGAATCCTCCCCAACTCATTTTATGATACCAACATCATCCTAATACCAAAACTGGGCAGAGACACAACTAAAAAAGAAAACTTCAGGCCAATATCCATGTTGAACATTGATGCAAAAATCTTCAATAAAATACTGGCAAACAGAATGCAACAGCAAATCAAAAATCTTATTCATCATGATCAAGTAGACTTCATCCTGGGGATGCAAGTCTGGTTCAACATATGCAAGTTTATAAACAAAATCCACCACATAAACAGAACCAATGACAAAAACCACATGATTATCTCAATAGATGCAGAGAAGGCCTTTGACAAAATTCAATAGCCCTTTATGCTAAAAACCTCAATAAACTAGGTATTGATGGAATGTATCACAAAATAATAAAAGCTATTTACAACAAACCAACAGCCAATATCATACTGAACGGGCAAAAATTGGAAGCATTCCCTTTGAAATCTGGCACAAGACAATGATGCCCTCTCTTACCACTCCTATTCAATATAGTATTAGAAGTTCAAGCCAGAGCAATCATCCAAGAAAAAGAAATAAAGGGCACTCGGTTAGGAAAAGAGGAAGCCAAACTGTCTCTATTTGCAGATGACATGACTGTACATTTACAAGACCACGTTGTCTGAGCCCAAAATCTCCTTAAACTGATAAGCAACTTCAGCAAAGTCTCAGAATACAAAATCAATGTGCAGAAATCACAAACATTTCTATACATCAATAACAGACAAACAGAGCCAAATCAAAAGTGAATTTCCATTCACAATTGCTATAAAGAGAATAAAATACCCAGGAACACAACTAACAAAGGATATAAAGGACCTCTTCAAGAAGAACTACAAATCGCTGATCAATAAAATCAGAGAGGACACAAACAGATGGAAAAACATTCCATGCTCGTGGTTGGGAAGAATCAACATCGTGAAAATGGCCATACTGCCCAAAGTAATTTACAGATTCAATGCTATCCCCATCAATCTTCTAATGACCTTCTTCACAGAACTGGAAAAAACCAGTTCAAACTTCATATGGAACGAAAAGAGAGCCCGCATACCCAAAACAATCTTAAGCAAAAAGAACAAAGTTGAAAGCATCAGGCTACCTGATTTCAAGCTATACTACAAGGCCACAGTAATCAAACAGCATGGTACAGTTACCAAAACAGAGACATAGACCAATGGAACAGAACAGAGTCCTCAGAAGCAACACTCACATCTACATTCATCTGATCGTCTTCAAACCTGACAAAAACAAGCAATGGGGAAAGGATTCCCTGTTTAATAAATGCTGCTGGGAAAACTGGCTAGCCATGTGCAGAAAGCAGAAACTGGACCCCTTCCTGACACCTTACACTAAAATTAACTCCAGATGGATTAAAGATCTAAACATAAGACCTAACACTACAAAAACCCTAGAAGAAAACCTAGGCAAAACCATTCAGTACATAGGCATAGGCAAGGACTTCATGGCTAAAACACCAAAAACAATGGCAACAAAAGCCAAAATAGACAAATGGAATCTAATTAAACTCCAGAGCTTCTGTCCAGTAAAGGAACAATCATTAGAGTGAACTGGCAACCAACAGAATGGGAAAACATTTTTGCAATCTACCCATCTGACAAAGGGCTAATAACCAGAATCTACAAAGAACTACAACAGATTTATAAGAAAAAAAAACAAACAAGCCCATTCAAAAGTGGGCAAAGGATATGAAGAGACACTTTACCAAAGAAGACATATACGAGGCCAACAAACGTGAAAAAATGCTCATCATCACTGGTCATTAGAGAAATGCAAATCAAAACCACATTGAGATACCATCTCATGCCAGTTACAATGGCAATCATTAAAAAATATCAGGAGACAACAGATGCTAGAGAGGTCGTGGAGAAACGGGAACACTTTTACACTGTTGGTATAAGTGCAAATTAGTGCAACCATTGTGGAAGGCAGTGTGGCAATTCCTCAAGGATCTAGAAATAGAAATACCATTTGACCCAGCAATCCCATTAGTGGGTATATACCCAAAGAATTTTAAGTTGTTCTATTATAAAGACACATGCACATTTATGTTCATTGCAGCACCTGTTTATGATAGCAAAGACCTGGAACCAACCCAAATGTCTATCAACAATAGGCTGGATAAAGAAAATGTGGCACATATACACCATGGAATACTACACAGCCATAAAAAACGATGAGTTTGTGTCCTTCGTAGGGACGTGGATGAATCTGGAAACCATCATTCTTAGCAAACTGACAGAAGAACAGAAAACCAAACACCACATGTTCTCACTCATAAGTGGGTGTTGAACAGTCAGAACACATGGACACAGAAAGGGGAGTATTACACACTGCAGTCAGTTGAGGGGGGTGCTAGAGAGGGACAGCAGTGGGTGGGGAGGGTGGGGAGGGATAATGTGGGGAGAAATACCAGATATAGGTGATGGGGGGATAAAGGCCGCAAACCACCTTGCCATGTGTGTACCTTTGCAATGATTCTACATGATCTGCACATGTACTCCAGAACCTAAAGTACAATTAAAAAAAAAATAAACAAAATGTCAAGTTTTTAATAAAAACTCAAAGTATATAAAGAAACAGGAAAGTGTAGCCCATTCAAAGGAAAAAAATAATAATTGAGACAAACTGTTCTTGAGGAAACCCAGACATTGGTCTTACTAGAAAAAAATTTAAATCAATTCTCTTAAATATATTCAAAATGCTAACAGAAACTATGGACAAAGAACTAAAAGAAACAAGAGAAAATATGTATGAACAAAATAAGAATATCAATAAAGAGATTTTTTAAAAGGAAACCAAACAAAAATTCCAAAGCTGAAAAATATAGCTGAATGATGAATTTACTAAGGAGTTCAATAGCATATTTGAGCAGGCAGAAGGAAGAATCAGCAAACTTGAAGAGAAGACAATTGAAACAGTATAGTCTGAGGAGCATAAAGAAAAAGAAATAAAGAAAAGTGAACAGAGTCTAAGAAACCTGTGAGACACCATAAAGTGGACCAATATACACTTGATGGTCCACATCAAATCAACCAGTATAGAAATCTCAGAAAGAGAAGAAAGAGACAGGGCAGAAAGTGTATTTGAAAACTAATGGCCAAAAACATCCCAAATTTAATGAAAAATATAAATTTAGACAAAGGAGAATCTTGAAAGCATCAAGAAAGAAGGGACTCATCACAAGCAAGTGATCATGGAAGTGAAAATAAGATTAACAGATTATTTCTCGTCAAAAATTATGTAGGATAGAAGGCAAGGGGATGACATGTTTAAGGTACTGAAAGAAAAAAACTGTCAACCTAGAATTTTATATTTGGCAAAACTATCTTCCATAAACGAAAGAAAATTCAAGACATTACTAGATAAACCGAAGCTGATTAAGTTTGTTATTAGTAGACCTGCTCTGCAAGAAATGCTAAAGGGAGTCGTTGAGTTTGAAATGAAAGGACACTAGGCAGTAGCTTAAAGCTGAATGGAGAAAAAAAGATCTCCAGTAAAGATAACTACATGGTTAAATACAAAAGCCAGTATTATATTTTTGCTTTGTAATTCCACTTTTTAAATTTCCTATATCATTTAAAAGACAAATTCATTTAAAAGAATTCTAAAACTGTTATTGAGTATACATTGTATAAAGATATTATTTGTGACAACAACATAAATGGAGTAAAGGAGCTATATAGGAGCAAAGCTTCTGTATGCTACTAAGTTGTTATGAGTTCAAGCTAGATTATCATACATTTAGTATGTTAACCTTAATCCCTACGATAACCACTGAGAAATGTCTGAAATATATATGCAAACAGAAATGAGAAGGTAATCAAAATAGAACAGCATAGAAAATCCACTAAACACACAATCAGGCAGTAATGGTAGGATATTAGGGACAAAATTGGTATAAGATACACAGAAAACAAACAGCAACACTGCAGAAATTAAATTCTTCACTATAGTAATTACTTAAATGTAAATGAATTAAACTCTCCCCTTAAAAGGCAGAGATTGATAGAATCGATTAAAAACATGATCCAATTTATGCTGCCTAGAAGAGACTCACTTCTGATTCAACAACAGAAATAAGTTAAAGAGAAGAGGAGGGGAATTTTTTTTTCATGCCAAGAGTAACCAAAAGAGAACAAAGATAACTATACTAATGTCAGACAAAATAGACTGTAAGTCAAAAGCTGTCTAAGAGACAAATAAGGACATCATATATTGATTAAAAGAGTCAATTAACTTGGAACCCACATTGCTAATGGAAATCTCAAATTGTTCAGCTGCTATGGAAAACAGTTGATAGATCCTCAAAAATTTAAACATAAAGTTATCTATCATATGACCCTGAAATTTCACTCCTAGATATGTACCTCCCCAAATTGAAAGCAGGCACTCAAACAAATACATGTACACTCACATTTACAGCAAAACTTACCCCAATAGCCAAAAGATAGAAATAGCCCTAACACCTACTAATGAATGAATGGTTAAGCTAATTGGATAAACTAATGGATAAAACTAACTCTTTTTATGACAAAATAATATTCCTTTATTTTAATATTCCTTCATTTGTAAATATACATACAAAGGGATATTATTCAGATATAAAAAAAATGAAGCATTGATGCATGCTACAGCATGAATGAACCACCAAAATAATATGCTACATGAAAGAAGCCAAACACAAACAATCAAACATTGTATTATTTCATTTATATGAAATATCTAGAACAGATAAATCCATAGAGACTGAATACATACTGGTCATTTCCAAAAGTTGTGGGAAGAGGAGAGGGAAAGAAAATGTTTAATGGATACAAATACCTTGGAATAATGAAAATATTTTAGAACAAAATATAGATAGTGGTTGCAAGACATTGTGAATGTACAAAATACCGCTGAATTGTTGTCTACTTTAAAATGGTTAATTTTATATTATGTTAATTTCATCTAAATAAATTATCATTTAATATAATGCATATGGTAGTATCATAGGTGATCCCTTTAAAACCCTGTGTCTGCCTTTCTTTGCTTCCCATATAAGTCTTTTATGAATCTGTATAACTTTTACATCCATAGATATTAGTAACCAAAAATTATGTTGTAAAGCTATATTTTAAAACTGTTTTTCCAAAACAAATGCGGAAATAAACAACTATTGAAGAAAGTTGACACTACTGCAACTATTGCATAATAGGTCAAAATAATAGTCACAATATAATAATAATAACCAAGCGAAAACTCCAGCATTACAAACTGCTATAATGATTATACAGGTCTTCCTCAATCCTTCTTATATTAATCTTTAAAAAAAACTTTTTAAGTAAAGGAATCCAGGGCAAGATATTTAGAAAGTGTTTTGGTTGCTGCAGTGGATACTTGACCTAGGAGGGGAGAAGGAATTTCCCCTTGCAGATGTCACCATAGCCGCTGAGTATCTTGTTCTTGCCCCTCTGTTAGCCACTCTCAGCTTGATAAACAAGAACAGAAACAAAGCAAAGATGGGACAAGGGGATACTCCAGAGTGAGTTCTTGTTACTCAGAAGTCATTGCAGTTAATTTTTTAAATATCCACAGCCCTTTGGTCCAGGCCTTGTTATATAATTAACCTCACTTGAGCTTCTAAAATTGGTGACAAAGGGAGGACCAGTATTATTATACTATCGTGAGGCTGGGTACACTGGGACTGAGAGGCGTGGCAGGACTTCCCCGCCAGTAACGAGTTGAGGATGAGGTCTGTTCCTCCACTAGGGCATACTGGAGTTGCCCACACACTCATAGATCTGACCCAATAGAGTAATTTCTCCCTTCTTAGTTAAAGGTAAACATAAAAAAAGATATGTTTATCCTCTTCTGTCTGACTTAACAAAGATTCCTATAGGATCATTTGAGCCGAGACAATCAATACCCATTTTATTTTTCCTTTTTGAGATTTCTTAATTTTGTGAGCTGCCTTTGGTGGAGGAATTGGGGGTTGGATGGGGATTAAGGCACAAGCAGGAGAGCCTTTTTGATATTCCTTTCTCTCCTGCTTGCTGGGCTGGCAGACTCTGACTGATTGGACCTGCCAGCATACTTCAGCTAGCACCCCAGCAAACATATGGTGTCAGGGTCAATATTTACTTTCATTTAATGCGTGCAGTGCTTCATCTATTTATTTATTTATTCAGCAGGCAATTAGACTTCACAGAGCAAAATCCCTTTGTTCTCTTCATGGGTTACTGAATATCAGAGCTAAAGAAAACAGCTTTCAGACAAGACTATCCTACCCTTATCACCCCACTGTTTGCCTACAGTTGCTTCTCTTATGAAAGGAAAAAGAAACATACATATATAAACACACATATAAATATTGATAATATATAGTTATTATCATATGTAATATATGTTTACCTTTGTCCATTGGTATTCATGGGAGATTTCAAAACTCCCACGGATACCAAAATCTGTCAGTGCTCAAGTCCCCTTACATAAAATGGTGTAGTGTCTGCATATAATCTGTGCACATCCTCCTATACACTTCAAGTCATCTCTAGATTCCTTACACCTATTACAGTATAAATGCTATGTAAGTAGTTGTTACACTATATTGTTTCAGCAAAGTGACAAAAAAAGAAGTTTTTTCATGTTCAGTGTAGATACAAGTTTTTTTGTTTTTGAGATGGAGTCTCACTCTGTCACCCCGGCTGCAGTGCAGTGGCACGATCTCAGCTCACTGCAACCTCCACCTCCCAGATTCCAGCGATTCTCCCACCTCAGCCTACCAAGTAGCTGGGTTTATAGGCATATGCCACCACACCTGGCTAATTTTTGTGTTTTTGCAGGGATGGGGTTTCACCATGTTGGCAAGGCTGGTCTTCAACTCCTGACTTCAGGTGATCTGCCCACCTCGGCCTCCCAAAGTACTGGTATTATAGGCATGAGCCACTGCACTTAGCCTGCAAGTTTTCTTTTTGTTTTTGTTTGTTTGTTTGTTTGTTTGTTTTTTGAGACAGAGTCTCGCTCTGTTACTAAGGCTGGGGTGCAGTGGCATGATCTCAGCTCACTGCAATCTCCGCCTCCCAGATTCAAGCAATTCTCTGCCTCAGATTCCTGAGTAGCTGGGATTACAGGTGCCCACCATCATGCCTAGCTAATTTTTATATTTTTAGTAGAGACAGGGTTTAACCATTTTGGCCAGGATGGTCTTGAACTCCTGACCTTGTGATCCACCTGCCTCAGCCTCCCAAAGTGTTGGGATTTCAGGCATGAGCCATCGCACTTGGCCCCGGCCTGCAAGTTTTTTCAAAAATGTTTTTTGAACTGAGATTGGTTGAATCCATGGATGTGAAACCCACAGTTACAAAGAGACAACTGTCTTCGAGAATACATGGTTAAAAATACATCATACATATTATTTAGAAAACATCATATAGCATTCTTTTTAATTTGGGCATACATCATATCAATGTGATTTTTTTATGCCTTTTGGGTGGCTTTTTTGTAAGTAGGAAAAATTATTCAGGAGCTTTGCTAAAAATGAAAACTCCAGGTCTTTCTTGAGTTAATTCTCTTATAAATCTTATTATTCTGTTCTCAAAACTGATGCATTTTAACAATAACTTTTTTCTTTTGTTTTTCCTTTAGTCTATCTTAAGCTAAACAATAACTTTTAAGGAAGCCTTGATTAATGTATTAAATTAATATACAAAACAATAAAAATACCTTTAAATATTTTAAGCAGCATTTATACATTTTATTTCTATCACTTTCTGGTTGTCTTGGTCTGTTTGTGTTGCTATAAAGGAAGACCTGAGGCTGAGGAATTTATAAAGAAAAGAGGTTTATTTGGCTCACGGTTCTGCAGGCTGTACAAGAAGCGTGGCACCAAGTTCTGCTTCTGGTGAAGGCTTCAGACTGCTTCCACTCATGGCACATGGTAAAGGCGAGCCAGCAGGTAGAGATCACATAGCAAGAAAGAAAGAGAAGGGAAGTGCCACATTTACTAACAACCAGTTCTTCAGGGAACTAACAGAGCTAGAACTCACTGATTACAGTGAGGATTGCACCAAGCCATTCAGGAGGGATCTGCCCACATGATCCAAACACCTCCCATTAAGCCCCACCTCCAACACTGGGGATCAAATTTTAACTTGAGACTTGATGTATCCAGACAAACCATATCCAAATCATAGCGCTAGCCCGGGGACTTGGGCCAGTTAACCTCTCTGATCTTATCTCAATGATTAAACAGGAATACTCATTCCTCTTGCTAGGTTGTTGTGAGAATTAGAATAAAAATATACAGAGCACTTAGAATACTACTTGACACTAAACAATAAATAATTGCTGCCATTATAGTATTGTTATAGCTATTGACCACCAAAGAATTTGTTTTGGTATGTGACATAAATGAGGTACAGAGAAGAAGAGTGCCTTGCAGGCCAGAGCCTAGTCTCTCTGAGACCTGTCATAAACTTGTGAATTCAAAATCTGCTTTCGCCTGTAGACACAGCTTCTCATCCACCCAGTGAGAACACACAGAAAGTCCTTCCCCCTTTTCCATGGTTCATGCTGAATGAAATCAACAGATGTCTGCTGAGCTCCCACTATGCACCAAACCTCTAAAGAGGTTTGTAGAGAACACGGTAAGGAGGAAGACCGGTCTTTGCCCTTCAGAAGCTCTGCTGCAGGGAGAAGAGCCCCTTGTACCCAACACACATAGCGCAGACATGGATGAGGGCCTTCACTGGCCCCAGTGGACCTGGGAACACACACAGGGGTGAGAGAGACAATCAGGGAAATTAGATGAGTAATTCGTCTTCCCAGGTTACGTTTGGGCAGTAGAAAACCTAGAGCAGCTAAAGTATGAAATATTAAGACCATGGACTAAGCTAGAGGGCCCTTAATGTGTGGCATTTGCATGTTTGGGTAACACAGATTGGTGTAACTGAATCAGAGTCCTCAAGTACAGCTAGATTCTGCTGCTCCATATGACAACTTCTATGTAGGGCAGGAATGGGATTGTTACAGAACCTGAATTTCTGCTCTACTCTACCCATTTGTATGTAGATTATTTCATTGGATTTTCATAACCAAACATGGTGCTTGGGGCTTTTTCCTGCCAAGCCAAGTTGATACAGTTTAGCTAGATGTTTGCCTGTGTTGAATGATTTGACGGGCTTTGAAGGCAGCCTTCTGAAAGCTCTTCATCTCCCAGAAATGTCACTGTCACTAATATATTCCTTTGGGTTAACAACTGACTCCAGGAACTTCACATGTTAAGCTGACTGTCATGTGTAAATTTTATTATGATCTAGTTAATTATCATCATAATAATTACAGAAAGTACAGAAAAACAACTACTTACTGAGCACCTATTATATACAGGAGCAAGGCTAGTGGCTTTGGCACAATAATGGATAGGACAATCCCTGTCCTACAGTGGTTCACAGCTTAATGCCTGGAAGGAGGAAACTATTGAAATCCTCAGCACTGCTGGAGGGAAGCAGGTTTGCTAAGGCCCTGTGGTAGAGCCTTGGGTGATCCAAGGTAGCATGAGGGTCCCAGTACTTAGTGACCAAAAAGGTAAGGAAGTGCTTAATTGAATTTTAGCTATTTTACTATCTGATCTGGAGTAGCCTTGTTTTCTAGACTTCTCAAGTCCCTTCTCACCTTGGCCATTTAAAACATCAGCATTATACTATCCCAGTCTGGAGTGCTCATTTAGGTATCCTGTTGATTTTTGCCTCTGGAGTATCTTAACACCATCCACTCCTCTCAGGCCTGTGGCTACAATGTTGGGCTCCTCTCTCCCTGCCTCCAGCCTTGTGGCTACCCACCACTCACCCTATACTGCAGCCAGCGTGTCCTTCCGAAACACCAAATCTGATCTTCATCACCTTCTCTGATTCTGATCACCCCACTCCCCAAGTAAAACCCTGCCACACAGCTGCATATCCTAGTTCCCCAGTACCTACAGAGTTCTGACTTGGTATACTTTCCCAATAAGCCCACACACACCTGTAAGTCCTAGCCAAAATGAACCACAAGCCCAAAGAGAATATATGTACTTTTATTTTTAGTAATTACCACCAGATTTCTTTTTCCAAAGCTGTGACAACTATTTCTCCCCTTTCTCACTAACCCTTTTAAATTATGCTAACCTGATGTGCGCTCTTATTATTGAAATGAGCATTTTCCACTGACCTCTAGGGAGGCTGAGCATATTTTTACCTGTTGATTGAAAATTAGGATTTCTCCTTTATAAAATGCCGGTCCATAATCCCTGCTTAATTTTCTATCAGAGCATTTTCCCCTTTTTATTCATTTATAGATGATATTAACTTTTAAATTTTCTAGTAAACATAAATGGTTAAAAAATATTGAGTGCTGTATGTGCCAGGCACTGCTTTCTCCAGTCACCTGTGGGTCTTTTGATTTCATTCATGATACATTTTCCTAAATATAAATTAATAAATGCTTTAGAAATAATGGACAAATGAGTGAGTTAATGGAGTGAATGAAGTATGTAAATTTTATCTCCTCTGAAAGACTGGCTTTTTGATCAGGGGCTACGTCATTACATGATTCCTCTGTATTCTTTCGTAGTCCTTCATCTCTTTTTCCTGATCCTTCCAACTGTCATTGTATGCCTCTTGTTTGACCAGGAAGAGGCATATCAGATACACTTAATAAATGATTACAGAATGGGAAGAATGCCTTTCTCTCCTGTAAGAGTTGAGCTTTGGAAAGGGGCTTAGAAAACACACACCTGGAGGAACAGCAGGAAATGCTTCTTGTTTTGTGAATTGTATTGGGGGAGGAATTATTAGTTACCTTAAAATGGCATGTATAGCACTTAGGGACATAAAGGATCTTGGCAATGAGGCAACTAAAATTTTAGTATTATTCCTTTAATATACTGTATCCTGCTGGGAGTACTTTAAAATTCTTTCAAGCTTATTTGTGAAGCACCAACCAGTCTGCAGAACTCTAGGGAGATTCGCTGTCTGTTCCAACTTCCACAAAAAAAAGGAGCAGAATGTACAATTGGACAAAGCAGAACGGCAGAAAAATGTTAAACCAGAATCGGAGAGACTTCTCTGCAAACGCATGGATTGGACGACTTTCTTTTAATTTTAGAAGAGCCTTACTTTTAATTTATACTACTATATGACTGTTCAATTCAAGAGTAAATTATTCTCTCAAGATTCCCACCCCATTGCTCTGCTGAGGCTACTAAACAACATCAACTACTCCTTTCTTGCTTGCTCTTTCACCCTAGTTTGCTTTTAATAGTCCCCTCTCTTATATGACGCTTAAATAAAGTAAGTCCATGTGGGATACTTTGTGTGTTACTTGCAGATAAAACACTTACATGTTTCTTTTGGAATACAACACAGCTTCCTGAGGAAACAACTGAAACCACCAAGTTGTTAAAAAAGCTGATAAGCAAAATCAGGTCTCCAGAAAAAGTCTTCTTTTTTTGAACAAAGCATCTAAAGCAGCTTTACAAAGAAACACAAGAAGAAAGACCTAAGCCCAGAAATCGCGTTAGTTGGGCCCTAAATACCAGGCTATAGGCAATGGGAAAATCAAGGTTTTAATAAGAATAAAGAGCACCACCAGGTTCAGCAAACTCATCACTAATGACTACAAAAGCCATTTCCCTGAAGACAGATTCATGACATCTGGCTTAGATGACCCGCCTGTCCTCTGGCTGGAAGCAGAGGTCCAGGCAAGATGATCAAAACACTGATCCATAACTTATTCTAGCCCGAGGATAATCATTGACATCAGACTTTGGTGAGTCTTAGGCAGGATCAGTTCATTCATTCATTCATTAGTCGATGAATATTTATAAAGTACATACATTTCTAGCGATATGCTATGTCCTTGTGCAGGGCACAGGTCTCTATTTCAACTCTAGCAGGGGCAGCTAAGTCAAATGTCTACCAAAAAAAGGCAGGTAACATAAATGGGGCAGGCAAAGAGGAATCCGAGAATGTGGCAGACTGAAGACTAGAGGCTCCATCTACAAGAGGTTTCTCTTATTCCGATCCACTGATTATTTCCATAAGGGAAAGCGAGCTCAGTACCACCTCATTTTCAAAATTTTCAGAACCAAAGCCTCAAATCCCAATTTTATTATGAAATTTCTTCTTTTGAAACATTAGCAACTAATTGTGATTTTTTTGGAGACTAGGTCAGCAAAGCAAAACATTTTCATGGCCAAATTTGACTGGAGCAGCCAGTTTACAACTTCTGGCATAGAACATTACATAGTGTTGACAAACATAGGCAATGAATTTCATAAGCTGGTGCCGTTTCTCCCGCCTTCCTTCAAGTTTTGGAGATATTTGAAGTATGAAACAACTACTCATAAAATATGTTTGACACATAAAAAAACATTTTTTTAATGGTTGAGATACAATCCTGGACATCTCTCTCGACTCCATTCCCACATCACCATTTTTAGTGTCTACGATTTCGTTCTCAGTGACTAAAAACATGTTAATAGTAAACTTTCTAATCAAATGTCTTACCACTTACACATCATGGGTTCTCGTGTGTGTGTGTGTGTGCTTTCCAAGGCTGTCTCAAGATCTAGATTGCTAACCTTTTGCTTATTCTGAAATCCAGGCCTACTTGACACTGTAAATCCTCAGTAATTTTTATCCAGGGGACAGTAAGCCTTTCCTTTCTCTGGAGATTGCCACATTCTCCCTCTCTACCCCCAGGAAGTCTATCACTCTTGATCCTCAGCCCCAGCCAGAGTGTTGCATCCACCTACCACTACTCCAGACTGCCACTGTGTGCAAATTAGGAAAGGACCCTTAAGGCTGTACTAATACTTTCCGGAAAGATGTCAGAATATACAAGTCTCCCACTCCATCAAGAATGGGTCCTGTGCCCATCTCCTCCAGAGAGGCACTTTCTCTCCAATCCATCCTCAAATTCCCTTTTTTTTGGGTACCTCATAAACCATGGCTCTGAGTTTTCAACTTCCCATTTTCACAATTAATCCATCAATAAAGAAGAACCTAAACTATGTGCTCCCACCCTCATTCCCAGCCTAGATCTTGTAGAAGATTGACAGGCAAAGTTACCTGTATTGAGCTATGTGAGGGGGATTATTTGAACAAACTGAAGCAGAGAGGAATGCATACATGGTGTGTGGCAGTTTTCCAGTTACTCTTGAGTATAAGCTTTAGAAAAAAGGCTGAAAATGGTGGGTGGTGTGGGGGACAATGGCAAACTCGTTCAATCCACCCTAAGATATATTTTTGATTTGATTTTGTTTTCTCCTGCACATGGTTTTCTAAAGTTTGAATCTGAACGCTTTAGGACTTTAATCACTCCTCTCAGTTGTCACTATGCACACTTAATAAATTAAGAAATAGATTATGCTATTAAGACCAAGACCCAAAGTACCTGTGACTTCAATAAAACAGGAGTTTGTTTTTCTGTTACATAAGCATCACAGAACTGGAATAATGGGTTTGTGGTGTGAGGGACTCAGGACGCTTCTGTACTGTTACTCAACTATCTCTAAGGCATTGTGCTCATTGGAGTGGTTGAGGGTCACTCATTACCACTAACCACCAGGTATAGATTGCAGCTGCTAAGTAGTAGGGCAGGGGAAGGGGAGGGTATGTCCATTCCTCATCATGGTACAATCCAGAAGTTACACACATCATTACTGCAAATATCTTATGGGCCAGAACTGTACTTCACCTGGTTGCAGAGAAGCCTGCAAAGCATGGTGCATATTCTGAGCAGGACTCCATCACTAATATTGGAAGTGCACTAGCAGCTCTGCCAACCTTTTACCTGCTCAGCGTTTCCCGAGCATTCTCCTCAGTATTTCCTTTGGCCACACTGTTTTAGCGTCTTTGTTATGTACTCACAGTCTTCTGAATCCCAGATTACTGTCATATCTATATTCGGAAATAATTATACTGTAAAGAACAACATAAGTGACTTCTTATTGTCTATCACAGGCCTTCCCAGTACAAGTGTCCCCGGATGAATGTTGATTTATTCTCTCAGGGAACAGAAGTGACCAGTTAACTAATGCTAATAATATATAGCAGTTTTAATGTAATAAAACTATTTAAAAAACAAACAAACAAAGGAAAGCAGTGCTACCTTTTGTTTGTCCGCCAGTGACTGGCTCAGATTTGGCTTGTAACTGAACAGAACTGAGGCGGTGCTCACACTCCTCACTCGACTCAGAAAGCCAACTACAACTGCAAAATCTAGTTTTCAAAATATGCAAATTAAGGTCAAACAACCCTACATCTGAGATTTAATGGCTAATCTATTCAGACAGCTGCTTCTTAGCCATTAAATTACAAGGTGACTGAGTTCATTAAGATTTTCACACACAACTAACTCCTCAAATTGTGTCTCATACTTTCCTAAGACTTTCATGGGCAAGCCTTGTCAGATGAGCTATGGTTAGAGCAGAAAGAGCCAATCTGTCACCGTTTGTTTTCCAATAGACAAAGAGGCATTATTTTCAGGTTGATTAAAACTGGTCACTCAAGCTAAATTCCAGGATGAGGTCATGAAGATCAGTCACTGGAGTTTATTGCCAAAGGCAACTGGGAAAAAGAGTTCTGTTTTCTTTGCTGAAAGACATATTGCCAAAAATTCAAATTAAACTTGAAACTATATTACCTTTCTCCATGTTATCTCGTGCATATTAAAAATAATGTGTACGAGATAAAAGCCAAGTACAGGTCCTTAAACATTATCCTTCTGTGTGGACACTGTTTAGTATTTACACATCATTGGGTTAAATGAGTCATTGTTTATTATTTCTGCTATTCTCTTTCTCTTCTCTGAAAATGGAAACCTATTTACTTTATAAAACTACACTTACAAGCAAATATTTTGGAACATGTTTCATTCTGCTCATATAATCTATTTATAGATTAACATTCATTAACATTATCAAATTTATTGATTAACATTATCAAATATTAGAGAATTTTAATAAGTGATAACTTCACTCAAACTTTCTGATATTTAGTATAAACTACTTTATTTCCACCAAACTATCTTGCCAATGAATTAAAATTACTGTGAATTCTTAAAACAACTCTGAGTCTGGTAATATAAGCATGTTATAAGAAAATTTCACAAGCTAAAAACAGTAACAAAATGGTTCTTCTAACAACCAAGAATTCGTAATCAAAAAAGAGTTTTAGCAATTTGGGAGGCCCAAATGGGAGGAATGCCTGAGGCCAGAAGTTCAAGAGCAGCCTGGGCAACATAACAGGACTCCATCTGTACAAAAAAAAACTTTTTTTTTTTTTTTTTAAATTAGCCAGGCATGGTGGCATGTGCCTGTAGTCCCAGCTCCTTAAGAGGCTGAGATGGGAGCAGGAGGTTGAGGCTGCAGTGAGCCATGATTGTGCCACTGCACTCCAGCCTGGGTGACAGTGTGAAAGCCTATCTCCAATTGCCTTTAACATTATTTTTTTTTTAAGAGACAAGGTCTTGCTCTGTAATTCAGGCTGCTGTGCAGTGCAGTGGTACTATCAGAGCTCATAGCTCACTGCAGTCTTGAACTCCTGGCCTCAAAGGATCCTCCTGCCTCAACCTGCCAACTAGCTGGGACTACAAATACTCGCCGCCACACCCAGCTAATTTTTAAAAAATATATTTTAAGGTTTTTTAAGAGATAGGGGTCACACTATTTTGCCCAGGCTTGTCTCAAACTTCTGGCCTCAAGCAATCACAGTGCCTTAACCTCCTGAGTAGCTGGAATTACAGGTGCGAGTCAGAGCACCTGGTTCAATTTACTCCTAATGTAGCATATATAGTACAAATTAAGGAGCAAAATGAACCAGCATTGTTTGAACATAAAGATGTCATTTAATGTAAAATAATTTATTGCTAAAACCATAAATTGTTAATGTATAAGTTCTTGATTTTTTAAAAAAGTGATCAGCCTTGGACTAAACTTGTCTTTTCTAACCAGTATGACCTTGAAATTCACAGGGCAAAAAAAATGACTTTACGTCGTAATTAATAAAAACCAACTATACCTTGAATTATTGTGACTTCAAAAGGAAATAATCATGAGGCTTTTGAAAGTTCAATTGGTTCTTAGGATGTAACCAAAAAAAGCTTGAAAATTTTGAAATAGTTCTATCTGCTTGCTTTATTATATATAAGTGAGAAAAACCGTTAGTAACTGAAATATCTTTTGTATATGGTATGCTTAAAATGTCATTCAGTGTTGCACTCGGAACCCGGGCGGGGCCGGGCGACCCCAACCGCGAGCGGGACCCTTGCTCGGACGGCGGGTGGGTGCCTGCCGCGCTTACGGAGGGCGCCCGAAGAACTGAGCCACGTTTGGCGACCCCGTTAACGGACCGTTCAAGGTCGAATCCTGGCCTTTGAGAGGCAGTTAGTGGGTCCCAACGGCTGCAGGTGGGGCGGCGGGAGCGCAGGGGCCCGGGAGGCGAGCGGTTGAGAGAAGCGGTCGCGGGTTTTGGGAGTGCTCAGCCCTCTGTTGGAGATTCTGCCTCCCCTGGAACAGGTGTCTCCTTGAGCACAATCCCAAGGAAGCAGTACCTTGAAGAGAAGTTGGAGAGTCAGTTCCTAGGACAGCAGAGAGATGGTCACCGCAGCTCTGATCTTTGCCATCACAGTTGCTACAATGGGCTCTTTCCAATTTGGCTACAACACTGGGGTCATCAATGCTCCTGAGATGATCATAAAGGAGTTTGTCAATAACACTTTGAAGAACAAGAAAAATGCCCCTCCTTCTGAGATGTTGCTCACGTCCCTCTGGTCCTTGTCAGTGGCCATATTCTCCGTTGGTGGTATGATTGGCTCCTTTTCCGTCGGACTCTTTGTCAATCGCTTTGGCAGGCGCAATTCAATGCTGATCGTCAACCTGCTGGCTATTGCTGGTGGCTGCCTTATGGGACTGTGTAAAATAGCTGAGTCGGTTGAAATGCTGATCCTGGGCCGCTTGGTTATTGGCCTCTTCTGCGGACTGTGCACAGGTTTTGTGCCCATGTACATTGGAGAGATCTCACCTACTGCCCTGCGGGGTGCCTTTGGCACTCTCAACCAGCTGGGCATCGTTGTTGGAATTCTGGTGGCCCAGATCTTTGGTCTGGAATTCATCCTTGGGTCTGAAGAGCTGTGGCCAGTGCTACTGGGCTTTACCGTTCTTCCTGCTATCCTGCAAAGTGCAGCCCTTCCATTTTGCCCTGAAAGTCCCAGATTTTTGCTCATTAACAGAAAAGAAGAGGAGAATGCTACACGGATCCTCCAGCAGATGTGGGGCACCCAGGATGTATCCCAAGATATCCAGGAGATGAAAGATGAGAGTGCAAGGCTGTCACAGGAAAAGCAAGTCACCGTGCTGGAGCTCTTTAGAGTATCCAGCTACCGACAGCCTATCATCATTTCCATCGTGCTCCAGCTCTCTCAGCAGCTCTCTGGAATCAATGCTGTGTTCTATTACTCAACAGGAATCTTCAAGGATGCAGGTGTTCAAGAACCCATCTATGCCACCATTGGCGCAGGTGTGGTTAATACTATCTTCACTGTAGTTTCCCTATTTCTGGTGGAAAGGGCAGGAAGAAGGACTCTGCATATGATAGGCCTTGGAGGGATGGCTTTTTGTTCCCTACTCATGACTGTTTCTTTGTTATTAAAGGATGACTATGATGGAATGAGCTTTGTCTCTATTGGGGCTATCTTGGTCTTTGTGGCCTTCTTTGAAATTGGACCAGGCCCCATTCCCTGGTTTATTGTGGCTGAACTCTTCAGCCAGGGCCCCCGCCCAGCTGCGATGGCAGTGGCCGGCTGCTCCAACTGGACCTCCAACTTCCTAGTCGGATTGCTCTTCCCCTCTGCTGCTTACTATTTAGGACCCTATGTTTTTATTATCTTCACTGGCTTCCTTGTTACCTTCCTGATCTTTACCTTCTTCAGAGTCCCTGAGACCCGTGGCAGGACTTTTGAGGATATCACGAGGGCCTTTGAAGGGCAGGCACATGGTGCAGATCAATCTGGGAAGGAAGGCGTCATGGAGATGAACAGCATCAAGCCTGAGAAGGCCACCACCAGTGTCTAAGTCATGCCTCCTTCCACCTCCCTCCCGGCATGGGAAAGCCACCTCTCCCTGAACATCGGAGAGACCTCATCGGGATGAACCCAGGACGGCTTCTGAATGCTGCTACATGATTCCTTTCTTATCCCATGCACTCCATGAGCACCCCAAGGCTGGGGTTTGTTAGATTTTTAATGGCTTTTAAAATATTTTGTTTCCTGGACATTCTCTTCTGCTTAGGAGAGACCAAGTGAACCTACCTTCATTTCAGGAGGGACTGGCCACTTGGCATGTGACAACTTTGCCAGCTTTTCCTCCCTTGGGTTCTAATATTGCCTCACTAGGGGATATAGGAGAGAAAAAGTAAGGTGCATTTCCCCCAGACTCAGACTCATCAGGAAGCAGATGAGTGTGGAAGGCAGAGGGGGTTTATGTAAGAGCACCTTCACTTCTGCACAGCTCTACATGGCAAGTCAACTTGAGTTTTATTTTTGTCCTCTGGTTTCATAACATAAATATTTATTTTTTAAGTGTAATTTTGCCAAATAATAAAAACAGAAGGAAATTGTGGTTAGAGGGAGGAGTTTAAAGAGAGGTTATAGAGTAGAAGATTTGATACTGGAGAGCTTAAGGTGCAATAAGCAGCTGGGGAGAAATGCAGTTCATTGTCGGAGGGTAGATGATGTGGTGCCTGAGGTCTGCACGGGACCTCTTAACAATTTCTGTCCCTCAGATGGAAACTCTTGAGTTCAATTTCTCATAAAAGTTGTATGCCTGTGTATTAAAGCTCCTGATTACCTTGGAACTTTCTTCTTTAATAGTTTACATGTAGTAGTACTTGAAATCTAGGATTATTAACTAATATGGGCATTGCAGTTAATGGCGGTTGATGGGTTCTAATTTTGGATGGCATCCAGGGAAGGGAAAGTTATTTCTGGAAAGCCTGTTCCCCTCTCTGGACCAAACAACTCCTCCTTGTTTGGACTCCACCACCTATCCAGTGGGAGAGCCATCCAAATGAGAAACCTACAGTAAGTGGTTCTTGGTAGACATTCATGATTTCTCCACTTTGTTCTTTAGGATATTTTAGGTGTTGGTTTTTGTTTTATTTTAACTCATACCTTTAAAGGAATTCCCCAAAGAATGTTTATAGCTAACTTGGAATGTGTAACCTCAGCTCTGGGAGAGGATTTTTTCTGAACGACTATTATCTGAAGTGTGTTGTTGCTTTAGGGTCACGGCCTGCTTGTGTGTGTCTGTTACGTCACTGTGGTCCTGTGCCAAGTGCCATTATGGGACTTGAATCTTTCCAGGAGACCATGTTTGAGATAGTAGGAGTCACTGTGCAGTGTAGCCCACACTGAGAGGATGAATGTACGTGCACTGTCACTTTGCTCTGGGTGGAAGTAGGTTATTTCATTGACTTGTTTTCTCTGTGTTTGTTCCTACAGCCCCTTTTCATATGTTGCTCCATCTCCCTTTCCCATCTTGGTGTTTACACATCTCAGACTCTTTGGCCAAACCCTTGCCAATGACAGTATTTTGGTACTCGGTTCTCACTGTTACCTCTGGTCATGGAGGCTTTGAATAAAAATGCACATAGCTATGGAGTGAGGTTTAGCTGGAAAAGGTGACCTTCCAACTTCACGTCAACTTCCGGCTCCTCAAGCAGTAGGCTGGCGGTAAGGCAGGGAGGTTGTTTTCCGATGTCTCACTGAGCAGATTGTGAATGTGTCCATATGGATTTTCTATGGTTAATGTTACTTGGATTCTTGGTTTTAAAATAAAAATTCTGAATGTACACAAAAAATAAAAAAATGTTGCACTCAAAATATGAAATATTAATAACATGGAAAATCATTACAATAGAATGCTAAGTATAAAAAATTAGTAATCAGGTGTTTTTCTCTTGAAGGAATAAATCACTGATCTGGGAAAATAATTTTGCTTGTCATCAACAGAAACTGAGAAAGACCCACATCTGATGCCCGTGGCCCTATGCTGTAATTTTAATAGTGAAACACAGCAATGTAAACATCGATTGAAATTTTCTCAGTGGCATTTACTTGAAATCCATGCATGTTAACTACTTCTCCTTCCAGTGACTCCCCAGGATCCCAGATATGACAGGTTTGGTGAATGAGATGGACTCTGTGGGATGCAGACGAGGAGCACCTTCATTTTTCTTCACTTTGATCATTAGATATCTTCTGTCAGATCTCCCTGCTCTGCCCCTGGATGACAGCTTAGGCACCTCTCCTAGAGATTTCCAGTCCCTTTCAGATGTTAAAAGGTTTTCTTTTCAGGCAAAGTATTAAGAAGTCCAGTGTGATAAAAATGAAAACTTTGATCTCTCTGGAGTCTCTCCCCAGCCCTCCACAGACCAGCAGTGGGGAAGGGGATGGTCTCCTCTGTATCTTCACAACGCCTCCATATGGTTCCTCCACTTTTCCTCTCCCACTCACTGTGCACCCTTTGGCCCCTCCAGGGTTGGAGGAGGTTGGCAGGGAGAGGACAGGTAAGGGAGTAAATAGGTCTGATTTGATGGGTGCTCTTGTAACCTAGTGTTACTGACGCCTGTGTGACAGATGCACCAAAGCTGGCTTTCTCTTTTGGGGGTTCCTTGATGACTTTGCCCTCAGCTATGTCCATCACTCTATGTGCTTGATGTGCTCCTCAGATAGCTGCTTATTCTCACTGCCCCAATCACGTTTCTGGTGGAATATTCCAGAGGCTCTTTGAGCAAGGGTGGCCACACTGGCCTCTCCTAGAGGGAAGTACAGCCAGCATCGCCTCCACTGCAACCCCTTACTTTGCTCTGCTTTAGGAGCAAGTCCAGAAGACCTCACACCTTAGAAGTTTCTAGGAAGAAGTCAGGCCCCAGATCCTCCAAACTCTGGGAATCATGTGTCAAACTATTCTGTGAACTCTCTCACCAGATTCCACTCCAGTGCCATTGCCTCCTAAGGGTTTATGAACCCCCTCACTCAGCTTGAGGTGGTAGAGGGCAGCACTCTCCTCTCTCCCACTGGGAGGATAGGGGCCACACCACAGAGCTCAGCATCTACCAGACTTTTAAGAAATTCTCATTCTCAATCCTTCACTAAGCCAAGAAGAGGTAACAGAGGCAGTGTGGAGTCACCTCTTAGCAAGTACTGTAGAGACGATCTGGCACCTCTCTTTAGAATATGGGGATACTTGCCACCTACTGTTCTCAACTTTGCAGCCTCAATTGAAATCAAGAACAATCATGTTTTCCTTTTATGAATGATACCTCTTACTCATTAATAATTTTCCTCTACCACCTCTGCTCAATGCCAACAGATTATTCTAAAAAGTAAATGGTAAGTAAGTTTCAAGTACTTTGGATTTTCTCCTCAATCACTCCAAGATCCTAGAGCCTTTCTTAAGCAGAATATAGGACTGCTTACATTAATCTATTTTCCGCAATGACTCACAACTGGGCTTCAGACAGGACCAGGCTTGTCTGCTGAACTGGTAGGGCAGGGCTGCCAGGAGGGTTTGCTTTGTTTTGTTGGCTGAAAAAGAAGAGAGGCAGGGTGCCCAAGATGCAAAAGCCAAGAGGTACTGTGAGGGAACATGGCAGAGTCTCAGTGATGTTCCCCTTAGACAGCCCCACAAACTTGGGTTTGAGTCCCATGGAGAAAGCAGCTGCTGGCACACATGAAAGAAGCTGTTTTCAAAGGGATTCTGAGACACTGTGAGACATGAGGATGCAGGCAGGGTGAAGGGGAGGGACCTTCTCTCCAGTTAGGCGTAGGGCATAGCATGCCTTTAGGACATTAAGAGCTCAGAAGAGGGCAGCACACTGGTACATGCAGCTTTGGGGTGTCAAGAGTCAGCATCTGCGGCCAGAACATCAGTAGAATCTCAGTGGTCGACCATGACAGTGAGAGTGGATATTAATTAGCTACAGCCTGGAAAACTTCCCAAGGAGAGTTAATTTAAGTATCTTCTATGTATTCAACCACCTCCAAGTGGAGGTTCTCTGGGTGATATTCAGTCCTCCTCCAAATGTAGCTCTTCCCATTTAACCAGGTCATTCAACTCTATATAAAATACCGGTGAGAGAACAGGATAGCTTCAATATCAACTCCCATTTGAGAAAAGAGAGAATACAATAGTCCCTGGACTATAGCATATATTTTTTCCTGCTGAACAGGAATAGCAGGAAAACAGGGACTCCATGTGGCAGTCCTAGATCTATCCATCAGCTGCCCCAGCTTCTGCTCTTGGGGAAAAATCTCCTTTGCTCATGGATTTCCTTGATCGCTCATTCTGCTTTCTGAAGCTCTTCCTCAAGATCTCAGAACCACAGTGGAGATTGGGACTGGCCACCTGGTGGCTGAATCTCTTCTGAGAGTATTTTCGATTGGTATGAATTCTGCGGGTAAAAGGAGGTTGAGCAATTGAAACTGTTGGGAAACCTGCTTAAAAGCTCTGTGACTTACTCCCAGAATGTTAAGTTAAAAAGTAAAATTAAAAATTAAAAAATAATAAAATAAAATAAAAGCTCTGTGACTGTGTAACTCCTTAACAAACTTAATAGGCTTCAGTTCCATAGGTTATTAACCATGGCTTAGAACCATTTGAGTCATCAACCTTGGGCATGGAATCTGGCCTTCAAAATTGTTTATTCTCCCAACAGGCCTGGGTGCCTGCGTGAGTTTTTGAAAACTCCCATGATCTCTCCCTCAGGACAATTTGAAACAATAGACTGAGGCTGGGCACAGGCTCACACCTGTAATCCTAGCACTTTGGGAGGCCAAAGTGGGTGGATTGCTTGAAGCCAAGAGTTCAAGACCAGCCTGGCCAACATGGTGAAACCCTGTTTCTACAAAAAAAAAAAAAAACAAAAAAAAAAAACAAAAAAAGCCGGCCATAGTGGCACACACCTGTAATCCTAGCTACTCAGGAGGTTGAGGTACGAGAAAGAAAATCGCTTGAGCCCAGGAGGCTGAAGTTTCAGTGAGCTGTGATTGTGCCTCTGCACTCCAGCCTGGGTGACAGTGCAAGACTCTGTCTCACAAAATAAAATAAAATAAAATAAAACAACAGACTGAGGTGGGGCAGCAACCATTAATCTGCTCCTTCCCTGCAGCTACATCTAAACTGACATTCACAGTGAAAGTCGTTGTCCCTGTTGCACAAGACAAGAGGTACCTGGGGAGGGCTCAAGGGGTATGTGTCTCCTGGATCCTCTATCAGCAGCTATGGCTTTTGTTTGCATCAACATTAGGTTAGGGAGAGAATCTGTTTTGTTTTCTTTTTTCCAGGTGTTATAAAATCTGGATCTTCAACTAAGTTATACACTATAGCTAGAATAGGCTCTTTTAGCAAAGTTGTGCTTTCTTCTCCCTCTATCAAAGAGCCATTAATTGGGATATTATTATTAATTGAATGTCTAATGAGAACTTCTTACAGCTCTTTTATAGTTACTGCTTATATGCTATGTGTAAATGCATATTATGCTCAGGGCCAGTTAAATAATTTGCAGAGTTTAGTACAAAATGAAAATGCAAGGTTCCTTATTCACAAAAAATGCTGTTAGTTATATTTACTAAAATATAAGTTCTTTTTTTTTTTTGCAATCTCTCTCTCAACTTGTCCTGTGTTTATAATTTTCTAATTAATGTCATTCTAAGTTAAAAAAGTAAAATTTTAAATTAATACCATGAATTTTAACATTTGCTTTTATATTGTACAATGCCAGTGTTAAAAGTAAATAAATAAGCATTTAACTTATATGTGGACTCACTAAAATTACACAATTTGCCTTTTTTAGCTTATACATTAATATGTATTTTGTTCTTACTAGAACAGTGGAAATCTTGCACAAAACTAATTGCACTGTTTTTGTTTTGCTTCTTGATACATGGATATTCTACCAACACTCTCTACCTGTGCTTTACAGCTGAGGGAAGGACTGAAAGAAAAATGAACTACGGCTTATCATATCTTTCCCTTTCCTTTAGTGTTATAATTTTCAAAATAATTGGTTGGCTAATACAGGAAAATAACATGAATATGTAAGATAAGATGGGATTCCTTTGTTGTTAATATTTCTTGGAATGCCAGTGCCTTCTTTCTTCATTCGAAGCAAGTTTTGGTTCAAAGAGAAAGCATGGCCTCCTGGGGTGGTCAATACCATCATTTACTCAGTTGTAGACATAACATATTTACCTTGTTCTTACTTTGAGTCTTGCTGAAATCCCACGCACAGTGAGTCCACTGGAATTCTGTGCTCATGGGTATCTCAGACAATACAGTATAGGCAAACAAGGCAGCAAGAAATAGGGAGCACACGTATTGCATGTGTCTCCTCTGCTGTGTGCATGCTCTATTTTTCCATCAGAGTTTACATACACACATTTTAAGATAAAATTTTCATAATATGTACATTTAAAGATAAAATTTTTAAGAAATCCAGATGACAGAAGCAGAGCATTAAATCAAGCATGGGACACTTCTAAGCACTGGGCCACCTGTGACTCCACAGGCTGCATACCCATGAAGCTGGCCCTGCCTGTGTCATTATGTAGTAGGTATTATTCTGAACGCTTTACATTTTCATGAATTTAATCCTTTCAATATGGTGAACAATTCATGTTTGGACTACATGATGTTCTCTGACTAACAGCTGTTTGGTCAGGATTTAACTGAGTGTGCCTTGCCTGGAACTGTAATGTCAAAATGTCACTTCTTATGGTATTTCTGCTTAGTGTGTTTTGGGGTGAAAAAGTCATGAAGACAACAAAAGGAGTCATTGCTGAAGAAATGGTATAAGTCAAAGATCTGCTACAGCAGAGAGTTGTCAACCAAATGTTCATTATATGCTATAAATCTGTATTAATTATGATTACATGGCTCAAAAACTTGCTAAATAAGATTCTGGAAACCAGGTTTCATCTCTTTTTGCTCTATTCTTTTTAGTATGCAGAAGTTATCGCCATGGTCAGAAGATGACCACTCCAACTGCAGGTACCACATCTACATTCTAAGGAGAAAGAAGGAAAGTAACCCATTCTTTAAGACTTCTTTCAATATTTTGGCATCAACAACTGTGTTCTCTCTAGCTGCAAGGGAGTCTGGGGTGTTGTGTCTTTTAGCTTTTCAGTCTCTTAGGAGAAAAAAGCAGGGGAAAAGCGTTTGTGAGAGGCTCTCGGATAGGCTTTCTACAGTGTCCACCTCAGTCTGCCCCTTTGGCTCCAGAACATTCACACCTTTCCTTATTTCTATATATGCATTTCATATGGAATATGTTTATCCCTTCCCTCAAGAAACACAGCCTTCAACTCTCATTTAGTCATTACATCTGGATCCAAGTCCAGAATCTCTCTGTGATATCCAGTTCTCTCCAACAGTTGTGACTGTGGTTCCCTGGGATCTTATAAACTTAGGCTTAAAACTAAAGATGTATGTTCTAAACACACCCAGTATACAGTGGTGGGGGAAGAAACAGGATAACTACAGTAAAAACTCCCATTTTGGAAGGTTTGGAGTGGAAACAAACAGCTCATATTACATCCTGCTGGACAGGAAGAATGAGGCTCTTCCACTCAGGCAGTGAAGTTTCTTGCCTAAGATCCTGGCTCTGCCCTCCAGGGAAATCTTCCTCATTTATTTTCCTTTACCTCCTGGTTATCTATTTTGAAGGAGAAATTCCCTTTGAACTGCCATAGCTATGTCTGAAATTAAAATTTAGGAGGATGCTCTCCCAGTATGCTTCTCAGCTTTTGCAGACATTTTTTCAGTAGGCTTGAATTCAGTCTTAGAGGTCAGTTAGTGACAAGTGATCAACCAGTCTTGAGTTTGTTTTTGTTTCATCGTGGTTTTTTCTTGTTGTTGCTTTGCTGTTGTTTTGCAATAGAATCTCCCCATAAAATAATTAGGTTTCTCTATTGTGTTTCTTTCATTTGCCCCTTCAGAACTACTCTCTACCAATCTCAACCCTGCAGGGTTCTGGGAAGGTAACCTGGTTGCCTGGCCTCAATGTTTCCCTTGCTCTCTGACTTTCTGTTGTGTTTGGACAATAAAGGGAACCTGAAGGTCATCCCAGGGAGAGAGGAGGGGGAGATCAAGGTGTCTTTTTTTGCCAGATTTCTTTCTGCTGGGTTGCCATGGGCCTACCAAAGGCAGCAGCTCCTATCAACAGCCCTCTCTGAATTCTGATAACTGCTCCCTCAGGTCCAAAAATGACTCCTCGCTAGTATTCACCCTGGGGTGCTGCACTTGCTTGTGGGTCCCCTATACCCTCTTCAAATCTTTGTCAAGTGTTCCTTTTCAAACCTCTCCACAAACCACACAAATTTGGTGCGCTATTTCCTACCAGAATTCTAATGCTACAACATCCAGTTTATCTGTTTGTAGTCAAATATTTATGTAGGTATATGTATTCTGGAAAATTACATGATGTCATGAAAAGTTGCATGAGCTATTTCAGAAACTTGAAATTTATCTTATTCAATAGATGAGGAATCAAACCAATCATGCATTTTAATTATAATACAGCCAAATATATATTATTGTTACTATATAGCCAAAGTCATATAAGTGTTTGAAAGTAATAGACTAATGATGCAATGACATGAATATGCCATTCAAATTCATGGGTGGTTTTAAAAATTAGTGAGGGATAAGTATATTATTATTTCTTCCATTTTATAATTGGAGAAAGTGAAGTCAGAGAAGTAACTTGGCCATGTTCAAGTGGTAAGTAGCTGAGCTGGGATTTGAGCCCAAGGAGCCTGGCTCCAATTCCTGGGCTCTTAAGGCCATCCACTGTTTCTTCAGGCAGTACCTGGAAATAGTTGGACTTCAGGCAGGACAGTCAGGTATAGCACAAATATTGAAAACTTCAGATCTGAAAATTTCAAACCACATGGTACCATATAATTTCTCACAGTCAAATAAAGAGTTTGGGACCAGAGAAACTCAGATCTTTTGAAAGCCAGAAGATTCTATGACTTTTAGAAACTAACCACCATGTTCAGGTTGAGTTAGTTTCTCCATTCTCTATGTTTCTGTAACTTTGTGAACACACCCTACTATAGCTTGCATTACAGTGTTGTAATTGGTTTTATATGTCCGTTGTCTTCTGGTCTGTGAGCTCTTCAAGGAAAGAAGATGTCTTATTCATCTTCACTAACGATCTATAATATGTCATTTAATGAAGGACCAATTAATGTCTGGTCTATAAATATTCACCTAATCATATCTTAATTTAGCACCCATAAAGCTAGTTACAATGTAGGTGAACTTCTTTTGGATTTATTGTCATTATTAGTCACTGCATATTTTAGGAGTCAATTAGTATTTTTATTCTTATCAATATTGTGACAAATATTAAGATTTACTATAGACATACATAAAAAATAATAGCTGGGCAACAAGAGATTAAAAACAAACAAAAAACAACAAAAAGAAACAAAAACTTGCTTTCCCTAAATTAGGCTTTAAAAACATGAATCAGGGCCGGGCGCGGTGGCTCAAGCCTGTAATCCCAGCACTTTGGGAGGCCAAGGTGGGCGGATCATGAGGTCAAGAGATCGAGACCATCCTGGTCAACATGGTGAAACCCCATCTCTACTAAAAAAATACAAAAAATTAGCTGGGCATGGTGGTGCATGCCTGTAATCCCAGCTACTCAGGAGGCTGAGGCAGGAGAATTGCCTGAACCCAGGAGGCGGAGGTTGCGGTGAGCCGAGATCGTGCCATTGCACTCCAGCCTGGGTAACAAGAGCGAAACTCCGTCTCAAAAAAAAAAAAAAAAAGAATCAAAAAAAGGGATTTTTATTAATTATATCCTAAAAATGTTCTGGTTTATATCCAACTCAGACCCTTTAAGGATTTTCTCCCAGACCAAGGAAGCACACAGAGTCCATAATCACTTTCTTTGGAAGCTGTAGAGACAGTACAGTAAGAGAGAACACCAAGGTTCCTACTCTGTTGCCCTTCAGTTGGAAAGCTGAGTTTGCATAAACTTTCTTACTGCTTTATTTTATGTGTCAAGTTCCTTCTCTGCTTCTCCAAACAGGAAAAATATTATTGAGATATTGAGCCTGTCTCATTTCCTCTTCCTTCAACATTCCAGTGGGGTGGGGAGAGTGTTGAAAGGAGGTTTGTCTGTGCATGGCTACTGTGACTGCTCTGTGTTGCTATATCTTATCCTTGGGGAAAAATGACATGGACTTTGGGCAGATTCTATCTGATTGGACAAATAAGCTCAAGCCATATGGCCTGTTAGGGAGATAAGATGATCTCACTTGGAATGAATAGTAATAATATAGAAGATAATTATGATATGATATGATATGATATATAATACAAGCTATGGTATAATAAGTTATATAACTTATCATAAGTTTTGGTGGAGGGTGTTTGAGACAGGGTCTCACTCTGTCACCCAGGCTAGAGTGCAGTGGCAAAATCGTAGCTTACCGCATACCTGAATGACTGGGCTCAAACAATCCTCCCACCTTATCCCCTCAGACTACAGACATACACCACAAGGCCTGGCTAATTTTTTAATTTTTTTGTAGAGACAAGGTCTTACTATGTTGCTCAGGCTGGTCTCAAACTCCTGGCCTGAAGCAATCCTCCCAACTTAGCCTCACAAATAAATTTTTTAAAATTAAACTTTTTATTTTGAAATAGTTATCTGTTGCTTAACAATGGGTTACATTCCAAGAAATGCATCATTATGTCATTTTGTCATTGTGTGAGCATCGTAAACTGTACTTACACAAACCTAGGTGGTATAGTCTACTACACACCCAGACTGTATAGTATTGCCTATTGCTCCTAGGCTGCAAACCATGTTACTGTACTGAATACTGTAGGCAATCATACCACAATGGTGACTATTTGCGTATCCAAATATGGAAAAGGTAGAGTAAAAATATGGTATTATAATCTCAAGGGACCACTGTTGTATACACAATCTGTTGAGTGAAATGTCATTATGTGGTGCAAAACTGTAATTGTAGATTCATGCACAGTTCTAAGAAGTACCTTTTAACCAGCTTCCTTCCAAGGGTAACATCTTAGCAAGCTATAGCACAATACTGCAACTAGGATGTTGACACTGATATAGTCAAAATGCATTATTTCTGCGAGTACAAGTATCCCTCGAATTGTGTTTTACAGACACAGCTATTTTCCTCCTGATGCCACCCTCTCCTTAACTTTTGGCCACCACTAATCTATCCTCCTTTCTATAAATATATTATTCCAGTTGAATCATAAGTATTTAACATCTTGGGATTGGCTTTTTTCACTCAGCACGATTTTCTGGGATTCCTTCAGGTTATTACTTGTATCCATAGTTCATTCTTTTCATTGCTGAGTAGTATTAGATAGCAAGGATATGTCACAGTTTGTTTAACCATTCACCTATTGAAGGACATTGTGTTGTTTCCCATCTGGGACTACTACAAATAAAGTTGTTAGAAATGTTCATAAACAAGTGTATTTTGTGAGCTTCCTTTTCGTTTTTCTGCGATAAAGACCCAGGATTTCAATTACTTGGTGGTATGGTAGCTGCAGGTTTAGATTCTTAAGAAACTGCCAAACTGTTTTCCAGAGGAGATGTATCATTTTACATTCCCACCAACAACACATGAGTGACCCAGCATTTGGTGTTGTCACTATTTTTTTACTTTGGCCATTCTAATATGTGTTTAATAATATCTCATGATTTTTAATAAACTTTTTAAAGATAAGTTTTAAGTTCACAGCAAAATTGAGTGAAAGGTACAGAGATTTCCCATATGTCCTCTACTCCCACACATGCACAGCCTCCTCCATTGCCAACATCCCTCTGGCTCCAAAGCCTGGACTCTTCACTACATTGAGCCTATGCAATTAAACCTACATTGACACATCATTGTAACTCAATTACTCAGTTTACATTAGGATTCACTCTTGGTGTTGTACATTCTATGGGTTTGGACAAATTTATACGATATGCAATCACCCTTATAGTATCATACAGAGGAGTTTCACTGCCCTAAAAATCCTCTGTGATGGGGATGTTGATAATGGGGAGGCTATGCATGTATGGAGACAGGAAGTATATGAGATACCTCTCTAACTTTCTCTCAGTTTTGCTGTGAACCTAATACTGCTCTAAAATGGAGTCTTGGCCAGGCACAGTGCCTCAAGCCTGTAATCCCACTCCTTTGGGAGGCCAAGGCAGGCGAATCACTTGAGGTCAGGAGTTCAAGACCAGCCTGGCCAACATGATGAAACCTTGTGTCTGATAAAAATACAAAAAAAAAAAAAAAAAAAAAAAGATAGCTGGGCATGGTGGTGCACGTATGTAATCCCAACTACTCTGGTGGCTGAGGCATGAGAATCGCTTGAACCTGGGAGGTGGAGGTTGCAGTGAGCCAATATCAAGCCACTACACTATAGCCTGGATGACAGAGCAAGACTCCATCTCAAAAATAAAATAAAGTCTTTAAAATAAAAACCATCCATGTCCCACCTATTCATCCCTTCCCTCTAGGCCCCTGCAACCATTCAATGTGGTTTTAATTTGTGTTTCTCTAATGGCTAATTATGTTGAGAATCATTTTGTTTATTTGCCATCTGTGCATCTTCAGTCAAAATCCTCTTCATGTATTTGCTGATGTTCTAAAGGGACCGTTTACTTTTTTACTTTTGAGGTTTGAGAGTTCTTTCCATGTTCTCAATACTAGTGCTTTGTTTGGATATTGGATATGTGGCTTGAAAATATTAATATTACCTCTTTGTGTCTATCTTGTCTTTTATCCTTTTACCAGGATCTTTCACAGAATAAAATTTTTAATTTTGATGAAGTTGAATTTATCACTTTTTTATCAGTCATACTTTTGGTGTCAAGTTTAAGAACTCTGCCAAAATATAAAAACAAGTTTATATATATATATATTTTTAAAGTTTTATAGTTTTACATTTAAGTCCATGATCCATTTTGAGTTACTTTTTGTATAGGGTGTAAGATTTATGTTAGAGTTCTTTTTTTTTTTTTTTTTTTTTTTGGCATATGGATATCAACTTGCTCCAGCACCATTTCTTGGCAATATTTCCTTTATTTAATTTATTTTGCACATTTGTCAAAGCTGCAAATGCTGGGCATATTTGTGTGGGTTTGTTTCTAAGTCCTATCCTGCCTCATTGACCTATGTGTTTATCCTTTCTCCATTATCACACAGCCTTGGTTACTGTAGTTATATATATAAGAAGTTTTTTATTGAGTAGATTTATTCTTCTTACTATATTTCTTTTTCAAAAAATTTCTAGCTACTCTAATTCCTTTTCTGTCTAAATAATTTTGTGTGTATCTACAGAAAGTCTTGCTGGGATATTGATAGGAATTGTGTTATACCTGTATCAACAGGGCAGAACTGACATTTTTATTACATGAGTCTTCAACTTTATGAACATGGTAAGTCTGCACATGTTTTGCTGGAGTTAAACCTAAGTGTTATTTAGGGGGACAATTGTAAACAGTGTTTTATTTTTTATTTTGATTTCCATGTCTTCACTGCAATGAGAGTGGCCTCATTACCATTAGGCAATGGTGCAAGTCCTGATTCTCTTCTAAGCCTCCTCTGAGACCACTCCAGGAAAAGGAAGTGAGCTGGAAACACAGGCTTTCTACTTGGCCGTCTCTAACATCACCCCAATTGGACTGCTGGGTGCCTCATTAGAGCCTCATAAGTGTGGAGGCCGAGTGAGAGTATAACATAGAGTAAGCAAAGTCGCATATATAGTAAACAGTGATCCTGGAATAAACTCAGATCTTTTTGATGCCATAGACTATGTTTTTAACCACCAGATGTTACCATATAAGAGAAAGTGCTCAGATTATGACCTACTAAAATCTAAGTAGGATAAATCAATGCCCTAGAAGATGAATAAAATAATAAAATTTATGTTAAAGGAAGATTGACCTGTTAGTGGAAGAAAGAATATACTAAATATGGGAAAATAAAATCACTGCCTAGCTATAGAAGGCTTGATTGTTTTTTGTCTTTTGTTTTTTGTTTGAGACAGAGTTTTGCTTTTGTTGCCCAGGCTGGAGTGCAGTGGCATGATCTCAGCTAACCGCAACCTCCGCCTCCCAGGTTCAAGCGATTTTCCTGCCTCAGCCTCCCGAGTAGCTGGAACTATAGGTACCTGCCACCAAGCCTGGCTAAATTTTTATATTTTTAGTAGAGACGGGGTTTCACCATGTTGGCCAGGCTGGTCTCAAAATCCTGACCTCAGGTGATCCACTCGCCTTGACCTCTCAAGGGGCTGAGATTACAGGTATGAGCCACCATGCCTGACCAATTGTTTATTTTTATATTCAATTCATTCATTCAACAAATGTTTATTGTGTGCTATGTTAGGGTTCTAATAGAGAAACAGAACCAGTAGAATATATATGTATGCATATATACATACATATAACCCACTGGCCATGTCGATATTGAATCTTGGTTCCTGGGTATCTGAGCTTGATGGGGTTTGCCTTTCCAAGATGATCACAAGTAGAAGGCCAGAGTGTGAGTCTAAGACAAAGCCATTTCTTCTCAAAGACCACATTAGGGAAACTGTCCTGTGGTGAATAGCATCTCCTGTAAGTTCATGTCCACGGAGAACCTGTAATTGCAATTTTTAGTTGGAAATAGGATCTTTGCAGATGCAAATGTCATACTGGATTGGGGTAGGCCTTAAATCCAATGACTAGTATTCCTATAAGAAGAGAGAAATTGGTTGGGTGTGGTGGCTCATGCCTGTAATCCCAGCACTTTGGGAGGCCAAGATGGGCGGATCACGAGGTCAAGAGATCGAGACCATCCTGGCCAACATAGTGACACTCCATCTCTACTAAAATATAAAAATTAGCTGGGTGTGGTGGCACATGTCTGTGGTCCCAGCTACTCGGGAGGCTGAGGCAGGAGAATTGCTTGAACCCAGGAAGCGGAGGTTGCAGTGAGCCAAGATAGCACCACTGCACTCTAGCCTGGCACCTGGCAACAGAGCAAAACTGTGTCTAAAAAAAAAAAGGAGAAGAGGAGGGAAATTTGGACACAGAGATAGACACACAAGGAAGAAGGCTATGTGAAGACAGAGCAGATGTTCCAAGGATGTAGTGAATGCCAAGGACTGCTGGAAACCACACGAGGATAGAAGCAGCAAGGCAGAATTCTTCCCAAGAGCCTTTAATGGGAGGTTGGCCCTACTGACACCTGGGTTTTGGCCTTCTGGCCGCCAGCACTGTGAGGTAATAAATTTCTATTGTTTTAAGTCCCAGTTGGTGGTAATTTGTTACAGCAGCCCTAGGAAACTAACACAGAAACCAAGCTCAGTGAGCATTGTGAAGATGGGAGACAATCCAAACATAGAAACAAAACTAAACTGGGAACGAGGTGGAAACACCCACAGCAGGTTAAGGTGGAATTGAGGAATCTTCTTGGCAGAAAAATTAAATGATGGTGTCTGTGCCTTGTATTATTGGCCTGGCATGTGGGTGTGACAGAATGGTTTCAGGCCACAGAGCCAGAGTCATCAAGGGCATGAGTGTTTTTGAAGACCTATGTTTTGTGGCCACTAGGAGAGCTTTCAGGGGAAAAGTGTAAGTAAATCAGGACAGAAAGATGACTAATTCTTTGGACTAATTTAAAATGCAAAAAGGAAGAAGAGTCATCAAAGGAGACAGAGAAGGGATGGTGAGAGAGATAGGTAAATCATATAGTAATAATTACTAACAGGAAAGAAGGTTGAGGGCACCCCTTAACTAGACCACAAGCATCCTGAGTTTAAGGTCTTTATATTTTCAGTGTCCATGAGAGTGCTTGGTCCACAGTCAACATTTAATCTATGTTTTTCAAATTAATAAGGAGGCATTTTCTAATACAAGAGATACTAGTGAGAATGAAGATGGAAAAGGGGGTCTCTGACTTAAGCAAATAGGAAATCCTGAAATTCTAATAATAAACTTCTATAATGGACTGATTCTTGAACTCATAATATATTAGAAGTGAGAGAAACCTAAACAATTATGTAGTATATCTCCACTTTATATATGAGGAAACTGGGATCCAGAGATACTTTTGTGACCTGGACTTTTTGAACTGAAGGTATCTTACGTTACTACAACAGGTGATTTTGTGTGTTACAGCTGACAACCCCCCTTGAATCATCAGGTTTTGAATTAACTTTTTTCAAGTCTTAAAGAAGAGTATCATTCAAGCTTAGTTGTTAAAAATAAAACTGTTAATTGTTGGACTACAGTGCTAAAATGGGAAAGCTCTGATTAGAAAAAGAAGTGATAAAAGATAAATTTCATGATAATAATCTGGGATCGCTATCTATAACCCAGACTCCTTTTGAAGGATAGATAGGGTTGCATAGAGAGAATTCAATGTAGCACTTAGAGCTTGAGGACAAGGACAGCAGGTCTAATACTGTTCTTGAGTTTCCAATCAGAAAATGATCACCGTAATGGTATGTCAATGTAATAATCATTAGATTTACTCCAAATTACACATTTTCATGACATATCTGACATTCTTGCTGAGAGTTTGGCAGCAAACAACTGTGGCAGGGCCCCCAAGTGGACGATGAAAGAGCAGCATCTATAGCAGCAGTGAGGGGGCACAAACCCCCAAATCTACGAGAGGAGAGAGCTCCCGACTGGGGAAACCCTGCCAACATGGAGGAGCTGCCAGAGCCTAACTCCAAGGCCAATTTATTACATAGCTAAGAAAGAATAAAAGTGATCCTTTGAAATACTGGTCATCCCTCAAGGTATGTTTTGTCATTTAAATGGGAATTTAAATTATATTTAACGTGGCATATTTTCCAGTACCTTGCTTGGCTTATCTTAACCCATACAATCACAGCATTTGTTATATATTTTATAGAAAGCATTGATTCAGTTTTTGTTGAGAAAATATTTGAATGCACAATAGCCTAAAGCTGAAGAGGCTAATCAGTTTTATAGATTAAAAGAATGCCTTGTAAAGCTAAATAGTATGTACATCCACAGTTGAACTGTATCAGATTCTACAGCACAAGAGACAGAATATTGCTGGTCTACTGGGTACTTCATTCTGAGCTTTAGGCAAATCATTTCCACTGCGGTTCTTCATAAAAAAGAGAAATCAAGCAGAGACCAAGAAGAATGCATGTCTCAAAAACATGCCTCTGGCATTTAATCCATTAAATTGTCCCACAGTCTTTCCTTGCTATTTTAAGTAGATGCTTCTGGGACACATCAATATGATTTGTGGGTACTTGGAGCAATTCAGGAAATGACAAAAGGTGTCCTGATTACCTAGAGATAATTTACTTGCCTCTGAAGTGAAGGAGCTTATATTCATTAAAATAAGATTTGTCAGACAAAGTGAAACAAATAATGAGAGAACTGGGTTCGTGACCTTTCCTATCCCAGGTCATCTCTCTAAACAGCTTCTAGAAGGATCCTTCCCTTTCTCCTGCTCTGACATCCCACTACTCAGACATCTGAGATATTCAAAGCCAAAGTTTGGTCAACTGTTTATCTTATATCTTTGTTTTTATTTTTATTTTTTTGGAGTGGAGGACTGGGTCCTGTTCTGTCACTCAGATTGAAGTGCAATGGTACAATCTTGGCTCACTGAAAACCTCTGCCTCGCATATTCAAGCAATTCTTCTGACTCAGACTCCTGAGTAGCTGGGACTACAGGCATGCGTCACCACACTCAGCTAATTTTTGTACTTTATTAGTAGAGACGGGGTTTCACCATGCTGGCGAGGCTGGTCTTGAACTCCTGACCTCAAGTGATCTACCCACCTCAGACTCCCCAAATGGTGGGACTACAGGCGTGAATCACCACATCCAGCCTATACCCATCATGTTTGACCTGGATCTGCATTCATATTGCCACCAATTGATTTTAAGAACTTTTCCAATACTGGAAGATCTACATTTTTTTAAAAATACCCTGTTGGAGTTATCTTGGCTCTTTCTGCATAGAGAAACCTAGTTGTGTGAATATCCCAGACACTTCACTAACTTTATGTTGGCATCTTTCAGCAAAGTACTTTTCAAAGCCATTTTGAAAAGGACCATTTGACATTCACAACCTTAGAGAAATATTATCATCCCTATTTGCAGCTGGGAAAAAGTAAGAGTGAGAGAAGAAAAGTTATGTTGCAACACTGTAATGAGCCTATAATGATTTCTCCTGTCCTGCCACCTGAGAACCATTCAGCACGCTGCCAACAAAGAAGAAGGACCTTTCCAGGTGGCAGTTAACACGTGGTATGCAAAAGATGGCCTGCTTGTTGTTTGGAAAAAGAAATGTGTGGATCCTTTTATTCTAATGAAAACTATGGACTTTAGCTGGGTTTCAAAGTATCCTATAATAGGGGCATTAGAGGGAGTAGATAAGGACATACAATGACTTTATTCCATTTTGGCTTGCTCAGCTTAGCAAACGCAACAGGAGGTAAACCCATTTTGTCCTTGTGTGTCTGTGCTATCAGCCACACTACAATCAAGGAAATTTTTCCGCAGGATCATAAGCACTGAGGAAGTGAAAGGACACCTTCTTCAACAGGTGATCATCACGGCGCTTATTATGTGCTGAGCGTGGTAAGAAACTACTCCTCTACCAGGACTACTCCCCAACATCTAAGCATCTAAGCATCCATGATTCTTATTACTCTTGAATAAAGGTTTGCACAATAATATTGCTTTTTAGAATCTTATTCCAAGAAAGAAGAGTCTCTTAAGGATAGTTGATATTTTACTGGCTAATAAGAATTATATAGTCCCTAACATATAACTTTTCACCTTAAACTTAAATTTAATGCTCATTTGCAGTAACTAGCCTAGATTTGGGGATATATTTATTTCTATTCTTCTAGTAACAGGGTTTTGAATTTATGAATCGGCTAGGAAATGTGCCTGCGAATAACAGAATACCCAAATAGGAGCTTTTATTTCATATAGCAAGAGGTCCAGAAGTAGGCAGGTTGACTGTTGATGAGCACAGCAGCCCACGGATGGCGGCCCTGACTGGTTTCTCCCAGCTCCTCTTGGCTTTCTCCTCATTGTCACAGAATGGTTGCTGCAATGCCAACTCTAAATGCCTCACATGACCACAGCCAAGATGGGCTTCTGACAATGAAAGTACCTTCTACTAGAAGTTTCCACCTGTCATAAACAACTAGAAAACTAGACAAAATAGATGAAACGCTGGATGACACATGGCTCAGTACTCTGACCCCTGAGAGCAGGGTAACAAGGCAAGCCCTAGGCAAGTCCCAGCTTTCTGCCTGGCGCCCCCTTCTGGACTGTAGTGCTGGGGTGGGAAATCCAAGCGAAGCACCACAACCTCACTGAGTTAATGGGACAGCGATTGGAGTTTAGGGAAACTAAGGCAGGTGGAACTTGCAAGGAAGAATACCAGAGAGGAAGGAACTACACAAAAAGAGACCTCAAAATCTGCATGGGATCCCTTTGAAACTTTGGCTAAGTGCTGAGCTGTGCATGCATGGGGCGAAATTACCTAAGACTGTGCAAAGAACAACTCTTAGGCTACTTCATAGCTCCCAGAGCTCACACAGAGCTAAGAGATAATAAAATTTACTTAGTAACGGTAAAATAACGGCTACTCTAGATTTGCCCTAATAAGGCTTAACTATTAGTAACAAACAAAATAGACATCAAGACAAGGAATATTACGAGCAACAAAGAGAGATATTTCATAATGATAAAAGGAATAATTCAGCAAGAAGATATAAGCATCCTAAACGTTTATGCCTCTATTAATAGAAATCCAAAATATATAGGACAAAAACTGATATCACTCAAAGGGAAAATAGGTGAATCCAAAATTATAAATGAAGATTTTAGGCCAGGCACAGTGGCTTAGTCCTGTAATCCCAGTACTTTGGGAGGCTGAGGCAGCTGGATGATCACCTGAGGTCGGGAGTTCGAGACCAGCCTGGCCAACATGGTGAAATCCCATCTCTACTAAAAATACAAAAATTATCCAGGTGTGGTGGCAGGAGCCTGTAATCACAGCTACTCTGGAGGCTGAGGCAGGAGAATCTCTTGAGCCCAGGAGGCGGAGGTTGCAGTGAGTCAAGATTGCACCACTGCACTCCAGCCTGGGTAACAAGAGGAAAACTCCAACAACAACAACAAAAAGATGATTTTGGCACTCCTCTTTCAGTAACCGATAGAACAAGTAGACAGAAAATCGGCAAGGACTTAGAAGATCTCAACAATGTTATTAGCACACCTGACCTAATTGACATTTGTAAGACACTCCACCCAGCTGCAGAGTAGAGTCCCCAGTGTTCTTGACTAGGCCAATTATTTTATTTCTTATTTTACAAGAGACAAAATTACATCCCATAATCCTGATAACATGGAGATTTTAATTATAACCCAGTGGCTGCCCAACAAATCACTTCTATGAAATTCAGAATGTGTTGCCACTGAACAAAGGCAAGTTTGTCATCTTCAAGAACTTCATTACAACTTTGTTCGATGTCATGTATAATTTTAAGATCTTTGTTATTTTTACAAATAAAGTACTTTGATATTTGAAGTTACTTTAAAATCACCCTATGCTTGTCTTTACAATGAAAACAGCAGGAGTTTTTTATTTTACATCAAACCGATAGTATTAAAATTGTCTTTCAAGTTCAGGATTCATACATAAAAACATCGATCTATAGTGGTTAAACAATTAACTGACACCTATTCCTTTTAGATATAGATACATATAATACAACATACATTTATACGTGTTTGTTCATGACTTATCATGTTTTTCATCCATCCAAAAAGCATTTTGGATGACTGATTTACCCTAAAAAACAAAACAAAACAGAAATACAACAAATTTATTCAAAGAAACTAGAACATTGTGGAGGACCCTGTTTTGGTTGACTCAGTGGTTCCTCCTCCCGTCCCTCCTTCCCGCCTCCCTCTCTCCTTCCCTTGCTTGCTTGCTTCTCCCTTTTCTTCTGACCTTGCTAATAACACTTAATTTTATTTTGCCAAGAAAGATTAATGTACTCAGAGAGGATGGGTCTATTTTTAAACCAAGAATTGCTCAAGCCCATCACCATAATCTCATTGTCCTTTGCCAACTAATTTAGAAATGGGATGGGAACCCACTCCTGTCCATGAGAAAGAGCGTAAAGGTGTGAGGTGCTTCTGGTGTAATCTCCCTCTCAGAAGAAAAGAGGCAAAGGAGGAAAAGCCTTTTGCCTCCTTCCTTGACGGTAGTACTATGTCCTCTCCTAGTGTTTTGGGATTTTTCAGATATCGTTTCCTTATTGATTTCTAAATTATCTTGCAGTCAGAGAACATACTCTGTATAGTTTCAATCCTTTTCTCTTTATTGGGACTCATTTCATGATCCAGCATGGGAGCTTCAGCAAGGCAAACCTGGCTTCATATACATTGGATCCAATGATCCATCCTTCTCTTTTTGTTCTCTCTACTTTCTTCTTAGATTCATTCCTGGACAAGTGCATCCTCGTCTGCTGGTAAAGAGAGTCCCAGAAAGCTATGGATTCACATAATCCTTAAGCTCATGATCACAGGGAAAAGGGAAAGTCCCTTTCCCTTTAATTCAAGGACTCTGTTTGGCAAGAACTTAGATCATGAGTTAATTCCTATTAAGAGTAAGGGGTAGGCCAGGCGCAGTAGTTCATGCCTGTAATCCCCACACGTTGAGAGGCTGAGGCAGGAGAATTGCTTGAACCCAGGAGGTGGAGGTTGCAGTAAGATGAGATTGTGCCACTGCACTCCAGCCTGGCGACAGAGCGAGATTTCAACTAAAAAAAAAAAAAAAAAAAGTACGTAGGGTTCTGCTCAAGAAAAAGAAGTTTTGCTATGAGAAAAAGAAAAAAGTTTGCCATGCAGCTACCATTGTTTACACAAACCCTTTTTTCCATATGTTTTTGACTGCACACTCTATTAATTTTAAAATTGTATATGAATCCCCATATATGTCAATTATTTTTAAATAAGTATGTATAAATACACAAACTATTTATTTGTAAATAAACTTATTTTTCAGTAAATAAATAAATATAAATAAGATTGGTGGCATTTAATTTATTTCGTGTTATTCAAAGAAAAAGAGAAAGGCTGAGTATGGTGGCTCACCACTGTAATCCCATTTGGGAAGCTGAGATGGGAGAATCATTTGAGGCCAGGAGTTCAAGACCAACCTGGGCCACATTGTGAGACTCCCATCTCTACAAAAGTTTTTAAAATTAGTTGGGTACAGTGGTGCATGGCTGTAGGCCTAGCTACTCAACAGGCTGAGACATAGGATTATCTGAGGAGTCTGAGGCTGCAGTGAGCTATGTTGGTGCTGCTGCCTCCCAGCCTGAGTGACAGAGGGAGATCGTGTCTAAAAAAAAAAAAAGAAGAAAAGAGAAATCATTCTGCGTATTTCTGGCATATGCCAACCTGTCTTTGGAGACCACGGCTCTCCATTGGTTTTATTTCCATGGGGCCAATGGATTCCCAGTCCCAGCCCTCCTCAAACACTGCTGGAAGGCACCTGGGACTTTGATTCCCTGTCCCATCCCATCATGGAGAGGACAGAGCTGCTCCCATGAGGAGGGAGATGGCTCCATTTAGACCTTTCTCTGTCTTCTCAGCTGCTGTATCCTGTGGCCTCCAAACCACCCACCTTTACCCTAGTTTTGTGCCTGTATCACTCCAGCTCAGGCATCAGCTTATCTGTGCTGGTTTTCTCTCCAGATCACTTCTCTGCAAATACTGATGGATGCCTGGAGCTTATTTTAAAAGGCCAGAAAGTATGTGGAATAAGAGTACCCTAGGATGACTAAAACTATCAGACCAGTGGTGTATGCGTGATCCTGTTTCCTCAGACCCTGGTTTAAGCCAGGCTGCCTTTCTAGAATGAGAGTGGTAAGAAAACTGGGCTGGATAAAGAAGCAAGTCCCAAACCTCTGGCCCATCAGCTTTCCTGAGGACACTACCATATTGCCATAGTTCCCTGGCATGGCTTTTAGACAGCACTTACTTTTTAACAGTTGTATTGATGTATTACCAATGTCCAATAAATTACACATATTTAAGCTATAGGATTCAATAGGTATACATATTCAATTTGTATGACATATGTATACACCTGTGAAACCATCACAGTAATCATGATCACAAACATATTCATCATCACCTCCTGCCCCTTAGCCCCACATTCCTGCACAGGCAGCCGCTGATCTTCTGTCACTATTAATTAGTCTGCATTTTCTAGAATTTTAGATAAATGAAATTATACAGTATGTACTCTTTGGCTTCGTTCACTCAACATAATCATTTTGAGATTCATCCTTGTTGTAGTGTATATCAATAGTTCATTTCTTATTTTTTAGCACTAATCCATTTTATGCATATGTCACTATTTGGTTTTACATTCACCTATTGAAAAATATTTCCAGTTTTAAATATTCATGTACAAGTCTTTTTATGAACATATTCTTTCATTTTTCCTGGCTAAATGCCTAGGATTGAGATGCCTGAATCATACGACAGATGCATGTTTAAATTTTTAAGAAACTACCCTTATTTTCCAAAGTGGTTGTACCACTTTTATATTTCTATCAGCAAGATATGAGAGTACCAATTCTTTCACATTCTTGCTAACATTTGGGGTGGTCCATGTAATAGTTTCTATGGATTCTGTAACAAACTACCATGAATTTAGTGGCTTAAGAGAACAGAAATATATTCTCTCACAGTATGGAGCCCTGAGGTCCAAAGCCAGTATCTGAAATCAAGGTACTCCCTGTGGCTGCTCTAAGAGAATCTGGTCCCTGACTCTTCTGACTCCCAGTGGTTGCCATAGTCCTTGGTTTGTGGTTGCATCACTCCAATCTCTGCTTCTGTGGTCACATTGCCTCTTCTGCAGGTGAAATCTGCCTCTTCCTCTCTCTTATGAAAACACTTTTTGATATATATAGGAGGCAGCCAAAGATTTCCTGGCAAAAACACCTTGAAGCTTAAAACAGCCTGAAGGCTGAAAAAGAGGACTGCCAACCCTGGAGAATTTCCCACAGACCTGCTCATGGGAAGAACAGGGTGGGGCTTTAGGAAGCTCCCGCCATTTGCAGAGGGAGGAGCCTGGACCCTCCTGTTCTTGGGTAACTTGGAATTTAGTCTGTGAGATGGGGCCAAAGCTACAGGAACTCTTGTAGCTTTGCTGAGAGTCTTTTTCCTTTTTGCCCAATAAATTCCATAACCTCTCACCCTTCAAAGTGTCTGCGTGCCTACTCTTTCCTGGTTGTGTGTGACAAGAACCCAGTTTTTCTTACAACATTATGATAGTTTTTCACATCCATTCAGATAATCTCTCCATCTCAAAGTCCTTAACTTGATCACATCTCCAAAGCCTTTCCCCTCGCCCCTCCCCCCCTTTTTTTTTTGGTCGTATAAGATAACAGTCTTAGATTTTATGAATTAGGATTTGGCCATCTTTGGGCAGGAGCCATTCTTCAGTCTACAGTAGCCAGTCTTTTTAATTCTAGCCACTCTAACAGGTTTGTAGTGGGATCACTTTTGCATTTGAATTTGCCGTTCCTCACTGACGCTAACAAAGTTAACCTCTTTTTATGTGCTTATTACCATCTGTGTATCTTCTTTGTTGAAGTATGTGTTCAAATATTTTGTCCATTTTTAAATTGGATTTTTTTTCTTATTTTTGAATTTTAAGAGTTTTTTTTATATATTCCACATGTAAGTTCTTGTTCAGATACACTATTTGTAATATTTCTTCCAGATCGTGTCTTGTCTATTCATTCACTTAACAGTGCCTTTTTGACAGCATTTCTTGATTTGTATCATCATTCATCCTTTTCACACTTTCTAGATTGAGACCCTTAAGGGCATGGACTATAAATTATTTCCTCTACACCCTCAGCACCCAGCACAATGCCTGACACATAGGAGATACTCACTGAATGCTATTTTTTTCTTCTTGCTTTACTGCTCTCCCCTTTCATAGGGTCATACTTAAAAACCAAAATTTTCCATATTACTATTATTTCAGTGTGCTCTAGTCTGTAGCTTATTTTATTTTACTTTTATGGAGATACAATTCACAAACCGTAAAATTTACCCTTTTAAAGTATACGATTAGAGGTTGTTACCATGTTTATAAAGTTGTGCAGCCATCACCACTATCTAATTGCAGAACATTTTCATCATTGCCAAAAGAAAAGCCATAACCAGTAGAAGTCATGCCCCATTCTTTCCTTCCCCCTGTCCCCCACCAATTTGTTTTCTGTCCTTATGGATTTGCTTATTTTGGATATTTCATATGAATGGAATTTTACAATGTATGGCATTTTCGTGTCTGGTTTAATTGTCTTCGCATAATGTTTTCAAAGTTCATTCACGTTGTATCATATATTAGTATTTAATTCCTTTCTATAGCTAAGTAATATTCTATTACATAGGTATATAGAATATAGTAACATTCTATTATATAGTCATGCATCGCTTAACAATGGAGACATGTTCTGAGAAATGCATTGCTAGGCAATTTCATCACCATAGGAACATCACAGAGTGTACTTATACAAACCCGGATAGTACAGCCGACTACACACCTAAGCTACATGGTATAGCCTGTTGTTTCTAGGCTACAAACAGAACAGCACATTACTGTACTAAATACTGTAGGCAACTGAAACAAAATAGTAAATATTTGTATATCTAAACATGCTCAAACATAGAAAAGGTGCAGTAAAAATTTGGAATCAAAGATTTAAACATGGTACACCTGTATAGTACATTTACCATCAATGGGGTCTACTGGATTGGAAATTTCTCTAAGTCAGTGAGTGAGTGACGAGTGAATGTGCAGACCTAGGACATTACACTATTGTAGTCTTTATAAACACTGTATATTTGGGCTACACTAAATTTGTATTTAAAATTTTTCTTTCTTTAGTAATAAATTAACCTTGGTTTACTGTAATTTTTTTTACCTTATAAATATTTTTTCTACTTGTTGACTCTTTTGTAAAAACACTTAGCTTAAAACACAAACACATTGCACAGTTGCACAAAAATATTTTCTTTCTTTATATACTTATACTATATATATATATATATATATATATATATATATATATATGTATTTTTTCTTCCAAACCTGTTTCTTTTTTTACTCTTTAAACATTTTTGTTAAAAACTAAGGCACAAATACACATTAGCCTAGGCCTACACAGGGTCAAGATCATCAATATTTCATCTTCCACCTCCACATCTTGTCCCACTAGAAGATCTTCAGGGACAATGACATGCATGGAGCTCCCATCTCCTATGATAACAATGCCTTCTGAAATACCTCCTGAAGGACCTGCTTGAAGCTCTTCTTAAGGAAGTGTCATCTTTTTTCAGAAATATGTTTATGGTGGTTTTTCATTTTTCCAATAATAGATGTGATTATAGCCAGATAATGTACCATGAACATTCCTCACTGTTAATGGAAACCTTTTGATGTGGGAGTCCATGTGGCATGATCTAAGCTCACTGCAACTTCCACCATCCAGGCTTAAGCAATCCTCCTTCTTCAGCCTCCTGAGTAGCTGGAACCATAGTATGCACCACCAAGCCCAACTATTTTTTTTACTTTTTGTAGAAATGAGGTCTCACTATATTACCCAGGCTGGTCTCAAGCAATCCACCCACTTGGACTCCCAAAGTGCTGGGATTACAGGCGTGAGCCACCATGCCTGGCCCCTCAAACTTTTTATGGTCTGCAAAATCTTCTGCTAAACCCTTCACTGTGAATTTTTTGGGAGATTCACTAGGTGATAGAAATTTTCCAGGTTCATTATAATCTTACAGAACTACTCTTCTATATGTGATTAGTAATTGACTGAATGTCACTATGTGGTGCATGGCTGTACCACATTTTATCTACTCGTCAGTTGAAGAACATTTGGGTTGTTTCCACTTTTTGTCTACTATGAATAATGCTGCCATAAACATTTATATAAAAGTTTTTGCATTTACATGTTTTCAATCCTCTTGGGCGTATACCAAGGACTGGAACTGTTGGGTTATATGGTATCTATGTTAAACTATATTAAACTTTTAGGAATTTTCAACTGTTTTACAAAGCACCTGCATCATTTTACTTTCCCAACAACAATGTATGAGGGTCCAAATTTCTCCACATTCTCAATAACATTTGTTATTATTTCTCTATTTTATTATGGCTACTCAAGTAGGTGTGAAGTGTATCTCATTTTGGTTTTGGTCTGCATTTTCCTAATCACTAATGATGTTAAGCATCTTTTCGTGGGTTTATTGGCTAATAGCTGATACACAGTCTTTGTCTCGTAATTCTAACGTCCAGACTTTGTGAAAATAAGTAACTCAAAATCCAAGTTATTGGAACTTTAAATTATTTTGAGCCTTAAGGGAATATGTTAATGAGACCTGAGACATATAAACAGATAGCTGTAACCTAGAAAGCTGCAACCTGTTTCTCTGATTATAAACTAGTCTTTTTCCTTGCCTACTTTGTTTTGCAAAATGTTGTTAATGATGAAAGGGTACCAGGGAAGACCTCTTCCCTCTTAATCATTGATGTTCATTATAGATTAACTTTCCTCTTCCCTCTTTCACATGACTTCATGACTATTACGTTGGGATAAAATTTTAAATACACTCCTAAAATGGAAATGAAATGAAACCAATTTATAAAGAAAACAAGCAAAAAAGAAAATAAAAATTGTAACTAAATTGTTGTAACTCATAAACCAGCCTTGTATTAAATAATGTTATAATCGTACTAAATTACTTTGTTTTCTGTGTATATAGGCAAGACCTTAACTTTTAACTTAGGAGTGCTGATCCCATTTCTCTGAAGTCTGTTTTCTGGATGGCTATTCTTACCTTTTCACTTGAACAAACTTTTTAAAATTTGATTCTCATTCTTTCAATTATTTCAGGTTGACAACATTCTCAGGTTAGGGCTAGGGTTAGGGACAGATCCTATGGAATGCTTCCTCCACCCTCAACCCCCATTTATGGACCTACTTTCTTATTTCTTTGTATGTCTTGTAATTTTTTGTTGAAAACTGGACATTTAAATAATATATTGTGGCAATTCTGGAAGTTGGATTCTCTTCTCTTCCCAGGCTTGCTGCTGTTGTTGCTATTTGTTTGTTTAGTGACTTTTCTGAAATCCTTTGGTTAAGTCTGTATTCTTTGGCATGTGTGGCCACTGAAGTCTCTGCTCAGTTGGGTTAGTGGTCAGATAATGATTAACAGAGATATCTCCAAATGCCTGGGATTAATAGCCTTCCCAGTCTTTAGCAAGGGCCCCATGTGTGTTGGCACATGCCTTCAACACTCATCCAGGTAGTTTACAACCTGTCTTAGTCTGTATTTCTTGCTTGCACAGATTCTCAAGATCATCTAAAGGTGACAGCTTAGGGGTTTCTAAGGTATTTTCTGAGTATGCAGAGTCCTGTGTATACACAATGTGAAGCATTTACGTGACCTTCCAGATTCCTAGGCATGTATCAGAACTTTTCAAAGTCTTCATGGCATCTTATTCCACATCCTTTCGTTATAAGTTTTTGGTTTTTCTATTGTTTATCCCAACTGTTATCCACCACCTCTGGCAGCCACAAAATTAAATGATTGCCTCTAATTGTTTTGACAAATCTGGAAAATGGCTTTTTCCATTAGATAAGCTCCATGTTGAATCACATCAAATAAAGAAAAACTTGCAAGTGGGGTCCTCCAGTGAACAATTAGGTCAAATAATGTCAGTTCTCTGGTAATAAGTCTCTAAAAGAGGCCTGACTCTATTTGATTTCTTCTGGTGGCTACCAAGTTGCTCCTTTTCATCCATGATTGAGGCTATTGGTTTTCAGGCTACCATATAACTGGAGAAGAAGGATATAGACAGGGCAAGTTAAAATGCCACAAAGTTTACTGTTTTTACTGAGATTCAACCATTTTTTTTTTGAATAAACACATTTCAGATTGCTGAAAGCCTTTGATTAATTTCTAGAGTTTTGAAAAAGCTGACAACATTTTTGCCAGTTTTTTGTTTGTATGACAAATTTTTGGAGATCATTACTCTGCCATTTTCTCTGACATTATTTCTCTGTAGGAATTATTTAAGACCATATATTTTGCCACTCAAATGGTTGTGTCTTTACCATATTTTTGCATGGCTTTTACTTATCCTTAAGGCTCAGCTAAAAGGTCACTTCCTTGAGCAATGAAACACTTCCTGCAAATTAAACTCAACCCAGAAGCTCATTAAGTGAATCAGATGCTATTCCAGCTGCTTTTGTTCCATGAGTGAATAGGGAGAACTGGATCCATGCCAGATCATTATCCACCTTTCCCACTCTTCCCCATCCCCTCCCAACAGTAGCCCTTGAAGCAGGGCCTCTGAGCACCTGAGTGTCTGCAGATTATAGCATGAAACTCTGAGTTAGAAGAATGCTTGGTGAGAATCTTAAAAAGCAATAGGTTCAAGCAACAGGCAGTCAATTGGACTAGATAGCATTTATTCTAACCACTGTAACTGGAAATTACATCTTTTCCTGACTAAAGAGGACAATTACTCTGATGATTCACCAGTAAAGCCATAATGCTTTTTAGAAAATTATAGATCATATGTAGATTATTAATACAGCCTTCCCACCCCGAAAAGTAGCCAATTCATATTACAAACATGAATATAAGAAACTTTTCTTAATCTATGATGAAGATTATTGTGGAGAAATACTGCCTGAAGGAGCTTTGAAGACCATTGGCACAGGTACATTGATACTACTACTGTTTTTGATCACATCTTGGTTTTTAAAATTTAGATAATTGGAATGAATCAACCTGAACATCCTCTGGAATATGTGAACCCTACTTTGGAGACCACAAAATTAAATTTGTTTTAAAAGAAGTAGTCTGAAATGTTAACTCAGGGAAATTTAGAGCATTTCAATGTGCAGAATTAAGAAAGTTGGGCGTTAATTGATTTTATATAACTTATTGAAGCAGCCTCATTGTCTGACGTGACACCTGAGTTTGTTGTTTTGTGACCACAGAGATCAAGCATGGCAGACACACAAAGAGTAAGGTTAGAGTGGAAATTTAACAGGCATAAGAAAGAGAATAGCTCTCTGCCACAGAGAGGGGTTTCTGAAAAATGAGTTGCCAATTTGTGGTGAAATGCAGGGAATTTTATAGATGAGCTGGTGAGGAGGTAGTGTCTGATCTACATAGGGTGTGAAAAACTGCTTAGGACTCAGGTGTGCCATCTGCATAGGGTACAAATCTCTGGCAGCCCCCACCACAATCTTTTATTATACAGGTGGGTTCTCTGCCTGAGCTTCTCCATGTTGCCCATTTCTTTGTTACTGAGCTAACAAAAAAGGGAAGATGGAGCTTCCCTGGTGAACATGCCTGGCCCCAGGTAGCCCTTTTTTATTGGTGCAGCTGCCAGCATTCCCCCTTGCAAGCTTCCAGCTTCCTTATCTACGTTTGCAGCTTGATCTTTCAAGCTGCTCTTTGTTAAAAAAGGAAATGATTTCTAGGGCTGCTTTTCATTAGAAGGGAAGTTCTGCTGAGAACTCCTTTGCCCTCACTATTTACCTAAATAATTTCTTTGTATCTCCTGCATCATTGTTATATAACATAACATTTATAGACTAGTATAACACACTGCAGAGAGAAAAGAATCATGAGTAAGGAAGACCAATAAGTACTTGTTGATTACGGTAATATTACTATTTCAAACAAGCTTTTTTATATACTACTCAGACAAAAGAACAAAAAATGTAGACTTATGGGATTAATATAAGACATTAATTTGTACTTAGAGTCTAAAGCAAAGCAAAGCAAAATTGAGGTTGATCAATTATCCTGTGAAGTTTATCACTGAAGAAATCTACCCTAGGCAACTCAAGAGAAAATAAAATATTTTCCCCCAATAATAGATACTTTTGTCTGAATAACTCAGACAACTCCATCAATATTTCAATCACCATTATCCATAAAATCACTTAAAATTTGATTTATTTTTTTTCCATTACTAAAAAAAATTCTGAAAGTTTAATTTTATCTATATCATCACCAATATTTGGTGTTTTTAAGTTTTAGTCATATTCATGGATGGTAGTGTCTCAGTTTTAATTTGTATTTCTAAGATGGCTAATAATATTGACCATCATTTCACCAACTTATTGGCTGTATATTTACTTTTTATGAAAACTCCTAGTCCTTTGTTGAGTCTTTTTTTTTCATAAGTTATTGGGGTACAGGTGACATTTGGTTACATAAGTTCTTCAGTGGTGATTTGTGAGATTTTGGTGCACCCATCACCTTAGCAGTATACACTGTACCATATTTGTAGTCTTCTATCCCTCACCTCCTCCCATTCTTGCCCACAAGTCCCCAAAATCCATTGCATCATTCTTATGCATAGCTTAGCTCCTACGTGTCAGTGAGAATATACGATGTTTGGTTTTCCATTCCTGAATTACTTCACCTAGAAAAATCACCTCCAATCTCATCCAAGTCATTGCAAATGCTTTTAATTCATTCCCTTTATGGCTGTATAGTATTTTATGGTAAGTGTATATACCACAGTCTTTATCCACTCATTGACTGACGGTCATTTGGGTTGGTTCCATGATTGTGCAATTGGGAAGTGTGGTGTTATAAACATGTGTGTGGAATTATCTTTCAGATAATGACTTCTTTTCCTCTGGGTAGATACTCAGTAGTGGGATTGCTCAATCAAATGGTAGTTCTACTTTTAGTTCTTTAAGGAATCTCCATAGTGTTTTCCATAGTGGTAGTACTAGTTTACATTCCCACCAGCAGTGCAGAAGTGTTCCCTGTTTCCACATCCGCACCAGCATCTGCTGTTTTTTCATTTTTTGATTATGGCCATTCTTGCAGGAATGAGGTGGTATCACACTGTGGTTTTGATTTGCATTTCCCTGATCATTAGTGATGTTGAGCATTTCTTCATATGTTTGTTGGCCATTTATATATCTTCTTTTGAGAATTGTCTTTTCATGTCCTTAGCCCATTTTTTGATGGGATTGTTTGTTTTTTTCTGATTTGAGTTTGTTGTAGAATGTAGATATTAGTCCTTTATCAGATGTACAGATTGTGAAGAATTTCTCCCACTCTATGGGTTGTCTGTTTACTCTGCCATGCAAAAGCTTTATGGTTTAATGAAGTCCTAGCCATTTATCTTTGTTTTTATTGCATTTGCTTTTGGGTTCTTGGTCATGAAATCCTTGCCTAAGCCAATGTGTAGAAGGATTTTACCAATATTATCTTCTAGAATTTTTATAGTTTCAGGTCTTAGGTTTAAGTCCTCAATCCATCTTGAGTTGATTTTTGTATAAAGTGAGAACTGAGAATCCAGTTTCATTCTCCTACGTGTGGCTAGCCAATTATTCCAGCACCATTTGTTGAAAAGGGTGTCCTCTCCCCACTTAATGTTTTTGTTTGCTTTGTCAAAGATCAGTCTGCTATAAGTATGTGGGTTTATTTCTGGGTTCTCTATTCTGTTCCATTGGTCTATGTGCCTATTTTTGTACCAGTGCCACATTATTTTAGTGACTATGGCCTTATAGGATAGTTTGAAATCAGATAGCGTGATGCCTCCAGATTTGTTCTTTTGGCTTAGTCTCGCTTTGGCTATGCCAGCTGTTTTTTGGTTCCATATTAATTTTAGAATTATTTTTTCTAATTTTATGAATAATGATGGTGGTATTTTTATGGGAATTGCATTGAATGTGTAGATTGCTTTTGGCAGAATGGTCATTTTCATAATATTCATTCTACTCATCTATGAGCATGGGATGTGTTTCCCTTTGTTCGTGTCATCTATGATTTCTTTCAGCAGTGTTTTTTAGTTTTCCTTGTAGAGGTCTTTTAACTCCTTGGTTGGGTATATTTCTAAGTGTTTTTTGCAGCTATCGTAAAAGGGGTCGAGTTCTTACTTTGATTCTTTGCTTGGTCACTGTTGGTGCATAGAGAAGCTACTGATTTGTGTATGTTAATCTTGAATCTGTAAACTTGGCTGAATTCTTTTATCAGTTCTAGGAGCTTTCTGGAGGAGACCTTAGGGTTTTCAAGGTAAACAATCATATCATCAGCAAACAGTGGCAGTCTGACTTCCTCTTCACCGTTTTGGATGCCCTTTATTTCTTTCTCTTGTCTGATTGCTCTGGCTAGAACTTTCAGCACTACGTCGAAGAGGAGTGGTGAGAGTGGACATCCATGTCTTGTCCTCACAGGGCAAGCTTTCAACTTCTTCCCATTCAGTATTATGTTGGTTGTGGGTTTGTCATAGATGACTTTTATTACATTAAGGTATGTTCCTTGTATGCAGATTCTGCTGAAAGTTTTAGTCATAAAGGGACACTGGATTTTGTCGAATGCTTTTTCTGCATCTATTGAAACGATCATGTGGTTTTTGTTTTTAATTCTGTTCATGTGGTGTATCACATTTATTGACTTGTGTATGTTAAACCAACCCTGCATCTCTGTTATGAAATCCACTTGATCATGGTGGATTATCTTTTTGATATGTTGCTGGATTCAGCTAGCAAGCATTTTGTTAAAAATTTTAGCATCTATGTTCATCAAGGATATTGGGCTGTAGTTTTATTTCTTGGTTATTGTTTTCTTTTTTGGTTATGTCCTTTCCTGGTTGTGGTATTATGCTGATGCTAGCTTCATAGAATGAATTAGAGAGGGTTCTTTCTTTCTCTAGCTTGTGAAATAGTGTCAAAAGGATTAGTACCAATTCCTCTTTAAATGTCTAGCAGAATTCTGCTGTGAATTTTTCTGGTCCTGGACTTTTTTCTGTTGGTAATTTTTAAATTATCATATCAATCTTGCTGCTTGTTACTGGTCTGTTCAGGGCATCTAATTCTTCCTGATTTAAGCTGGGAGGATTATATTTTTTCTAGGAATTTATCCATCTCATCTAGGATTTCTAGTTTATGTGTGTAAAGGTGGTCATAGCAGCCTTGAATGATCTTTCGCATTTCAATGGTGTCAGCTGAATATCTCCTGTTTCATTTCTTAGTGAGGCTATCTGGATTTTCTCTCCTTTTTTTGGTTATTCTTGTCCATGGTCTATCAGCTTTTTTCTTTTTTTAAATCTTTTTGAAGAAACAGCTTTTTGTTTCATTTGTCTTTTGTATTTTTTTGTTTGTTTCAATTTCATTTAGTTAGGCTCTGATCTTGATTATTTCCCTTCTTCTGCTGGGGTTGGGTTTGGTTTGTTCTTGTTTTTCCACTTCTTTGAGGTATGATCTTAGAGTATCAGTTTGTACTCTTTCAGTCTTTTTGATGTAGGCATTTAGGGCTATGAACTTTCCTCTTAATACCACCTTTGCTGTATGTCAGAGGTTTTGATAGGTTAGGTCATTATTGTCATTCAATTTGAAGAATTTTTAAATTTCCATCTTGATTTTGTTTTCAACCCAATAATCATTCAGGAGCAGGTTTTATTTAATTTTCATGTGTTTGCATGGTTTTGAAGGTCCCTTTTGGAGTTGATTTCCAGTTTTATTCCACTGCAGTCTGAGAGAGTGCTTGATATACTTTCAATTTTCTTAAATTTATTTAGGCTTGTTCTATGGCCTATCCATATGGTCTATCTTGGAGAAAAGTCCACATGCTGCTGAATAAAATGTGTATTCTCCAGTTGTTGGATGAAATATTCTGTATATATCTGTTAAGTTCATTTGTTCCAAGGTATAGTTTAAATCCATTGTTTATTTGTTGACTTTCTGTATTGATGACCTGTCCAGTGCTGTCAGTGGAGTATTGAAGTCCCCCACTATTACTGTGTTGCTGTCTATCTCATTTCTTAGGTCCATTAGTAATTATTTTATAAATTTGGGAGCTCCAGTGTTAGGTGCATATATGTTTAGAATTGTGATATTATCCTGTTGGAAAAGACGTTTTATCATTACATAATGTCCTTCTTTGTCTTTTTAAACTACTGTTGCTTTAAGGTTTGTTTTGTCTGATATAAGAATAGCTGCTCCTGCTTGCTTTTGGTGTCCATTTGCATGAATGTCTTTTTTCACCCCTTTACTTTATGTGAGTCCTTATGTGCTAGATGAGTCTCCTGAAGGCAGTAGATGGTTGGTGAGTTCTTATCCATTCTGTAGTTCTGTATCTTTTAAGTGAAGCATTTAGGCCATTTACATTCAATGTTAGTACTGAAATACGAGGTACCCTAGCATTCATCGTGCTCTTTGGGTCCTGTGTACTTTCAGGGTTTTTTTGTTTTTGCTTTTTAACTTTGTCGTTTTATAGGTCCTGTGAGATTTATGCTTTAAAGAGGCTCTGTTTTGATGTGTTTCCAGGATTTGTTTCAAGATTTAGAGCTCCTTTCAGCAGTTCTGGTAGTGCTGGCTTGGTAATGGCAAATTCTCTCAGCATTTGTTTGTCTGAAAAAGACACTGGATGCAAAATTCTTGGCTGGTACTTGTTTTGTTTGAGAAGGCTGAAGATAGGGTCCCAATCCCTTCTAGCCTGTAAGGTTTCTGCTGAGAAATTTGCTGTTAATCTGATAGATTTTCCTTTGTAAGTTATCAGGTGCTTCTGTCTCACAGCTTTTAAGATTCTCTGCTTTGTCTTAACGTTGGCTAATCTGCTGACAGTGTGCCTAGGCAAAGATCTTTTTGTGATGAATTTCCCAGGTGTTCTTTGTGCTTCTTGTATTTTGATGTTTAGGTCTCTAGCAAGGCCAGGGAAGTCTTCCTCAATTATTCCCCCAAGTATGTTTTCCAAGCTTTTTAATTCTGTTCTTCCTCAGGAACACCAATTATTCTTAGGTTGGTTCATTTAACATAATCCGAGACTTCTTCAAGGCTTTACTCATATTTTCTTATCCTTTTTTGTCTTTATTGTATTGGGTTAATTTGAAGACCTTGTCTTCATGCTCTGAATTTCTTTCTTCTACATGTTCAATTCTATTGGTGAGACTTTCGAGAGCATTTCGAATTTCTAAAAGTATGTCCAAAGTTTTCTGAATTTTTGTCTTCTTTCTTTCTTTTTTTTTCTCAGAGTCTCACTCTGTCACCCAGGCTGGAGTGCAGTTGTGGAATCTCGGCTCACTGCAACCTCTGCCTCCTGGGTTCAAGCAATTCTCCTGTATCAACCTCCAGAGTAGCTGGGATTACAGGTGTCTGCCACCACTCCCAGCTAATTTTTTTGTATTTTTAGTAGATAAGGCCCATTTTACCATTTTGCCCAGGCTGGTCTTGAACTCCTGATCTCAGGTGATCTGCCCACCTTGGCCTCCCAAAGTGCTTGGATTATAGTCATGAGCCACAGTGCCAGGGCAGTTTTTTCTTGAAGCTACTTCCTTGAATATTTCTCCCTTCAGTTTTTTTTTTCTTTTGAGACGGAGTCTCACTCTGTCACCAAGCTGGAGTGCTGTGGCGTAATCTTGGCTCCCTGCAATATACGCCTTCAGGTTCAAGCGATTCCTCTGCCTCATCTCCCGAGTAGTTGGGACTACAGGTATACATCACCATGCCCAGCTAATTTTTGGTTTTTGTTTGTATTTTGGTAGACATGGGTTTTCACCCTGTTGGCCAGGATGGTCTCAATCTCCTGACCTCGTGATCCACCCGCCTCAGCCTCCAAAAGGGATTACAGGCATGAGCCACCATGCTCTGCATTTTTTTTTTTTTTTTTTTTTTTTTTTTTTTTTGGGACAGAGTCTTGCTCTGTTACCCAGGCTGTAGTGCAATCTCAGCTCACTGCAACCTCCGCCTCCCAGTTCAAGCAATTCTCCTGTCTCAGCCTCCCAAGTAGCTGGGACTACAGATGCATGCCACCACACCTGGCCAATTTTTTTAACTTTGGTAAAGATGGGGTTTCACCATATTGGTCAGGCTAGTCTCGAACTCTTGACCTCAGGTGATCCACCTGCCTCGGCCTCCCAAAGTGCTTAGATTACAGGTGTGAGCCACTGCACCCCGTCCTCCCTTCACTTCTTATATCATATTTTGGATTTCCTTGCATTGGGCTTCAACTTTCTCTGCTCCCTCCCTGATTAGCTTAATAAATAACCTCCTGAATTTTTTTCAGGTAAATCAGGGATTTCTTCTTGGTTTGGATCCATTGCTAGTGGACTAGTGTGATTTTTGGGGGAGTGTTGAAGAGCCTTGTTTTGTCATATTGCCAGAGTTGGTTTTCTGGTTCCTTCTCATTTGGGTAGGCTCTGTCAGAGGGAAGGTCTAGGGCTATAGGCTGTTGTTCAGATTATTTTGTCTCATGGGTGTTCCCTTGATGTAGTACTCTTCACCTTTTCCTATGCGGGTGGCTTCCTGTGAGTTGAACTACAGTGACTATTGTCTCTTTTCTGGGTCTAGTCACCCAGCGAGTCTACCATGTTCTGGGCTGGTACTGAGGGTTGTCTGCACAGAGTCCTGTGATGTGAACTGTCTATGGGTCTCTGAGCCATGGATATCCGCACCTGTTCTGGTGGAGGTGGTGGGGGGTGCCATGGACTCTGAGGGTTCCTAGCGTTGGTGGTTTAATGTTCTATTTTTGTGCTGGTTGGCCTCCTTCCAGAGAGCATCAGCTATGGTATTATGGGGAGTAACTGTCAGTGGATGGGGCCCTAGAACTCCCAAGATTATATGTCCTTTGTCTTCCACTCCCAGGGTGGGTAGGGAAGGACCATCAGGTGGGCGTGGGCCTAGGCATGTCAGACTCTCCTTGGGCAGGTCTTGCTGCAGCTGCTGTGGGGGATGGGGATGAGACTCCCTGGTCACTGGAGTTGTGTACCTAGGAGGATTAAGTCTGCCTCTGCTGAGTCATGCAGGTTGTCAGGGAAGTGGGAGAAGGCCAGCAGTCACAGGCCTCACCCGGTTACCAGGCAAACTGAAGGGCCCATTGTTTCCCCACTAACCACCTCCAGGCAGAGAGCAATAGAGGCTTGAAAACTAGCCCCAAGCTATCCACTTCCCAGCTGTGAAAGTAAAGGGCTTGGTTATTCCCACACACTAGATTTGCATTCTCCCCTGAGTTCTGGCCAGGAGGCTTCTCAACCCATTCAAATTGCTACAAAGTTCAGCTAGAGATTTGCTTCACCCTATGGAGTCTTATCCTCTGCTCCTCTCCCATTGGATCCCTGTGGTGCCAGGCAGGAATGACCTGCTTGGAGACCCAGCAAGCTCCCAGGGCCTTTCTGCTGCTTCCTCTGCCCCTGTATTTCACTCAGCTCTCCAAATTGACTTAGCTCCAGTTGCAGTCAGAAACCTATCCCATAAACAGACCTTCAGCTTCTCCGGTGGGGGTGTGTGTTCAGGAGAGGAGAGTTGGGTCTCCCTTTCCCACTTCCGAAGCTGGGGCACTCACAGTTTTGGGGGGTTCTCCTGGGTCCTCTAGGAGCAGTTTGCTTTCTTCAGGGGGGTCTGTGGGTCCTCTCGGGATTGCTGGTCTGTTCTTGCAGTGGACCTGGAGCCAAAATTCACAATGTGACCTGCCCTCCACTGCTATGTCCAGAGCTGCAATCTAGTCCTGCCTCCCGTCCACCTCGATCTCCCACCACTTAAGATTTCAAATTTGAATTTCTGACTGAGACATCAAATCACAAAAGATACCACATTTCAAACTTGGTTTAATAAAAACAGGGTAAGTCTAATTTCAAATCCAACATTCTAAAACAAGATGCTATCCAAAAATGAAAATGTACATATTGAAATAGCTTAAGATTCATAAGAAGGGGCAAAAATAGTACAGAGGTTTTCACATGCTCTTCACCCATATTCACCCAGTGTTAATATTTTGCATAACCATGATACATGTCAAAACCAGAGTTACACGGCTCTGAAATCCCCCTTCCATGTTGAGCATATAAAAGTATCGGGCTGCTGGAAATGAAAATAAGGACTTTTTGAAGAGTGATAGGTCTTCTGAAAGCTCTGCATGTGCTGTGGGTTCCCCTACCACCTTATTCTCATAATAATGGGATGTGAATTGCTTGTTTTTTCATCTCTAGTTAGAAGAGGGAATTCTCAGAGAGCTTAATATGCATTTCCTGAAGTCCGGAGGTGGGGACACACTGCACTTGAGTGACTACCCTCTGAGCACTCAGGGTGAGAGACAGGCTATCAATAGCAGCTGACTGGTAAGCCAAGAGAGAGGTGGCTGGGTTGACATAGGCCTGCACACCCAGAATTTTTCACGGCAAGAGATGCATGGGTGTTACATAACAGAAATGTGAACCACACATAGAGAGCTGGCATGAGGTCATCTTATACCCTGTCCAATAGGGCTATCTAGGAGGTCAAAGTCCTCAGCAGAGAGAAGCTGATGGCATAGTCCGACTTGGAGTAATTGGAGAGGGAGTAAGCAACATACTGAATGAGAGCTGAATGAGAGGGCACCATTCACATGAAAAGAGTTGCAAGGAGATTCCTGAAGATGGGGTGGAAGTGGAGAGGGGACAAGGAGTGAAGTCTCCAAAGAATGCATGATGGCATCTATGAAATCATTACCTTTAAACACCTGCCGGTGCCAGAGAACATGGTGCCATATTTGAAAATTGTTGTAGTTTAAAAAAAAAAAAAAAAAAAAAAAATCTCAACCTTACAGAAGCATGCATGTACAGTACTAAAACTTTTTTTTCTGAATTATTTGAAAGCTAGTTGCCAATATCATGCTCCATTGTGTGGAGTCACACCTTCCTCTCCATGTCTATGGTCTGATACCCTATACAAGGCCACCCTCCTCCTTGAGTTCCAGCTCTGCACCAGGCTGCCACCCCTTTGGCAAGATATTCTTCACCTTGCACAGGCTCTGGCTTCCTGAGGCAGTCCATACTCCCATGCGAATACCCTCCTCAACTCATCTGACTCCAGTGCCTGGCCCTGGGTAGCCTTCTTGGTGTAGATGCCCTCCTCAGCCTGGCATGCCACACCAAGGCACACCTTTGAGGCAAGGCCCTCTTCACCCAGCTAGGGCTCTGATACCCTATTCTGGGCACCAAAGCCAACTGTCATTGTTAATATTGAATGTCAACTTGACTGGATTTAAGGATGCAAAGTGTTGTTCCTGGGTGTCTCCGTGAGGGTGTTGCCAAAGGAGATTAACATTTGAGTCAGTGGACCAGCGAGGCAGAACCGCCCTCAGTCCAGGTGGACACCATCTAATCAGCTTCAGGACTGAATTGTTCAGAAAGGGAAAAGACAAGAAGTGGGAAAAAGATCTGCAGAGCCACCTTGTACTAGCAGCAGTCAAGTAAAAACACTTTTGATTACTTTAATTCTCTCTCCTTGGTTTCAGATCTGGACGGATAAGAAAGCACAATTATCAGGCTGGGGGAGGGAGAGCACAGGAAGGAAAAAGGAACCAACTGCACCCCTCCTCCAGTTGAAGGCTTCCTGCTAGGGGAGGGCAGATTTATATTTAAATCGGGTTCAGCGTTTTGCCATATATGGGATGAGAAATTTGGATTTCTGAATTGAGACTGCGCTTGGTGACTAACAGTGACAACCGCTTTATTAGTTAAATATGATAAGGAAAGTTATAGGACTGCCGATGCTTTTTTATCCAAGAACCAAGGGAAAACTTTCCCCACTGAATAAATATAAAAGGAAAGTGAGGGACAAATTATACCACTTTATCATTCTGCTCCATGAGGCCTGCTTGCTCCGTGCCTTTATTACATACATTTGCAGTGGCTGCCCATCCACAACTAACAGGGATTTTCTATAATTTCCAAGAGGCCCCAACTGTCTGAAAAACTAAAGAGAAAAGAAAAGTCCTTAAGGTAACCCTTTATGGATTTTTGGTTGTTCATTTCCTTAAAGATTGGCAGGGGTTTTTTTGTTTTGTTTTGTTCAGTTCTTTGCTTTGTTTACCATTTTTCAATTAAGGAGAGTGTTCCAACAACAAAAATATATTATTTTTAGGTAACTGAGGTATAAGTAAGACTTCAAGGGCAAAATTCTGCTTTCTCTTTAACGCTCGTGAACAAATTGCTAATTTTATTTCTGCCTTTGTCACTGTCTCATCTCAACTCCATCTTAGTGAAATTGTCTTCAAAAATCTCCTTGGGAGAGAAAAAGACTCACAGTCTGAGCCCATGGCGGTTTTTATCTGCCTGACCACAGACCAAACATCTTGAGGCCTGTATCCTCGGAGGCCTTCCTTTATCACTGTGCTCTCCCTGGAACTCACCTCAGCCTCAGCGCGGGGTGGGTCTATCTCCTGCCATGTCTGCTTCACCCAGCATGTTCTCCACTCTGCTGAGCTGCTTTTAAGCTATCTCTTTAGGTTTGGGACATTCCTGGGAATTCCGTAATCGCTCACATTTTAGATGTGGTCCACTGAAAATAGGGTAAGTTTAATTCCAAATCTATCACCTTCACCTCTTTTGAGGGAGGCAAAAATTCATCACCTCTTTCCTACGTTAATATTGTTAATCTTGTTTTTAGTTTATCTCTATTTCCCACTTTGTCTAGCACAGTGCTTTGAACATAATCAGAACTCAATCAATATCTACTGAATTCATTCCATGAAGAAAGAACATGAAAGAATGATTAATGATGGCAATTAGCCAGATAATTTAAGAGTGTTTTTCCTCTAATAATCAGATATTTCAACAGCAGGGTTTTTTGTTAATTATACAGATAATTACTTTAATATACCATATCACTCTTTACACATGTGGGACTCAATATTTATATACACATATGGCCTGATAAAAAAATAGGTAACCCCTGTTACTCCTGTTGGATAAAGAATTATATTTGTAGAAATAGAATGCAAAAGATACTGTTAATAGTATTATTCCTGGGAAAACAGGAAAGGGAATTGTTGAATCAACAAGGTCACTGGACTTGTATTTTTTACTGCACATACTTCTATGTTTATACAGTGTTTTAGTGTTTATGAGCATGTTTCAATATTAATTTCTTAAAATTGTATTAACTAAGCAGAGATATTGTGGTCCTGAACTTTTGAGCTTTTATTTTCATGGATTTCTATTGGTGGATACAATGCCCACAGGGTATCAAATGCCTCCAGGGACAGGCAAGTAAAATAAGTAAGAAGTAAGTGAACTGGACTGCATAAGGATTGTGACAAGTGGTGACAGGGCCAGCTTTGCCTACAGTGGCCGGGTGCTGCCAAGTCTAGCCAATTGCTGCTACACAAAAACATCAGACCAATGTTGTCAGGTCACCCCATTTTCAAAAGAAGTTCAAAATCTACAATATTTTTAGAGAAATTTCCTGATTTTTAAATGAAAGCAATTGATTTAAAAGGTTTGAGGTTTAAGAGGCAGGCAACTTTGGGAGGCCGAGGCGGGTGGATCACGAGGTCAAGAGATCCAGACCATCCTGGTCAACATGGTGAAACCCCGTCTCTACTAAAAATACAAAAAATTAGCTGAGCATGGTGGCTCGTGCCTGTAATCCCAGCTACTCAGGAGGCTGAGGCAGGAGAATTGCCTGAACCCAGGAGGTTGAGGTTGCGGTGAGCTGAGATCGCGCCATTGCACTCCAGCCTGGGTAACAAGAGCGAAACTCCGTCTCAAAAAAAAAAAAAAAAAAAAGAAAGAAAAGAAAAAAAAAGAGGCAGGCAAAACAAAATATCTGTGGCCTAAATTCAACCTGTTTGCACACTCTGACTTAGGTAATAGCCTAGGGTTGATTGTTTATTATTTATTATTTGTTTGTTTGATTGTTTTTAAACAGATGATGAAGTTTTATAAAATTTTCTCATCTCTTGCCTGTTTTTCTCTTATGCAAATTGTCAGTTAATATTCCAGAGCCTAAAAGGGCTGCAGGGATTTCCATGATCACTGAGCAGCAGGGCCGAGGAAACCATCAATCCTCTGTAGGTCTATAAACCGTTCCCCAGTTGGCACAGCATTCTGGGGTGGTCATAAAGAATAAGGTGTAGGGCGTGGTAGCTTCCTGAGGGCTGTGAAGGCCAAGAACTGAAATGAGGTTAATAGAAAATAATCACATTGATGGCAGGGAGTGTTCTTCAAATCCTACAGTTATGGCCAATTGGAGTATAAAACTCTCAAGTAGTCATGAAGGCCACAAGATCAGTAATGTGACATTTCAGTATAAACAGATGTCAAATTCAGGCTTCCTAATGAAGATTGAGGCTTAAGGAAAGAATAATCTAGAATTGCCCAATTGAGTCTTATTTTCCATTTAAATTATTTATAACACCCTTCGGTAAAGACCACAAAGACACCATAGTGCAGCAGGTGAATGAATTCTGTCAAGCCACTTGCTGAACTACAGTATCATGCCAAATACTTTCTCCTTTCACATAATAATATCTACCATGCCACTTACCAGTGCTCACTACTGAACATTTAGCTGAAAGCCAAGAAATGAACCAATACTTGACACTCAAAACTGAAATAATGGGATGGCTGTCTGGTTCTTCCATTAATTTGGAAGCAGCAGGTAAGGACAATACCTGGCATATGGTAGGCATTCCATAAAGTTACTGAGAAATAAATTAGAAACAAAACAGCTAGAATTATCAGCCAACTACCTGACAGAGAGAGAGGACATGTCCTTAAAAGTGGACAGACTTAAAATAATCTATTATTCAGAAGATATTAGGGGTAGAAACAAAGCTCCTGAGAGTAGTACTCTGCACTGCACAACACGAACCTCCTCTTCCACCCTGGTTAAGAGGCTCAGCTTTGTAGCCAGAATGCCTGGGTCAAATTGCTACCAACCAGCTAGGTGAACTTGGTTAAGTGGCTTAATCTCACTTAACATTGGTTTTCTCATCTATAAACTCTGCCTCATAGGGTTGTAAGAATTCAATTAGTACATGCAAAAACCATAGAATGGTGCAGGTACATGAAAAACATTCAATAAAACCTAGCTATAGACAAGGGTACCATCATCATGAAAAGGACTACATTATGTTCAGGATGATCTAACTAATAAGGCAGGAAAGTAAATAACAAAGGTATGGAAGATCTTCATCCAAAATTGTTAAAACGAAATGTTTTGGTTTTGTAGAGAGCTGTTTTTAGCTATCCGGAAAATTCGTGTGAGATACTCCATTGAAAAGCTAATCTGGAGAGCCGAGGACAGTGTTGCGTGGAACACTGGAGTCAAACTGCCTGGACTTGAGTTTCAGCTCTGCCAACTGCCAGCTACATAGCATTGGGCAAGTCACTTAAGCATGCTTCAGTTTTCTCTCCCATAAAATTAAGATCATAGTAGAGTTCTTATCAGAGCTATATTATGACTTCCATGGGCCCTGGGTACATTTGCCTTTATGAGTTGCATCCTCCATAAAATAATATTAAAAATTATTTGTACCACTGACTGCACTGGTGTAAAGACAAATATAATCTAGGCTCATGATATGGTTTGATTGTCTCCCCCAAATCTCATGTTGAAATATGATCCACAAAGATGGCTGAATAGGAACCGCTCTGGTCTGCAGCTCCCAAAGAGACCAACACAGAAGGTGGGTGATTTCTGCAGTTCCAGCTGAGGTACCTGCTCATCTCACTGGGACTGGTTAGACAGTGGGTGCAGCCCATGGAAGGTGAGCAGAAGAAGGGTGGGGCATTACCTCACACAGGAAACACAAGTGGTCAGGGAACTCTTTCCCCTAGTCAAGGGAAGCTGTGAGGGACAGTGCTGTAAGGGACAGTGCTATCTCACCCAGATACTAGGATGTTCCCACAGTTTTCACAACGCGCAGACCAGGAGATTCCCTTGGTTGCCTACACCACCAGGACCCTGGGTCTTAAGCACAAAACTGGGCAGCCATTTGGGCAGACATTGAGCTAGCTGCAGGAGGTTTTTTTTTGTACCCCAATGGTGCCTGGAATGCCAGCAAGACAGAACCATTCGCTTCCCTGGAAAAGGGGCTAAAGCCAGGGGGCCAAGCAGTCTAGCTCAGCAGATCCCAGCACCATGGAGCCCAGAAAGCTAAGATCCACTGGCTTGAAATTCTAGCTGCTAGCAAAGCAATCTGAAGTCAACCGGGGATACCCAAACATGGTGGGGGGAGGGGTGTCCACCAATACTGAGGCTTGAGTAGGCTGTTTTCCCCTCACAGTGTAAACAATGCCCCTGGGAAGTTCAAACTTGGTGGAAGCCACCACAGCATGGCAAGCCCACTGTAGCCAGACTGCTGCTTTAGATTCCTCCTCTACAGTCAGGGCATCTCTGAAAGAAAGACAGCAGTCCCAGTCAGGGACTTATAGATTAAACTCCCATCTCCCTGAGACAGAGCACCAGGAGGAAGAAGCAGCTGTGGGGGAAGCTTCAGCAGACTTAAATATTACTGCCTGCCAGCTCTGAAGAAAGCAGCAGATCTCCCAGCGCAGCAAGGAAGCTCTGCTAAGAATGTTGATTATTGCCCCATAATTCCAAGAAATATGGGACTACGTGAAAAGACCAAACCTTCATTTGATTCATTGGTTTACATGAAAGTGACGGGGAGAATGGAACCAAGTTGGAACACACACTTCAGGATATTATCCAGGAGAACTTCCCCAACCTAGCAAGACAGGCTGACACACAAATTCCAGAAATACAGAGACCACCACTAAGATATTCCTCGAGAAGAGCAACCCTAAGATACGTAATCATCAGATTCACCAAGGTTGAAATGAAAACAAAAATATTAAGGACAGCCAGAGAGAAAAGTCAGGTTACCCACAAAGGGAAGCCAATCAGACTAACAGGAGATCTCTCTGCAGAAACCCTTTAAGCCAGAAGAGAGTGGGGCCAATATTCAACATTCTTAAAGAAAAGAATTTCAACCCAGAATTTCATATCCAGCCAAACTAAGCTTCATAAGTGAAGAAGAAATAAAATTCTTTATAGACAGCCAAATGCTGAAGGATTTTGTCACCGCCAGGCCTGCCTTACAAGAGCTCCTGGAGGAAGCACTAAATATGGAAAGGAAAAACCAGTACCAGCCACTGCAAAAACATACCAAAATGTAAAGACCACCAACACCATAAAGAAACCACAGACCACAGTGCAATCAAGTTAGAACTCATGATTTAAAAAATTCAGTCAAAACTGTACAACTACATGGAAAATGAACAACCTGCTCCTGAATGACTACTGGTAAATAATGAAATTAAGGCAGAAATAATTAAGTTCTTTGAAACCAATGAAAACAAAGACACAACATACCAGAATCTCTGGGACACAGTTAAGCAGTGTTTAAAGGAAACTTTATAGCACTAACTGCCCGCATGAGAAAGCAGGAAAGATCTAAAAGCAACACCCTAACATCACAATTAAAAGAACTAGAGAAGCAAGAGCAAACAAATTCAAAAGCTAGCAGAAGACAAGAAATAACTAAGATCAGAGGAGAACTGAAGGAGATAGAGACACAAAAATCCCTTCAAAAAATCAGTGAATCCAGGAGCTGGTTTTTTGAAAAGATTAACAAAATAGATAGACTGCTAGCCAGACTCATAAAGAAGAAAAGAGAGAAGAATCAAAACTTCCACAATAAAAAATGATAAAGGAGAAATCACCACTAATCCCTCAGAAATATAAACTACCACCAGAGAATACTATAAACACCTCTACACAAATGAATTAGAAAATCTAGAAGAAATGGATAAATTCCTAGGCATATACACCCTCCCAGAACTAAACCAGGAAGAAGTCAAATCCCTGAATAGACCAATAACAAGTTCTGAAATTGAGGCAGTAATTACGAGCCTACCAACCAAAAAAAACCCCAGGACCAGATGGATTCACAGCCGAATTCTATCAGAAGCACAAAGAGGAGCTGGTACCATTCCTTCTGAAACTACTCCAAACAATAGAGAATGAGGGACTCCTTCATAATTCATTTTATGAGGCCAGCATCATCCTGATACCAAAACCTGGCAGAGACACAACACAAAAAGAAAATTTCAACCTAATATCCCTGATGAACATCAATGCAAAAATCCTCACTAAAATACCAGCAAAGTGAATCCAGCAGCATATCAGAAAGCTTACTCACCACAATAAAGTTGTCTTCATCCCTAGGATGCAAGGCTGGTTCAACATATACAAATCAATAGACATAGTCTATCACATAAATAGAACCAATGACAAAAACCATATGATTATCTCAATAGATGTAGAAAAAGCCTTTGATAAAATTCAACACACCTTCATACTAAAAGCACTCAATCTAGGTATTGATGGAACATGCCTCAAATAAGAGCTATTTATGACAAACCCACAGTCAATATCATACTGAATGGGCAAAAGCTGGAAGCATTCTCTTTAAAAACTGGCACAAGACAAGGATGCCCTCTCTCACCACTTCTATTCAACATGGTATTAGAAGTTATGGCCAGTGCAATCAGGCAATACAAATAAATAAAGCACATTCAAATAGGCAGAGAGGAAGTCAAATTGTCTTTGTTTGAAGATTACATGATTGTATATTTAGAAAACCCCATTATCTCAGCCCAAAAACTCCTTAAGCTGATAAACAACTTCAGCAAAGTCTCAAGAAACAAAATTAATGTGCAAAAGTCACAAGCATTCCTATACCAATAATAGACAAACAGACATCCAAGTCATGAGAGAATTCCCATTCACAATTACTACAAAGAGAATAAAATACCTAGGAATACAACTCACAAGGGATGTGAAGGACTTCTGCAAGGAGGACTACAAACTCCTGTTCAAGGAAATAAGAGAAGACACAAACAAATGGAAAAACATTCCATGATCATGGATAGGAAGAATCAATATCACGAAAATGGCCATACTGCCCAAAGTAATTTATAGATTCAATGCTATTTCCATCAAGCTACCATTTACCTTCTTCACAGAATTAGAAAAAACTACTTCAAATTTTATATGGAGCCCATATAGCCAAGACAATCCTATACAAAAAGAACAAAGCTGGAGGCATCACACTACCTGACCCAAAACTATACTACAAGGCTACAGTAACCAAAACAACATGGTACTAGTAACAAAACAGATGTATAGACTAATGAAACAGAACAGAGGCCTCAGAAATAACACCACATATCTACAACCATCTGATCTTTGACAAACCTGACAAAAACAAGCAATGGGGAAAGAATTCATTATTTAATAAATGGTATTGGAAAAATTAGCTAGTCATATGCAGAAAACTGAAACTGGACCCCTTCCTTACACCTTATACAAAAATTAACTCAAGATGGATTAAAGACTTAAATGTAAGATCTAAACCCATGAAAACCCTGGAAGAAAACCTAGGCAATACCATTCAGGACATAGTCATGGGCAAAGACTTCATGACTAAAACACCAAAAGCAATGGCAACAAAAGTCAAAATTGACAAATGGAATCTAATTAAACTAAAGAGCTTCTGCTCAGCAAAAGAAATTATCATCAGAGTGAAAAGGCAACCTACAGAATGGGAGAAAAATTTTGCAATCTCTCCATGCAACAAAGGGCTAATATCCAGAATCTACAAGGAACATAAACAAATTTGCAAGAAGAAAACAAACAACCCCATCAAAAAGTGGGTGAAGGATATGAACAGACACTTCTCAAAAGAATTTGGCCAACAGACATAGGAAAAAAAGCTCATCACTGGTCGTTAGAGAAATGCAAATCAAAACCACAATGAGATAACATCTCACACCAGTTAGAATATCAATTATTAAAAAGCCAGGAAACAAAAGATGCTGGAGAAGATGTGGAGAAATAGAAACACCTTTACACTACTGGGAGTGTAAATTAGTTCACTGTAGAAGGACTAATTTACAGTGAACTAATTTACACTTGTAGAAGACAGTGTGGCAATTCCTCAAGTAAATCTACAACCAGAAATACCATTTGACCCAGCAATCCCATTGCTGGGTTGATACCCAAAAAAATATAAATAATTTTACGATAAAGACATCTGCACATGTATGTTTATTGTAGCAC